>NC_064862.1:25873446-26590946 GCF_024139225.1 Suncus etruscus
GAACATTCTTGTCTTAGACTCATGGGGAATAGTGTGGGGGCAGGGAGAATCATGCAAATCAGTCCCCCAAATTAGACAGTGTCACCCCAATACTCACGTGACTGCTCCCTCTCTGGTTCTTGAGAGACAATGGGGATCAGGCAAATATTCTTTAAAGTGGCATGTAATTAAGGGGCCGGCACCCACGGGCATCTTTCAGCCCTTCGGCATGCAGTAAGGCCCCAGTCTGTCATCTTGGCAGCTTTTCACGACATTATTTTTTATTAAAGTGTAAATCAATCTGCTCTAACAACATTTTACCCTTCACCAAAAAGAAAAAAATAAACAAAAATCAAAATAAGTTAATATTCTACTCAATGCCCTTCCCTGTTCCTGCTACATATTGAAGGTGGCAACACTATATACATGTATGACATACATGTGAGGGTTCAGAGGATCTACAGAGGTCTGACTTGGGTATTTCCTTTACCCCATCTAGTCACTGGTTCCACCACACTAGTTTGAAGACTTTTCACTGGTTGAAAGCAAAAGTTAACTAAAAACACATATTAAAAAATAATTCTAGGAATACCTCAGAGCACTGTGGTTGTGGAGGACATCTGAGTTAAGCTTAGGTACATGCCACTAGAGCTTGAAAATGAGAATTCCCCCAACCCCACCCACAGCAAACTCTCATTCAGGTGATACAGCCCTTTGCTCTTGGCTCACCTGGCTTCTTCCTCACTCTCATCTTTTTTGTTTTGTTTTTGTATTTGGTTCATACCTGGAAGTACTTAGGGTTACTCCTGGCTCTGCTCTCAGAAATAGATCTTGGCAGTCACAGGGGACTATATGGGATGCCAAGATTCGAACCACCATCTGTCCTGGATCAGCTGCATGCAAAGCAAAAGACCTACTGCTGTGCTATCTCTCTGACCCCTCACTCTCATCTTTTCACTATGATCAGCTTTGCTCTGTGTTATGGATTATACTGGGTCGTGGTCAAGGTAGCCGAGACAAGCTATCAGCCAACTATCCTTGTTCCATGACTATAAGGGAACAGAGACTTTTATGGCCCCTGGTCATCCATAATAAGGTTCCTGTCTATTTAAGGATTAAGACATCAGTTAGGAGGGGGATCCTTCCATTTGGAAGCAGTTGGTCCAAGGGTATGTATATAAACCCAGGACTGAAGTGCGGGGGTGCTGCCCATGCCAGATTGCTCCTGTTGGATGGTCACTGCCAAATTGCTGGAGAAACTCTTAATCAGACTCTCTGCTCCTGTTTACCTTTTGATGCTTCTCTCATTGTTCCTTTTTTTTTCCTGGTCCTCTTCCTGGCTGACTCCTTTCCCTGGTCCTAACTTTGGCCCCCTCTCTCTCTATCTTAGCCTAGGGGGTTGTCTGTAAGGTCTCTGGCATTCTTGCTTTGACTCTTCCTGGATTAAATCCTATTTCTAACCATCTCTTGTTGGGGTTTTGTTTGGCCCTGATACATGACCACTGGTGAGAACTTGAATTGACTCAGTTTAGATCCTGTTCTCTACTTTCATTTAACCAGAGAAGAGAAGAGAAAAAGACTGAAATGGTTCAAGGATCTATCTGAGGTGTCAGGGATAGAACCTAGATCAGCTACATTCAAGACAAGTGTCTTTTCCTCTGTACTTTCTCTTCTGTCCTCTGCCCCCTTATTCCTAAGGTTCCCCAAAGACCGTTTCCACGTCCTAATGTTTTTATTATTTGCACACAATGCACCACTCTCCCTTTGATTTGCTCATGCCCAGCTAATCATGCCAGGTAAGGCGCTAATTCTGGACTATTTCCATTCTTTTCTTTTTTTTGGGGGGGGGGAACACCTGACTGCCCTCAGAGGTTATTCCTGGCTCTTCAGTCAGAAGATGCTCTCAGCTCAGGGATCATATGGGATGCTGGGATTCAAACCCAGGTCTGTTCTGGGTTGGACACATGCAAGGTAAACACCCTACCACTGTACTATCTCTTCGGCTTCTATTCTCATTCTTTTCACTTTCTGAATTTTTTGTTTGTTTTGGGCTCACATCTGGTGATACCCAGGGATTCTTCCTGGCTTGGTGCTCAGAGACCACATAGTATTAGAAAAAGAATCTGGGACTCCCTTATGTGTGCTATTTTTTTGGGGGGGGGTACACCTGGCAACATTCAGGGGTTACTCCTGGCTCTGAGCTCAGAAGTCTCTCTTAGCAGGATCAGAGAACCACATGGGATGCCGGTATTCGAACTGGGATCCATCCTGTGTTGGCCACGTCAAGGCAAATACCTTATGCTGTGCTATCCCTCTAGGCCCTCTTACGTGTGTTTCAACCCATTGAGTTGTTCACCTAGCCCAAACCCTGACCCAAATCTTCTATAATCAGCAACCCAGATATTTCTTGGACCCTTATCAAATGTTTTTCAGGTATGTCTTGGAAAATCTCACATGTCACTCTTCTCAAGATGCCATGTTTAGAGATTATAAGGTGGTCTCCAGAAGCCAAAATGACATTTATTTGCTCATGAACTCAATCTACTAAACTGCTTTGGTCCCACAAATATTTTTTTAAACTTGATTTATTGGTTTCTTTGTCACATCCAACGTCTCTCAGGGGTTACTCCTTGTTCTGCACTCAGAAATCGCCCCTGGCAGGCTGGGGGACCATATGGGATGCTGGGAATTGAACCAGGTCCCTCCCTGGTTGGCCACATGTGAGGCAAATGCCCTACTGCTATGCTATCTCTCCAGTCCCGGTCCCACAAATATTTTGGATTAGAGTTACCTGGGGGGAGATCGCTGAAACCACAGATCCTAGGGCCTCATTTTTCAACCTGAGTTTAGTGGGAGTTGTAGAAGTAGTCAAAATGTATCCAACAGAAAAGGTTTTCTCATAAACTAGAGTTGGGGAAAATTGCTGAGTAATTTTTTTTTAGAGAAGAAACAACGCAAATGATATAATAGTAAAGGCTTTCAAAAGCCCTAGAAACTCATTTCAAAAAAATCAAGCAAATATGTCTAATTGTGTTTAGCCTCATTGATCCCAAGCCATTTCAAGCATAAATCTCTTTTTCATGCAATATGCATTAATGGACTTAAAATTGTTCTGACCATCATTTTGGAAACTGTCTTTGTCTAGGAAACTTCCAGCTCTGATGTTCATCTGCAAACTTTTCCACATGTCAGAGTTAAAGCTCCGAGAAATGGGGGAACCTCTGTGAAGTCTTGAGACTCAGAAGTTGCAGAGTTGGAATTTGAGCTTTTGCCCAGCAGGTCGAATGTTGCTTTCTTGCCACTAACCTGTCCTGCTCCTGAGGCTGGGTGAATTGCCTGGAATTCATTTGAATGATTTGATAAAAAAAATAATTTGCAATTAATCATTGATTGCTTGTCAGGGAAAGCTATTCTGAAGAGCTTGAAGACAGGTCATTCTCAGCTCCAATAGTCTGCTTTGCATTATCAATTTGTTGAGAAATTCTCATTTTTGTAGACCCATGTGAAAGGAAACTTCCAGACTGTCTGAATTAGCTAGCAATTCGGAACTGAGGGCATCCAAAGGCATAAGGCTGTACAGAACTGCAGTTGGATGGCTGATTGGATTTGTCAGCTGGCCTGTGGATATCAGGTCCAGGGTGGAATGACCGAATGTATATGAGAATATAAATAGTCACCATGTTTTCAGGTGAATTCCACAGGGCTTGTGGGAAAGAGAAAATAGACTATTCACGAATCCACTGGCTGCTGAGAAAACTCCGCTTAAGCCGCACAGTGGAACTTGATGATGAGGATGTTTGGGAAAAACTAATAAAAAAAATTTTCCCCCACTGGAAGCCAAAATGCTTTCCAGCAACCAGCACTAAGATGTAATAGCCAAGAAAGTTGGGGTGATGAACTTCCCAGTGCTCACGGACACGAGGCCATGGGTCCAGTTTGCCAAATCCCCAAAGCTCGGGGGGTCAGGAAGTAGGGAGTGATCCAGCTGTTTTCAGAAGTACAAAGATTCATGTTGGGATTGATGGACCAATGCACTGATTTTTCCACCGAGGGGTTAGGAGAGGGTCTATTTCTTGGCTCCCTGCTCCTCGTTTCCTCCATTTCATAGAGGGTGAGCGAGAGGGCAGGGCCTTGGTGGAAGCAGACAGACACCTTTTTCATTGATCCTTTCCAGAGCCTACAAGCTGGTGATGAAAGATCTGACCCAGGAATCTCTAGTTCAGAAGTGGAGTGGGGTGGGGCAGGAGAGCTGGACGGGCTCCCGAGCTCAGCTCTGTCTCTGGCTGGCCTCCAGTCCCTCTTGTTCTCTTCTCAGGGTCGGGTCAGGCTGCCATTTGCCTGTGGCTCCATCCTCACCTTACAAGGAAAACTTTTGTACTTGCTGCTTTCTTGGCTCTGTGAGGTGTTTTTGGCGAGTCTCAGCAAAGGGTCTCTCCATGGGGTGTTCAGATCACTCCACTAAGTCCTTGCTGAGCATTTACTCTGCCTGGGACTTAGAGAAGTAGTGGAGATTTAGAATAGACTCTAAGGCCTCTGTCTTCATCATTTCCCATGGAGGCCACTTGGGCTCAGAGGAAAGATCCTGTTAAAATATTCTTATCCAGCAATCCATTTGACAGATAGGAAGACAAAGGCTCAGAGGGGGAAGAAGACACTATTCCAATGTATGAGTAACGATGAGTTGCAAAAAGAAGACTTTCGTTTTTTAGCCTTTCTTGCCTTCTCATCCACATCTTGTCCTCTTTTAGTGGGGGAGGGAGCTTGGATCACACCCAGGAGTGCTCAAGGCTTTTTTCTGATAGAGCTCAGGGATTTAGCTCCACCAGGAATAGATCCCAGGTTGGCCACATGCAAGGCAAGTGCCCTTCCCACTGCCCTATATACCTAGTTCCTTTGAATCACATCATGTTTGCCCATTAATTTGTGTTTTGCTGAGCCCTCAGTAGGTAGCATGAGCTGGGTTTGATCTGGCACAGCATGCCAAGATGTCACTTAAGAAACGTCTAAACTGGAGGTGAGCGTGGATTGGGAAATGTGGAGGAGAGGGGTCACCTGGAGAGATGGAGCAACCTCAGGCCTGAGCTAGAAACTCCAAGTTCTTATCACATTCTACTGAGCAAATCATGGTGCCTTTGTCACTCTCAGTTTTCTCCTCTTGCTATTATAAGAGACTCCATGTTTTATTTGAAGAAGTGTTAATGCAGGGAGATTATTTTGCCAAATGCCTGACACCCAATGGAGGGATGCATGATTGCCATATATGCAGTCGTGTACGTATTTGACAGATTTCTAGGTGCAAAGTTCTAGAAATGCAAAGAAGACTGTGAATGCTATGCCCAAGACAGTCATAAGAATGATCACCGTTTTCAGTGCTTTTTGTTTGTTTGTTTGTTCCATTTGTAACTGTACTTTTTGTGGCTGAAACATTAATATAGGACTTTAACTCTAGGCTGTTCCTTTCCAGATAAGACGAGATACCAATGGCCAAGCCACGCTCTGAGAGCTCTCTCAGACCTCTCCAATCAGAGAGTGGCTTCTCTCCATGGAGGCACCCACATGCTCCAAGTGCCAAGAAACATGGCCTGAGATCCAAGATACTCTCACAAATGCCTGATGATTCATAACAGATCAAATGGGTTGAGTCATCTAAGATTATATGCATTTTTTAATATTAATGTTGGAATGCTTTGAAAATTGGTAATGGTGTAGAGTTTGTTCGTCGATGCTTACAACAGTTGTGCTTGACAAGTGTTTCTTAAAGCCTGCTTTAGGGAACACTAGATCCACACCATGCTCAGTAACTTGGAGCAAAAACACACACTCAGAATTTGCTTGTGTGTGTTGGAGCAAATACCCTGCATGCACAAGAAAAGGGTCCCACTTACATTTTTTTTAACATAGAAGTTTCTTTAAACCCTAGATTAAAAAATATGCTGGTGCTGAAATTATGTTTTGCTGGCTTCTGTTTTCTTAGAGGCAGGGAATCCTTAATACATATTTATTACTAACAGCTATTTATTTCCTCAATTTACTCAACCACTGTTGGTATCCTTTTATCCATAGCTTACTTACTATCATTTTGCACAACTAAAGAAAATTTTACTATCAACTGAATTAGGAAAATTGGTGACAATATGGCTATAAATGGTGATAGATTGGGAAGGAAGACATGAGTGAGGTGCTAGACATCCAAACTTTGTCTCAACCATCCTTGTATCTCTTATAACTCTATGTAATATTATAATTTTATCAATGAAATACATGTTCATAATACTTATAATGTCATATATATGTTTATTACATGTTTAAAATGTAATATTCTAGAGGAAATTGTGTTCCTGAGACTTTCAATAAAATAGAAGGGAAGTAGGTTTATTCAGATAGATTTAGCTAGATGTGTTTTAGTGAGAAATACACCTATAAAATTGATCAAGTTATGAATTCATTATCCATCCATTCACCTATCCTTCTCCACCATCTTTCTTCCATCCACCCACCCATCTATTTATTCATCATCTCCATCTCATCTTCCACCCATCTTCTAATCCATAAATCATTCACATGCCCATCCATCTGCCCATCCATCCATCCATCCATCCATCCATCCATCCATCCATCCATCCATCCATCTATCCATCATCCATCCATCCAATCTACACATTCATCCATCTATCTATCCACCCCCACACCCATTTATTCTTAATATGTACTGAATGTCCTTAAAAGCCAGGTACTCTTGCAGATGCAAGGTCTGTCATCTTTGGGAACTTAGAATTCAGGGGGTTGCTGACCAATAATAAACCAGGAAGTGATTACACCCCTAGTAGGACTTCCCATATGAAAAAACTACCCTTTGGTGCCAAATAAAAGTGGGAGTATGAGGGAGAGAAAACATCTATGAAGACCTCCACCAGGAGATCTACAGAGTTGATACCCAAAAGAAATGGAGGGAAGACATCCTGGGTGGAAAGGGTAGCAAACTCAAGATCATTGAGGCAGGGTCCAAATAGGTGTCACCTCCTGGGCAAAAACAAAGCAGAGCTCAACACATGGGGAGGACAAGGAAACATCTATGGCAAGCTGAGGGAGCTTGGCCTCTCTAGCTCTTTCCTCACTGCCAGTCACAAGATGATAGATACCAATGCCAGGACTCTGGACTTAGTATTCTGATTTGTAAAGTTGATTGATGAAATCTATAGGATTCTGTCCTGCACAATCTTTAGGGCCACTGTTCATGTCTCTTTTAAAAAAGGAAGCTTTGGTTTTGAATTAAAAACTAGATTCTAGGGGGGGTCTGATCATAGCTATGGTCAGTACAAGGAATGATTCAGTATTGATAGCTACCATGGGGCTCTAGCCCTCACCCCAAACCTGAAACTGGAAAATTGACTCTAGTGAAATGAACAGCTTGGATATGAGCAGTCTTAGCTTGGGGTTCCATTTATGGCTAAAAGGCCAAAGAGGACCAGGATGTGGTCACTATTTCATTGGTACCTATTCAATGCCCAGGAGAGGTACTCTTCCTTTTGGCCCTGTGACTGAACTCATGGCTAGCAGGATTAGCTGATCCATTTAACTCCGTTTTCTGTGACATGCTCGCACTTGAAGCTTCCCCGGTATAATGTGTTCAGTTCCCAAAATATGGGATTTTAAGCGAAACCCTGACATTTTGCTCTAGGGCTAAACAGCAATTCTTAAACCCCCCAATTAGAAGCAGAGATGGAGATGAAATGGTCCCAAGGAATCCGGAGACACAACAGTTTCAAAAGGCAGCAGCAGGCCAGGGCAGGGAGAGAGAAGTTTTAGATCTCGCACGAGGAATGCGAAACTAAATGAAAACCAGTCGAAAGCTCTGGGGGTTATAAAGTGGAATTCCCTCTTGTACAGTACACAAGAGTTATTAAGTGTGTATATGAGACTCCTGTTTTACTTCATGTACATGATTATTTTATACAGGCGAGTTTGGAAAGAATTATAGGCTGAGAGTCGGCCAAGATGCAAGATGAGCAGCGGGGAAGGGGGGGGGGGTAGGGGTTACAATATCCTTGTTGGAAACCCAGGCGTACTCGCAAAAGTCAACGGTGGGAGTGCATCTTGGGCTAATGGGGTTCGGGAGATGTCTTTCTAGGGATGGATTCCGTATAGACACACCTCTGAAAAGGAAAAATATTGAGACATGGAGGAGGAGCTGGAGCTGAGATTGGGTTCACTGATGTCCCAAGGCAGGCAAGATGGAGGACTGAGATGGCACTTGGCTTACAATCGACACAGGAGTGAGACTGTGGGTTATTTCCACACACCCAGGGATTGCAAATGTGAAACCAGCAGGTTCCTTCTGGAAGACGTTCAGGAAAAAGGAGAAGGGCTCTCAAGGAAGATCTGGTCTGGTGGCCTCTTTTTTAAAAATAACTTTATTTATTGATTGCATGATTGATTGATTGACTGATTGGTTTCTGGGCCACATCTAGTGACAATCAGGGCTAACTCCTGGCTCTACACTCAGAAATCACCCCTGGCAGGCTGGGAGACCATAGGGGATGCTGGGAATTGAACCGGGTCCCTCCTGGGTCAGCCACATACAAGACAAATGCCCTATGACTGTGCTATTTTTCTGGCCCCTGGTTACCTCTTTTTTGAGAGGGCCAGAAGCAGTGGTATCAGTTTACCCATCTTAGTAGAAAAGAAGCAAAAGGTTGACATTTTGTCCTTTGCATTCTTAGCTTTGCTCCAAATTCTGCATCCTCAAGAATTCCTTTCTCTGAGTCTCAGTTTCATTGGTTATAAAAGGGGACTTGAAATAGAGATTTCAGTGGGACATAAACTAATGGCAGAGGGTTATGAGGTGAACTCAGAAGTGACAGCTGCTATATCAAGAGCAATGACTGGATATTGATAGTAATTTGAACACAAGAAGGTTGACAGAATGGGTAAGGCAGGGCTAGCACTGTGCAGGAATTCCTTGATTGGAGAGTTCCACTCTGTCAATCTGTGTTTTGTGATCTATTGCAGAAGTCTTGTAAAGCTTCATGCAGTTGGTGGAGTGGTTTTATAACTTGAAATCTGTTGTCTTCGTGTTGGCTGATTTCATCCTCCTGGATGATGGAGATGCCCTAGACTTTGTTTGGCCAAAGGCCAATCATAATAGAGTCCAATGATCTTTGTTAGAACTCCCAAGATAGACTCTCAATCCTTATTCCTAAAAACTGAACCTTACCTAAAGGAAAAATATTGTATAATTTGTATAATTTTGTAGTACTAGGACATTAAAGAACTAAAGTACTAGTACTAAAGTACTAGGGCATGCAAATAAAGGGTTTTAATAACCTCACACCAGGGAGGTTTCTACTTTCTACTTTATAATTCTACTGGATTTCACTTTCTTATTTCTTACTTTTCTTACCTTCCTTCCTTCCTTCCTTCCTTCCTTCCTTCCTTCCTTCCTTCCTTCCTTCCTTCCTTCCTTCCTTCCTTCCTTCCTTCCTTCCTTCCTTCCTTCCTTCCTCTCTTCCTTCTTTCTTTCTTTCTTTCTTTTTCGTTCTTTCTTTTCCTTTCTTTCTCGGTCTTCTCTCTTTCTTCCTTTCTTCTTCCTTCCTTCCTTTCCATATAGTTCCCCATGCCTGCCACGAATGACTTCTGAGTGCAGAACCAGGAGTAACCCGTGAGTGCTGCTGGGTGTGACCCCAAAACAAAACAAACACAAAAAAGGAATTGGCTACTCTTAGAAAATCTAGGAGCACAAATAATGACAGACCACTACTCACCCAGGAAGACCTTACTTTTCTTAGCAAAGATAAGTAGCATAGTCTCAGGTCTAAAACTTGAACTTGAATCCCTGATTTCTGACTTGCTGATGGCAAATGCAGAGCAACTTTATAGCCTCTGCTGACTAAACAGCAATGTAGAGAAAATACCAGTTTTACAGAGCTGTGGTGGAGAGGCTGAGAGAACACCCATGGCCGGAGATACATACCCCCTTGATTGAGGGCTGGGGATGTGGCTATGTGGTAAAGCATATGCTTTGCTGCTTTGCCCAGGTGACTGATCCCCAGCACCAAAAATTCTTGGTTGGTTTTCTCCTTTCCTTCCTCATCTCATCTGTGTCCCATTTATCACTTACAGCTACTAAAATTGTTCTAGTACTTTGCTTGAGATTTACCTTCTTTCAGGGAGAGATCCTCAGTACAGGAACTGTGCTTAACAAACATTTTGACACTCTGAAAAGGTTGCCTAGTGCTTGGAAGAGATTTCATTCACTACTGTTGACTCCCATAGGTGAATCCATTTGAATGGATGCTGCTGAGGAAGTCAGGTATGTCCACATAGCCTGGTCAAAAGATTGTGCCATTATGCCAGGAACTAAGTTTCAGTCTCACAGGCCACCATCGGTATGTACTATTATTGTTATTTTACTTTTCAGGGATGGCACCTGTGATGCAGAGATGCAACTTAATTTTCCCAAATCCACATAGAAGGAAAACTGGGCTTTGAACAAGTAAGTGGGTTCAGGAGTCTCATCCTCTAGGCATATTGATGGCTGGCACATGACTCTAAAGATTTTCACTTACCTGGGAGCTAAAGTAAAGGATTAGAGGACATATCTAGCATGCACAAGACCCTGTTATAATCCCTAGTATTCAAATAGCCTGTGCACCACTGAGTGTGGTCCTGGTAGTGCCCAGAACTGCTTGGAAAGTCACTTCTGTAAAACAAAACAAAACAAAACAGCAAAGATTCTTTGGTTGAAAGAGAGCTTAAGTTGTATCTTCCCACATTCTCTTTCCAAGAAAAAATCATTGTTTCTCAGATTTTTAAAGTGACTTCATCTAGATTGGTGGTTTCCTCCTTCCTTCCTTCCTTCCTTCCTTCCTTCCTTCCTTCCTTCCTTCCTTCCTTCCTTCCTTCCTTCCTTCCTTCCTTCCTTCCTTCCTTCCTTCCTTCCTTCCTTCCTTCCTTCCTTCCTTCCTCCCTTCCTCCCTTCCTTCTTTCCTTCCTCACTCCTCCCTTTCTTCCTTCTTTTTATTTATTCACAAAAACATCTAATTTCAACAGCATGGTGAGGAATAAAAGAAGCCCAAATCTTAACCACTAGGGGTTTCTGCCTCTTCTCAAAGGGTCTCTTCAACAAATCTGAGATTTCATGAGCTCCCTGTGTAACCCATTCGGTTTGCCCATCCTTCTCTTGTCCAGAGAGGAGCACTGAGGCTGGTGCATGGAAAGATCTGCTTGAGTCAGTTCAGAAATGGAGGGGCCATTCCAGTGTTCAGCTGGCCCATGGATTCCAACAAGTTTTCTCAGCTACTCCGTCCAAAGTCTCCCAACTCAATCTGAGGAGGCTTCAGATAACCCAGAACAACCCGTGGTCGACAATGGTTGCTGCCAGGCAAACATTCATGCGGTCAATTGGAGCCAGACCATTCGTTGCGATCCATGCTCTCGAGTCAGACGTGCTTGTTTATTCTAAGCATCTGCAAAGTGCCAATTCCCCAGCAGCAAATTACTTAATGATTCAAAGGCAAACCCCAAACTCCAAACGGGCTCAGGAGAAGTGGCAATGATGGAAACTCCAGCTTCATCTAGCCCAAGGAACTGACCACCCGGGAGTGGAAAACAGACTGCCAAGCCGGGAAGACACAGGAGAGGAAATGGAAAACACAAGCCAGAAACCAATGACAGCCCACCACCCACCCCCAAAATATCACATGGGAGTTAAGTCAGGGGTGGAGGATGACTTTGCTGGGTGATTTCTCAAGGTCACTGGGTTCTTGGGTTTGAGATGAGGAGGTGCCTAAAAGACCAGAATAGTTTGTTTTAAGGGGCCCTTGAGAATTGGACCCCCCAAAACCTTAGCTGCTTGCCTTGGCTTAGGGAATTACAAAGTCCGCCTTCACCAAGGCTGGACAGGAAGTGAACATTAGCACGAGCTGAGTGTAAGATGATAAAAGAAGCCTTCACTAGGCAGAGGGGGACACAAGGGCGATGGGGATGGGCAGTTGGGGGTGGGGTTAAGGACTAGAGCAAACATTCCTCAATTAGAACAAGGCAAAGTCCCCCCCCCCCACCCAGTTATGACCATGGGGGAAAGTTTGTTCACTTTTGGAAGACTTTCTAATTTGTGCAAAGAATGTACAAATGGAGATTTCCAACCCTCCCAAACGAATTGCTTTTTAAGAGATTTTTAAAGTATGGGATGTTTCACAAGTATTTGGGAGTACTCTCTCCCCTTTCATCTTAATGGTGGTGCCCCCACCACTGGAGCAGAAGGGGAACCTTTAATTCTCCTCTTCATTTTTATATTTAGCAATTTTTAAATTCTGTCTTTAAAAAAAATTTTTTTTTATTGAGACCATTGTGAATCACAAGCCCTTCATAGTTGGATTTCAAGCATAGTGAAAATGAATTAAGGCCATTCCCACCACCAGTGTTGACCTCCCTCCACCAAAGTTCTCAGCATGCGCTCAATATCCCCATCCTTAGCCCCCTGGCCAGCCAGTAAAACAGGCCCATTTCTACCCTTTATTTATTTATTTTTTTTTGTTTTGCTTTTGGGCCACACCTGGCATTGCTCACGGGTTATTCCTGGTTCTGAACTCTGAAATCATTCCTGGCATATGGAATGCTAGGGCTCAAACTCAAGTCCTCTGTGTGCAAGGCAAATGTCCTACCCATTGCTCTGGACCCAAGCCCTACCTTTGTTTCTTACAGAGATGAATAAAGAGCTCAGCTTTGTCTCAAGCTGCCTAGGAAACAGTGAGTGAGAGCTGCTGTATGTATGGAGGAAGGACAGGAAAGACAGAATATACTCTCACCCACAAGAACAAGGCTATTGTCATTGGTGACCAAGACGAGAGCTCTCAGGGAGAAACACATCAGGAAGCAAGGAACAGAAAATGCTCTCTTCATCTTTTATCTATCTTCTGTTCCTTCCTTCCTTCCTTCCTTCCTTCCTTCCTTCCTTCCTTCCTTCCTCCCTCCCTCCCTCCCTCCCTCCCTCCCTTTCTTTCCTCCCTCCCTCCCTCCTTCCTTCCGTCCTTCCTTCCTTCTTCCTTCCTTCCTTCCTTCCTTCCTCCCTCCCTCCCTTCCTTCCTTCCTTCCTTCCTTCCCTCCCCTCCCTCCCTTCTTTCCTTCCTTCCTTCCTTCCTTCCTTTCTCTCTTCTCTCCTCCCTCCCTTCCTTCCTTCCTTCTTCCTTCCCCCTCCCTCCCTCCCTTCCATCCTCCTTCCTCCTTCCTTTCCTCCTTCCTTCCTTCTCTCTCCCTCCTTCCTTCCTTCTCCCTCCCTTCCTTCCTTCTCCCTCCCTTCTTTCCTTCTTCTCCTCCCTTCCTTCCTTTTCCCTCCTTCCTTCCTTCTCCCTCCCTCCTTCCTTCCCTTCCTTCCTTCTTTCCTTCCTTCCTCCCTCCCTTCCTTTTTTCCTTCTCTTTCCCTTCCTCCTTCAGTTCCTTTCTTCCTCCCTCACTTTCCTCCTTCCTCCCTTGCTCCCTTCCTTCCTCCTTATTTTACTTTCATTACTTCATCAATCCCCTTCCTCTCCTTCCTTATTTTCTTCTTCCTTCTCTCCCTCTCTCGCTCCTCTAGGTCCCAAGGCTGCCAACAATAAGTAAATCTACATGCTTCATTGAGAAACCAGGAAATGTCCCCTCTAGGCATGGATTATAGATCTCTTCCAACTAGTTTCTCCTACCATTCTCTCCTAAACCAACACCAGTGGTTGGGTAAAGCTGTGTGCCAGTGGGCTGCACTACTGAGCCATGGAATGTCCCAGAGGAGCTGAGAGAGGACTGTGGTGGGGAAGGCTCTCCATGGATGTGACTGTCTTCCTCTTCTCATAGAAACCTTAACTCCTTAGGTTCCAAGTCTACACAGAGGATCACACTCAGGATCATACCAAAAGTACCTCAAGTCTCTATTCTCTAATCTCTTTACCAGGACAACTGAAAACAGAGCTTCTAAGCCTTTCAATGCACCCAGTCCCTTCAAGATCTCAATGAAAATGCATGTCCTAGTTCTCAGGTTCATATGAAATGGCTTCTGCAGAGTGAAAGAGCTGCCATTTTATGGCTCTCCCAGGACTGCTTCTTTCCCCCCTCACTTGTGAGGCATCAGACTGTAAGTAGTGTTTCTCAGGCAGTTCCCAGAGATAGTCAGATGATCCACGAGTCAAGAATGTTTGAAGGGAGGCCTGCATCTCCAGGGGACAGGCACAGGTTCCCATTAGGAACTTCTTTTTTATTTTTTTTGTAATGACCTTTAAACCTTTGGGATGAGAACTTTCTATCATAGCCCTCGGGGTTGCCTGTTTGCTTCTCTCTACAGCCCATCCTGTTCAGTGCAGAGGCCAGAGAATCATGCTGAAGGAGAACCCTGATAGCAATTCATTGATGTAATCCAATTTGTGAGAGGTTTGCCACTGTTTCACTTAGGCCAGTCGCTAGAGTGGAGTCCCAAGGGAGAAAATCTTTTCTTTTCAATTCATATTCAATTATTTTGATAACCCCCAGGTTTTGTGGTGTTCGCTGGAAATGCCTCTCCAGAAGTTGCCATCTGTGTCTTGGATAAAGGAAAAAGTAGAGCTTAGGTTCCATGGCTATAAAAGAATATCAATAGAATCATGCTTATTGGATTATCATAAAAAGCAATGAGCTATCATTTGGGTACATGGTTTTGCACTTAGCAGGAGTCAGACAAGAAGCACAGGAGACGGTGTTGACTTGAAGTGGAGCTCCATGACCCAAAGTGGCTGTCTTACTTGACATGTGCATTGCTTGTCTATTTTGAAACAGGTGGGCTCCACATTTTGGAATTACTCAATGACCCAGGCTGATGGCAAGATCCCTTTGTCAAATATTGTTGCGACCCATGAGTGAGAGAAAGAGCAGACTGAAGTCCTTGCCTTGGCTGCTAAATTCTAGAGTCTGAAGATGAGCCTCAGTATTGCTGCTCACAACTTATTAGCCAAGGACTAATCATGTGGTACTAATCACATGGTACCACATGGTACCACCCAACCGTGTAACCCTGGGAAGTGAGAGCCTGTCCAGGGGGTGAGGGAGTGGGAGTGGATGATTATCTAGTCTACTAAACTGTGGCTGGTGAATTATCCAGCATGTTAGAGTCAAATGTTAAGAAAGAGGAAAGACATGGAGAGGAAAGAAAGAAAAGAGAGAAGAGAATGGAAGAAGAACCCAGTGCCTCCCCTCCCCACCTTAAGTGCCACTTGAGGGTTTTTTTTTTTTTTTGCCACATCTGGCAGTGCTCAGGGGTTACTCCTGACTCTGCTCTTAGTAGGCTTAAAGGGACATATGGGATGCTGGGAATAGAATCCAGTTTGCATCCAGATAAGGTAAACTCCCTCTAGGATGTGCTATTGCTTTGGCCCTTCTTGAGATTTTTTTGGGGGGTTTTCTAACATTGACAAGTATTTTGTTAGTGGTTTTGTTTTACACCCAGGGATGCTAAGGGCTTACTCCTGGCTCTACTGAAGGATCACTCCTGGTAGTGCTCAGGGAACCCTATGAGGTGCCAAGGATTAAACTTAGGTCTGCTGCATGCCAGACCAGCTCCCTCCCCACTTTATTATTTGGCCCTGACTTGTATTTTGCAGACTGCTTGTCTTTGTGGGTCTGAAGCATTGAGTGAATGTTCTGAACTTTGCATGGGGCAATATGCAGGTGGTGTCATCTCCTTGGGGGTCCCACCATCATAGAATACTCTACTTGAGGTCACAGTCATCTGAACTACTTTGCAGGAGGCAGAGCCTGCTGATTTTTCTGCTTTACAGAAAAATCCTCTGTATGATGAGTGAAAGATTTTTTTGGGATATTTGGGATCTCCGTGAAGTTCTTAGACCTGGGTCTCAGGCAGCCCTAAACCCCAAATAAGCCTCTCCATCTGCTTTTCCCACTGCTCTCTGGAGCTTGCATTCCTTCTGGATTTTCTAAGTGCTGTACTCACAGCCTTCCAGGGTTTCTTCATAGTTCTGCAGGCTATCGTCAGTGCAACCAATATTGTTATACCACATCACACACTCTCACCTCTACACAATGCAACATATTGATGATTCAGACAGAGTAAACTGCCTCTTCCTAAAAGAATTGACCAAGAGATGCACTTTCTGGAAGCCAGAGAGATAGTATAGTGTTTTAGAAACATGGCCAACTTTGGTTCAATCTCCAATACCTCTTTTTGGTCCTCTGAGCCCTGAAGCAAAGAGACTGGTCTCCAATTCTCATCTGGTGTCAGGATCCAAACTAGAAGACAAAGAAACTACTGGGCCCCGAGAAGCAGATGGCCCTGGAGCAGAATCGCTGTTGCAGACATGAACTCATGGACAGATCTGATCTAGGAGGCTGTGAGAATTGCTCTATGTGACAGGGTCTATTCGCGCCCTCACTGGAGCTGCATTACTATCAAATAATAAACAGCCGAGCTGGTGGTGTTGATCTTTAAAGTAAATCTCATTGCTATTAGCTTATCTCTCCAACTATTAAAACTAATAAAATAATAAACTTTATGACGCAGACACTTAGCTCAATCCAATCCTCCAGGCTAACTGCAATTTTCTCCTTCTATGGTTGTTGGTTTTTCCAGCAATTTCCTGCTTATCACTCAACTATCTGGAACCTTTCCTGTTTGGATGACAGTTTTAAGTTGCCCTGGGATTGCTCTCTATTTTTTTTTTTTATTTCTCTCTTTCTCTCTCTCTCTCCCTCTCTTCATCAAATAACATAATCTCTTTTTCACTTCAATCTCTGTTTAATTCTTAAAGATAGTCCTTCTAGAAATTAAGACCATTTCTTCTAATCAGGTTTAAGATCAGCTGCTTGTGGGGTCCATTACAAACAGCTAAAGAAGATGAGAGAAATTAAAACTAACTGTTCTGGGAATATGGGTATTGAAACCCTTTTATAGGCTGAAAACTCCTATGAATACCACTCAAAGTTCTGTTAGCAGGTTGGAGATCAGACTTTAAAACACTCAACAGCGGACAGAGTGATACTAGAGTGGGTAAGGCACTTGCCATGCATGCAGTCCAACTGTGCTTGATCCCTGGCGTTCTATATGTTTCCCCAAACTCCATCAGGAATGATTCCTGAGCACAGAGCCAAGAGTAAGCCCTAGGTACTTTCAGGTGTGGCTACCAAACCAAATCAAGGCAAACCAACCAAAAAATAACATGAAAAGAGGTTTTATGGGGGGTGGGGGTCAAAAACACATAGTACAGTGATGGGAGGTCCAGGCGCATAGAGTAACAGTGTCCTTGAGTGTTCTTGGCATGATGCTTGTTGTTCCAGATGCTCATCGCCGAGCTTCTCCTGTCCTCTATTTTTGTTATTTATTTATTTATTTATTTTTATTTTAGGGTTTTGATTTTTGGATTTGGGTCACAACAGGTGCTACTCAGGGCTGACTCCTGGCAGACTCAAACACTGATAGGATGTGGGGGACTGAACCTAGAACTGCTGCATTCAAGGCAAGCATTCTACCCAATGAGCTATCACTTCAGCCCTGCCTTGTGTCCTTGAGATCCAGAAAGAGTAATTTTGTGTGTTTTATGGCATGTTGTATGACCAAAGTATCTCTACTAAAAGCTCAGTAGAGCATTTGACAGAGTGACTCCCTGCAGCAGAAGGTCCTGGTGTGGCCATCCAACAGCCTGAGTAGCTGGTGCCTGCCTCTAGGGACCACAAAAACCTAAAATTTTAGTTCTCTCTTCCTCCTTCCTGATGATTCATGGGATCCCCTGCTGTTATTTCTCAGATTGAACAAGTGATTAGGCTGCCACATTGCCCTTCATTCTCCAATATCCAGACTCCCCAAGACCCACTTTCCATTCATTTCATTTTGCTTCACAAATCTCGCCTTGAACAGAAAACTGTGTCTGAAAAATGGGAAAACAGGGTGGGGCAGTGCCGAGAAATTGTTCCTGTGTTTTGGGGACCCTGTAAGCTGGAAAATTCAGTCTTTCTCCTGTTCAGGTCAGAAAAGCTTATTATTGGGTAACAGTTGCCTCTCTGAATGTTGGGCAATGTGATATGCTGCTCCAACCCTCAGATCTTACAGACTTACACCTTCCCTCCTTTTCCTAATCAGCTGGATGTATATAGGTCTGCATTGGAATCAGGTGAGAAAAAAAGTCATTCAAGGGAGAAATGAACCGTGGTGAGTAGACTGGGAAATTCTATGAAAATGCCTTTTCTTCCCATTTTGCCTTTATTTTACTCTGAAAGAAAAATACATTCATTCCCAAAGAGATGGAAATAAAAGCATGTTGTAGGGGACTCAAAACACTGTGAGGGACATAAACCAGCACTTAATGACAGCTGTGAAACCAGATTTATGCATAAACTTGACTGGACAGTTTAGGATTTGCAGAAAGGCTGGGACCTGGTTTTAGCAAGTGGGAATAGATTCTGGGATACTGGTTGTTTGAGGGGAAGGGTATCTGGGATCATAATGGTAGTAATAGAGACAGATAGTAGGGACTGTGACCAGAACTCTCTATTCAAGGTATGCTAGGGACAAAATCATCCTCATATCAGCATGTTAAGGCCCTAACCTTCAATGCTTTAGAATCTAACTATATTTCATGGAAGTTTAGTTTCAATGATTTGACAATGCAAACTTACATGCAGAGTTTGGAATGCAGAGATATTAGGGATATGGCAAAGGTGCAGAGGAAAGTCCCCACATGAGTATCCAGTGAAAGGTCATCTGCCAGTCAAGGGAAGGGAAACCAATCCCAAGATACCTTGACCTTGGTCTTTTGCCCCGTTCCAGAAAGAATGAGGAAATGAATTTCTCTGGGTCTCTGGGGTCTGCTATGATGTTGCTCATCAACAAACATATATCCTAAAAGCAAAGTCTGGGAAATGAACATTCAAATTGCTGAGCTGAATTTCCATGTTACCTGGCTCAATTTCATAACTCTGGGGATAAAAAAGTGAATACACAGAATCAGCAAACACCAATGCCATACAGACATACATACTCCCAAATAGGATTTGATGTGGAGCCCAATACTGTCTATATTGGAGGCTGAGCTTCATGATAGTCTCTGTAACTTCACATCTTTCACTATGTGAATGAGAGGTCTGTGTGACCCATGAACTATGCTGTGGAAATGAGTCAGCTCATTTAAGAAAATGCTGAGCATCTCCAGATGCGGCCCCCAAACTAAAAGCAAAGCACTGCTATAGGGAAACATCCAGAAGCCAAATTCTGCTTCTTTACTCTCTGTTCACCAGCAAGATTAATCCATTTCCAGTCTTGCTTGCCCCACCTGTCAAATAGGGATTTGAAGATCTATCTGATAACAAAGGTCAACATTTTGCCATTAGAGAGAGGGAGCAATTTTTCTGGAACCATTCAGGACCACCAGTATGTGAAATCCATTCATCCAAAAAGTTGTCATGGCAGAGCCTCTTGGTGGCTCACTGATGAGTGAGGCAAATGAAGTTACTACCCTGAGCTGTAACACTAGAGAAGTTGGATCTTTGGCTAAAGCAAATTATGGTGACTGGCATCTCCAACCAATCCTGAACCCAACACACACTATCATATCTACTATCCATTCATCATTGTCCCCCTGATTCTCCAATGTGCCCTACATAAATAAAAAGTCTCCAGGGTCCAGAGCTTAGAATTCTTTTCTTACCCATTTACTGAGTCTTGAAAAGGAGAGATCATTCTAGGACTGAGCCTGCCAAGGCAGGGAAGAGTTAAAAGTGTACAGCTCCTCACAGGAGCAGCCACAAAGAAGTAGCTGCCAGGTTGGCGGAGATTTTTTGTTCCTCTGCCATGGCTTTAGGTTTATGGAAAAAAAATTAGCACTACAGAGAGGAAGAGAGGAAGTAGTTGTTCCTCCAGCACAGCTGAAAATGCCATTGCTTTATGTTCCCTCCCCTCTTTAATTTGTTTCTTTTGGGAATACATTGCGCGGGCCTATAGCTTCCAATAGATACTTGGCTGAAGCAGGACTTGAGGAACTCTGAAAACCAACAGAAAATGGTGGACCACTAATCCCATGGTCTTTGGAATCCAGGGTGTATATATATATATATATATATTCAGCATGGCTGCTGAAAGATGTTTGACCAAGGTTGGCTGGATTGGTTATAACCTGGAGACTCAGGTTCCATTGCAACTCCTTGCAAGTCAAGTCTCTTTGATTCATCCTACCGACAGAAATAGAAGCCATTGGTTTCTTCCTACCTCTGTGCCCCCAGTTTTGATATGTTGAGGTGAGAGAGCCACCAGGGCTCTCTGGTATAGAGGTTGAAAGACTTGTGTGAGAGGCAAGTCATTGCAACAGTGTTTGATGTGTCAGGTCCTTGTTCTATCTGACACAGGTGAAGAGTTCACCATTGTTTTCTTTTTTGAGAAGAGATGATGATTTGTTCCTCCATCTCTCATTCATTCCCCCTGCCCCTGAGCATACAGACTCTTTGCTGCTCTCTTGAATCTGCTGAGTTGTGCCTGTTTTCTTGCTGCCTACTGGTTTTGTCATTAGTCTGATGAATGGTCTTGATGGGACATTCTTCAAATGCTGGGTAAGAAGGGGGTTCTCAACTATCCCATCCCTGCCTCTGTAGACCATAGTATGAAGCTATGCAAAATAACCAGGGGAGGGGGCTTTGAGAAGGGGGAAATGGGCAAAGAATTCTTCTGGCTCTGGCCAAGTTGCTGTGGAATGGGGAGTCTAGAAGTTGCTTTCTAGTTGGAGGATGACCTAAGCAAACAAGCTCTGTTTCTGGAGCAATGATTCAAATCTCTGAACTAGAGGGAAAACATAAGTAACTTGTTTCCTGCTGCCATTTGCATTTTGAAGGGGCCCTAGGCATAGGAGAAGTTTATTTATCCAGTAGAGATGGAATAAATGGGAAGAGGACAAATGATGATACTCTGAAATATTAATGGATAAAGTAGAGAAGGACTGCACAAAACAAAAGGGTTCATGAATGAAAGCAATAAGGATGGAATTCACATTGGAAGACGGGGGGGGGGAGGGGTAGAACTGAACTAAATGAACGAGGGCCACCGGCTCCTGAGCAGTGATGCCCCAGTTTATCTTCCAATGATCAGTAGGGAGGATCCCACCACAGTCACCTCCAACCAAGGCCACTTGCTCCTCTAATCACAGCTGTCTAGACCCCAAGTGGTCCTGAGTACAGGATCAGAACTTCTGTCTGTCCAAGATGTGTCTATGCAAAAAGCTGTGCTTCTATAGTAGAAGTGCTTCTTCAAGATAGATGGAAATGATGCTTTCACAAAGCAGAAGAATGAAAGAGAGACAGCAGAAAGAGAGCAAGAGCAAGAGAGAGCAAGAGAGATAGAGCATCAGAGGGAAAAGTGTGTGAAGAATACCTCAAACAGAGAAATAAAATGGGACCAAAGTAATAATACAGTGGGAAAGAAAGTTGTCTTCCATATTGCTGATCCAGATGCCACCCCCAACACTAAACATGGACCCTCAAGCCCTAGGAGTAATCTCTGAGCACAAAGACAGGAGTAATTCCTGAGCACTGCTGGGTGTGGCCTCAAAATAAAACAAGAAGAAAAATAGAGAAATTTAGGATTCTGAATTGGCCTTTTCTGGTTCCCAGCTCTAACTCAGGGTCTTTATTCCCACCCACCCCCACTTTCTCTTTCAAGAGAATGAATGAACCCATGGACACATATGATTGTACACCAAACAGTGCTCTCAGCACTACCAAGCTGAAACGCAACACTTCTACTCAAGAGCCCCTATGTGGTGCTGGACCCCCTCCACTGCCTTGGGCCTTTGGAATTAGATGACGAAAAGAGAAGGTAAAGCCAAGCTGGCCTTCTGAGTTGCTCCCACAACTGACTGGGTGGGAACGAAGACTGTTTGCTTTGGTTCGCCTTCAGTGCTGGGGCTTTTCTATGCTTCTTGCCTGGGTTCCTGTGGCTTGATCTTGCCTCCTGGCTGTTTGGCAGACCCAAGGCTACCCAGTGCAGGGTTGTGTTTGCATTGGCTATTTGGAGCAAATGGGGCAGGAGAATGACCCCTGAGGCCCTCTTGAAGTTTCCAATCTGGAAACCAGGGTGAGTGGCTTACCATTGAGTCTTCTTCTAACTCATCTGGCACCCCATATATTGCCTACAAGTGCTATTTTATAAGCTATTGCACGAGTACCCTAGAATCCAAAGGCCCCCCTTTCTTCTATCCAGCAGGGAAGGCTGGTGGTTTTGGCTGCCTGGGTGGAAAAACAAATACCCTTCCACAAATAAGTTCTTCACACGGCCTTGAATTAGCGTTGGCAACGGACGCCTTGGAGCCGGGATTCCATTGAAGTTCAAGCCTGCTGCACCTTTGAAGAAAAGACCTCAAAGAAGGGGGGAGGCTTAGGGATATGTGTTTTCTGAGTGGAGATACGAGAGAGAGAGAGAGAGAGAGAGAGAGAGAGAGAGAGAGAGAGAGAGAGCCAGGAGGTCACTGGAATTGGAGCACTTGGCCCCTTTTTTGAGTCAGGCAGTTCCTCTTTACTACACCAGGGAGCTGATCTCAAAGATGCATGCTTCTGGTTGGCTGTGAGATGCTGGTGAGTAAAATGAGGAGTAGGAGAAAGTGGAGGAGGAGAATGAGAAGGAAGAGGAGGAGAAAATGGAGGAGGAAGATGAGGAAGAAGTGAAAAAAAGAAGAGGAAGAAGAAATAAGATTAAGAAGAGAGAAGGAGGAGGTAGAAGAAGAAGAAGAAGAAGAAGAAGAAGAAGAAGAAGAAGAAGAAGAAGAAGAAGAAGAAGAAGAAGAAGAAGAAGAAGAAGAAGAAGAAGAAGAAGAAGAAAAGAGGAAGAAAAGGAGGAGGAAGAAGGAAGGAGGAGGAGAAAGAAGAGAAGAGGGGGGAGAAGGAAGGAGGAGGAGAAAGAAGAGAAGAGGGGGGAGAAGGAAGGAGGAGGAGAAAGAAGAGAAGAGGGGGGGGAGAAGGAAGGAGGAGGAGGAAGAAGAAAAAGAAGAAAAAAAAGAAGCAACTAACTTCCTAGTTTTGCTGATGAACTCAGTATCCACTGAGATGACACAAACTGGTATATATGTGGGTGAAGGATGAAGTTGAGCATCACAGTCTGTGGGATCATGTCTGTGTTGTGCCTCAATCATGCCCCTTTCTCAGCATCTCCAAGAAAATTGTCCTTTTAGAGCCTCCCTTCCACCCTCTGCCACCCTGACCTCTGGGCTGGCCTTTCCCTCCTCTTGCCCTCACCCATGAATGGAGCTGCGAGGATACAGACTTGGCCAGGCAGCATTTGGACTAGGCATCACCAGTGCCCACCATTAAGGGCCCTATCTAATGAGAAACAGAGCTGGAGCAAAGCAGCTTCAAAGTGGTTCACGGAAGGAAGTGCCTGGAATGAAATCCGACTTGATGTCCCAATTAATACGTCCCCTAATTCTATTTCCTGCCCTTGTGGGCACCCAGCCGCCTTCCTCTAATTTCTGTGGGAGACAGAGACAAGCTGATGGGGAGGAAGGAACCTGGAAATGGGGCGGCTTTCGCGGATGGCTTGATAGGCAGGGAATGGGCATATTAGGACAAATTAGAAAATTAAGGAGGAGGAAAAAAAAGAGACAACGACCGTCAGAGGAAATGTCATCCAAGTAATGGTATTAATCGGAGAGGGGCTGCGGGTGCTGGTGGCCACAGGAGCAGAGCAGAGCCACCCACCCCTGTACCCCCACCTCCCTACAGGCTGGGACTCTGGCTCAGGATAAAGAACAGAGCCAGCTTCCAGGCCAGCACCTCAGGAGCTCCTTAAAGGCTTTACAGGGAAAGGGAATGAGAGCTGGGCATCACAAGGCAGAAGGAGTGCTGGGAACTGAGTGGGTGCCCATGGCTTGGGGGCCCTCACACCTCAGCTGGTATGGGGTTTTGCGTGCCTTCCCTTAAGTAGGTGGGTGAAGAGAGTGTTCCAGGCAAGGGCCATGCGAGATGAAGAATGGAGCTAGCAGTCCCTCACTTATCCAATTTTCTTTTTGAGGGACACATCTGGAAGGTTTTCAGGGCTTACTCCTGACTCTGTGTTCAGGGATCACTCCTGGTGGTGCTCAGGGAACATGCGGTGCCAGGGATCAAACCCAGGTCAGTTGCATGCAAGACAAGTCCCTTCCCTGCTGCCCTATCTCTCTTTCTCCTCCCAGGGATCTTTATTCAGGCTTTGGGTTCTAGACTCTTCTCTCCCACTGGTCCGCCCCTACCTGGTTCATACCAACACCAACACAGAAAGTTCCTCATTCCTCCAGCTGCTGTAGCACCCCACGGTAGCAACCCTTTGACCAAGTCTGACCACCGCAGCTGGGGAACCTCCCAGCTCTGAAATGAGCTGATCCCTCATCATTGGGCCGAGCCCATCACTTTGCATCTTCCTCCAGCTTCACTGCACCCTGCTCTGTCCGTCCATCCTACAACCCTCCACTTCCCCACCCCCAGTATTGCATTGGCTTTCCTTCCTCCCTCAGCTTCCACTTTTACTTCTGTGGCTCCCCCACCCCCAGATCTAAGTTCCAGTGATTTTTGACTGAAGTCTCTCTAAGGCATCTAAGTCCCCACTTCACGTTTTGGAACACCTAGATTTGAGTCTGCACGTATCTGCCTCTTTCCCCCCAGGCTCTGTCATGATTTGCTTCTTGGCTGGTTTCCAAAGAGACTCCCCCCAGAAGACACAAGGAACACAGGAGCCCTGGGATCGTCCCTTAGGGAGAGGATGAAAGAAAGGTTCAAGAGAGGTGAGGGGAAAGGCAGAGATGGCAGAGAGGGGTCTCAGTCAGAGGAGAACCAGGCTGAAGTGAAGCTATCCAGGGCCTAATTGTAGCATTGCGTAATTCAGCTACCTGTTGAGACAGATGTGAGGATGGTGTCTACTCTCAGTGTATTTGATTCTAGCAGAAGGACTGGAGGTCACAGGCCACTGGTGACTGCTTTGGAGAACTGGGTTCAAGTCCCATTGAGGTCCTTGCATTGGAGGGGCACCTCCTACCTTCTCTCTGTCTCTTCTGTCTCTGTTTCTCTCTCTCTCCTCTCTCTCTCTCTCTCTCTCTCTCTCTCTCTCTCTCTCTCACACACACACACACACACACACACACATGCCATGCACATGCTTCTAGTACCAGATCTTGGCAGTACATGAGCAGAGAAGCTAGCAGGATCAAACTCGCTCAAGGATGCCAAGTGAATTCCCAGTGCCTGATGCTTAGAATATGATCAATAAAATTGAATAGACTCGAAGGGTCGCATGTAGGAACTCGCCCTTCCCTATGCGCACCTCTGCTTCCCTTTCTGTCTTCCTCTGCCTGGGCTTTGCCCCATAGTCTGAGCTATTCCCTGTTCTTGCTGCCAGGACAGATCCAGCAGCATGGGGCTGGGATCATGCCAGCAGCCATGGGCATGTGAGTTACAGGGAACAAGGGAGCGATATTGTTGCTGTGATTCCTTCAAGGTTTTGCCTCCCCAAGGCCCTCATCTGCCTGCATTGGTGGCTGTGAAATCCACAGCAATTTATGGGGGTATGCATGGAGTGGGGGATGTAGGGGCTCTGAATTCTGACTTCTTTGTTCTTCCAACATAAATGACTCCCCATTGGGGAAAGCCCTCCCAAAGCTTCATGTACATGATTCTTGTTTCTGGCACCAATTTCCCAGGGAAAGTTGCAAAACAACAAGGGTATCTCATATGTAGGAAGTAAGATGAGGCTGGAACCAAGCAACAAGATTTCTGCTCACCTGTGGCCAGTTTCTGAGCACTCACAAGGTGTCAGTGCTAAGCCAGGAACAGGCAACAACATCATGAGTTAAGGCTCATGGGGTCCCTACCTGAAAGCCTGGTGAATACTGCCCCTGAGTATGGCAATGCATAAACCAGTCCAGGGAGCAGCACAGCAAGTGCCAACACCATGTGTGTGTAACTTCTTACAGTCAAGGGAAGGGAAAGGGGGAAAGGAAACAAGAAAAGAGATGATTTCCCTTCCTTCCCTCATTTTCAGACTTGCTATTTTTTTGGTGGTTGTTTTGGGGGCCATATCTGCCAGTGCTCAGGGCTTACTTCTGGCTCTGTGCTCAGGGATCATTCCTGGTGGGCTCAGGGGAACCATATAGGATGCTGGGGATCAACCCCAGAGTTGATTATGTCCAAGGAAAGAGCTTTACCTGCTGTACTTTCATTCTGACTCCAGACTGGGTATTTTGGGTGGAAAAAAGTGGTGGCGGGGAGACAAAATCAGAGGGAATTCCAGTATTGAGAGAGAAGTTTTGCAATGAAACCCAGTCAATACAAAGCAATGAACAAGAGAAATTCTAATTCTGACTCAGAGTTAAGGAAGATCTTTTAGTATGAAAAGCAACAAAAGCAAAGTGGGTGGCTGCATGGGTGTGGGCCAAGGATGGCAACTCAGGTAGAACTTGAGTCTGCCCCACAAAGCTCCAGCAGAAAGGGACATTGAGGTCAGTCTAGTGTGCTGTGATTGGGCATGAGGACACCATAGAGGTTTTTATCTTCTGTAGGCCTCTCTGCCTGCACTCACTTCCTCCTCCAGTTCTGTCTAACCTGCACAGATAGACATGGTGAGGAAAAAGAGGGGATTCCTTGCTTGGTCCTTGCTTGGCAAATTCCACTCTTTTGAATACATTGGAAAGACCCTTAAATAATTGCCTTTAACCTAGAATCTCACTCTAGTCCTCTCTCTTTTTTTTTTTTTTTCAGGACCATACCTAGCAGTACTTAGGGCTTAGCACTGGTTCTGTGCTCAGGGATCACACACTCCTGGAGGTGCTCAGAGAACCTTAGAGGGTGTTGAGGGGGTGAACCTGGGTCTTCCATGTGCAATGTAATTTATGCCATCTCTCTAGCATTCTGGACTTATATGTAAACTTTTAATGATTATTATTTTTGTTTGGGGAGCCACGCCCAGCTTTGCTCAGGGCTTCCTCCTGGCTCTTTGCTCAGAGATCACTCCTGGTGGTGGGTGCTCGGAGCACCCTAGGCAGTACTGGGAATCGAACCCAGGTCAGTAAGGTAAGTGTCTCATCCACTTACATCTCTCTGAGCACTACTCTTGGCCTCCGAATAAAAAGAAGAAACAGGAAATGGTTACTTGCATTTGGGCATCCTGAACTGAACTTTCAGATGGGAGAAAAAAGATGCAGTAGCTGGAGAGGGACAGCCTAGATAGTATCATTGCTGTAAAGAATCTGCCTTGGTGGGGTTGGCAGAGAATCGGGGGGCTGGGGTAGGGGGGAACCTGGTATGAACCTCTCCATCTGTTTCTGTCCATTTCCTTCCCTGGGTATCAGATTCCCTAAATGCTTCCACATCTTGTTTCACAAGTTGGTTTTCTCCTCTCCAGGGATCTTTCGTGACTGGGAAGTGGGCCGAGAAACTCAGGGTGGGGAGCTTGAAAGGATGCAGAAAATGGTGGGTGCAATCTGTCTAAAGGGTACCCCGGGGTTGATCCCAAGGATCTGGGCAGTACTTGGGTGTCAGAGGAGAGCCAGGGTGCTCCCAATACTGGGTTGCAAGTGCTCTCTTGTCTGATTGCCACTTCAAGGCACCAGCTTTCTTTCCAGGAACTTTTGCTTAGAATACTTCTTTCTCCAACCTTTCATAGATTTTTTTTTCTATAATATATGCATGCCTCAGGAAAAGCACACAAGTTTTCAGAAAAAATCCATTCCCAAGGTCTCTTTAATTTTTCTTTTGGGTTTCTCAAGCAGTGCTCAGGAAGTTCAGCCTCTGTTGATACTCAGTCAACCAGAGAAGTGGTTCGATGTAGGATGAGGGTGCAGTGCTACTCTGGTCCTGAAATTGGGGGCTACCTAAACAGCCCCAGCTGTGCTGGGGGCCTCTAGGATTGTGCCTGGTACCATCTGACTTTTTAAGTTAGCTGGGCTTTTTGTTTGTTTGTTTGTTTGTTTGTTTGTTTTTGCATGCAAGACATATGCCTTAATTCCTGTATTGCTTCTCTGTCTCAGTCTCTGATTTTTAAATGAAGATTTTAATCCCTTTATATATAATTAATGTGGTTACAGACTAGATTGGGCTTTTATCTATTTGTTGATTCTAACATTTAAACTTTTATTTTTACTTGTATTTTTGTGGGGAATGTTTTTCTTCCTTCCTTCTTTTCTCCTGCTTCCTTCTCACTTCTTTCTCCTTTTTTCTCACTCATTCTCCTTCTTTCCCTTTTGTGCTACAACAATAGGGCTAGCTTTACTTCTTCCCACTCACCTTTCCCCATCTTCTTGCTTGAAAATTTTACATTTTATTTCTATTATTTGCATGTATATATGAAATGCTTACTCTACATGTGCTTACTTATATGAATTAGAACTTGGTAACTCATCTAGCCTCTTTCTGAACATTTGAGAACTTCAAAGCAGGAGACACCCATTCTCCTTTCCATAATTCACATTATTTTTCTACAAGTCAAATCAGTGTCCTACACTTTCCCCATTTTCTACCTTGCGAGAAATCCCTTATCCCTGGTTCTCAGAGGCTTCAACTGGAAACATGGGACTCAGGTGTTTCTTGGGCAATGATTGGGTGTTCAGAAACAAGCTGGAGAGTGATAAATAATCCCAGGGCTATAGAGATCCTCAACTTTTAGTTTGTCTGCCATCTTTCTGTATTGGTTCTGATGTCCATGTCTTCTGTCTTTCTCTTTTCTATCCATCCACTCCATAGGCTCACCCCAGCTCACTCTATCTCTTTGTCACCGTCTCCCAGTTCCCAACTTCCTGCCACCTCTTCTGACTCTTGACCTTTCCCTCTGGAAGTTTGCCAGTCTATGCTACTCCCTTGCCCTTCCCTTCACTCCTATGCAGCTTTTTCTTACAGCACTCTGGGCCTGGCTTACCTGGGCCTTTGTTTTCTTACCTGCTCTTACACACTTCAGCTTTGACTCCATTTCCTGGCCCATCCCTCACCCACCCACCCCCTATCTCCATCCTTTCTAACACTCTCCCTGTCTTACATCAGTAGACCCAACCGAGTCTTCGGGTGCTCCAGGAAGCCTGCCAGAGCCTGCTGGCAGTGCCATAACTCAGGAACTCGGTCTGCAATCATTTCATTAAGTTGGAATGGCACTTCCATTACCAGCTAGCAGGTCTGCTTCTTCCGCCCCCCCATCCCGCCCCTCCTGCCTGCAGAGCCCCCAGCTACTTCCTTCTCAGCAGCACACAAGGCCCTATTCTAATCCCTCGCCTTGTCTGTTTAGTGTCTTTGCAGAGAGGAAAGAGCAGAGAAGTAGCTTGTCTCTTATTTTTATTTGTCTTCTTTCTTTCCCCTCCCCTTCCTCCACATCTCTCCCCAGGGCACCGGCCTAGAACAGAGCAACAAATATTTACTAATTCCATTAACAGAAAAGGGTGTTTTTTTTTTTATTTCCCCCCAAGTTCATGGTGAGCCTCCACCCCTCCACCCCTCCCTGGCTCCGCATCGCCTCCTCCCTGCACGCCCAGAACTTATATTTAGTGCACTCTGTGCCATTTCCCCAATTTTTTTTCTGAAGTTCAAAACAAGTTGAAGGGTCAAAAAGGCAAAGGGTGCTTTAGAAGTTTAGCAGACAGCTTTTGGTCCACGGGAAAGAAAGGGGAGAGGGAGAGAGGGGAGAATGAGGAGACGGGAATCTGGCTCATATTAAGTTGGAAAGTTCCAACCATTGATTCACTCTGAAATTATAGCTTTAAAAAAAAAAGGCACAAAATATGGTTTATTCATGAGCTTTCCCTTGCTTCTTCCCCTTAAAAAAAAAAAAAGCAACCAAAAGTTACACTTTGCTCCCTCAAGATGGAGACTTACAATTCTTTTGTGGGGAGGAGTAATTTCAGGGAATCCAGAGGAAAAAAAAGATGGAACTGAGAGTGCTGATTGTGGCACTCCACCACATTTCCAGGGGCAGAGGACTCTCTGGGCAAGGAAAGCCCTGTTCCCTAAAAGCCACTGCTTGCTCTGGGAAGGGGCATAATGCTGGGCTCAATGAATGATGCCAGGAGAAACACAGAGATACCCTTTTTTTCTAGAGCTGAGAACCAGCCCCTTCCTGCAGCTAGCTAGATGAACTCACATATCCCCACATTCCATAACTAGTGGCAATATCAGCTCTCCTCTTACCCTTCAAGGACTCCCATACCCCAAACCCAATCCAGGATGATGAGAGATTCCCAGATGCTCTTCAGCAGAGGGCCCCCATTCAAATGAGGTCCCAGGGAAGATAGTATTTGCCAACAGCTTTGGAGGAAGCTCCCTTAAACCTAGTACCATCACCATGTGTCTCTGCATCACGAAGGGCTACCCATTCTATGGAGGGCTGGGCAGTGACTCCTGAGGCTCCTTCATCTCCCACCATCTTTTAAGTTGCCCATTTAAGGTCTTCAACCATTAGCTCTTCACCTATGCATTGACGTTAAAGGAAGTAGGCATAGCCTAGTGCTACTTCTGGATTGACTATGTGCAAAGTAGGACATGAAAAAGAAGGGTTCAGGAGAAGGATGCTGGAGATTGGGACTTGTGGGGGTGGGACATATGGGAGTGCTGCTCCCCACACTGTCCCATTGTCAGCAAGAACTCATTTGTTAAGAGGCTCACCTACAAAGGAGTGGGCTGAAGTTTGTGAGTGTGAGGAAGATAGACCTTTCCTTGCACTTCCAGATACACTTTTAGTGTGTGTGTGTGTGTGTGTGTTGCGGAGTGGGGGTTTGTTGTGATTTTTGTTATTGCAGAAATGGGGGCTTTAGGGGGAAAGAAAGCAGTGTCTCTTCTCAACTGTGCTCCTGTCTTTGGGATAAAGACATGAGGGTTCAGAAAAAAAACTCATGAAAAAGGAATCACCTGAGGTCATCCAGGAGTCCAGCCCTCTTAGGCTGAGTCCCTATTTTCAGGGAGGTTGTAACATAAGATTGTCCAGGACTCCGATTATTGTGCTGCTCATTGGCTGAAAAGTGTCAGGGATTTTATGCTTCTCTCTAAATGAAGGCACACAGAGGTTCTAAAAGGCAGGCTATCTGGAAGAGGTGGATAGACTGGTATTATTCTTAGAGGTGCAGTTTCCTGCTTTTCTCATTGCAATGTCTGTGTGCCCTCAACTAACACACACACACACACACACACACATACACACACATGCATGTTGCTTTAATTATAAAATGCAGAGATCTAGTGTTGGGGTGAGGCCTTTCTCAGCATGGCGCCTGTAGCCCTTTGGCTGGTGGGTCTGAAGGTTGTGGGGTAACTGCAGAGATATTCACAAGCAGTCAGTTGAAGTTTCAGGAGATAGCCAGTTCTATTACATGGCCCTAACCGCCATGTGCATTTCTCCACATGGCTTCTAAGCTACACTTTTTAAGCAGCCTCTTTCCTGCTGTTCTCCATGATCCCTTGCTGCCTTTCTTTCCTCTTCCTTCCCCTCAAGTAACACTTTTATTCCCCACTGAAGATCCCTCCCAGCTGTGGGTGGGTCTGACTATCCATTTGATGTTTGCGCATGGAATTAGGGGAGGGATAACACATGAGCACTGCTACTCACACATACACACATACAGGAGTGTGTGAATATGCACCGTTCATTCTGATGAGGACATTCTGCAAAGGTTTGTCTGTTTTGCAGACTCTGTGATTGTTCATACACCCCATCTGGCTGCTCTTCCTCTTTCTGGGACCTCTGAGAAGTCCTTTGGGATGGGAGGCCATGCCTTTGGCTTCTTCATAGGGAGAGTGGGAGATTGGGAAGGAAGAAATTTCTCTTTGGGGAAAAAAGAGACGGTGTGCAGAGAGAACCTTCAAATGAAAGGAAGACAGGTTTTTTGGTTTTTGTTTTTTTAATTTTCTTTTTTTATTTTAGTATTGTAATAATAATTTTTGTTTTGACCAAAGTGAATTACAAACCTTTCACAGTAATATTTTAGGTACATATTGACATTGAACCAGGACATCACCAAAGCTGTCCTCCCTCCATTCCCGTTCCCAGCATGCACCAAAGGGAAACAGTTTAATGGCTCTGTCTTGATAAAGTTTTAGACCCTGAGGGAACATTAAATAGAACCAAGTATTTCACTTCCTCCTTTCCTTCCCAAATAGTCCGATGAAGTACACATTAAAGACCCCAACCCCAGTACTTCAGGAGTAACTGCTTCAGAGCCATCAGCTATTGGTGGCTTTGTAGGTAGCATGGCTGGGTTTCAAAACCTTTGTGGATCCCTTTGAGGAAACTGATGTGAATGGCGACCCCCTCTTTTGCCGCCATGAATGAAACATTCCACTCGCAACATTTCTTATATAATTTCTTGGGGTCAGGGTTGAGCACACCCAGAAGTATTCAGAGGCTGTTTCTTGCTCTCATCTTCAGGATTGACTCCTAGTGGTTCTTGGGGGACCATAGAGGGTGCTGAGGATGAAACCAGGGTCAACCACATATAAGGCCAGCACCAGCACCCCACCACCCCCCGTATGATCTTTCTGCCTTCTGACTGAAACCTTCTCCTGGGTTCTGGATTAAGACTCCCTGATTTTATCCACTAATCTCTGAATAGGTAATCCTGTGTTTCTTACCAAGACTGACTCCCCTAGTTCACCAATAGGAAAACTGAGACTTGAGGGGGAATAGCCAGAGGTGGGCTTGATTTGCTAGATTTTTAGACAGACTGAGTTGCCTTTACTCTTGGAACATGAGAAGATTCTGAATAATGGGGGAGACCAGGGAACCCAAAGGGGAGGGCCTAGGTCTGTGGCCCAAGACTTCCATTTATCACCAGATTCTCTCTCTATTGGCTGCAGAGGCTAAGAAACTTATTTAACTTCTCTGAGCCTGTGTTTGCACCTCAATCACATGAGAGAAAAAGGCACCTAACGTCACAAAATTACAGGTTGATGAAGACAGTGATGGTTTCCCAACTGCCCTGTCCATCTCTTAGCCACATAACAATGAGATTAGTTAGAGCTGGAACTTGCATCTGGGTCCTCTGGAGATATGGATTCTTCTAATACCAGGTCCAACTGCCTTTGAAACCAGGGGTTGGAGGAGGAAATGTGGAAAGTTTCAATGGCAGGATATTCTAATTCCTCAACCAAGCAATGGACAAGAAAGGTGAAGAAAAGGTTTCTTTCTGGATCCCAGTGCTTTGGAGAGGCCCAGTGGGTCTTCAGAACTTTCTGCTTCCCTTGTTCCTTCACTTAGGACCTAATTCTCTAGAGATGGAACTCTGTAGGACAGGATGCCAGAGATTCTGAGGGGTTAATGCTGCACCCCGCAGCTGGCTTCAGCAAGCTTCCTACACTCTGATTTTCATTTGCAAAACAAACAAACAAGGGCTCTCTAATAACTCCCAGGCCTCCTTCCTTGTGGCAAGGATGTGGAGTTTGCAGGATCCAGGCCTTGCAAAGATTCCTAATTGCTGGGCTGTTGTTGAGCAAGCCAAGGTTTCATGGTTGGTCAGAACTTCAGATGTTCGTTTATTTCTTCACCACATGATTTCTGGAGATCAGCTTCTTACATTAGCAGGGGAACAGGCACCCCAAACCACATCAGCATTCCAGAATAAATAGCCACTCTCTTTTCTCCTCCTCTTCCTCTTCTCTACTCCTCTTTGTGAGGACACCAGTTGTTGAGCTAAGCTCTTGGTTACAAGGAACTTATTCCCTCGCTGGTGCTGGAATTAAGGGACCCCCTTTTGTTTTGGAAAAGCCATGGACATTACTGTGCTACAGCCATGTGTTCCAAGATTCATCTTTAGATGGTGGAGTCAGGATGGGAAATTTGGTCCTTGACTCTCCAGATCCCAAGGTTGTCTCCTGCAGTTCATCTGTGCCATGTCCTGCTAGGTAGCACATAGCAGATGGTGAGAGGCAGACTGAGTGCCCACCAAAACGTCTCACAGTTTTTATCAGCAGGAGGAAATTCAGGATCTGGGGCTACATACTCCTAAAGTTAGTTACCAGAAACATGTCTGGGGTTCTGGAGGAAGGAGTAGGGGGAAGTAAGAAAAGCATATTTTTTAAATATAATTTTTATTTTGAACATAGTGGCTTACATATTGCTGACAATAATATTTTAGGTACATATTTACATAAAATCAGGGGGATTCCCATCACCGATTTGTCCTCCCTATACCTCCGTCTTCATCCTACCTCCCAAATCCTCCTCCCTCACCCCCGGGGCTGCTAGAAAATGTGGTCCCCTCGGTACCTAGTTTACTACTTAGTAGTCTTGCACCTGTTTGGTCTTGGTGCCTCCCTTATTTCCCCCCTCTAACTGGGAGGCAGGACTAGATAGTTCAATTATGTGGTTTTGTTTGAAGAAGAGAAAAGAATAAACTGGGGTAAAAGTTTAATATGCCGAAAATGGGCGGGATCCTTCTAGAGGCTCTCATCATCGGTTTGAGAGATGAAGGAGAAAAATAAGGTGTAACACCCCAACAGTACAAAAAGAAGTGTCAAATATCCAGTGAGCACTCCAACAATAACAACGATAAGCACCACAAAAATAGTCATGGTCTTGAGATAAAAAACATGGCAGGGCATATAAAGAAAGTAAAGAAAAGAAGAAAAAAACATAAATGTAAATGGGGACAACAACTTCAATAACCACACCAAAACAAGGTAATCGACAAGAAGTAGATAGGTAAATAAAAATAAAAAAATGAGTATTTAAAAATATATATATACATATATAAATAAAAATGTTTTGTGCTTTTTGCCTTTTTTCCCCTCCTGCAATGTAAATATTGGGGTCATATGAAAAGGAATCCACTTGGTCTAAGAGATATGGGGTTTCGCCACCCATGGAGTATATTGTCATGGGATTAACTATAGACTCTGTTCAGGTTCATTTACTCTCCCCTTGGTGCTTTCGTGGTGTTTGGAAGGCTTCTGCTCCTTCCTGGGTGATAAAATCAGACCTCTGTATCTAGAGATCTCAGTATCTGCACAGTTCCAGGGGTGGGACTTATGATGAAGTCAGTCTTTGTCGTTCTAGAAGTTCTGTTCCCTCAGTGTCATTTTAATCCATCTTCTGTGGTTGGTGGTCATGATCTTTGCACTGATCCTAGGATGGAACCTAGGATAGCATCTTTCATTGTGTTTCCAGAAGCCCCAATTCCATTGCAATTGTCTCAGCCAGACCTTTGGAACTGGGGATCATGGTTGTTGTGCAGGTCGTAATTCAAACCCTAGACTGGGGCTTTTTTATTGGTCCCAAGATATATACAGTCCAGTCATGCTTCTAGTCATCTGTAAATCGCAATCTTGGCTTTTGGACTGACCAAAGGGTGACAAGTCTTCTGATTTTGTCTTATCATTAGCTGGTGAGGTAGGATAACCTGCTCTTAGGTCAAGTTGTTCCCATTTTCCTCATTGTCAGGATATCATATTAGAGCTGGCACTTGTTGGTGGCCCAGCAGTAATAAGGATGACCCGGTTGGGATTTGTTGTGAAGAACTTTGTCGTTTCTATGTCTTGGGATCCAGGGTTCAAGGCTGGACAAATGGTGTCTAATAACCTGGGGTCTAAGTTGGGTCCACATGACATATATTCAAGGTGGGAGATATCCCTGTAATGTAAACAAGTATGAGTTCTTTCTTTTTTTTTTTTGGTTTTTGGGTCACACCCGGTGGTGCTCAGGGGTTACTCCTGGCTGTCTGCTCAGAAATAGCTCCTGGCAGGCACGGGGGACCATATGGGACACCGGGATTCGAACCAACCGCGTTTGGTCCTGGATTGGCTGCTTGCAAGGCAAATGCCGCTGTGCTATCTCTCAGGGCCCCAAGTATGAGTTCTTATCCCTAGTAGATAAGAGTTCGTTTTTATGTGTAGGATTTCCCCTTTTATTAGTGTGCCTTTGCAGGGAGGAATGGTGCTACATTTATTGTCGGTGCATTTGGGGGTGGACAGAGAAGAAAACAGAAACAGGTCACACACCCAATAAAGATAAAAATAGGAATAAAATATATGTGCTGACCTATGTATATGTAGAACAAATATTTTTAAAAAATGAATTAAAGTAATTAAAGGAACAAAGTGATGCAAGAGACTACTTTACTTTTGGGGATAAGCAGGTAAGGAGGTGGTGTAATACAGGTCTTATACTTATGTTGAAAGTTTAGGTTTCCCCATTGTCTTTTGGGATTTTCTTGTGGTGTGTGGGTTCCCAGGCACCTTTTCATCACAGCCCCTGACCTTCTTGAGTTTGGTAAAGATTTGTGACAGGGAGGTCTTGGAAGAGCTCTTGCATTGGGGATACTTTTAGAGCTAAGTCTGGTTTCAAGTAACAGTCCACGTTAGGGGGAGTTGGTAGGGAGGGTCACGAAGCCTGTGTCCGCAGGGGAGTTGGTTGCCTTTTCTTGCAGGGGACAAGGTGTGGGTTTGACTGGGTGTCCCTTCGCTTGAGTGCTGGGTACTGGTTCGTTGGGGTAGGAGGTCAGTCTTGATGCCTAATGGATTAAGAACTGAGGGTGAAGAGTTTTAATATGGTGGGAGGTCTGGATGGGATTGAAGGATGAAGGGATAGTTGTATTTCCAAATGGGGGGAAGGGGAAAGTATATGGAAGGGGTAGGAAGGAAGAAAAGAGAAAATACATTAGAAAGAAAGGGAGAAGAGGAAAGAAAAAAGGAAAAGAAAAGAAAGGTATAGAAAAGAAAAAATAAAAAAGAAAGTAGTGAGAAGAGAGGAGAAAATATCAAGGGAATGCTAGTTTGCTTGAATGTGTCCAATGAGTAGGGCCTGTAGTATAAGTTTGTACGTCACAGTTGCTGCTTCGGTGGTCTGACTGGTCACGTGCTTCAAATCCTAAAAGAAGGTATACTTTAGAGATAAAGTGTATGTTAAAGAGTTTTCTTAAAAAAAAAAAAAAGAGTTTTCTTGGGACATTCTCGTAGTGCAAGCTGGGTATGGTATCTCGTGTGACTGGGCCCCAAGATGCCATCTTAGTTTGTCCACCCTTTGTATCCAAGAATGCCTGTGGATAGAAAAGCTGAGAGTTTATTTTAAATATAGTAAGATTAAGGCATTAAAACATAGTGTTATGAGATGTTTTCATTGGAGTCAGTGATTTCCTGTGGTGTTCTTTACCTGTGATCCTGTATAAGATCCCTAAGGGATTATTATGGGCCTTTGTACTAGAAGGCTGATTACATACCTGTTCCTCAATGCTGCTGTTTATGCTGTTGCTGGTTTCTTTGTGGTATAATATGTTGTCGAGAGTTTGTGTTGCTCCTTTTTCTTGCATTTTGGACCCTACTCCCGAGTATATGTTGACTATTACAGTGTTTGGAGAAGAAAAGCATATTTTTAGTTTATTGAATTAGAAGGACATTTGCCTTGGGCTTAGATGTGTCTGTGAAAGATCTTAGGCAGCAGAACCCACATAAAATCAATTGAACTTTTTAAAAAAAATTTTGAGCCACTCCCAGGGGTGCTCAGGGGTTACTCCTGGCATTGTGTTCAGGGGTCATTTCTGGTGAAGCTCTGGGACCATATGGGCTTCTGGGCACCCAGTTAGCCTCATGCAAGGCAACACTCTTCACTCTAGCCAATTGAACTTTCTGACTTAGCTCAGAAACCTTGACATGGCTGAGAAAGATTGGGGAGATTCTCTGTAATGAAATACATTAAACTATCAAGAACATACCTTTCATGCATCTTGAAGCAGCATTTTAGTTTCCAACTTTGTCTATACCAGTCCAGGTGTAGGTGTCAGGAAAGTGGGACTTTCATCCATGATACAAAAATTTGGGTGAAAGGTCATCTAACAGAATTGGAATTTCATGGCTGTTATGGCTCTTACCATGTGATTCTGGGTAGGTCAGCAGTGCCAGTACACATTGAAGATTGTGCAGTTTGCTATCACATAAATGGAACTGTAGGGTCTCACATTAAGATAAGCAAGCCAGAAGGTAAAGACAAATATTGGATGACATCATTAATTTCTGGTACTCTCTATAGTAACATGTCTAGAGAATGGAAGGCTTCAAGAGGTCCTAGATCAAGAGGTTCTAGATCATAGAAAGAGAAATCACAAGGAAAGAAAGAAATAAAGGGAGGAAGCACTAAAAAAAGAAATGGAGGTAACATAGGTACAAGAGTCAGGGGCCTTGAACTTGTCTATGGCATAGGGTGACATGTTTGTTTATATCTATAACTAAAGTACTAGGCCCAACACTTATAAAATCTGAGACTTAAACTTCATCATCAAAATTTAAAACCCAACTGTCAGTAGTCATGCTGGGGATGGGACAAAATCTAGGTAGAGTGATTGGTTATGTGACTGGGACTGGAAATAGTTTCTGCCTGAAAATATTTTATAACCAACTTTGTAAGTCACAGTATCCCAATAAAAATAAAATTTAAAATATCAATATAGAAGAAAAGTGAAATGGAGACTGTGAAATAATTCCTAAGATTATTGGGATGAGTAAATGCACAATGGCTTTCCACCAGGGTTGGCCCAGGGATTGTGACACCTTTTATAGGCATACCTGGTTTTATTACATTTCCTGGATATTGCATGATTTTTAATAGACTTGAAGGTCTGAGGCAACCGTGAGTCTGGCTAATCTATTGGCATCCTTTCCCCAACAGTCTATGTTCAATTCATTTTTCATTTCTTAGTGATAAAACATTTTTTAAATCAAGTGTGTGTCCATTGTTCTTCTAGACACAATGCCATTGTATGCTTGAGACTGCAGTAGAGTATAAATTTAATCTTGATACACATTGGGGAGCCAAAAGACTCAGATGACTACTTTTATTACTCTATTTGCTCTATAGACTCTCCAAGGTGTGTCTAAATAATCAAGAAAAAGGGTTCTTTCAGGAAGACACAAGATCTGACACCCTCCTTCCATAAAGCAGTAGGGTTTGTGTCCTCCTCTACTTGAACTCAGTTGGACTTGTGACTTGTTTGGCCAAAAGAGAAAAGCAGAGAATAATTGTCTGAATAGCCAGGCTAAGTCAGAAGAGGCAATTCAGCCTCTGCTGTGTATGGAACACTAGAACCCTGCACCAGGAAGAGTGGAATTCTCTTGTGCCACCATGTTGTGAGAAGTCTAACTTTCTGACATACCAGGCTTATGCTTGCTTAGCTAATTTAAACTTCAGCAATATGAATGAAAGTGCTTCCAAATGCTTCCTTTCTAGCTAAAATGCACTCGCCAGGTTTATATAGGGCCAACTCCACAGACTCACTCTGTTCTCGAAAGAGATAAAAACCCAAATATGATAAATTATGGATATACTGGCCATGCAGCTAAAAGTTGGCAATCTTGGGAGGAGAAGGTGAACTAAGCAGAGGCCTTGCCAGTGCCATGCCTGGTGCATCCATCACTCATAATTACTGCTTTGCTATGACCCTGTTTCATGACTCCTCTACGACTCTCTGCAGAAATACCTATCTGACCATACCCCAGGTATGTTGATATTTGAGTAAATAACACCAGGACTTTTGTTAGAGTATGTGCAGACAACCTCTCCCTGCCATCTCAGACTACTGGGAGACCTGGCAGCCATCGCCACACCCACAAAAGTCACAGTATCAGCAATACTGGTTTGAATTCCTGGACCGAATGACAACTTCATTTGTTTAATAATGTCATCCCTATAGGGATAACCAGTTTAAGGTGCCTGTGTGAAGCTGAAGTCACTTAATGTTCAGAAACAAATGAAGTAACAGAATGGTTAGCTAGCAACAAGACCTTACAAAGCCTTCTGATGATGACTTAATGACCTCATTGAGATACAATAATTTTCACAAATTTGCTTATTGCTGTAGTACTTTTTTTTTTTACTTTCCCCCTCCTATTTCTATTTCTTCTTTTTTTTCTTTCAAAAAAATTTTTTTAACAATTTTGATTTCACTTATCTGGAAACAAATGCATTATGATCAACTAGGTCAACTACATAATACACGGTCTTTCAATAAAGTAAATTAAATTAAAAGAATCTTCCCAGCTATAACTAGTCAGAGCAGAGACAACCTATCTATCCCCTTTCTCTCATCCCTTCTTGGCCCACAAGATATATACTCCTAATGAAATAGTTCTTATTTTCAGGTATTAAACTTGGAGTCATTTAACAAGCAGAGCTAGAGAAAGTCTTGTCATGATTTTATTGCTCTGGTACCTTATGATTGAGATATTCATAGGACATCAGCTTTCTTGCCAGGCAATGTTCATATAGCAATACAGTGGCAAATCTGTATATAAGTGTTTTCAAATACCTCATATTTCTTTTATTCACTCATTTGTAGAGCCTGTGAACAACCAATAAAATGGTATCAGCATGCCACTGCTAACAATCTCTTGCAGGATTTCTTACAAATTATTAGTGTAATAACAGTTTATAGTTGTCTGTGGCATATAATTAAGCCCGATTGTGCATCACCAGCTTAATGCTTGAACTTACTGCTCCATTAACAAGAATGTTGAAAATTTTACATTCTTCGTAATGGGAATTAGTGGCTCCTTCTAGGGACTTTTTAATCTATAAAAAGGCATTTTAGACACAATTAATTGTATTTGCAAGTCAAAGAATCAGTATGTAGGTGCAGGGGTGACTTAATGGAAGGGGTGGGTCCTATTTTCCTTTCTGCTTTCCCAGATCTGGGACACAGAAGATATAAAAGAGTGTGATACCACTCAAGGTGGCATTCTAATCTCTTTCCCACAAAGACTAGGCCATTCAGCTTCAAGAAAGGGAGCAGATTCACAACCTCCAAAGGCAACACCCTTGTAGCTTTTAAGTCAAAGCCACATCATCTCTGGGACCCCTAGCTCAGCGTTAAGCTGGGTCCTAGTGGGTCCCAGATGCTAGCAACAGACTATCTTCACTCTGGGCTTCACTGTTGAGTTATTTGAGCCTTTCTCCACTCTTTCTTCACTCTTTTACTTTTTTCTTTTCTTTTCTCTTTTTTTGGTTTTTTGTTTTTGGGTCACACCCGGCAGCGCTCAGGGGTTACTCCCTGCTCTACGCTCAGAAATTGCCCCTGGCAAGCTCAGGGGACCATATGGGATGCTGGGATTTGAACCACCAACCTTCTGGATGCAAGGCACGCGCCTTACCTCCATGCTATTTCTCTGGCCCCTCTTTCTTCACTCTTTCAAACTGGGGATCCTCCTCTGGAACAAGAGATCACATGTCTTTCAGAATGTCAGGTTTGCGATGTTGACATTGACACAGCATCCATTCATAGCCAAAAATCTACAGTGGAGACAGAAGACTTCTAAAGAGGAGGTAGTCACTGAGGCTGTCATGGAGTGGGGAGCAAGCAACATTCCTGGGTAGGGTGAGAAAAGCTGATTGAAGGAGAGAATATGAAGTTTATTTTCATGTTGCCAAGAATGCATAGGGTTGGTGGGTTTGTCCTTGAAAAAGGAAGGGCCTGGAAGACCTCAAGTCTTGGGGGGCCAAAGGTCCCATTCTAGAAAAATAATGATATTGTGAAGAGAAGAGCTGTTATCCCAATTTTGAAAGATGGTCTGGGTGAGTTCAAGCACCAGTGGGAACAGCTGTAAGGGACAGGAACATTCTAATCTATTGAGCCTTTGTCACACTAGTTTATACCCCATAGCTCCTAGGCTGTGCTCGGGTATCTGACCTGGAGGTGCAGGACAATTAGGTGTGTTTTCCTGACACATCCTGGAGTTGAAGGTGACTTGGGGTTGTTACTGGTTCCATCTATTTACCACCATGATGATAACTCTTAAAATGGCTAGCCAGGAGGGGCTAGAGTGATAGCAGAGTGGTAGGGTGTTTGCCTTGCACACTGCTGACCCAGAATGAACCCGAGTTTGATCCCTGGCAACCCATCTACTCCCCTGAGCCAGGAGCAATTTTTGAACACAGAGCCAGGAGTAACCCCTGAGCACCACCAGGTATGGCCCCAAACAAACAGACAAGCCAAAAAAAAAATGAAAATAATGTCAGCAAGAACTCTTCCATTCTTAGCCCACACCCCAGTCCTCAGAAGTCCCTTGTGATGCACCTACATACAGTAGGTACATACAGTAGGGCCTAGAGTAGATGGTAGACCTGGTGCTGAGACAATTGCCTCACCTTGTCTCACTGTGGCTAAGGGCTCCTCTTCTTTCTGTTTCCATCCATATTGTCTTTGTTTAAATTTTTATTTATTTTTATTTAAACGCTGTTTTTACAAAGTTGTTCATAATACAGTTGCTTTTAAAAATATAAAGTTGTTCATGATTGAGCTATAGTCATACAACATACAACAACCTTCACCAATGCACATTTCCCACCACCAATGTCCCCAGTTTTCCTCTCATTTTCCCTGATGTCCTCTCCTTTTCTTGTCTCTGAAGTGTACATTTTTCTTCTTTCTCTTTTTTTCTGTTTAGGCACTTTGGTTTTTAGTATAGTGTGTAGAATTAATTAACACTTCCCAACACCAATGTTCCCAGCATATTGTCTTTCTTGACTTGAATGCCCTCTATCTTCAACTACCCCTTTCCTTTCCCACTTGTAGATATGTTGCAAGTCTCAGTTCACTTCTTTTTCTCCAAGATGTTTTCCAGGAGTTAACTTCCCAAGCCTGAGTTATAAATGTTCCCCCATGCTCCGCCCACTCCTAGCCTCTATTGACTCCTATGGTCACTCCTATTTGCCATATTGCATATATTCATACACCCAACGCTTAGCTTCACATATCGAGATAAGGGTGTGCTCAGAAATATTTAACCAAGACAACACATTTTTCAGATTATTTCAGGACTAGGTTTATTTCACCCCAGAATCTCCATTTTCATTCATGACAGAGGAAAAAATATAACAAATAAAAGCTCCGTGTTTTTCTGGAAAGGCCATGATCTGGTTAGGAGCAGAACTCTTGTGAATCTGGAGCTCAGTCACTGGGAGAGGACTGTTTCATCTTCTCCCTTGCCTCCTTTCTGAGTGTCCCAGTCCTAGGATAGGGTGAGCAGATTTCTAGGAATCTTTGCTCTCTGCTCTGCTTTTGGGTGACTGGTCTTGCCCATCCTCTGGGTGCTACACTGCCATGGCAGTCTTTGATCCTTGTCACTATTTACATTCCATCTAGGAATTTGCTGGTTTTCTAGCTCTTACCTTTTCTCCTGGAGGGTTGTAGGGATTTTCATGTTTCTTAGCTGCTCTGTCCAGACTGAGGGGCAGCAAGACCCCACTGTAGCCACACAGCCATACATTATAGGTATACTCTGAGTAACATGAGCCTCTGTCACAGGGAATCGTGTCTTAGGTGTATTTTTAATGCTCCTGAGCACTTCTGTGTGTTTCTACTGTCTCTGAGGCCTGTATCATATAGGTTCTCTTTGTGAGCCCCCAATACCCCCCAGTACTGATTCCATAAGGAATAATGTCTCCTTCCCTTCCCATGGAAGGAAGACTCCCCGAAGTCCTAGTGTTGGTGTGAGGATGGTGAGGCTTTTCTTGGATTGGCCTGGGTCCTGGTGCCCCTCATGCTCAAGGGTCTGAAAGCTGCAGGGTAATGGTGGAGAAACTCACAAAGCAGTCAGATGAAGTTCCAGGAATCAGCCAGCTTTATTTCAAGATCCCTACTCCCCGGTACACTTCCTCACATGGCCTCTATGATAAGCCTTTTCCTAGCAGCTACTTCTCTACTCCTTCTGGCTCTCTCAGCCTCTTTCTCCCTTTCAGCTGCTTTTTCCAGGCTTCCTTGCTACTGATGCTGAATTGCTGATACTGAATCTCTCTGTTGAATCTCGCTGTTGATTCTGGCTTCTGCTTCTCCCTTCTGGCTTATTCTCACTTCTCACTTATTCTCGCATCTGCCTATTCTCGTTTCTGCCCCACTACTCTTTCTAACTCTCCTCCTTACTCCCTCTCTCTCCCCAAGTCAGCCTCCTTTACCCACCCATTCCAGGTGTGGGCAGTTCTGATCATTCAGGTGAGATAAATAAGAAGTTCTGGGAGGAGATACCCACTTCCAATATCCTGCTCGCCTATATCCTAACTCTGTTGGAGTCTTTCTTCAAAGTGGCAGTCACTTGGATTAAGGTTGAATTTAGTGACAGAAATAGAGAAGAAGAGTGAAAGAATGGTGTGTGTGTGTGTGTGTGTGTGTGTGTGTGTGTGTGTGTGTGACAGAGATAGAGTGAGACAGAGACAGACAGAAAAAGACAGACTGACCAAAACAGAGACAGAAACAGAGACAGACACGGTTGTCAGAACAGAAAAACACATGTCCATTTTCCCTTGTACCAGGTCCTTCTTGGGTTCCTGGAACAGGGACTGTGTCCAACTCATTCCTGTAGTGCTGAGGCCTTTGAATGGGGCTGAACACCAAATACCTACTTGACAAATGTTTCTTGGAAAGAGCAATGATTTTTCTGGAGGCCACCCTGGACTTAGAGAGTCCCAGAGCTAGACGTGCCATGCTCTGTGCTGACCAACAACATCAAGACTCACAGTAGGGGGCTGGAGAGATAGCATGGAGGTAAGGTGTTTGCCTTTCATGCAGAAGGATGGTGGTTCAAATCCTGGCATCGCATATGATCCCCCGAGCCTGTCAGGGGCAATTCTGAGCACAGAACCAGGAGGAACCCTAAGCACTGCCGGGTGTGACCCCCCAAAAACAAACAAACAAACAAACAAACAAAAAAAGACTCACAGTAGGTTAATGAGGCTTCCCATGAAGACTATACACATCCAGGTCTCTGCCCTTTGTATGGGATCCTTGAGAACTGGTTCTCTATCATTTTCCTCAGGGTAGCAAAATCTCTTATTAGGGCTGGAATGGGAGCCTCCCAAGCTCTTCCCATGAGGTTTGGAGGCCCCTCCAGCCCATACTCAGCATAAAGGACCAAGAGATTCAATGCTAGTGGCTGAGGTTATGGTAATATTTGAGATCTGTGGAGCCAGAGACAACCATGGCTATCTACACCTGGGGATGCTGGGGAATCTATGCAAAGCCAGGGATGGAACTGGGATCCTGTGCATGCAAAGTCTGCACTCTTGACCTCTTTACTCTCTCACTAGCTGTATAACCCAAATCTGATATCTGAAAACACTTGGAAATAAAGGGAGAGCCTGAGGATTTGGACCCAGAAACTCTTGGCTCTGAAGCCCAGGCTTTCCCCTGGGAAGGAAGAGGCCTGATTGGCTGTTAGAAGGGAAAGAAAGCCCTTCCAAGGTGCCGCTGGGTTGGGATCCCAAGGCCACCCCAAGACCCATCCCTAGTGGGCAGGCCTGGGAGATGCAGGTTAGTGGCAGGGAGTGACCGGTGCCCAGGCTCTGTTCTTCAGGGCGACGCCATATGGAGCCAAGCATTCATCCCAGCCTTTGGCAGGGAGCCTGGCCTGCAAATCACCCCAGAAAGCTACATTTTGATCAGGAAGCTCGCAGCTGTTTTTCAAAGTCACTGCCGGAATCTCAAATTTCATTTTATTTCTCAGTCACCATGAGTGCCCACCCCCTTCACTTTTCAGCCTGTCTTCTCGTTTCCTTGGTGTCCTCCTGGATGCTTGCCCGGGGTACCTGGCACGTGTCACGGAGATCTGGGGCAAAGTCAGGAGAGGTTAATGCACCTTTTTTTTTGGGCCAAGCAAGGAACAACGGGGCCTCAGGAAAAAAAAAAGGCAACAAAATCAAGTTCCAAGCACAGTGCAGTTAAGCACATAAACAGCTGGGCCTCGCTGCTGTGTCTCAAGGTTGTGGCTGAGAAGAGAGAGTGCAAAGGGGCTCTCAGAGCAGTAAGCAGGGCAGCATCTCTTTCTCTGAAGCAGGATTCTGGAAGGGCAGACAGCACCCCCTTGGATGGCCTGCTGGCTGACCAAGGACTTCTGTGGGCCAACAGAGGCACAGACCTGGGAAACTCCAAGTATCAGGCTTTGCCTCTTTGTGATCCAGCTCCCCACACCCCCTTGGGCTGAGCCAGGTTGTCCAAAGTGAAGCCATACTTGAATTCTCCAAAGTCAAACCACCTCCTAGACTTTGGCTGCAAGAGACCTGGTTTCCAACTACCCTGGGCCAGGAGACAGCAGCCATTTCATACGTGAGGTCTGAGGCATACTGCCTTGCAGAAGCTGGGAGGGAAACTGATTTCAGAGTGAATAAATGCCCCCTCTCGTCTCTCTGCTCCCAAACCCAGCAGGCTCATACACAAACTAGCTTTTTGTCAAGTGCGCCCCATTGGGGGCCAGGAACTAACCCAATTGAACACCCAATAGAATGGTGTATTTTCTGGCATGTACCTGTACGTGTATACACACATTTGCACCCAAGCATGTCTGGTTGCATATGAGCATGTATATTTGCAGGTGTGACTGTGCACTGAGTACATGTGTATGTATGTATGCCTATGTGTTCCCTCCACCCCCAAAGGCAATTCTGTGGTTGTGTATATACAACTGTCTGAAGGAGGGACGAGGTAGAGGAAAGAGAAGCCACATGCAAAATTAAGGGTTTTGGCTCTTTTCCTTTGCCTGCCCTATACTACACAGATTTTGTGGCTGACTTATTTTTAACTGGGTGTTTGTGAAAAGGAACCAAGCTGGTCAGTTGCTTGAAGATCAGGAGATCAGAAACAAGGTGATCCCAGACACCAAAAATGACTATAATTTGCTATTCCTGTACCCTCTCCTTACCCCCCACCCCCGCAATATCTCTATTCACAATAGCTAAAAGAAGGGTTGTCTATGAACTTGGCCTGCCTTGGAACCTGGTACTCAGCAGAGAAGAGGACCCTAAGGAGCCATATGGCTGATTCTAAAAAATGGTCCTGCTTCTTCTTCTCTTCTCACTTGATTGGGCTTGAACTTCCATTTCTCCTGCTTCATTGGCTTTTCTGATTCTCGAAGTTCTGAACTCTGACTGAAACTTATTCCTTCACTGTATTTGGGTTTTCAGATTTGGAGTTAACTAAGCTCTGGATTTCTTAGCACTCTACCCTGTCTGCAGACAGTGGCTGCTCGGTCTCCACCATGCAAGCCATTTACTGTTAGATCTATCTATCTATCTATCTATCTATCTATCTATCTATCTATCTATCTATCTATCTATCTATCTATCTACCTACCTACCTACCTAGCTAGCTATCATCTGTCAGCTGTCTGGCTTCTATCTGTCTGTCTATCTGTCTATCTATCTGTTGTCTGTCTCTCTTCTCTATTTCTCTCTATGATCCATCATCAATCTATCTATTCATGATTTATTGGTTCAGGAAAACCCCCTTGTCTAATACAGGCACCCAACTTTTTTATAGAAATAATAAGATCTAGAAGAATAAAGAAACTTGTCTCAATTCTCCAGCAACACAGCTTGAATTTGAATTACCCTGTGGCAAAACTGCTGGCCATGCATCCAGGGCCTCCTGGTGAAATGGGAACTGGCCTGCTTTGCTTGAAGATTCCACATGATGATTCAACCTTCAGAGAATCAATACACCTGGGATTTTATTTCCACATTTTGAAGGAAATCATTGTTCTAAGCCTTTTGATCCCGAGTTCATATCCTGACTCCCCACTTTCCAAGTGAGTCCTTTGGAAAATAATTAGGTTAGGATGAAGATGGAGACTCCATGTTGATTAGAGAAAAGGAAGAGGCTGGAGGGCAAACTCTTGTTCTGTCTCTGCCCCTCTCTTCCTGTCTCTGCTTATTGCTTTCACCCTACCCATATTCTCTCTCTGGACCATCCTTTCCTGTCTTTCCCTTAATCTCTGTTCTTTCTCTCACTTCTCTGATTCTTTGTTTCTTCTCTCCTCTGTCTCTGTCTTCTTCCCAACTCTCTCCTCTTCCTTCTTCTCTCTCTCTCCTTCTGTCTCTATGAATTTTTCTCTCTTACTGCCATGTGGGGACACAACAAGTAAGAGGAGGGCCACCCAATAATTTGACCAGGCTGGTACCAACTCTCAAGCCCCCGATTTTTGGAAGTGCAAGAAATCCCATTTAATGACACAGTTCCAACCCCCATGGTGACATATGACCAGCCCAGGCAGACTCAGAAAGTCACTGCCAAGACCCCTTCCTTCCAGTATAAAGAAGATGATATGACTATTGATCTCACCCGTATGTGGCTTGAGGCTGTAATTCATCCTTGGAAGGAAACCTCTTTCAAAAGGGCCAAATTATTATTTTGGTCAATGATGTATTACACTCCCTTTATCCATTTCTCATCTTGGCCCTGTCAGGGAATTCAGGGCTGATGAGTTAATGTATAGGAAAGTGCTTTGTAAACAGCCAGGCACTGCCCAAAGACAAGAACTGACTTTTTTTTCATGCTCCTGGGGAGGAGAACCCGGCAGCCAGCAGACTGCAAAGTGCCCCCAAGAGTGTGTTGTTGGCTGGGAGGTCATGGCTTAAATGGCTCTGGGTGCAGCTGCTTTGCTGAGAGGAGGGCAGGTGTGTCTCAGAGTATTTCTGGGAAAATCGAGCCGTGGCCGAGACCTCTGCTCATAGCCCCAACTGACTTTGAGCAAACAAATGCTCCTTAGTCCAGCTAGATGCTGATAGTTGGCAACTTTCTCCGTGATATTTTCTTTTTCAAAAGAAAACAGTACAACAAGTACAGCTTTCCTCTCTACTTTAAAGAATACCTCACAAAAGAAAGATGGAGGCTCATGCATGGCCTTCAATGGACTGACAAAGGGGTTCATGAGTAATTCACATGCCCAGAGCATCTTCTCTTCTTTCTGCTCCTCAGGGTTTGGTGCATTTCTTCCCCTCCAACAAGTCAGAAGAAACATGGAATCCAAGTTGGTGCCGTGTAAGTCTCACATTGAACATTCTGAGTTTTTCTAACTGCTTCTTCATACCTCATAACCAGACATACAATAAAAATACTTAGTGATTTGGACTTATAGGGTATATATATCCCTGGAAGTGGTACCGCTGAAACAACCCAAATGTCAGACAACAGATGAGTGGCTAAAGAAACTGTAGTATATTTACACAATGGAGTACTATGCAGCTATTAAGAAAACGAAGTCATGAAATTTGCTTTTACCTGGATGGATATGGAGAGTATTCTGCTAAGTGAAATGAGTAAGAGGAAGAGGGATAGACATAGAATGATTTTACTCATTTGTGGGATATAAGAAAAATAAGAGATAGCATGGTAATAATATCCATAGACAATAGATATGAGGACCAGTCTATGGTAGGAAGCTTGTCACAAAAAAGGAAGAAGTGCAGTTGGGGTAGAGAAGAGTCCACTATGACAATGATAATTGGAATGGATTATTCTGGACAAAAACTAGCTGCTAAAAGGAGATAAAGTGATATGCATGAAATCCCTTCTTTAACAATAATGTAATCCACAGTGTCAAAAAAGGAAAAAGAGAAAAAGAGAGAAGTTAAATGCCTGTAGGTGGGATTGGGTAGGTGGGAAAGAAACAGGGAACATTGGTGATGGGAAAAGTGCAGTGTCCCACTCAGCAGTGCTCAGGGCTTACTCCTGGCTCAGGGATTTTTCCTAGTGGTGCATGATGGATATTATGAGTGGCTGGGGATCCAAATCAAATTTGATACACCGGGTTAAGGGCTATGACCGTGCTCTCTCCAGCCCCACAGACTGGTTTTCAGTTTTTCTACCTTGGACTTGTGGGAGAAGACCTTTGCTTGAAAGCCTGATATGCCTAGACTGGAAGGCACAGTTGATCTCACCACCCCACTGCCCTAGAAGTGGCTTCGCTTTGGAAGGATTCCATTTTCCTCTGGGTAGGGGAGGATGAATGAGGAGAGAAGAGTGTTGACTCTCAGGCCATCTAACCTCCCTACCTCGGCCTCTGTCCTTGGCACGCGACCGTGGCGTTTGCTTGAAAAGGGAAACATTGAGTCCATTACTTTAAAAGCAGCAGAAAATAGACTCCAGGAAAAAAAATTGTACACTGGCCACAGGAACTTAATGGGCCATTTTGATCTCTGCTACTGCCTGGCCGAGGGTGTCAGGATCCAATGCTCTCAGCTAGCAGAGGGGGGAAACGTCCTAATGAAGTGTTTGCGTAATGGAGAGTTAATGGAACCAGGGGCCAGAGTTATAACAAAAGGGCCTTAAAAGAGAGGGAGGGCATAATTTATTAACAGCAGTCCATGGAGCAGGGAGCCTGCAACATTTATGAGAAAGGGAAATGGGGCCTTCTATGAGATCTGGGGCTTCTGGTCTCCCCAGGTTGGGATGAAGCTCATCGGATGGATCCAGACATCTCCCCAGTTCTGCCTCCTTTTGGGAAGTCTGGCATCTCTGCTGAATTCTAGGTATTGTAGACATTAGTGTTGTCTCTGCCCACATGTGTGATGTGTCTGTTTATTGAAAAGATGTCACAGCCTTACCCGTGGAACTGGACCCAGTGACTTCGATTAAGTCCTTGAAAAGGTTCCTGAAATGTGGACTGCTGGTCCAGGTGTGACTGGGTGTGAGATGCAGAAACACAGTTCACAGAGGCTCAAGTCTGGAAAAAAAAATAGTGGAAACCTGTGTGTGTGTGTGTGTGTGTGTGTGTGTGTATGTGTGTGTGTGTGTGTGTGTGTATGTGTGTGTGTGTGTGCTCATGTTCATGCATGCGTGAGCACACCCAGAAGTGCTCAAAGTTATGCCTGATTCTGGGCTCAGAAGTAACCCTAAGAGTGCTCAAGGAATTTGCACTAAAATTGACAACATGCCAGGCAAAGGCCTTATTTAAACCATGTCTTCTTGCTCTTTCATGCTCTCTCTCCTCTCTCTGTATCTCTTTCTTTCACTCTAGTTCAGTGGGTCTTTTGGGAAACCCACCCCAAGAAGATTGTGAGACAAAGAGAGTAGTAAAATGATATATTGGGGAATTAGAGAGAGGGTCAGGAAACCAAGTGGGAAATAAAGGTAGGGAAGAGTTAGAAACCAAGTAAAGATGTTTGTTCTCAAGAGAGTGATAATGGAGGTTGGATGGTGCATAAGACATTTGTACCCACTTCTGGGATGTGGACTCTAGGTGACCCAGGAGAACATCTTCCCCTGTTAATTCAATTGAGAGACAAAGGAATCTTGGAATAAGGTTCATTCAATCCTGACAGTGCTTGGTAGAGGATTCCACTGGAATTTTAACTCTGGCACTTTTGCTGAATTTTTGAATTTTTGAATTATATCAAAAGATACTCTTGTGTATCCTTTGTGTGTAATACAGAGTCACAGTGTGTTGCTCTTTATCCCCACCAAAATATTGTCAGCATTTTGGGTCACAGAAATAGTAAAGGGGTTAATGTGCTAACTTTGCATGGAGTTAGACTCTATAGAGACCCCTGAGCCCAGTTAAAAGTGATCCCTTAGTGCAGAGCCAGGAGTAATCCCTGAGCACTGCCAGTATACTCCACAATATAAAATAATTATCAACATGTGGATGTGAATGTCAATGAGATATGAAGGCAGCACCCATGGATTCTGCCAAGGAGAGGTAGATAATTAATGAACTTAAGGATGGAAGAGTTTGGACTTGCTTCAGGCATAGTTGAACCCAGGGGCTCTAATATGGTATTACAAGGTCTTGGTTTTTCCTGTCCCAGTATTAGCTCCAATCTCAAATGGGATTGATCGTGAGGGGAATATTGACTATTGGCAGTTAAAAATCAAAACAACGGGCCCGGAGAGATAGCACAGCGGCATTTGCCTTACAAGCAGCCGATCCAGGACCAAAGGTGGTTGGTTCGAATCCCGGTGTCCCATATGGTCCCCCGTGCCTGCCAGGAGCTATTTCTGAGCAGACAGCCAGGAGTAACCCCTGAGCAATGCCGGGTGTGGCCCAAAAACCAAAAACCAAAAAAAAAAAAAAAAAATCAAAACACCACCATTTCCCCCCAAACAGTTTTATTGGAAGTTGACTTACAAACTCATCTAGAATGTGTACTTGGAACCCAGTTCAGGGAACTATTTGTAAGATATAAACAAATCTCTATACATTGTGAAATCACTCCACCACACATTGTATTTCTACCTCCAGGCACAGGTCTGAAAAGGCAGGATAGCAGCAGAGAATTAATAAACCAAGCCAGTCAGGAGAGAGCCATGGAGTCAGTCTGTGCCTCTTGGTGTCTCTGAGCGCCTCCAGTCAGAATTCTTCTTCCTCTATTAATTCATTACCCATTCACCATAAGAGGGAAGGCTGAGTGGTCCAGGAGGGCTTTTACACATCAAAGGATAGGTTTTAAGGAGAGAGGAAGATGGAGGAATTCTTTTGCTTCGGGCTAATTACTGAGTGTCATATTACAATTCCACCTTTTCTGTTTAAAAAACAAACAAACAAACAAAAACAAGAAAAGATACAAAAGTTTTGTTCTACTATTCTTCCAGAGAAGTGGGAATCCCAGATCAGAACTTGTAAAAGTGGTGATTATTTTGCAATAGGCAGTAAAATTCTATTATAAAAGCATTAAAGGTTAGAATGTGAATACAACATTCTCAAAACAATCAGCTTTTTCCAAATCTTTGTCTTATCCAATATCACAAAATTTTTCAGAGACTTCTCTGAACATAAACATTAGAACCTTTCTGCAGATACACTTAATATGAAAATGCGTAAACATTCTTACACTGAGCATTGTAAAAACTATTATAGAACATCCAAGTACCTTTTACATAAATGTCCTTAAACAAAATCACAAGAACATTTCTGCAGATACATATACAGTTTGAAAATAAATTTTCTAAAACATTTTTATGATGAGCACTCTAATAAGACTCTATAGTATCCAAGTTCCTTTGCCACTAGAACGTTTTTGCAGATATCATTTTGAGAATAAGTTGCTAAATAATATACACAATCAAACATCACAGGAATTGGGAAACATTCACTAGGATAGCTGAAAACTTTTAAAAATCTAACAACATTATGCATTTCCCTGTGCAAATTATTATTAAGCTTTAATGTTGGATACAAAATCATTTGTTTTCAGTGGAGCATAGAATAAAAGAGTAGCATTAAGATCTAATCAGGTGGAACACACATTTTAACCAGCATTATAATGACCATTTTCCAGCAAATACTAGAGGGAGAGTCTGATCCCCAGGCACAATTTGGTGTTCCTCCTGATTTTTAAGAGATCACTATTATCTATACAAAGAATATGTGGATCCTGATGGTCCTTTCCTGACCCCCAGTTTCCTTTCCCTTGTTCAAGTCTCTCTGACCCCAGCTTTCTTAGTCATGATCATACCTTGTAGCTGTGTGACAATTTTTCACATGTTTCTTCAAAGTTGTTCAACTTGTCTGGTCTCAAAATTCTCTGCTTTGGAGTAAAGCTAGGTTCAAGCCAGCATGTCTCCTTGGCTTCCCAAGGGCCCCCCATTTCTTCCCTCTTAGAGACTTCAATTGTTCTACAATATTTCTGGAGAAGGAATCAATGGCAAGTCCAAGAGAGCCTACTCTGTTTCCAATTTTTCTTCTGTCTCAGCAGGTTTTAGCAGATTTGTGTTGGTCAATATGGCTCACTATTTGGTTTTACCAAAGGTTCTTTGGTTTCTTTTTTCTTTTTTATTTGCTCTTTATATATGGGTGGAGAGAAGAGAGGACACCCAGTGGTTTTCAGAGATTGCTCCTGCCTCTTTAGTTAAGGACCACTCATGGTAGTGCTTGGCAGAACATATGTGGTGCCAGGAATTGAATCAGGGTCGTGCAAGGCCAGTATCTTCACCCTAAGCCAACTCTCCAGCTTTCACCACGATTTGCCCGCATTTCTTTTAATGCTGCTAGAGATCGTCTAACTTTGGACAATACATTGAATCATTGTCTGTGGTCTTTCTTCCTGTAGAAGTCTAGAGTGATTCCTCATTGGTGATGTAGCCTTGGATTCAAGAAGGACTCGTTCAATCTCCACTGGTCAATGAATTGCCAAATGGAAAAGAAGACAAATAGGACAGATCAGAGTAGGGGGACTCAGTTTCTATTTTGACTGTTTCAGGCCTCTTATTTTTTGAAAAGTTCCCTGTCATGTGGCTCTGTGGTCACTCATCTGTCTTTGAGTTCCTAGACTACCTATGTTCTCGTGATGCAGAAAGTGACCTTCTTGCAACCTCGACTAAGCAGAACTTTCTCTGGGACCACAAAGAGAGACATTGGGGTTAGACAATCAACATAACTAGAGCCTGTAAGTAGGTCTTTTGACAGTATGCTTCATGGGTGGAGACACTCTCTACTTATATACTTTAATTTACTTTATATATATTGCTTAATAGGGGTTCCCACCTTTTTCATAGAACCATAGAACTTGAGTCATTTCGGCCTCTTCCTTCTTTCTCTCTCTCTCTCTCTCTTTCTTTCTTTCTTTCTTTCTTTCTTTCTTTCTTTCTTTCTTCTTTCTTTTCTCTTCCTTCTTTCTTCTTCCTTTTCTTTTTCCTTCCTTTTCCTTCTTTTTTTCCTTCCTTCTTTCTTCCCTTTCTTTCTTCCTTCCTTCCTTTCCTTCCTTCCTTCCTTCCTTCCTTCCTTCCTTCCTTCTTCCTTCCTTCCTTCCTTCTTTCTTTCTTTCTTTCTTTCTTCTTCTTTCTTTTTTTCTTTCTTTCTTTCTTTCTTTTTTCTTTCTTTCTTTCTTTCTTTCTTTCTTTCTTTCTTTCTTTCTTTCTTTCTTTCTTTCTTTCTTTCTTTCTTTCTTTCTTTCTTTTCTTTGTCACACCCAGCAGTGCTCAGGGGTTACTCCAGGCTCTATGCTCAGAAATTGCTCCTGGCAGACTTGGGGGGCCATATGGGATGCCGGAATTCGAACCATTGTTCTTTGGCATGCAAGGCAAATGTCCTACCTCCATGCTATCTCTCCAGTCCCTCAATCTCTTATTTCTATGTCTTTCTACAAATTGAGAAAAGAAAAAATATGGATGGAGCCCAGCAGCCAAGCGGTCTCAGGAGCATTGAGTGGAGAAAAAATAAAAGAGGTTACATCTAAATACCCATCCCAAAGTCAACGACAATAGAATCAAGAGACCCTAAAACAAGATAAACACAAAATGGACTTGTTACGCTGGTAGTCCTGGGGGCTAGGGTTGGAGTTATGGGATGCATGCAGGAAACTACGGTGGAGAGAGGTTAACACTGGTGGTGGGAATGGCCCTAATTCACTGTCACTAAATGCCTGAAATAAAACTGTGAAAGACTTGTAATTCACAATAGCTTCAAAAACAAAACAAAACAAAAGGACCTTATTGGAAGATAAGGTCTTCAGAACAGTAATGAATTTAGTGAGGCTGGATCTTTGGCCAATAGGATCTATATCCTTACCCCAAAGGGAGAGCTGGACCAGACATGGGCCTGGGAAAAGTGAGGGTAAATGGGAAACAGAGCAGAACAGAAAACTGGTCTCCAAGGTCATAGAGATAAAGTTTGCAGCCTGAGAGGAATTCACTCTCCCAACACCTTCTCAAAGAGTGTGTAGACTGGGCCACAGTCCCTTTTGTGCTGTACTAGTTGCTTTTCACATGATCGCTGCTTAAAGCAGTCCTGCCCTAGCCACCAGCATCTCCACTCACCTTTGGCCATAAGAAGTATTGCACCTCCTACTGAGCCCTGGACTGACCCCATGACAAGAAACTAGGATGAGGAGGAAGGTAGGATCACTCAACTCCACTCTGCTGCATTTCTTTTTTTTCCACGCACCCTGGGAACTGACTGTGTCTTATACAGGGTGCCCACTCTGGGTGACTCTTGTTCCCTGCACCCCACAATGGAGGAGGCCCAGGAATTCCTGTGTTTGTTGTTGCTTGTGTTACTGAATACCCATGAAATGCAGAATGGCACCGTGACCTAACGAGGCATTAACCCTGCCTCATTACCGCACATCAACCGTGAAAGCAGCCTCAGCTTGGCCAGGACTATTTTAAGGCGATTTAGGAAATATTTGAGGCTCTAGAAGAAAGGCTGGAAATCAGGGAGTCTTCCCTGGTTTTATTTTTCAAGTTTGAGCAAGAGATATGGGGCCAGGACTCTTCTCTACACTCCCACCCCACCCTTCCACCTAGATGCACCAGGGGGCCACTCCTGGTGCTCAGGTAACCACAGAGAGGAAAAAACAAGAATTTAGTCCACAAGCCTGAGTTCACATCCTAGATCCACCTCCTGGAGTGGTGATGCTGACTATGATACTCTTCTGAGCCTCAGTTTCTCTGGAGAATGGGCACCTTTCTTGCAGATCCCTCATGGTGTAAATATGATGGGATATAGTTGAGTCTTGCAATCTTTGGGTCAATGGTATAGGCCATCTGAAAGTAGCAGTTCTAGTGGGTTAATCCAAATAGGTCTGGTTTATATAACTACCCTGTGAGGTCCACACAATCAGGCATAGGTCAGGATAGGTCTTGCTGTAAAGAGAAACTCGAGGTACAGAAAAAGTCAGGGTGGAAGCAGCTAAAAGGGAAATTGTCGCTTTCTTTACTGTAAATTTCAGTGAAGTGGATGAAAATGTGGAAGAAGGAGGAAGAAGAGGAGGAGGAGGAAAAGGAGTGGATTAAGAGTTGTCTTGGGTCTGTAAGAGGCCTTGGTGAACTTGGCATGAATGTAGAGGATGTAGATTTGATCCCTAGCACTGCCAAGTCCCCCAACCACCACTGGGTGTGTCCCCCAAACAACGGAATGTTGATGGTGATATCATTGAGCCCTTTGTTTCAGGGTGCAGGGAAACAGGAGCAATGATTCAAAGAAGCCCAACTTCCTGCCTATCTTCTCCCCCAATTTCCTTGCCCTAAGGCTCCAGGGCTCAGTCCCATGGAGGAAGGCGGTGGTCAGAAGTTTTTTCAACTGGTGCCAATCAGAAAATGCTGGGCTGTGGCCAGTTTGGGCTCCTGGTGCCATCTGAAACAGTGCCTTGTCCTGGAACAGAGCTCTGTACACATTGCTTCTTGATCCATCCTGAAGTTGAAAGGTCAGGGCTCCCAGCTCCCTAATCGCCCCCCTGAGCCTGGCCCCTAAGTTCCCAGGAGGGCTTTTGATCGCTTTGGGTGTCCACCATGTCCCAACCCCAGTCGCTGGGAGGTCAGCATTCTGCCACTACCTGCGGACTCTGGGGGCCAGGCGCTGTGTGGGCTGTGTCTGCAGAGCGTTTTGATGATGTGTTAAGTATCACAGCCTAATGAGCTGCAGGACCCAAGGAGGGGAGCCTCACCGCACCCCCCCTGCCACCAAGCAGTCCCATAGTAGTAAATGTCATGAGCCAGGTTGGGTCCACAGCCACCCCCCACCATGCCGACAACCCTGACTTCCCTTGGCTACACTGACCTCAGCCAAATCTACCCCCAGCACTGGACTTCCTCCTGCACACCCCCCAAACCCCTCCTCGGCACTGGGGGCTCTCCATCATGGGAGGTCTTTTCTCACAACAGGGCAAAGCAATTAAGACCAGACGGGGCGAATTAAAGCAGAAAGAATGAGTTTCCTCCAGCGCCAGAGAAATATTTGGGGCATTGCTCTGGAGGAAAAGCGGGTGAGGGAGATGGACGGTGGTTGAGTGGGGGACAGGGCTGGGAGCAGGAAAGAGGAAAAGAGGGGAGCTGAATTCACTGGGTTTCCCTGGGCCATGAGGGCAGGAGCATGAGTTTACAGAGAGCCAGTATAGCAGCCTAGCAGAATACATATGTACTGACCTGCCTTCCTGCAACCCTGACCTAGAATCTTGGCATCAGAGGCAAAGCAGCAGCTCATGGGACTGGAGTCAGAGCACAGCAGGTAGGGTGATTGCCTTACATGCAGATGACCCAGGTTCAATCCTCAGCATCCTATCTCACTCCCACTTTCTCACAATACCTCCAGGAGCACAGAACCAGGATCCTGAACATCACCAGTTATAACCTCCCCAAACAAACAAACAAACAAATAAACCCCAGCAGCTCTGAAGACTTACTGGAAGCTGGAGTTTCTGACTTATTGGCTTATTGTGTCATAACACAAAGCTAGACAATTCTCCTCCCTTTCCACATCTGCAAAATGGGGATCAAGTGCATCTCTCTCATCAGGCTTGGAGGGACAAGAATTCAGTGAGAGAGAGAATGTTTCTAGAGGATGAACATTTTGCATATAGAAATTGCACGGAAATCAAAACATCAGACCAAGGGGGTTCTGGGTGTGACTACAGGATGAGGCATAAACAACTGATGCTTCTTTTTCTAAGCACTTCTGGGAATTTGCTTATTAAGTTCTCTAAAGTACATAAGGAAGACGCCCCATCCTCCTTCTCTTGAAACAGAAACAGAGTCACCTATGGATTAGAGGTCCCCGAAAATCCCCTGGTTGTGGTATTGCTGAAGTGACATTTGAACAAGGCCAGGAAGGAGGCAATAGAGATGAGGGCTGGAAGGATTGACCCATGACATGAAGCTTGCCACAAAGAGTGGTGAGTGCAGTTAGAGAAATAACTACACCGACAATTATCATGACGACGGGAGTGAGTGAGAGAAATAGAATGCCTGTCTCAAAGACAGGCAGGGGTGGCGGAGGAGATGGAGGGCATTGGTGGTGGGAATATTGTACTGGTGAAGAGGGCTGTTCTTTTCTATAACTGAAACCCAACTACAAAAATGTTTGTAAATATGAAGCTTAAATAAAGATATTAGCATTTAAAATAAAAGCAAGACAGCCAAGGTATTTGAAAGGGAACTGGTACTAGTGAATGTCTAACCAGGAAAGAAAGAAATTTATAAATAGATGCTTTAGGTTAAAGACCTGGGTTCTAGGTCAGCATTCTTGTCAAATTTTACTTTTCTTATTTTGGATTCACACACAGAAATGCTCAGGGGCTTACTCCTGACTCTGTGCTCTGTCAGGAATCACTACTGGTGGGTTTGACGGGCCACATGGGATGCCATGGATGAAACCTGGTGGGCCATGTGCAAGGCAAGCAATCCTCCCTGCTATACTATTTCTCCAACCTTTCTTGGCAAACTTTTCTAAGAGTTTCCAGGACTGGAAGTAGATGTGTGTATATGCAGACACACACACAGACACACAGACACACAGACACACACACACACACACACACACACACACACACACACACACTGACCTCCAACTGCTACCCTCTGTATCCTGTGGATTGACTGCTTCCTGGGGAGGGGGGCAGGGTGGCTGAGCACACGACTAAGGTATGAGGCTGTTGACCCCGTAACCCTGATTCCATCCCACATGCCCTCCCACCCCAAATCCCCCCTTGCCTTCCCTCCCTGCAGGGCCCGGTGCAAGACAACGTCCAATTTGTTACCTACACAGGAAGGTCAGACCCTGCTGGCCTCTGAGCTCTACTCAACGCTGGTTGCTGGGCTGGGCTGTCTGGTCTTTGTCTCTGTTCTTTGAAAGTGTGAATGGGCCACCAAGCTGTGGCCACAGGGTGGTCTCCGATTGCTAAGTCTGTCCCTGGAAGGGACAGGAATGGATCAGAGGGCTGGAGCTCAGGCTTGGTATACAAGAAACTGGAGTTTGATCCCCAGCACCATTGTGATATATATCCAAAGTGAACAGTAAGAAAAAACAAAACAAAAAAGAGGTTCACTGGCCAGGAGGCATTTTGGGCCCTCTTCTTCATCTCTTCAGTCTCAAAGTTGTTTGGATTTAGGTTCTATGGAGTGATGCTTTTGATGGGGTCTTGGGTCATCTCCAGATAAATGGTACCTCTGATGCTAATTGGCTGGAAACCCAACCATGCAGGGGGGAGAAGGCCTGGGAGCATATGGCTCTCCTCAATGCTAAACATCGTGCCCTCCACACATGCTCTCCTCATCTCTCCATCAGTTTCCAGAGCTGGACCAGCAAGGCTCCTCCCTGGCTTTGCTTGGTTTTTAGTTTATTTTTCAGACAAGCAAAAATAGTTCTATTTATTTATCTTTATTTTATTGAAACCATTGAGATTTACAAAGCCCATCAAAAATCTTTTTTATTGAAAGAAATTTACCTGGAAAGGGACATATATGTTTAAGAGAAAACATGGCCTTCTCCAAAAAGGGGATCCATGTTGTATTTATTTATTTATTTATTTATTTATTTATTTATTTATTTATTTATTTATTTATTTATTTATTTATTTATTTATTTTGGTTTTTCGGGCCACACCCGTTTGATGCTCAGGGGTTACTCCTGGCTAAGCGCTCAGAAATTGCCCCTGGCTTGGGGGACCATATGGGACGCCGGGGGATCGAACCGCAGTCCGTCCTACGCTAGCGCTTGCAAGGCAGACACCTTACCTCTAGCGCCACCTCACACCAGCCCCTGTATTTTATTTTTAATGAAAAATCTTATTAAATTGAATTCCAAGGTAGAGAATGAAGAAGAACAAGAGAAATAGAGGTGTGTGTATGAGAGAGAGAAAGAGAGAGATCACATCTCTGATTGAGCTAAAAACTTTAGGACACAGAATGCCTCTTTGTGTGTGTGTGTGTGTGTGTGTGTGTGTGTGTGTGTGTGTGTGTGTGTGTGTGTGTGTGTGGTTTTTGGGTCACACCCGGCAGTGCTCAGGAGTTACTCCTGGCTCCATGCTCAGAAATTGCTCCTGGCAGGCATGGGGGACCATATGGGATGCCGGGATTCGAACCAATGACCTTCTGCATGAAAGGCAAATGCCTTACCTCCATGCTATCTCTCTGGCCCAACCCTAAGGTTTGTTTTCGAGGTCAGAGTAATAGCACATTGGATAGGGCATTTGCCTTGCAAATGGTTGACCTGGGTTTAATCCCTGGCATCCCATATGGTCCCTGAACACTACAAAGTATAGAACCAGGATTAAGATCTGAGAAACTCCCCTCCAAAAAAAGTTGATTTTCTTTTATTATCCATTGCTTTTTTTTGGGGGGGGGGGTGAAGTCTCCTATGATTTCATCTAATTTTATTGAGGCAACATGATTTATAATTCTGTTAATGATAGTTTCATGCATACTTTGTTCCAACATCAACTCCACCACTATATTTCCTGTTTCCCTTCATTATTGTCCGAGGGATCTCCTACTAAGAATCCTGCTAAGCTCAGTTCTGTAGACCAATCTCCAGTTCTGTTGCTTTTGATTATTTCACCCCCTTACTATGTTTCTTTATGTCCCACATATGACATCGAGAGAAAATGATAATTTTATTTTATCTCAAGGGGATTCTCTAGATGAGTAGTGGCTGAAATATGCTAGTGATGCTTGCCCAGTTTAAAGATTAAAAGGATGGACTCTGGACCAGAGCATACGTGGAGGGATTGATTATTGATGTCTGCCCTGGGCACACAGCTGTTTTTTCCCCTATTCCTCCTTGGATTCTCTTCCTGGCCCCAAGTTCTAACATCTGGGGCCCCAGGAGCCTCTCAGACCAGTCTGTGGTCCTTGTGCCCTGACACAGACAAAGCTAGAGAGAAACAGGATCTCCTGTGAAAGAATGGGGAAGAATAAAGGAATAGGGTTCACAGACGCTATAGGTTGAGGGTCAAAGAGGGCTTTGCCGAAATTCCTCACATTTTCTCAGAGTCCTGGCAAGTGGCAGCTGTGGCAGTGAAACTGGTGGGATGTGTCCAGCGCACACTCCATGGCCCACCAACTGGCAGTGAATCTAAGCCTACAAAATCTGGGACTTTAAGAAATGAAGCTCATCAGGAGTCTGGGAGGGAGGGCCGAGTTGGCAGCCTTGGTCCATTTCAGGGCAGGTGCAAGCTCTCATAAGGGGGTGACAGGGGCCATTTGGTCCAGGAAACTCAGTTGTTAGATCTGTGGCCAATGGGAGTTGAGTGGAACCGAAGCAGGAGCCATCCAGGCTGCTATTGGACCATGCGTGGCCCCTGGAGGGCTTGATTGACTGTCTCTCCCCCACCCTAGGGGCTAGTTTAGAAAATTTTTCCCCCTTCTCACAAACAGACTCACACCTGGCATCACAGCTCTTTCTACAGCCCTGGGATTAATGACCAAGTCACATATTTTAAAGCAGCTTAGAAAACAGATCCAAAGATTAAGCTGCACCAAGGAGGCATCTGTTAAGAAAGTCAGGAATCTTCCTGCAATAGTAGAAAGACAGAATTGTCAGAGGTCGGAATGGAAATACTTGGAGAGCTTTATGTCTTCAGAGACTGGATCAGCCCCCTGCTTGCTCACTGTCCTTGAGGTCTGAATACTCTGAAATAGGTCACATCAGGCAACATTCTCTGCAGGACTTCATCTCTGTGGTTAACTCATGAAAACCACCAGATCCTCTGCAGGGCCAGGGTTTGGAAGGACCTCAGTGGTCCGTAAGAAATGGGGCAGCAGCCTGCTGTGGCAGAGATTCTTCATGGGTGGATGGATATAGGGAAATAAAACACAGCAAGAAAGTGAAAAATGAAAAGGTCTATTAGCTTGGGACTGAGATCTGGTTACTAGTTTGATTTGCTGTTCATTTCATCTTTTTCTTTTTGGTTTGGGGCCACAGTTGGCAGTGCTCTGGGGTTACTCCTGCCTTTGTATTCAGGGATTATTTCTGAAAATGCTTGGGGGATCATACTTACAGCTTGTTAGGGACTCCCTGTACCAGATACTGTTCAGTCCCTGACCCATGATGGTCTCCTTCATGTTCATGCTAAAGCTACCAGCTCAGATTTATCATTGACCTTCCCTTGAACCTCACCTCTGGCAACATATCTAGCACTCGATAGCTCAGGACTCTGAAGAGCACAGAGATGGTGGGCATCATGGTGAGAATGGGGGCTCAGCACCTCATGCCTCTCTCTCTCACTTGCTGAGTTATTTATGAAGATGGCACCTGGAGGCATTGAGAGGGGAAACAGATCTTCTATATATGGATCCATCCCCATTGAGGAAGTTTTTGACTTAATCCACTTGGAATGGACTCACTTTTCTGATGATGTTGATTCTGTTCATGCAGAAACTTTCCTTTGGGAACTATTTATTTAGGGCCATGCTCAATGTCCACAGCCCCACTTTTCATTTAAGTCCATCTAAGTCTGTTGGACTCACCATGAAAATGTTAATGTCCCAGGTTGGTGGGTGTTGTCCATCAAATACAGGAATTTATGCCATGATCTTTCAGGTGAGAAGGGGATTCCTTTGACTTGTCTACCCTAAACTGTGCAGCTGTGGGGAAGCAAAACTTTCCATCACACCTCCTATTACACACACACCTACACTATATTGGCACAGCTTTGGGGTAACTCTTGTTTGCTGCTACACAATTCCTGTGATTAATTCTTTCTTTCCAGCTCTGTTAATTACCCCACAAGAAAGGCATCACAAGGCAGTGGTGGTGATAAGAAATTGCTGAGCCTGAAATTACAGTTAGAAGAGAGGCTACCGTTGACCTATAATTTACATAGGGCTAACAAATCACAAACCAGAAATGGTACAGAGTCACTAGGAGGGAGTCATATGTGAAGGGCAGAGAAGATTGTAGCCTATTCCCTTAAAGATACATGGTGGAAGAAAAACTTCAGATTCACCTTCAGATACTGCACACACCATGGCGGAGTTAGAGCAGCTCGCTACACTCAATAAGAGAAGATAGTAGCTTGAATGTCACTACCAGCACAACCTCTCATCTCCATGATCTCTCATATAATAACTTCAGAAACACAAGAATAAGCATGTTCAATAAGCTAAAAAAAAAAAACCAATGGTGCAATTATTAAAAGTATAGGGGCTACAATGAGAAAATCTACAGCCAGAAGTGACAGAATTGAGGAGTCTGGTAGGTGACAAAGAAACTGTAGTACATATACACAATGGAATATTATGCAGCTGTCAGGAGAGATGAAGTCATGAAATTTTCCTATACATGGATGTACACGGAATCTATTATGCTGAGTGAAATAAGTCAGAGAGAGAGAGAAAAAACACAGAATGGTCTCACTCATCTATGGGTTTTAAGAAAAATGAAAGACATTCTTGCAATAATAATTTTCAGACACAAAAGAGAAAAGAGCTGGAAGTTCCAGCTCACCTCAGGAAGCTCACCACAAAGAGTGATGAGTTTAGTTAGATAATAACTACATTTTGAACTTTCCTAATAATGAGAATGTATGAGGGAAATTGAGAGCCTGTTTAGAGTACAGGTGGGGGTCAGGTGGGGAGGAGGGAGACTTGGGACATTGGTGATGGGAATGTTGCACTGGTGATGGGTGGTGTTCTTTATATGACTGAAACCCAAACACAATCATGTATGTAATCAAGGTGTTTAAATAAAAAAAATAGGGGCCGGGCGGTGGCGCTGGAGGTAAGGTGCCTGCCTTACCTGCGCTAGCCTAGGAGACGGACCGCGGTTCGATCCCCCGGCGTCCCATATGGTCCCCCAAGCCAGGAGCGACTTCTGAGCGCATAGCCAGGAGTAACCCCTGAGCGTCACCGGGTGTGGCCCAAAAACCAAAAAAAAAAATATATAAAACAAAACAAAAACAAAACAAACAAAAAAAAACAAAACCTCACTTGGAGACCTTTACTAAATAGTAGCAATAGCTGAGGGTAGAAATTGGTAGGCTTGAAAGTGAGAGTCAGAAAACTTCTAGAGAATAACAAATAGAAAGAGAAGTTAGTTTGAAAAAAATTTTAAAGGGAGAATTTGTCTTTCTTTCATCTATGACTTTGCCTCTCCTTAAATTTGGGTTCCAGCATGGATTTTCAGAACTAGAACTAGAGAAGATAGAGGCTTCAGAAAGAGACAGTTGGGCCAGAAGGAGAATTTATGCCTCAAATTCTCAATGGCAGGAGCCATCACATGACTGGCTGTGGGCAGAGGGTGGCTACGTGAGGGAATTGTCCTAACCACACACTCTGTGAGAAGAGTTTCTAGGTGCAGGGCTGGTGGCCTCTGCACATAGAAATGACTGTTTTCCAGTCCTTTCTGCCTAGAACACTGGCACTAGCTCTCCCAAGTGGAGAAAATTACTTTTCCAGAGACATGACACATTTTGCTTCTTTGGCCCCAAACATCACTCTGGATATTTTGCACTTGGGCTGTGGCTTCAAGAATGTCACAATCAAGGTCAGGTTTAGGTGAATGCCCAAAGTAGAGACTTGTGGAAATCTGAACAGTGCATGCATGTATTTCTTTCCTGAGAATCCAGAAAGGAGGACATTCAGAGATTCCACCTAATTTTTAAGGAGCACTATTCTTGGCAAACACTCAATGGGAGCAATGGAGACCGCATTCAATCACATGGCCCCCTTGCCCCTCAGCACTGCCCATGCCCATTCCTTTATGTTTTCTTTTCAACAATCTTCAGAAACTGATGCTTTCATAGTCCACTTAGTTTCCTCTTTGCTCATCTGACTTGAATGTCTTTCTTGAACTGTCTTGTTCACACTTCTGCTGCAGCACCCAGAATGAAAGCTGCTTTGCAGGGATTGCTCCCTGGTTGATAATAAAAAGACTCATGGAACAATGGATAAGGCTAGGAATATTCTGGAGTCATGCTTTGGATTACTTGTGTGCAAGATTTGTTTAGTTTGAAGCCATTGCTTGTGGTATTCAGGGGCTATTCTGTGTTCAGAGTTGACTCCTTGGGTTGCTTTGGGGAATCAAGTAGTCCTAGAGATGGAACCAGGATTAATAGAATGCAAGACCAGTGCCTTGACCTTTGTATGATCTATCTAACCCCATTATTTATTTTTTTAAAGAAGGCTCTTTGGGTGGATTCATAAGCAGTGGGATCATGATTAACCAGTACTTAATACTTCTGTAAATATCAACCCCATCAGCAACAGAGGCAAATTCTAGAAGAGTCTGATTGGCCAGCTGCCTTCTTTATCTCAGGTGCCACTGTTACTCCAACTATCAGTTACCGAGAAGAAAGCTCAGGGGATGCAGGTCACTTTTTGTCCCCACAGTGGGATCACAAAGCAATTTTGACTTTCACAGCAAAGCCAACAATGTCTATATATAGCTTTTTCCTCACATTATTCCTGCAGGTGGCAAGAGTTCTCTAGAGGTGTGGACAATCCTAGCCATGCATCTTCAAAGCTGAGCCCCTCACTTTTCTTGTCAGGGCTGCTGCAAGTCAATCTTGTATGTGCCAGATCCTGTGCCCTTCCATATGTTTTTTCCCCCATCCTGAACCAGCAGCAAACAGTCAGACCTGCATTGTACAGAGCTGAAATCTCCCAAATGACCTGCCCAGCTCCCCAGTCACCCACAATGCATCCCAGACCCAAACCCACATGGTTTGGACCTATTTAAAAAATAAACTGAGATTGAGGAGATAACTTAAAGGGAAAAAGCAGACACTTGCTTGTGCCAAATCTCTCTGAGTTTGGGCCACAGCATGAAATTTTATGTCCCATTTTCCACCGCAGCTATGCTGATAATCTTGGTGAGAGCCCCCAACCCTGAAACATCTTCTCTGTGCTGTGGGGCTAAGAATTTTATTACTAGGAGTAATCCCAGATTCCTAAGTATAAGCTGCTTGAGCCCCCTCCCTGCAAAGGTAAACAATGTGTGCTAATTTTGATCCTAGTCTGTGCAATGAACATTATGTTTGAGTTATGTAAAAAGTATAAGCAGAAACCCACCAGCCAGTATTTATGAAAGAGGAAGAGACAAAAATTTCTGTTGAGTATGAGGGGTCAAAATTAGTTATTCCCAAGAATCAAGCATCTATCCTGTGACCTGTATAAATAATTCCAATTTATATTTTACAAATGTCCGGACATAGACTTACATAAATAATTTTGATTACATAGCACAATTATAAATGCAGATTTTGGAAGACTGAATTGATCAACATTATCTGGATTGACAATGAACCCATAATGTAGCATAATGGATTTTTAAAATGCGGCATAAATCTGCTCAAAAAAATATCTCGGCAGCCCAACATAAAGACACATTAAAAACTGCCACCAGTTCCTGCACTCAGATGTCCCTGCCAGCACCTTGCAGACTCAGCAGAGGCAGAAGTCCTGGACACAGATGCTCCACAGTGGCGCCTAGAAAGACAGGGTCAAGGAATTGGCTGGAGCATGTCAACTCATAGGAAGTGAGTAGATGATTTTCTTTGGGGAAAGCAAGAAAGAAGGGAATGTCCCTTCTGACTCTGCCTCCAGAGGTAGAACTGTTGCATCGGGGGAAAGTTCAAAGGCTATGTATGCATTAACGGGATGGATGGGGCTGCTGATGATAGAGAGACTTTGGATGCACCAATTAGTCTGGGCTATTCATTCTAGCAAATTCTCCACTTTTGTCCCAGTGGTAAGTGCGACTGCTTTTGGAGGCCAAAGCAAATAAATTGGATGAATTAATCCCTGTATTGAAGGCTCAAGAAATACTGAAGTGAATGAAGTGGGATTTGGGGTGCTTTATTGTTTGGCTCTCCCCATACTCTTTCTCAATAGCCAATTTAGAATTGTGTTGGTTTATTCACTCTCCCTATTATCCTGGTGCTGGCATCTAAAAAGTGCTATCAAACAAAGAATAGATAAGAAAAAAACCAATCTTTCAGTTGGGCCTATTATAGGAGATACATGGCCCACAGCTATTGTGTTTTAAGCCCAGAAGAAGGAAATTCCAATTTTGCTTAATGCACTAGTTTATTTTAAAATGGTCAAGATTTCACTAGAAGTTGAACGTTAATACATCAAAACTAAGTAAAAAAATATAAGGAAAGGTCAGCAGAACCACTGAAAGATTCTGTATTGAGGTTTTAGCACATTCAATTCAAGGGAGGTCAATTTATGATAGGATAGTTGGGGTTCTGAGACTGGAGAGATAATACAACAGGGAAGGGACTAACCTTGCAGGTGGTCAGCTTAGGTTTTATCCCAGACATAAAGGGTCCTCTGAGTAATGACTAGATTGATCACTGAGTAGAGAGCCAGAGGTTTGCCCTGAGCAGAGCTGGGAATAGTACTAAAACAAAAACAAAAACAAAACAAACAAACAAACAAACAGAAGAAAGTTGAAAATTCTTAAGTAAAAATAATCAAATCTAAATTTTAGTATTTGTTGTCATTCTACTGTGTAAATGTCTCAGAATTTGTTTGGGAGTACTAGTTATAGTGAATCTGAATTAAGTCAAGGAATAAAGGAAAGATTTTCATGTTGATAGAGTCAGATTGTCTTCATAAAAAACCCATACAAATAACTCATGATGTAGAAATGATGTGACAATGGGCAAATGGCAAATATATATATATTACTAGTATGTGCTAAGTATTTCTCTGAGCCCACAGCACTCATTAACTTCTCATGGAAGATGTACAAAAGGATGGACTATTATTATCACATCCTATGGACAACGGAAGAAAACATGACTCACAGAAGAATAAGGTTAATGTTCTGAGAACACAAAGTTGAATAATGTGACAACTATAATTCAAAACCATGCCAGCTGTGCCACCAGTTCTAGTTACATCTGCTTCTCTCTATTTACAATAACAAAAGGAAGCAGAATTCAACTAAGCAGAAAGCAAAGACACAGAGAGGTAAAAAAGAGGCATTGGAACCCAGGACCAAATTAAGTCTTATTTCTCCTCTCAGTAAGACCAGTCTCATGCCCACAGTCATCTGGTAGTATGAAAACTTCCAGGGCTCCTCTATAATGGAGAAAAACTTGATTCAAGAGGTCCCTGTTCTCCTGCACCCCTTGACTCTGCTCTCTTACTAACCACCTGGCCTTACCTAGAACCATGGACAGCAGCCAGGGTTGTGCCAAGTCGTCTGGCTTCAGGAGAAAGGTGGTGGAATTCAGTCTACCAGGAGCCAGGCTTTCAGCATCACCCAGATTTTGTTGGGGAGAAGGTGCATTGTCCCAGCTGGAGTTTCTGTTTACTCTGTCCATTACTTTCCATACAGTTCTAGACACTGATGTGGCTTGGCAACTTCATTACCAGGCCTAGTCTAGACAACATCAGCTGAATCTGCAGTTTTTAATTTGCAGCACACAGAGGGGCTGAACTAAGTGTCCTGTACTGATCTCCAAACCTATGTAAAAGACAAGGTAAAGGGGGAAAGCTACATCTAGGGAAACTGTTATGGAATACACAGATGCTTGGGAATTAGGTCTTTCACCTTCAAGTCAATGTACTTCTCCTTAAAGTTTTTGTAGAGGCCCTGAAATGCCATAGTTATGCTTGAGTCTCTTCTTTGAAAGAAGACAAAATGCAAGAGAAATTCCCACCCAGTAAGGAGATGAATGAGAAGGGGGGGGGTCCAGAGACCAATCCATTCTGCTTACAATTGCTTCTGAAGCATCTTAATTAGTCTCTTTGGCCTCCTGCTCTCCCCAGACAGACTTCATTAGTGCTGTTTATCAGTATGTTCATTGGGTTTTAATGAGCTGTTCCCACTCCTCTATTTTTATATTTATTTTTTTAATTTAGTCACTGAGAAATTACAAAGTTATTTATAATTGGGATTCAGGCATGCAATGTCTTAATAGTTATCTCTTAACAAGTATTTACTTCCCTCAACCAGCGTCCTTCTTTGCCCCAATTTGCCTCCAACCCACTAGTCTGCTCCTTGGAGAGGCATTTTTAATGTAAGTTGCTCTGTGGCGTGCAGTACTATTGCTGACGGGTTTCATATATATTCTTTTTTTGGTGGGGACACACCAGTGGTTACTCCTGCCTATGCGCTCAGAAATTGTTCCTGGCTTGGGGGACCATGTGGGAATCCAGGGGATCAAACTGAGGTTCGTCCTAGGTCAGACACATGCAAGGCAAATGCCTTACCATTGTGCCACCACTCTGGCCCCATAATATATATTCTTGACCACCTTTGACACTACCTTATCTTGCAGTTGAATGCTTCCCTCCACCATATATTTGCCTCCTTTCTGTCCTATCCCCTGGCCTCCTTAAATGGCCTGTTTCTTATTGAAGCCCACTTCTCATGTTCTTCATTTCCATTGTCTTTGGATATTTGTCATTCCATTGTTATGTTTCTTGGTATGCTGCATATGAGAGAAATCATTCTGTGTCTCTCCCTCGAATAACTTCACTCAACATGATACTTCCATGTCCCTGCATACATCAGCAAATATCATGACTGTATCTTTTCTTATGGCTGAGTAATATTCCATTGTGTAGATGCACCATAGTTTTTTTTTTTTTTTTTTAATCCAGTCATTTAATCTTGGACACTTGGGTTGTTTTCAGATTTTGGCCATTGTGGATTACTCTGCAAGGAACATAGGGGTGCAAATGCCTTTTCTCAATTTTGTTTTGGACACTTGGGTTGTTTTCAGATTTTGGCCATTGTGGATTACTCTGCAAGGAACATAGGGGTGCAAATGCCTTTTCTCAATTTTGTTTTGGAATCTCGCGGGCATACTTCAAGAAGTGAAGTTACTGGGTCAAATGGAAGTTCAATTCCTAGATTTTTAGGAATGTCCATATTCTTTTCCAGAAAGGCTAGACTAGTAGATATTTCCACCAGCCATGAAATAGGATTTCTTTCTCCACACATCAATGCCAACAGTGTTTGTTCCTATTCTTTACGATGTGTGAGAGTCTCTGTGGTGTGAGACAATTTGTTTTGATTTGCATCTCCCTGATGATCAGTGATTCAGAGCATTGCTTTTCAGGTACCTTTTAACACATTTGTCATTTAAATTTTTAATTGCTTTATTTAAGCACTGTGGTTACAAAATTGTTCATTGTTGGATTTCAGTCGCACCATCATTCACCAGTGTACCCTTTCCACTACCAATATCTCCCATTTCCCTCCAACCCCACCCCTACTTGTCTTCAGGGCAGGCAATTTGCTTCTCCCTCTCTTCCTTCCTCCTTTTCTCCCTCCTTCCCTCCCTCCCCTCCCCTCTCTCCTATTTGGCACTGTGGTTGCACCATTGTTAATGGAGTGCTTTGCATGTCACTGTCTCTTCCTTTAGCACCGAGTTCTTGTCCAGAGTGATCAATATCAACTATCACTGTTCTAGTAGACCCTTTTCTACTCTAACTGCACTCACCCCTCTTTGTGGCAAGCTTTGTGGTAACCTGGCTGGATCTCCTGGACCCTTATCTCTATTATCTCTGGATATTATTATCATACCATCTCTTGTTTTTCTTATATCCCACAAATAGGACATTTTGTTATGTTTATCTCTTTTCCTTTGGTTCATTACACTCAGAATAATAATCTCCATGACCATCTATATATAAACAATTTTCATGATTTAATTTTTCTTTCTTTTTTTTGAGTAAAATATTCTCTTTTTATTAATATTTTTATTTAAACACCTTGATTACAAACATGATTGTAGTTGGGTTTCAGTCATGTAAAGAACACCCCCTTCACCTGTGCAACATTCCTATCACCAATGTCCCAAATCTCTCTCCTCCCCACCCTCCCCTGCCTGTACTCTAGATAGACTTTCCACTTCCCTCATTCATTCACATTGTTATGATAGTTCTCAATGTAGTTATTTCTCTATCTGCACTCATCACTCTTTGTGGTGAGCTTCATGTGCCTATAGGAAATGCATCTGAATAGTCAGAACAAACATCGACTCAAAATAAAAGGCTGGAGGAAAATTATCCAAGATAATGATTTAATTTTTCTAATGGATGCATAGTATTCCTTTGTGTGGATGTACCACAGTTTCTTTAGCCATTTATCTCTTGTCTGGTATCTGGGTTGTTTTCAGATTATGGCTATTGTAAATAATGCTGCACTAAACATAGAAGTGCAGAGGACATTTTTGTATTGTGTTTTTGTGTTCCTGGGGTATATTCATAGGAGATGTATTGCTGTATCATATGGAAGCTCAATTTATAAATTTTATTTTGGTATTTTTTTTTGGGGGGCTACACCTGATAATGCTCAGGGGTTACTCCTGGCTATGAGCTCAGAAATCGTTCCTGGCTTGGGGGACCATATGGGATGCCAGGAGATAGAACAGGGGTCTGTCATAGGCTAGTGCATGTAAGGCAAATGCCTTACTGCTTGAGCCACTGCTCCAGCTCCAATTTCGAGATTTTTGAGGAAAGTCCATATTATTTTCCAAAAAGACTGGACCAGTCTGCATTTTTACCAGCAATGAGGAATTTCTTTCTCCCCACATCCACACCAGCACTGATTGTTCTTGATTTTTTGTGATGTGTGCTAGTCTCTGGTGTAAGATGATATCTTTTCCTATTTTGTGGGTAGCCTTTGATCCTAGTCACTATTTCCTTTAAAGTGCAGAAACTTCTCAGTCTAACATAGTTCCATTTATTTATCTTTGCTTCCACTTGCTTGGCCAGTGGTGTTTTATCCTTGAAGATGCTTTTATTTCAATCTGATCCACTTCTTTGAAAATGTCATGGAAATTTATTTTGAAGGGGTTGGATTTTTTTTTTTTTTTGTGGTTTTTGGGCCACACCCGGTAACGCTCAGGGGTTACTCCTGGCTATGTGCTCAGAAGTTGCTCCTGGCTTGGGGGACCATATGGGACACCGGGGGATCGAACCGCGGTCCATACAAGGTTAGCGCAGGCAAGGCAGGCACCTTACCTTTAGCGCCACCGCCCGGCCCGGTTGGATTTTTTTGTAAAATCCCATCAGTGCTTTATATATCTTTGATATTAATCCCCCTATGAGAGTGTTAGGTAACTAATTCCCTCATTCCACAGGCTGTCTTTGTACCCTGTCATAATTTACAGAATCTTCTTAATTTAATATTTGTTTATCTTTTGCTTTCACTTGCTTTGTCAGTGGTGTTTTTTTTTTTTTTTAAACTTCAATGCTAAAGAGAGCTCTGTTTAAGTATTCCTCTAAGTACCTTATGAATTCAGGCTAGATATCAAGGTCTTTAATACATTTTTATTTGGCTTATTCAGGATATTTGAAAGAGGTTCATTTATTTTTGCGTGTGACTAACCAGTTTCCTCAGCACCGTTTATTGAAGAGGTTTTTCTTATTCTAGTTAATATTTTTTCCCTTTTATCAAAGTTTAACTGACCATATACTTGAAGGTCTATTGGAATATTCTGTTAAGGTCCAGAGTCGAAGGCCGAGACCACACAACTGGAGTAAAGCTGAATAAAACTTTAATCTATCTACCAGCAGCCCCCAAAGTAGACTGGTCAGGATCATCTCTAGAAGGAGATGAATCCTGCCTAAGGTCATGAAGAGGATTATATAGGGAAGAGAGATAGGGAGGTTCTAGCTTTTTGATGATCTTTAAAATGATTGGCTGTTGTCTATGGGTACCTTCCTATTTCTCCCTTGTGTCCTTCCCCGGTTAGGCTACCTGGTCTGGTCAGGTAGCTTAGGGAAATGTTAATGGAAATAGGCTTGAGGAAACCTCTCATGTGGCTTACACCATGTGGTCCTTACAAAGTGGCATCCCTCTTTGTTGCGAACCCAAGAGAAGTCTGCCATGTGGCCTTTACAAAATGGTGCCCCAACTAGTTCAGAACCCAGGACCCCACATTTTATTTCATCCCATTGGTCTAAGAAGCTGTCTTTATTCCAGTTCTAAACTGAGTTTTTTTGTTTGGTTTTATTTGGAGGGGAGGAGGGGGCTATACCCAGCAGTACTCAGGGGTTTCTCCTGGCTCTTTGTTCAGAAATTACTACTGACAGGCTCAAGGGACCATTTGGGATACCAGGGATCAAACCCTGGTTGGCTATGTGCAAGGTGAATGTCCTCCCCACTATGCTATGACTCCAGTTCTATGCTATTTTCATCACTACCACTTGTGTACAGTTTGAAGCTCACACCTTTTTTTAGAATATTGTAAATAATCTTAATGTAAGTCATCACATGCCTTATTATAGGTCCTTCTTCCTTTTGTTACTTGAGAATTATTTCTTCGTTTATTTTAAAGCCTACTCTTTGCCTTTTTTATTATCCCCCCTTTCCTTCTCTGTTACTGTAGATGTGATGATGACCAGAGACCACACAGTTTAGCTGTAGCTCCAGTTTTGACACTGGTTCACAAAGAGGCATGCATAAGGCTGGAACTCATAGCCTCATGCATGTCAGGCAGGTAGGTACCTTTCCTCGGAGACATGTCCCAGGGTAGTCCCCATGTGGGAATCCTTTGAAGACGCACTAAACATGTGTTCCCATTCTTCAGTACAGGACCCCAGTTTTTGGCATCTGCAAGCTGACCCATAAAGTTGTTTTTTTTGTTCTATTGGGAGGATCAAGTTATTAGTGCTTGCGTCTGGCCACCTTCCACTTTTTCATACACTTCTCCCTGTGTTTTCCTCTCCACCTGCCAATCAATTAATCAAAGCATATGTTTATCCATCCATTGGCCCATCTGTTCATCTGTCTATCTTTTTATTTTCCCACCCATCCACCTATCTAGATCCTCCTTCTTCAATCTTCCTGCCTTATCAGTTCGACAAGGCAAGCCGATGAGCTCCTTAGCAGAGACAACTTCCGGTTTTTCCTTCTATCTCCTCTGAACTTCTGTTTTTTCTCCACCTACCATTTCCAGGCCAGCCTGTCCTGTGTTGCCTTCCTCCTCCCTCCAGAGACATCTAGGAAGGAAAATTGAGATGGCTCTGGGGATTGGCGAAGGGAGAAAATTGCTTGGTGACAGCTTGGGTCTGGGGACAGATGAAAACCTTTGCCTCAAGCAAAGTTTGGGGGATCCCGTGCTTTGAGCTGATGGACGGTCTGACTTGTTGAGGGTGAAATCAATTAAAGTACATCCAATCCAAAATTCATGCTTCCTCCGAGTGACAAATCTGCGCTGGAAACTGAGAAACACAAAAGGAGAAAAATGTCTTTGACCTCTGGGAGGCCGGCTGTTCCCGCTGTCAAGGAAGCTGAGCCCTGAGTGAGACGTGTCCATGATGAATGTGAGCAGCCAGCCACCCCCTCCCCCCAAAAAAAGAATGGGGGTGAAAAGGTTACCAAAGAGACCCCAAATGTGAGGAATTAAACCCAACATGAAGATAAATGAACTCGGAGCCTGCTCAGAATGACTACTGCCCATTTGTTTCGTTCCACAATTTGGGGGCCACAAAGGGTATTTTGCTGACAGCTCTTCTCAGGGTTCACTCAGCTTCTGGGTCTCAGAATCTGTGGGAAACTGATTTCCTTTGGACAAACTCCTCTCCTCTTAGGGGTCTGGAAATGGCCACCAGAGGAAACAAAAGTGAGTTCTTCTACAGAAGCAAGACCAGAGCAAGAGTAAGGAAGGGTCCAGAAGGTTCTGTAAGTTTCCCTCATAGGTTCAAGTTGCTATCCCACCCTGCTTTTTTATTTTTTTAATAAAAAACATATTTTAGTTCTGCTTTTGCTGCTGGTGGGAAATCTTTGTGTACTTATCAAAGTTACCAAGATTATTTCTGCTGGGGTGGCGAAAGGAGATATTTTTCTTCTGGCTTTGGCCAAGTCATGGGCCCTTGGAACTAGCTGGTTCTTCCTCCTCATGGCCTCGATATCAAGGCTGCATGATCCTATGACAGGTAGGGGACTTTGCATGTGTTTGCTTGTGTCTTGGACATGAATGAGTGGAAAGGAAAGAAAACAGTAGGAGACCAAGCTTGTCTCCTCTCTTTCACTGAGTCAAGGAGGTACATTGACATTATTTTAATTTTCACAGGAGGATGGGGCCAGAGTGATTACATAGCAGTAGGGTGTTTGCCTTGCATGTGGATGATCTGGGATGGACCTGGGTTCAATCCCCAGCATCCCATATGGTCCCCCAAGCCTGCCAGGAGTGATTTCTGAACCCAGAGCCAGGAGTAACCCCTGAGCACTGCCAGGTGTGACCCCCTTTTCTTTCATAGGAGGTCTGCATTGGGGTGGGAGTGGGAGGGTTCCCTGAGGTTCAAGTTATCCACTGATGTAAGAACATGCAGCTAAAGGAATGTAGACTCAAAAAATTTTGAGACTAGAACATGTTTAGCTGTGATTTTTTCTTTTTAAATTTTAGAAAATTAATTTTAGGAGGAAGGGCCCCCCAGGGCCTGTTGGGGAAATCTTTATTGTCTGAGGGATCATTATGGCATCTTCTAGGTAGTGGGCAGGTATCCCATCACTGCATCCTTCTACCCTAACCTCAAGTCATAGGTTTGAAGTCATGGACAATTTAAGACAGACCTGGAGCTCCTAGAACCAAGGGGAACCAGACAGACAGAGGGAGGTCAGCAAGACCCTTAGAACAGAACTTACAAAAATTTCCCAACATAGTTTTCTGATGTCGTTGTTGTTGTTGTTTCCAGCCAATTCGAGGCGAGGCAACCTGCCTGTTCAAATCTGCTCTGAGCTGGGGCAAAAGCACAGTTTTGAGTTCTGCAAATCCAAGTCCCAGACATGCTTCAACCCAAACCATTTGCCACTTGCACTTTCCTCTCTTGCCAGAATATTCTGGAGACAACAGAAGAGTTGGAGGCAAACACCGTCTGTTTTGTATTCATTTATGCTGAAATCATCGAAATGTTCCGTTATTTTTCATGAGCCATTTGATGTCCCAAAAGTCTTTGGAGACACATTTATAACCCTTTAAAGAGCTCATTCTTCTTCAAAGCAGGAAGTCACCTTATGAGTAGAGCAAATCTTGGAAGAGGAGACAAGTGGGACACCTTCCTCCCTGGGAATCCCTCACACTTTTCAGAGCTTCTCACTGGGGTAGAAAGGGTGACAGGATCCAACTGGAAGGCAGGAGTCACACAGCCTTTCCAGGCCTGCTGCTGATGTCTGGGTCTCTCACAGGGCAAGAGAGAGCCCTGTTTCCTTCTGGACTTTTCTCCCTGAATACCTCAACCCCCACCCCCATTCCCTTTCAGAGCTCATCCTCATGTGGAAAATGAAGGGCACGTTCCTCTTGGCTTGCACACAGCTGACCATGTTTTATCCTTGGCACCATATATGAGATCTCCCACATGTTACCAGGAATGATCTATGATCACAGAGCAGGAGTAAGCCCTGAGCATTGTTAGGTGTGGTCCAAACACCAAAACCAACCAAAAATTGGTAGTAGTAGCTACCAAACAATCAACCAACCCAAAATAGTAGCAGTAGCATGAATAAGTGTAAAGGAGAGTAAATGGCAGGAGATATAACACATTGCCTCTCTTCCACAGAACCAAGGAAATGGCATTGTTTTAATTTTCTCATTTCAAATTTTAAGTTTTCATATTTAATTTTCAGTTTTTTCCTTTTCATTTTCAAAACATTTTTCTTTCATTATGATTGAGGCACATGGTCACCATTCTGCTACCATTTATGATATTGAGGTGCAAAGTTATTGCATCCCAACATCACACAAATGCCCAGAGTCCTAAACCAATGTTCCTTTCTTTTATTCCTTCTAGACCCTACTCTACACTCACTCTGTCATCTGAGTTTTGCAACCCAAGGTCAAGAGTTTGTCATCACTCAATCCTGTCTATTCCCTGTTTTGTCTTTTCCTCACATAGTGAGGTCATGGGAATTTGTCCTTCATGTTAAGTGAAAAAATGACTTGTTTCACTTAACTTGATTCCCTACAACCCTAGTTCCAGCTTCACTGTTAGGGACTAAAAGATTCCTCCTTTTTTTTTTTTTACAGCTATAGAGTGTTTCATACTGTCTAGAGTCCAGTGGTCCTCAAACTTTTTAAACATGGGGCCAGTTCACTGTCCCTCAAGCCGTTGGAAGGCCAGAGTATAGAAAAAGCAAAATTCTATGAGCCAATTCCTATGCACACTGCATATATCTTATTTTGAAGTGAAGAAACAAAATGAGAAAAATACAACTTGAGGCCTGCAGGCTGTAGTTTGAGGACCACTGTAACATTTCAGCTTCTATCACAAGGTTCTCAGTGCTCTGTTTCTCTTTCAGGTCCCCTCTGCATTCATATTAGGTTGATGGTAGACCCAATGATGTCTGGGTCTACACTGGGGAAAGATGAGAAATCTGTTAGCAAGGTGGCATTGCAGGGATGTGGGCTGGGCTTCCAAACCAGGTTGGAAGTCTCCCTATAATGTCTCCATCACAAAGATATCACTTAATGACACACTTCACAGTTTGTTTCCTCATGGGTCAATAGCCTCATCGTAAGTTTGGCTGCTTTTCTTCACCACAGAACCCCCAAACTCAGATGTGAATTTCACATCTTTTTCTACAGAGTCCACAGGGCAGCTGCTGACAAAAGAGGAGGTAAGAAGACACATAGGAGTAAAGGCACCTCCAACCCCAGGTCTTAGAATTGTGAAGGTAATTTATTGAGCTCAGGATACCTGATTTGGACAGGAAAGCTCGGAACAATATTTCATGTATAAAGCAAAGCCAAGTCCAGTAAAGAAAAGTGAAGGAAGACCTCAAGAGAAAGTACAGTGGTTAGGGCATAAGTCCTGCTCAGGGCCAACCCAGATCCATCCCTGGTACCTCATGGTTCGCTATATTGGATAAAGTCTTCAGGTTCAAACACCACAATACTGGAAAGAGGTAGGTCTGGAAGCAAATGGCAGTCTGGAGAATAATTTATACACATAAATGAAGGGAGAAAAGAATTTTTCTCTATCTTCTTTTTAACAATAATTTTTATTTTGACCAAGTGGATTACATATCTTTCACAGTAATATTTTAGATACATATTGACATTGGACTAGGGAAATTTCCATCACCAAAGTTGTCCTTCCTCCACCCCTGTTCCCAGCATGCATCCCATATTCCCCTCCCTTACCCCCGGGGCTGCTAGTATAAGTGGTCCCCTCTGTGTCTAGCTTGTTGTAGATTGGGTATCGATTCTGCTGTCATTGGATTGGGTTTGGTATTTAAGTCCGATCATTTTTAATACTACTTAGTGATCATACAACTGTTTGGTCTTGGTTCCCTCCATTGAGGGGGAAAAGAATTTTTATGAGTTCCCCCATGTTTGCCCTTAGCTCCTAAGAAGCAGCCACTTCTTGGAGGTCCAGAAATGCAAGAGGGCAACTTCCCCCCAATCTGAATATTTGATCTGTGGGAAAATGACTATACCGGAGTTGGGACTAGGTGGTCTCAACACCAATACAAGGTGGTACATTCAAAGATGTTTTCAACCAATTAATAACAAGATGTAGACTGAGTGAGGTGGAATCTAATCAATCCCAGTAATCCCATCTGAATATCACAGGTGCAGGTTAAAGGCCCCTAATACTGAAGAGATCCCCTAGTGATCCCTGGCATCTCAGGCCTTTGCATGGGACCACTGGCTGGATCGGCTGACTATTGAGTGAAAGGGCCTCCCAGGCCTCTTGAGCACTACTTGGGGACCCCCCCCCTTTAAACACACACACACACACACACACACACAACAAATTTAATGACAAATAAAAGGCAGCTGAACCAAACCTCATTGTCTGATGGAAGGCAGGCAACTGATAGTTCAGACATTTTATCATCCATTTCTCTTTTTTCCTTTGCTCACTCAGGTTCTTTTGTGTTTCATTTTGTTTTGTTTGTTTGAGGGCATCACCCAGCAATGCTCCAAGGCTCCTCTCAGCTCTGTGCTTGAAAGGAGGGGACCGGGAGGTACTGGGCATTGAATCTGAATCACTTGCATGCACACGATGCACATAGTCTAGTTCCTTGAGCGACCCCCTTCCCCTTTTTGCTTTGCTTAGTGTTTACTTTTATACCTAGCATAGCACCTTCCCATCTTAATAATATAGGGACTGGAGCGGTAAGCACAAGGAGTAAGGCATCTGCCTTGCCCACACTAGCCTAAGACATACCAAAGTTCGATCTCCTGGAGTCCCATATGGTCTCCCAAGCCAGGAGCGATTTCTGAGCACATAGCCAGGAGTAACCCCTGAGTGTCACCAGGTGTGGCCCCCCAGCCCCCCAAATATAATATTAATAATGATGATGATGATAATAATAATAATAATCCACTCTTCCCAAAAGCCAAGGCACTTTTGTCTTCACTTGTCTTCTTCTGAACCCAGAACCTGTTCCACAGTTGCTCTGCTCAGGGAAGTGGTTGAGTGTCCTATCTCCTGAGGAAGACCAATGAAGCCTGAGCAACTCAGATGTTAGATGAAGATGGTATGAAATGTTTCTCCTCGCTGACTGCTGATTCTCTCTCTCCCATCATCCCATATCATTCCATGTCACAGCTCCCCCCCCAACCAAAGGGCATGTGCATTTTTGTTGAATTTTTAATGTTTGTTTCTGCCGTGTGTGTGTGTGTGTGTGTGTGTGTGTGTGTGTGTGTGTGTGTGTGTGTGTGTGTGTGTGTGGTTGCAAATGTCCTGGGTTTGCATCCCCGTGGCCTTGGCTGTGGACTGGGAACCTCCAGAGACAATGTCAGGAGAAATGGTTCCTTATACACTGCAATGGCAGCTGTGCTGGGGAAGAACTCAAGGCACATACCTGCCAGATGTGATTCACTCCAGCCACATCCCTGCAGCTCTGGAAGCACCATGCACTTTATCCTGGCGACCTCCACTTTATTGGCTGCTGAAAGGGAGACTCCAGAGGTCTGGTTCCAGTTCACCCAGCACGATAGAACTGGATTAGAAGTCTGACCCGCTTTTTCCCTGGGCCTGCGTTCTTCATCAACCCGGTCCTTTTCTGTCCGGCATTGCCCTGGGTGAGAGCCAGGCATCTTGAGAGAGCCTTTCCAGGTGCAAAAAGTGGACAGTCACACCCTGATTCCCTGCCCCTTTCCGGCACATGACTTTGGGGATCACAGTGAGAAAACAGGCTGGATCCCGGAGCTCCAAGTGGAAGAGGAAAAATGATCCCCAAACTCCTGTCCCAGATGGCGCTGGGACAGAGACTTGGCTTGAGGACAGCCGCATCCTCCCGAAGTTTTAAGAGCCCCAAGAGAGTCAGAGAGGAAAGACGGCTGAACTCGCGCTGGCAAGTTGAAAAAGACGTATGTTCCCGGGGAGGCCCTAGCAGATGGCGGGGGACATGTGTTCATTCATTCAGGCGGCTCTTCTCGAGAGTCCTCTGGATGCCTGTTCGGGTTCAAGGGACTTGGGTGAGGACTGGGGTGTGGTGAGGGGGGTGGACAGCACGTGAATGGACGCTTCCAGGGTCACCGGAGAGGCAGTGGGCTTGGAAATCAGCCTCTTTCTTGGGCTGCATTTTGAGTCTGTCTGTCTCCAGTCCTGGGGCCTGGAGCATCCCAGCTCTGAACCTATTTCGGTCTTTGTGAAGTGGGGCTGGAGAAAGCCCACAATATGCTTTTGTCTCACAGCATGCACAGGTGCTCCCTGCACAGGTCTCAATCCTGGGGATCAATAGCTAATGTCACTATGGAATTGAGACCAAGTACAGTTGACACTGAGCGTCTGGTGCTTGGGCACAGAGGGAACTGGCAGGCTCGGGGACCCTATGGGATGCCAGGGATCAAACCTGGGTTGGCCAAGTGCATGGCAAACGCCCTACCTCCTGTGCTATTGCTTTGGCCCCCAAACTACATATTTTTAAACCTTCCTTCTTTCCTTCTCTCCTTCTTTCCTTCCTTCCTTCCTTTTCTCCATCCTTCCTTCCCTCCTTCCTTCCTATGCTATTGCTCAGGTCCCCTTTTTTTGTATTTTTAAACTAGTATTCTACTTTTCTTGGTCAAGGATGACTAATATATTCCCAGCAAAGGGCATAGATCCTTTGTCTCTATCCACCACAGTTAGGTATATCCAGTGTCTCTACCCAGTGAGCTAAACTGTACCAGCTTTAATCCATCATCTGAGGCTACATTTCTGTTCTGGCTCCCCTTCCACACCTGGTCACAGCTGGTTCATTCAACATCTAGCACAGTCCTGGCATTGCCATGATTCCTCTTCTGTGTTCATTCATGATGACTTATGTACCATGCATTTAATTATGCAACCTTCAGTATAACTCCATTTTCCATGCATGCCCACTGGAGATTAGAGAAAGGAGACTAGCTGAGAGTACTCAGCAAGGGAATTGCCTCTAAGAGTCCACCCTGGACCATCTGATTAGCTTCTTCCTTCTGCTCTCCTTCCTGAAGTGCCTCCCTAAGCCCCACCCACCAAGAGCTGTGAGTAATTTAGAGTAACAGATAAGGTCAAAGTCAGCGAGATCAACTTGAATTGTCCAAATATCTGGACCGACTAGTCTACCAGGAAGTCAGGACTTTCACTAGATCCTGGTGATGTGTCTCTTGTGAGCAGCTTAAGAAAAGTCTGGGACATCTGCTTTGGGATCACCCCCTGCTCTGGCACCTCTTGTGGGTCTCTGCTCACCTGCTCCCCCCCCCCCAAACACATATACACATACTAGAGGGCAGCCTGGGAGATGACAGAAGGTTTTGGAAGAGGCATGTTTGCTATCTGATGGCAGCGTCTCAAACCCACTGTGATTCTTGCTTGACTAAGCAAATGTGCATCTATCTCTCCAGCCGACCTTACCTCCCTCCAACTCTTGAGACCACTTCTTACTAGCATTTCTCAAGGGGCTAGTAAATCTTGATTCTCCCCAGCTCTAAAGGATATGAATTCCGTAAATCTTGGTCAGAATGGCCATCAGGAAGCATGAAATATGACAGGAAGAAAGCTGGGGAGGCCTGGGTGCTGTAGCATGAAGTATCTCAGGGTATGGGCAATGTCTTTGGGGACCCCGGGGCTTTAGAATTGAGCTGAGCTGGAATCAACCATCTTAGTCTCTTCTGGAAAGTCCCAGTTGAGGCTGCATCTAGAACTCTGGAGCCTGGTCCAGCTTTCATGGCAGGAGAATATGAACTGGACATCATTGGTGCTTCAAATGGTCTGTTTCTACTGCCCTCAGCTGCTGAGAGCTGCGAGGGATGGAGACCCATCCATTAGGGCTGACAGGCAGCAGGAAGGACTTAGCTAAGATGGGGAAGGACTTCCTGCAGGAAAGGTTATTAAGCCCTGGGATGAGTTATTGAGAGCGGCGACTTCCTGACTCAGAGACCAAGATGGATGGTTCTTGGTGGGCGTGAGTCGCCGGCTCCGCGGGCAGACAGGGGTCTCAGCTGTGTCTGCCTCTGAGGTCATCCGCGGACACTTGGTGATGATAAAACTCCCCTTTGACAGCAGGTTTTGTGTTCACTTTTTTAAAAATGCTATAGAATGACACTATGTTCATTGTAAAAAAAAAAAAAAAAGCAGAATATAAAGGAAAATCATCCTTCTTCCTTCTGCAAATATCCCTCACCCCATCTCTTCAGGTAACTCCAAGAACATCTGTAGTCAATCTTTACAGGTTTTGCTCTCTCTCTCTGTGTCCCTCCATCTTCTCTTTCCCAATTGTGTAAGCTTTTTAGTTTTTAATTTTGTTGTTGTTGTTTTTTGTTTTGGGGTCATACCCGGCAGCTCTCAGAGGTTACTCCTGGCTCTACGCTCAGAAGTCACTCCTGGCAGTCTCGGGACCATATGGGATGCTGGGATTTGAACCACCATCCTTCTGCATGCAAGGCAAATGTCCTACCTCTGGCCTCTATTTTTAAATCTTTTTAATTTTTTAAATTTGAATTTTATTCAAACCATTGTGATTTACAAAATCCTTCATAATTGGGTTTCAGACATATAATGATTCAGGGACAATCTGACCACCAAAGCTTTTCATTTTTTAATTAAAAATATATATTTTTTTTGGTTTGGGGGCCACACCTAATGATTACCACTGCACTCAGGAATGTTGATGCTGGGTGGTCATGTGGGATCAAACCCTGGTTGGCCATGTACAAGGCAAATGCTATCACTCTGGCTCCAGGTCTTAATTTTTAAAGGTAGCCAACACAGCACAAACTACAAGTCTTGTTTCCACAGAGGTCAATTCCTCCATTGACATCGCGGTCATCTTTGTAGAGGGAATATACTTTTCATGGTGATTTTGGAGATGGCAACTTCATAGCTCACCACAGTGATGAGCCGTGAGTCCATGCGTGGCCCCTGATTTCATCTGCTTCCCTTACAGACTGATTCCCAAATGCTGTCTTGGCAAAAACTTTATGATAAGGTGTTGTAGGACACTTGGTCAAGGAGTGGTGCTGGGAGAATGGGACTAACCCAGTGACAGCACTGGCCCCCTCAGGTGGTAGGTTAGAACAGCCTCCCCAGCCCTCTCCCCCAACAAGGTTCTAACAAGCACTTTCATTTGTTTTTGTTTAACTATTTAAAGTTTGGAGACTTCTCCCAAAAGTGCTGAGGTCTTACTCCTACTTATGTGCTCCTGGATTATTCTTGAAGGTGCTTGAGGCACCTCAGGCTGGTGCTGGGGATGGAATTTGAGTGAGTTCCATGCAAAGCAAATTCCTTAACTATTGTTTTGTCTCCTTCAGCACCAAGAAACCCTTTTATTTGGGGGCGGGACCGGGTTGGAGCCACATCCAGTGGTGCTCAATGTTTAAACCTGGCTCTAAATTTAGAAATCATTCCTAGTAGACTTGAGTAACCACAAACCCGGGGTGGCCACAGACAAGGCAAAAGCCCTACTTGCTGTGCTATCATTCTGGCCCCAAGAAACACTTTTAAATGCATATCAGCTGTGCCCTGGTTACAAGCTCACTGCATTCATTCTTTTTCTTTTAAGGAGACCAACATTTCTTCACAGCTTCTTTAACCAGTGCTGTCTTTTATCAATTTATTCCCCTCCACCGCTTAGGTCACTTTGAATTGATTTTCAATCCTTCTTTTTTTTTTTTAATTGTGCAGATAATGCTATTGTCTTTTTGACTGTCTTTTATGTTCAACCTTTTCTACCCAGTCTAACTCTTTAGCTTCCGTTATGTTCCTTTGAATAGCAATTCTGTCTGCATAAAAATGGCAAAATGTTTTTTCTATGGAAAGCAATTTGTGTGCTTTGTTAAAAAAAAAAAGGTAGACAATGAAAGAGACAAAACTTACAATATGGTGAAATGTAATCCAATTTAAATTTTCACTTAAAAATTCTATGATAGTAAGATCTATGTTACCTGTATCCTATCACTATTAATTATATGGCAAAGAAAAAACAGTATAATTTTGTCTCCAGAAAACAGCTCATTTATTTTGCATTAATACATTGGTTTACTCATTTTTAACCCGTGTTTCCTCTGAACACATTAAAACCAACTTTTTTTTATAACAATTTTTATTTTGACCAAAGTGAATTACAAATCTTTCACAGTAATATTTTAGGCACATAGTGACATTGAATCAGGGGCATTCCCATCACCAATGTTGTTCTCCCTTGACCCCTGTTCCCAGCATGCATCCTATATCCCCCTCTTTTACCCCCCAGGCTGCTAGTATAAGTGGTCCCCTCTGTGTCTAGCTTGTTGTAGATTAGGTATCGATTCTGTTGTCGTTGACTTTGGGTTTGGTGTTTAAGTCTGATCATTTTTTATTTTTACTTAATGTTCATACGGCTTTTAGGTCTTGGTACCCTCCATTATTTCCCCCTTAATTTTTGAGGCGGAACAAGATGGTTCAAGTTATGTGGTTCTGTTTGAAGGAAGGAAAAGGATAAAATGGGGCAAAAAATCAAGCAAGCAAAAACTGGGAAGAGTTTTTCTAGAGGCTATAAATATCAATTTAAGAGAAGAAAAAAATAACAATACAAATAAAATCAAACAAAGAAACAAAACAAACAAACAAACAAACAAAAACGGACAAGCACTACAGCAATAAAGACAAAAATCACACAAGAACCATGGTCCTGAACTAAAAACAAAACAAAGCAAGCACGCGCGAGCACACACACACACACACACACACACACACACACACACACACACACACACGCACACACACACACCAAAAACAAACAAACAATCCAAACAATGAAAATAACAAAATCAACAAAATTATTTTGTGCTTCTTCTTTGTTTTTTTTGTTTTTTGTTTTGTTTGTTTGTTTGTTTGTTTGTTTTTGCATAGGCACAGTAAATATTGGGGAGATTAGAAAGGGAATTTCCTTGGTCTAAGAGATACAGGGTTTCTCCACCCTTGAAGTATACTGTCATGGGAATAACTATAGGCTCCGTACATGTTCTTTGACTCTCCCCTAGGTCCTTTTGTGGTGTCTGGAAACTGTCCACTTAATCGTAGATGATAAAATCAGGCCTCTGTAGCTAGAGATCTTGGTATTTGTACAGGTCATAGGATGGAGCCTAGGATGGACTCTTTTTTTATGGTTCTAGAAGTTCTGTTCCATCTGTTGTAAAACCAACTGTTAGCATAAAAAATCAATAAAGTAATTGATGACTGAGTGGTCAAAACATGAATCAAGAGTTTCCCATGTAAGGTATACCCAACACCAAGTCTAGAACAGGACTTTATGCATTTTGATTTCTTTCAATCCTACACCAACAGTGTGATGGTCATCACTCTTACACCCCTTCCTCAGATGTGAAAACTGAGGTACTGGGAGTCAAATCACTTGTCTACAGCCTCAGAGCCAGTTAGAGATGGGTTCACACAAACCACCCAAGTGCTTCATTATTATGGCATCAGCACCGGATCCCCCAAGTGCATGCATCAGTCCTCATTCTTGGGCACTTGGGCTATTTCCTATCTTCCCTCTGCTCTGTTATGGTAACTCCCTCAGCAACCTCATTATTTCTCAAGATCATTTAGTCCCTTCTGTGTTCTTAATTTTCACTTTCTACTCCCGCTTTCCTCAACTCCCTATGACACCAAGAAGGGAAGAGAAATATGTGTGAGTAGATTTTAGTTCTGGGACCTGAGCCCACACACCCTTTTTTAGCTGGTGGTCTAAAGTCACTTATCTAAACCTGCTTTATTTTTCACATTTTATTTTATTCTTTTCTTTGTTTTTGTTTTTTTGGGTCTCACCCGGCAGCACTCAGGCATTACTCCTGGCTCTAGGCACAGAAATTGCTCCTGGTAGGTGTGGGGGACCAAATGGGATGCTGGGATTTGAACTACCATCCTTCTGCATGCAAGGCAAATGCCTTACCTCCATGCTATCTCTCTGGCCCCCACATTTTATTTTATTATTAAATATTATCTTTATTGAAGCACCATGATTACAAACATGTTTGTAGTTGGGTTTCAGTCATATAAAGAACACCCCCTCATTTAACCTCTCCGCTGGAGTTGGTAATAGTCTCTGACATTCAGGCTGGGTGAAAATACACACAGGCATTCATAGATCTCACTTAATTCATCCATCTGTTTCTTGATTTCTGCTACCAACCATGGCCATGTAGTTGGTTGCATGAAACAACAGAAATCAGTTCTGGGGGCTTGAAAGCTCAGGCTGAAGTGCCCACAGGTCTGGCTTCTGCTGCAGGCTTCTGGGGGAGATATCCATTCCTAGGTTGGTTTCTTGCAGTTCCTGGTGGATGCTGGCAGTCCTTAGTTTGTGACTTGCTCCAGACCCTGCCTTTTCTTTTTTCTTCTATTTCAGATCTCTTCCTATCTCCTTCTTATAAGGACTGCTCAATAATTCATCGTAGTCTTTCTGTGACACAATCACATCCCAATGACCCTTTATACAACTAAGGTTACATGCGCAGGCTCTGGGTTCCAGAATTAGGGTCTGAATATCCTTGCAGTTTTTACTCAGTCTAGGAAACACATACTACATTTCACTATCTAATCACCACACTTGGCTTTTTTTCGCCTATAATTTGAGACATTTTGGTTTAAAAAACAAAATTAGTGCTCTATAATATGAACACTATAGAGTGAGGGAGAAAATATCTGTCTATTCATTTGATTATCCATCCATTTATCCATCTACCATTATTTATCAACCATCATCCATCCATCTCCTATCATTCATATATCCATATATCTTTCCATTCATCCATCAACAATCAACCGTCCATCCACTATCATCCATCTATTTAGCCATCCATGATTCATCTATCCATCCACCCATCTATCCATACATTACTATGAACTATACATCCAACCATCTATCCACTATCATCTATCCACCATCACTCATACATCCATTTATCCATTCATCCATCCATCCACAAATCCTTCCATTCATCTATCCCTCATATTACTACCATATTCATTTGCCTATCCTTATATCTCTCCGTTGATTCATCTATTAATTTATTCATTAATCGAACCACCATAGAGAATTTATTTTCTATCACCATCTCTGCTCAGGTGTGCTGGAAGTCTGCCTCCTTCCTCACCCAACCACACCTTACCTGAGGTGCTCAAACTGTAGTAGCATAGCAAAGCCCCTCAGCAGCCTTACACTGATACATTTCACCCAATACCTCCACAGTTTCCATGGAGGAAAGCCCCTCTTTTCTGTGGTCTGTCTTTACCTTCCCCAGGCTAGTTCCTTCACAGGGCTCCTTGGGAGACCCAGGTGTCTTGGCTTACCTTGCAGCAAGTGCTGAGCTGTGTACTTCTCAACTGGAACTTCCAACCAGGCTGCCCTCATCTCTTACATTGCTCTGCTGCTCAGCTCTGCTGATTTCCTGGGGCTCTAAATGAAACCTCCATACCAGCTTCCTGATACTTCCCAGATCTGGCAGCTTTTTGCACTCAGATGTTTTTACTCCCATTGCACAGAGGCAAAAAGACATCCGGATAGCCAGGAATACTTTTCTCAAGGTCAATCCACAGTGGTGTGGATTGAAGTGGCACCAATGCCACCAGGACCCCAGAATTCATTCTCTAATCAGGCACAACTTCCTAGAGATAATACCTTTATCTTTTACCTAGAGATTCTAATCCCCAGTGGGAGAACACCAATGTCCTAAAATTGTACCTGTATTCATCCAGGAAGATCAGAAAAGGGAGTTGGATGGGGAGGGAGAGACCAACAGACCCTCTTTTTTTGGTAGCACTGGCGTCACTGGCAGAACAAAGGGCAGGTTTTGTGCCAGTCTCCGAGCAGTGCTGGGGCCTGATTGCTGCCCGGTGCTGTGAGAGGGCTTTAGGGCCCAGGCCCATCTGGTTTGCGTATCTGGAACGAGCTGTTAAAGTGTTGGGACTTAACTTCTCAGGGCTGCTAGGAAGTCTCTGGGGTTTTATTGAGCAGTTAAGATGGGTGTAAACCTCAATGGTAGGACCTGTTTCTCCCAGATGAGCTAAAAAGTAGTCACAGTTCACAGGAGGAAAAAGAAGGGTGTTGGAGTGAGAGGACAGAACACCCTCACAAACTCCCATCAGTTCCCCCAAGAGAACAGGAAACAGATTCCAGGGAAGGTGGGAGCTGGGTCTCTTTAGGCACATGATCTGAGACTCATTTATGTCACAGGGCATGGAGAAACCCAAAGCCCATAATACACCCACATACATGCGAGCACCCATGCCCAGTGTGCTCTCCCCACTCATCCCCTCTTTCACCAAACTCCTGCCTCCCCCCCCCCCACAAAAGGTAATTCTAAGCAGCTACCTAGTGTGCCCCCAAAGCGAAATGGAAGCCCATGGATACATACATCGGTCATGGATACACAGATAGGCTGGTTTCACTATTATTTAGCTTTGAGAAGAATCATTAAATCCGATCAAATTCATTTTTAAAATGCTCAGTCCTGTCTGGCCTCTCTCCTCTCAGCTTCCCCAGCCCCCCTCCTTTTTCCCTTGCACACAGGGCGCAGGGGGAGGGGACGACGGGGACAGATACTGCGATTTAATTTTTCAAGTAACACTGTTCAAATAAAAATACATTTGTTCGAATGAGATTGCCCTGAAACAGCGTTTGCATTGATGGACCTGGGAGTAATTCTATTAAGCCGGAGCATATTTTTCATCGGGAGGCAGGCAAAGAGGGTGAGAGCATGAGGGAGAGAAGCCACTGGAAGCAGGGTGGGACCTGGGGCAGTGGCCAAAAAGCACCATCTTTTAACCCATTTTTATCTCAGGCTTCTCACTAATGTGCCCTGAAAGGCTGAAGTGTTCTGTAGCCTGCGGTGGGATTTGGACCATTTTGGGTTCGTAGACTCTACCGAACTGGCTGCCAGAGCTGGGCAGGGTGGCCAAGGATTGGGTTGGGCCAGGTCATTGGGAAATGCAACAGGCCAGAGGGAGTTATCCCCTCACTGGTGCTGTGAAAAGAGGCAATGCGAGAACGCAGAGTCTATGATCATATCTGGTCTGCACACACACTGTGGGTGTCCATGTACACATCTAGCCCCATATAGCCTGCATGCATTTCTTACAAAGCTATAAGCATTCATGCATACAAGTCCACATATCTAGCTGTGTGAAGCACATTTGTAAATGAATATGGCCTTGGCTGACGTGACTACATGGTCATCTGAAAATATCCCCATGCCCCGAGATACACATGCCAAAGGCATATACACGGTATGCAACACACAGGCATATGGGTACACACACCTATGGTCACTTGGGTGACAACCTCTGTTTCTAGCTGCACATTCACACAGGCATGTACATATATGCTGATGTATATGGAAGTATCCTGTGAATAGCAGATGTAGAGGTGACGTGGCATAGCTAAGTTTCATCTCCAGATATCCGCATGATATACATGTGTGTGTTCATGTGATGCCTTTATATGATGCACAAAGCCTGAGCTTGGGAAAAGCTATTATTGATGCAGCAACCTTCATGCATTTCCCTAGGAGAGTCTGAGCTCTGCAGGGTGCAAGCTCTGAACCCCAGGCTCTTGGCGATTCTCCTTAGGCAGAACCTCAGACTGACCTTTTACACAGATAGGGAGACTGAAGTACTCGGCAGCTGGTGAGTGAGGAGATGTCAGGCTTTCATGGCTCTTGGTCTCCCTGAATTGGGAGGCAGTGAACCAATTCTTGTGCCCTTTCTCTCAGTGGCTAGAAGGGTCCCAAGCTCCCTTGAGGCAGAAAGTTAGCAAGAATCCCTTGGAGTCTTTCAGACCCTCTGATTCTCTAGGCAGGCCATCCTCTTTGCTAGCCCCATGTCCGGTTCTTAGGTAACAAGGGCCAGTCACCATGAGCACAGAAGCACAGAGGGTCTGCTATTTCTTTGGCAAGGAGAAGGTTTGGGCCACACCCAGCAATGCTCAGGGGTTACTCCTAGCTCTGCATTCAAGAATCACTGCTGGAAGTTCTCAGAGGATGCCAAGAATCAAACCCGGGTCAGCCATGCACAAGGCAAATGCCCCATCACTATTCTAATGCTTAGGCCCAGCACAGGGCTTTAAAAAGATCTCAGTTCTAATTTGCCCAACACTAGCAAGAAGGATGATTTCCCTCTAAGGGCATTTGGCTAACCAGACTTTCTCTGGCTTCTAGGACTGTCACTGCCTCCCCATCTTCACAGGATTATGTCTCTCCTGTCTTCTCTTCTCTTCCAAGTACAGTAGTTATTGGATTTCGGATGCACCCTGCATAACCAGGGATAATGTCATCTTGAGAACCTTAATCTTATTACATCCACAAAGGCCTTTTTTTCCTCCCCAAATAAGGTCACATCAGCGGGTCCCAAGTGGCTGCCTGATCTGAGGGACACTGGTCAATCCGCCACATGCAAGAGTCTCTCTTCTCCCTTCCCATCTCAAATCTTCAGTGCTCATCGCCACAGCACTTGGGATTACATTTAATCATTGTTCATTTCTCCTGTCTTTTCTGGCACAGAGGCAATACCAGCCAGTTCCCTGCTCTATCTCTGGGCCTTTGATGGCTCAGCACACAGTGACGATGGCACATGTCACCTCACCATGGTGAGTGCCTCCTCTTTTTGCATCAGTCTTTGTGACAAGGCCATGAAGCTGGGAGAGCTTGATTGTCCTGTCTCCAGCCTCCCTATCAATCAACTTTACCTGCTATTTCAGATGCAGGAGGTAGCAGCTTATGAAAATGGGGTTAGGGATCAGAGAAGTTGTATAGGGTTACAGTGCATGCATTGTACTTTGATTTTGTCCTTGGCACTGCATGATCATTTGGGCATTGTTGGGTGCAGTTGTGATTCCAGAGCATCTGGGCCATCCTCAACCTGGCAGGGTCTAAATATGCCTCAATTCAAAACATATTCCATTGAACTAGGGACCTGGTTGGTTGAGCACTGCTAGAAGTGCTTCTTGAGCACTTGATGAGTTCCTAATAATAAAACAAGCAAAGTGACCCAAAAAATGGGCCAGATGCGCACATAAGAACAAGCAGTGCTGGCAGGGATGTGGAGAGAAAGGAATTCTTATTCACTGCTGGTGGGAATGCTGTCTAGTCCAACCTGTATGGAAAGCGATATGGAGATTCCTCCAAAAGCTGGAGGTTGAGCTCCCATACGATCCAGCTATACTACTCCTAGGGATATACCCTAAGAACACAAAAATACAATACAAATATATTTATTGCAGTGCTGTTTACAATAGCGAGACCCTGGAAACAGCCTAGATGCCCCTCAATAGATGAATGGCTAAAGAAACTGTAGTATATATATACAATGGAATCTAATGCAGCCGTCAGAAGAGATGAAGTCATGAAATTTTCCTATAAATGGACATATCTGGAATCTATTATGCTGAGTGAAATAAGTTAGAGGGAGAGAGATAGACACAGAATGGTCTCACTTATCTATGGGTTTTGAAAAAAATAAAAGACATTTGTGTAATGATTTTCAGAGACAAAATAGAGGAGGACTGGAAGGTCTAGCTTACGACATGAAGCTCACCACAGAGAGTGATGGATGCAATCACAGAAATAATTACACTAAGAATCATCATAACAAAATGTGACTTATGAGGGAAGTAGAAAGCCTGTTTAGAGTACAGGCCGGTGTGGGGTGGGGAGGAGGGACAAAAAATATAGAGAAATTAGATGAATAAAAGAAGCTCTATGGTGTACAAATGGAAAATGGTGCATTAAAAAAAAAGAAATGGGCCAGATGGAGACAGTCCTCCTTGATCTCTCTTTGAGAATCTGGTGATATCCTATATATTCCAGAAACTCTGAATGGTGGCTGGTTTCATTCTTTCCTTCTATGTCTGTGTAGGAGACCACCAACATGCCTATTCCACAGATTAAGTGACTGAGGGCCAGTGAGGCCATGTTCCCCAGTGCAGAGACTAGGCTCTGAGCAAGGGCTATAAGGGTTTGGCTCTGGGATCTCAGTACTTGGGTGTTTCACTTCCATCCAACACCTTTGTCACTCCAAGGGTTGTCCACAGTGCTATACTAAGTTCCCCCTGTTTTCTTTTGTTGTTTGTATTTTATAGGGCACACCCAGAAATACTCAGCCATCACTTCTGACTCTGCACTCAAGAATCACTCTTGATGGTGCTCCGGGGACTTTATGGGATGCCTGGGATTGGACCTGTGTTGTTTATGTGCAGGTAAGTGTTCTCCCAGCTGTACCTTTGCTCTGGCCGCAAGGTCCCCTTTTGTTTTGGGGTATCATTTTTTGGTTTGTTTTTAGGCCATTCCCTGTGGCACTCAGGGGTTTCCCCTGGCTCTGCCTCAAAAATTACTCCTGGTAGGCTCAGAGAACCATATGGGATGCTGGGGATAGAACCCTTACAAGGTAAATGCCCTCCCTGCTGTGCTACTTCTTTGGTCCCTTGGATCCCTCCATTTTTGCCCAAGTCTGTGCTGTTGCACAGAACCTTCTCCAGCTGCACCTCAACACAAGAATAGGTGAGTGGTGTCCCAGGGACAGTGATCCCCAGAGAAGGAAGCGGAGGCCTTGGGTACCCCAAGTGACAGAGGGGATAAGCAGTTTCCTTAGTCTAGGTCACAAGACATTGTTGAGAGTAACTTCCTGGAATCCTAGAAAGAACCATAGTAGAGGAATATGGGGGCATTGTCCCCTACCCTCAGACATCCTCGAGATGAAGATGAGCAGAACTTGAAGGGATGAATGGGGCGACCCTGGGCCAGGCCAGGCCAGGCCATTGTGACTACCTGGACTCAAATATGAGGTGCCAGAAGGAGGTGACAGCTAATTACAGACAAGGGAGGGGACCAGACTCCTGCAGCTCCACCCCACCCTACACTCAGGCAGAAAGAGTCAGTCACCCCAAATACCCCTGCATGAAGCAGAAGGTGTGAGCCCCCAGATTCAGGGCCAACTGGCCAACGGTGTCCAGAAGCTGAGCAAAGAATGCCCAGTTCCATTTGTGTGACAATGTCTCACTATCTGCCCTTTGGAGCTGCCAACAGCAGGTCAGAGTGGCACAGACACTGTCCCAAAGCAGCACAGCACAGTGAGTGGCAGCAGAGAGCTGGGAGCCATAAGCCGGTTATTTGGCACTAAAGTCTCTGCCTCTCTATTGCCCTAGTGACCTGGGGGAGCTGGCCCAGAGATACCTGCCACCTCTGTCTTGGTGGTGCTTAGTCACGTAGCTCTGGCATGGGTCAATGCTACAGAGTTCAAGCTCCTTTTCTGGACTTGATTGGACACCCCAGAGGTCCTGGGGGTGGGGGACTGGAGAGCGACTTAGGGGGTCTGTTTCAGTTCTGAGAACTTGCAAGGGAGTTTCCTTCAACCAGAGCTTTCTGGGACAAAGGGAACCCCCAAGTCTCCACTTTGAGGACTTGAAAGAACCCTGGGGTGCCCTAACTTTTCTGCCCAGAGTCCGAACTGACCTGTGCAGCCTCGGGATGCAACTCTGCCAGGCTATTACTGCCTCCCGTAGGCTGGAGGCGTTGGCTGGCCATGAGCCATCTGTCCCCTCCACCTGGTCAAAGTGTCGGTGGCGTGTGGAGTCCAGCTGTGGCAGGCGGAGAGGTGACAGTGTCGAGGCCATCAGGCGGCCAACTTCAAACCAGAGGCCCGGGGCAGCAAACAAGAGAGAAAACAGTGACCAAGTGGTCCAAGTTAAACACAGAGCAGCAGAGCCCTAGGAAGACAGAATCAACAAGTTAGGACAGGAGGACTTTGGGGACACATAGAGGGAGGTGGGGACTAAAGTTAACTCCCTCTGCACTGTCATCTTTTAGGAGAAAAGACTCTCCCCCCCTTGAGTTATTACAAAGGTATATTTGTATAAAATATGGATATAAAAAGGTATATTTGTATAAAAGTTTATTATAAAAGGCACAGAGGGACAAATATGGGGAAAAAAAAAAAAGACATCCATGTATCCAAACAGTATGATATGGCTAAAAATACCAACAACCAAGTAGTCTGTGAATATATTGACAAAGGTGTAAGGACTGCAATTAAGGGGTGATTCATTCATTTCACAAGGATTCATTGAATACAGTCTGTGCCATGGATTAGTCAAGTTGTAGTTGCTCTTTCAGTGAACAAAAGAGAGACAGATTCCTCGCTGGCCTGACGTGTTCAAGGTAATGGAAACATCAAAGGAGAAGCTTGTATGTTAAAATGTGCAGTGAAGAAACACACTGGAATGAAGGCGTTGAGAAGAGATTTAGTGATTCAAAACAAAACAGAACAAGATTTGCCTTTTTCAATGGGGTTCCAAGGGATGAGGAGGTTCAGACCAGAAGAGGCAACAATCATACATAATCCCTGGGGCTGGTGATCCAGCAGAGAAAGAACCCACACATGGGTCCTGAGTGGTGGTGGGTGCCTGAGAGGCTGTCAAAGGTGGAGGAAAGGGAAGAAAGCTTTGGTGAGACACTAAATGGGGAGATATAACCCAGCCACGTTGAATTCAGACCTTGGCATGCTTGATTTTCTGTTCAGAGTAGAGTGTGGAGGACCCTGTGGACCAGAACATAGTTGTGCTGCCTTTGGTTTGCACAGAATCACTCTGGTTGCTGGGTGATAAAGAGGCAGGAGGCAAGGTGGGAATTGTGTCTAGGCAACCTTTCCTGAACTGAGGTGGTGTCAAGAATCTGCCTGCCGGCCCGGAGAGATAGCACAGCGGCGTTTGCCTTGCAAGCAGCCGATCCAGGACCAAAGGTGGTTGGTTTGAATCCCGGTGTCCCATATGGTCCCCCGTGCCTGCCAGGAGCTATTTCTGAGCAGACAGCCAGGAGTAACCCCTGAGCACCGCTGGGTGTGGCCCAAAAACAAAAAAAAAAAATCTGCCTGGCGATTATTATACTGAGCTAAATGAGCCAGAGGTAGAGGATACCCATAGGACAAGCTCACTCATCTGTGGGAGGTAAGAAAAATAAAAGACAGTGTGGGGATGATATCCAGAGAATAGAGATGAGGATCAGGAGGACCAGTCCATGGTAGGAAGTTTGACACAAGAGTAGAGAGGGCAGGCAGTTAGAGTGGAGAAGGGCCTACTTTGAAAGGGATATGCATGGTACCCCTTCTTTAGCAGTAGTGAAAACCACAGTGTCAGAAAAGAAAAGAGAGAGAGGGAGAGAGAAAGAGAGAGATATAAAGAAAGGGTAAAGTAAAATGCTCCAGAGGCAGATGCGTAAGGGTGGGTGGGAAGGAAGAGGGTATCAGGGAGGGTGAGAGGAAAACTGTTGACATTGGTGGCAGGAAATGTGCACTGGTACTTTGTATGCCTGTAACTCAGTTGTAAACAACTTTATTTGTAAAAAAAATAAATAAAATAACTAACTACAAACATGTTTGTAATCATGGTGCTTAAATAAAGATATTATAAAAATAATAAAATAAAATGTTCAACAAAATAACTGTATTATGAACAGCCTTGTAACTGTGGTGTTTACATAAAAATATATTTAATTAAAAAAAAGAATCTGTCTGCTTCTAGATCCACATCTGTGTTCCCTTCTGTGTGTGTCTCTCTCCCTTGTCTGCCTCTCCCTCTAGCTCATCAGTCTTTGCTTTCACATCTGTATCCTTAGCTGAACCTCTAGCTCCATCATCTACCTTGAGTGAATCTTTATTTCTGACTCTGCTTCTCCGTCTGTATCATTCTTCGATCTCCAGCTCCATCATCTATCCCTAGCTCAGCTCTATCTGTCTCTTTTTCTATATCAGATCCTTAGCTGAACCTCTAGCTCCATCATCTACCCCGACTCTATATCTGCAGGCTTTTCTGGATTCTAGCTCCATCATCTACCCTGAGCTTGTCTCTCTCTGTCTCTGCTTCTAGATATGTACGTTTCGCTGGTACAGTTTGTCTCTGTTTTATCTTCTAGATCTGTATTCCTTTCTGGATTCTAGCTCCATCACCTGTACCTGGCTGTTTCCCTCTGTCTCTGCTTCTTCATCTGGATCCTTTTCTGGATCCTAGCTTCCTCATCTTCCCCTGGTTGTCTTTCTCTGTCTCTGCTTCTATGCCTTTATCTTTTTCTGGATTCTAGCTCCATCATCTGCTTCAAGCTCTCTTTTGGCATCTGTGTCTCTCTTATACCTACACTTATGAATAGGTGCAGAAGTGCAGACTTCTCTGCATCTGAAAATTCCATTATGCCTCATTCTGTAAGTCCGAAGAGGTCTGAGAGAAAATACCTAGATAGCAATATATTGTTGGCCTAGAGACTACACAGACACACAGACACACAGACACACAGACACACACAGACACACACACACACACACACACACAAACACACACACACACACACACACATATATATATATATATATATATATATATATATATATATATATATATATATATAAAATCTTTCCTTAGTTAACTAGTGTATGAAAAGCAAAGCAAAAATCCCAGGATGTAGGGAGATAGAAAAATCCTCTGGGGTCCACCTTTCCTAAAGGTGAGGACAGTAAGGGGCCATGAGGGTCTTGAAAAACAGCATTTAGACTGGAAGCACCTCCTTCAGGCACTTGTTAAAGAGTTTGAACTTGATCTTAAGCTCACAGCAGTCATGGATGTGTGTGGAGGGGGACAGAGCTCTATTCAGGCTTTTATGGGATTTGTGGGAACCCGTTGGGTGGCAGCAAGGAAGGAAAGAAAGGAGCAGATTGCTGTGGCCCTAATATGAACTAGGGGTGTAGATGTGATATTCTGAGAGGTACAGCAGCCATGCCAGACATGCTTCTTTCCACAAAAGTGGGTATTTCCTACCATGCCCTCCCTCCCCCGTGTCTCCCTTCCCCAAGATCCCATTTCAGGATCCCTCCTCTCCCATAAACATACCCCTGAGGCATCCTCTGCATCTCCAAGCCATCCTTGGGTCATGCTGGATCATGACTCTTCTTCCTCTTTCCCTCCCCTTCGTTGCTGTTGTAATGTCCTGGGGTCACGCACACACATGAGGATGCTGCTCACCAGGGATCTCTCCCATAATCCAGGGTCCCCAGGACCCCCTCTGCAAGAGAGCTGGGCCAGGAGTCTAACTCCAGGTCTTTTGCCTAAGCCATCTGCCACACAGATAATATCTTAAAGGGCCAGGGCAGCCTCAGTCCTGCTGGAGGGGAGAAGCCACCCTTGGCAAGATGCATGTTGAATTTCAAAAAAACTTGATTTATAAAGGGGTCAGAGCAACAGAACAGCAGATAGACTTTCCTTGCATGCAGTCAATCTGGCATTAAACTCAGGTATCCTATATGGTCCTCTGAGCAACCCCAGGAATAATTCCTGAGTATAGAGTCAGGTGTAACCTCTGAGCATTGCTAAGTGTGGCCCAACAACCAAAAATAGATGTGAAAATAAATAAATTAATAACTCTATTTACAAAAGAAGCCCCAGGTCACAAGCCAGCCCTATACCTACACAACATATGTCTCGAGAAAAGTCTTCCCTGGATTTTTTTCGAGACCCAGAAACTTCTTTTGTTTCTGTGGGTATGTAAGACTTTAGTAATGCTGACAGTCTGGTAGCTTTCCTCAGATCTAATGTGACCTCCTCATATATGTTCCTCATGAGCCCCTGCAGAGAATGGTGAGGGGCTTAATGCCCACTTAAGAAACCCAGGCATGGAGGCACAGAAAAATCCGAGATCACTTCATTCTTATTCTAGTGCTTGGGGTTCACTTCAGGTACAGTGCTCAGAGGACCATGTGTGTATATGTGTGTGTATGTGTGTGTGTGTGTGTGTGTGTGTGTGTGTGTGTGTGTGTGTGTGTGTGTGTGTGTGAGAGAGAGAGAGAGAGAGAGAGAGAGAGAGAGAGAGAGAGAGAGAGAGAGAGAGAGAGAGATGGCAACCAGGGTTCCTACCATCAAAACAAATATTCTGATCCATCGAGGCACCTTCCTGGCTGCCCCAGATCATGCCTGTTTCCTCAGCCGAGCAGAAGAGAATGAGTGACATGTGGAAGATAAACAGCTAGAGTGGGCAGGTGGGAATTCGGATTCGAAAAGGATCCAAGGCATTAGTGTCTCTACCCTGACCCCACAGATGCTCAGCTGAACATGTCCAGAGCCCGACTTCCGGTCTTTACACTAGGCTACACTGGGACACTCTTTCTGTGCCAGATCTTGACTCAGGGAACTTTCTAGAAAAAGGGCGGTTTGATTGAATGGCCTTGCATCCCCTCTCAATGCCTTACTGTGGCCAAGTTCCCTCCTCCCTCCCAGCACGGACTGTGCCTTTGGACTCCATGGGTGCCTTGATCTGAGGGGACCCCCACCCCCACCCCAGTTCCAAGCCAGCTGTCACATTTGTTTTTCTAGGATAAACTTTCGGGCCTGTAACACATACTCTGGGGTCAGTGCCCTGTGTTATCCCAAGGATAGTGCAAATATTTGTGGCCTTGTCAACCTTGTGCTCCCCGAATGTGTCGTGGACTCGAGGGTGGGGGTGAGGGGCAGGATGGGGGGGGCTTCACAGAAGCAGGAACCACTGAGTGGTGTAGGTTCGGGCAGGGGTGGGGTCGGTAGGCTGCAGGTCTTAGGCCTGGGCTCTGTGGGAAGAAAGAGGAGTTTGTGGCTGTCAAGCTTCTCTTACAGGGTTTTTGGGCCAGGGAATGAGGCCTTCACAGATACACCCCAAGGTTGCTCTAGGTCCCCAGTTTGAGCAACAAACCAGAGTCTGAGAAACTTGAATGACCATGAGAGTGGACAAGTGTGCTTGCATGTCTTTGCGTGTGTGTGCATGCATTTGTGGGCATGTATTTGGTGTCTTTGTGTGTGTTCCTGTATTTTTGTGTGTAGGCATGTTTGTGTGTATGTGTTTTGTGTGTATCTCTGTGTTGGTGCATTTATGTGTGTTTATGTCTGTGTGTACTTGTAGAAGCGTGTCTGTGAGCATTTGTGTCTCATCCCTTTGCATGCTTGTGTGTATTTCTATGTTTGTGTTAGTGTGTCTGTGCTTTTGCTTGCCGTAGTGTCTGTGTGTTCTTCTACATGTGTTTGTGTGTGTTTTGTGTGTTGTGCATGTGTATGTATCAGTACACTGACTGGAACTGCAGTTGAAGACCCCATCAGAGGCCAGAAAGATGCTTCCTGGGTGGCTTGTCTGCTCTGCAGAGCCCTGGGTTTGACCCCTCAGAACCACATGTCCCCTGAACTTTGTGGGGAATGAGCTTCCAGCCTAAAGCCAAGAAGGACCCCAAAACAGCTAACTAGAACCCACCAAACAAACAGGAGAATAAAACATGAAGCCCCTGCATAGACAAAGACTCCAGGGCTAAGCGATTTGCACTGGGCCAGAAGAGAGTGGCCTGACGTGGATCTGAGCTTCTCTCCCTACAAGCCTGACAACTGGATCCAAAGCAAATGGTGGTGATGGTGGTTGCAAGACCCTGGGGGATGCCTGCTTGGACCATCTGGGATGTAGCTACCCAGGCCTGGGGTGCTCCTGCTGAGTCCATGTAGGAGTTATGAAGAGCAGGTGGGAGTACGACACCTGGAGTGGAATCCTGGATGCCTGGGGTCTCTGCATGGGAGGCCAGGTGCCCTGAGCCCAGATCAGTGGGTGGTTGCAAGGGGGGCAATCAGTCTTGTGGCTCCAGGTTCCCACCTGCTTAGGCACTGTGAGGTGCCCCCCTAGTGCTGGCATCGCAGCCTGGCTCTGCCCCCAGGTGACCCAGTGAGCTGTGCCCGGGACCCGGAGGACAGACACGGCACCTTTGAAGCTGCCTTTGATGTGAAGAGTCCAGGGTGGCCCTGCTCCCCTCGACCAATCTCAGGTGCCCCCTCAAGCCCTCCCTCCACGTACACTTCCCAGCAGTCCAAAGACCTCTCTCTCTCTCTCTCTTTCTCTCTCTTTCTCTCTCTGTCTCTCTCTGTCTCTCTGTCTCTCTGTCTCTCTGTCTCTGTCTCTCTCTGTCTCTCTCTGTCTCTGTCTCTCTCTGTCTTTCTGTCTCTCTCTGTCTCTCTCTGTCTCTGTCTCTGTCTGTCTCTGTCTCTGTCTCTCTCTCTCTCTCTCTCTCTCTCTCTCTCTCTCTCTCTCTTTCCACCCCCAAGGTCACACAGCCATGGATAGAGGGATCCCAATCTGGACTGAGCGCAGGCCCACTCTTCACCCACATCTGGGAACACAGCTCCTTAGCTCTTGGTCTCCCTTGAGTTCTGGGCAATGTTTATAAAAAGGTTTACATAAACCACATCGGGCAATGCTTCGGGTTACTTCTGGATCTGACTCCTGGAGAGATAAAGTGATATGCATGATACCCCTTTGGTAACAATATTGTAAACCACAGTGTCTAAAAGAAAAAAAAATGGGAGAGAGTGAGAGAGAGAGAGAGACAGAGAGACAGAGAGACAGAGACAGAGACAGAGACAGAGAGATAGAGAAACAGAGAGACAGAGAGAGAGAAGAAAATAAAATTACCTGCTACAGAGACAGGCAGGGAAGAGGGCAGGAGACATTGTTGGCAAAAAATGTGCAGTGGTGAAGGGTGTTTTCTGGATTCTGGTGACTGAAACTAGATCATAAACAACTTCGTAATTATAGAAAATGTATTATGAACAACTTTGAAAACCACGGTGTTTAAATAAAGTATCTTTTTAATTTATTTTTTGTTTGTTTTGGGGATCACACCTGATGACACTCAAGGTTACTCCTGGCTCTGCGCTCAGAAATCATTCCTGGCAGTCTCCGGGGACCATATGGGATGCAGGAATTGCTCCACTGCTGTACTATCTCTCCAGCTCCTAAAGTATCATTTATTAATTAAAAAATTTAAATTTAAATAAAAATATTACTCCTAGCAATTCTCTGGGAACCATATAGGATGCTGGAGATTGAACCCAGGTTCCTTGCATGCAATACCCTACCTACTGAACTATCTGGCCACCAATAATATCTCTTTAAGATGGTGTGGACACAGTCCCCTTAGGCCCAGGATATATAGTTCAGTGTTACAGTGTCTGCCTTGCAACTAGGTAGCCCAAAGTTCAATCCCAACACCATCCCACATCCCCATCTTGCTCAGGCAGGCAGGCACAAACTCTCGGGGTCTAAGGGGGCTAGGTCAAGATGTGTGAATAAAGTGGGGCTCAGAGGAAAGGCAGCCAAGACTCTGGAATGGGCCAAGAAGGAGGCACCGGTGAAGGGGGAGGGACTTTGTGGTCACCGAACAAGAGCCCAGGGAGACCTCAGAAACTCTGTTGAGCCATAGGATGCTGTAGGGGTGACAGACACCAGCTTGGCTGGAGTCCAAGCTGACCCAATGCAGATGACAGCTGCCTGGGACGTTTTTTGACCAATATGGCCAGTGGTCCCTTCCTGTGTCTGAAACTCTGCATTGAAGTTCCAGAGTAGCTAAGAGAGCCTGGCCCAATGCCCCCGTGTGTCTCTGGACCCCAGGCCTGCAGGATCCCCGACATCCCTGGCCAGGATGGGCCAGGCCCTCCTCCCCTTCTGAATCTCTGGCAAGGCAGCTCATGCAGCTGTGGCCCATCTGGCTGGAGGAGGAGCTGCGTGGGGTCCTAGGTTTGTGACTATCTCAGGCCACCGGGAGATGTTCAGCCCTGGGGGCTGCTAGTCACAGTGACCCTGGCCTTGGCCAGCAGTCCCCTGACTCATCCCTCCTTGGGCTGATCCTCAACTGTCCTGCCCCTTGGGGGGCCCTTTGATCCCCCGATGAGATCACAGATCTGCTTTGAAACAGATAAAAGGCAGAACAAAAGGTTGCACTGGCCGCCACAGAGTGCACGACGGAGGGGTGAGACCTTGAACTTCCTTCCTGTCCAAAGGCCAAGATCGACACCCGATTCTATGATTGGGGCACAGTGCCGAGACCCAGACACACCCCTCTATCACCACCCTGCTCATCCCATCACCCTTCCAGGAGATGCAACTTGTCAGAGTCTGGCGAAGCTGCCACTCACACAAGACAAAAGGGACAGATCTGCTGCCCACTGGACAGGGCGTTCAAGAACGTGTCCTTGGATAGTGCTTCCACTGTGGGGTTCAGACCCAGCATGGGGCGCATACATACTCATTCCAAACCTTGACAGAGCACAAGGGATCCAGGGAAGGGCCTACCCTCAAGCAAAATAAAGAAGCAGGCAGTTTCAGGGCCGGAGAGATTGCATGGAGGTAAGGTGTTTGCCTTGCATGCAGAAGGACGGTGGTTCGAATCCCGGCATCCCGTATGGTCCCCTGAGCCTGCCAGGAGCAATTTCTGAGCATAGAGCCAGGAGGAACCCCTGAGCGCTGCCAGGTGTGACCCAAAAACCAACCAATCAAACAAGCAAACAGGCAGTTTTACCAAAATGTCCCTAATTGCTCCTGCCCACAGTAGCAAAGATGACTCTTCCCGGACCATGGGGACAGGACATGGGTAGGTGAAAGAGCTTGCCTTGCATGTAAACCATCTTGGTTGTACCTACAGCCCAGCAAGCATTCCCCAAGTCCATCAAGAATGAGCACAGTGCCAGTGTGGCTCAAAGAGAAAGAAACCAAGGTGCTTTTTCTGCTCTTTGCAAAGGTGGGTGCTTGGTGGGAGACATATTAGGTAGAGGTCCCAAAGGTGGGCAAGAGACTGCAGGGATAAGGCTCAGAAAAGATTTCATGGCTGCTCTGCCCCATGCTCAGGCTGCCCAACCAGTGCTCAGACTTTTGCAGAGATGAGGGGCATCATACATTAGGGGGTGCTCACCTGTTCTTAGGCAGCTCGCAGTTACCTAGTACTCCTCTGGTCCAGTCAACAGGCTCCCAAATTAGCAATCAGGGTTCTTCTGCTGCCTTGAGGGCATCTCCACAACTCCCCTGTAAGAGGTAAATGTGTAAAGTAGGTTCTTGCTGACCTGCTCAGGAGTAGAAGCACCAAAGGCAACAGTCAGTCTTGAGTCGGGCTTAATTTCTTTTGTGGTGTAGAAGTCGGACAACTGTATTGTGTTTGAAAGTGATAGCGCTGGATGTTGTGACTGCTACACACTCAAGCTGTGTAGTCTAACCCTGAGGCTGGCATCCTGTTGTTGGAATCATTGTGAAGCCATGTACCATGGAAATTCTGTAGAATATTATACAGCCATGTAAAAAAAAACCTTCTATATCTTTGGGGGAATTCTAGAAACCTCATGGGCAAACCAAATATATGTTGAAAGATAACATAAGACAAAGTACAGTACAATGTGTATGTTTTTTTTTTTTAATAAAATGGAGCCCTAGAGATAGTATAGCAGTGAGGGCATTTGCAAGGCCTGTACTATCTCTCTTTAACACCCACCCCCAAGTCAGGTTTTTGAAGAATTGCCTCACAGTGCCCGCTATAATCAGTGGTTTTCCCTGGGTTCTCCTGTTTTGATCCTGATTCCTCCCATCTTAACTCATTCTGTACACATGTCCCCATACAGAAAAAGAGGGACACCATGATCCACAATATTCCTCCTCCAAGGAGAGGCTGATGTTTCTTCTTGGTGTCCAGATAGATGAATGCTGTCCTCTTTGCATGGGTCATCAGACTGGCTGAAGGTGAGCCCTGTGGGGACCAACTCAGAGCCCACCAGATGAGCACCCCACAGCTGAACTGTAGCCCCCAAAAGAGGCAGAAGAGGGCACCAGGCCTTTGAGTTCATGGAATCATTGATGTTTTCTGCAGGGAGGGGCAATGCCTACCTGTGATGAGGGAGCCAGTCAAGGGCAGGATCAGGAAGGCTGCCTGGAATAAGGGAACCTACTCTGTATTTTCACCATGTTTCTAAGGCTGGGAGAGTAGAGGAAGAGAAGTCAGGACAAGGCTTTGTTCTATAGGCCCATGTGTGGTCTCCTGGACTGAAATTTTTGCTCAAAATTCCTTCCTGAATTTCCTGGGGAAATTTCCTGGCGAAATTTTCACATCAACTCACCCTCTGACCTGCCTCCCTTCACCCTGCATGACTTCTCCTGGTTCCTGCAAAGATAGAATAAAGCAAAAATAAAGCCAGGAGCCAGTCAGTCTCCCATAGCCTGAGATGGGAGAATATTCTGCTCAAGGATCCGTGAAACCCAAGCAAACAACTGCTTTGGTCCAGCCCTGTTTTCTAGAAGTTTCTCTCTAGACTTTAGGCAGGTAGACCCTAGGTATATGTGGCTGAGAAAGCTTTCTGCATTGATAAGCCCCTGGGGTCTAGATGTTCCCCAGAGGCAAATGTGGGGGCATCTGTTCAGCTGGGCCTATAGTAAAGTCTGGGAGAAAAGAGTGACAGGGCATGGGGTCCCCCTCCCAGTCCTTCTCCTTGTTTTTTCTGTCTGTTGTCGTCAGGGTCAGCAGGAGGGGCCCTTAGAGATCCTGGTAGATGGCAGGGGGCAGAAATGATGTGGACAGTTTCTTGGGGCTCCTTGTCAGCAAGGAAGCAAGTTAACTTTATGCTGAACTTTAATAACCTACTAACATACTGTTAGTCATGCCTCAGCTTTTCCTGGGGGGCTTCCAGGCCATGCTCAGAGGGTCTGGGGGGGTCACTGCTGGCACTATTGGGCTTGACCTAGGTAATATTGGTCTAGAGCTGTAGGGCTTCTTGGGGGGGGGCAGGGCTATAGGTGTAGTGCTGAGGGGCACTACATGGAGCTCAAACTCAGGTCCTTTCATCCTCTACCCTCTGAGCCACCTCTCTGCCCCTACACACCTTTGCTCTGGAACTAGGCTCCTCATTGACCCTATTTGGCAGAAGTTGGGGAACAAGGTTTGCCCAGGGATAGTCACTTAGTCTGCAAAGCTGGCTCTAAGTGACCAGTATACCCATCTTCCCTGCTCTTCTCTGTGGGGTCCTAGTCCCTAAAACTACCCCCAGATGTCCTGTTCTTAGCCTTTAAAGTGCCAAGGAGATAAAACAGCCCTTGAGCTCTGCCAGGAGAGCAATCTGGGGGTAGGCACAGAAGAATCAGAGCTCACAGGAAGTAACTACGGGGAGCCCTTCCCAGTGGATCACCAAGAAACAGCAGCTTCGTTAGAAAAGTCTCCAGGTCTTCAAAGAGACGATCTATCTCTCCTGTGTGTAAAGAGACCTGAGCTCCAGGAGAGCCCCTTTCCCTCAAATTGCCTGCCTCAGGGCCCCCTTCCAGACCTTCTCCCCTTCAACCCTGGCTGCCTGGCTCTCCCTTTCCAATATCCACTCCTCTGTGCCCCCCCCCCCCCCCTTGCCCTCTGCCCTGCCTGCTCGGATCCTGGCAACATCCTGTCTTCCCTCCAACACAACTTGCCTCCAGCTCTACAGCGCGATAGGAATCTTAAATAAAGGCTTCCTGTCTCTGGACTGCTCTATCTCCCATCCCTCCCCGACCTTCGGTGCAAAACATCCCAGGCAGCAGCGCGCACCCTTCTAACTTCAAACCGCTCCTGGAGCTGCTCTGCCCTTCCCTTGGACTTTCTGCAAAGGCCCAGGCATGCAAAAAGATCCCAACCCCCCGGGGGGGGGGGGAGGAAGGGGAGGAGAGGCACTGCTGAGTCAGCAGAGGCTGGAAGCTACCTCACTTAATTCCCAGGGAAGGGGGTTAAGTAAAGAGGGTGGGACCCCACAGTGATGCCAGTGGTTGGGAAAGTGAGTTTCTTTTCTCACATTTTGGTTTTGGGGCCATATTCGGCAGCGCTCAGGGGTTACTCCTGGCTCTGCGCTCAGATATTGCTCTTGGCAGGCTCTAGGGACCAAATGGGATGCTAGGGATTCAACTTCGGCTGGTCACATGCAAGGCAAATACCCTGCCCACTGTGCATTGCTTGGGTCTCTCTTACACACACACACACACACACACACACACACACACACACACACACACACACACACACACACACAGCAGTTGCTGCTCTGATATACATACAGCACTATCAGCCTACTTTTCAGTTTTGCAGAAAAAATATCTTGCTTCCCCCCCCCCCCCAAAGCCAGTCTACCCTGAGCTCCATTCTTGGAGGCTACAGGGTATCATGTGATTCAGCCACATGGAGCCTGGGGTTGAGGAGACATGAGATTCTGGGGGCTCAAGACAAGGAACTGAGGATACCATACTGAGGGCACCCCTGGGCCAGCCCTATTGGTTTGAATTGGGGCCTCCAGAGTTGCATTCAGCCATGTTCTGGGGGTCATGTAGAGCCAGGGATGGATCTAGGACCGGGTGCACACTACCTTTGGACCCCCAGAATCTTGCTTCTTTCTTTCATCATTGACAGGAAGGATGTCATTTATTCCATCCAGCCCTTAGCTGTTGTACAACTTCATTTGTTGTATCTCCTCTTCCCCCTCTTCCTCCTCTTCCTCCTCTTATACCTCTTCCTCCTCCTCCTTTTCTTCTACTTTTTATTCTTTTTCTTTTATTCCTCTTCATTCTTTCTTCTTTCTTCATCTTCTTCCTCCTCTCTACTTCTTCCTCCTCTTCTTTTCTTCTCTCCTCCTCCTTCTCCTTCCTTTCCTCTTTGGAGAAAGAAGGAGTCTTTCTCCTCCTCCTCCTTCTGTTCAAAAACTTCTTCTCCTTTGAAAACTAAATACCACAGGCACATCTAACCCAAGAGACCAGTGAATAAGGAAATGTCTCCATAGCATTTCATGGGCTTCTGACACACAGAAGCATCTAGTACATTCTAATAATTATGAATCAATATTGCTGCTCCTTGACAGACAGAGGGAAGAGAAGGCTTGTTTTGTTGTTCTTTCTGGGTCACATCCTTAAATTTTCACCTCCTGATGAATTAGTTCAGACAGCGAAGGCAGAGCTGTTCCTTTTTTGAGCCTGAAAATGAGCCGCACCTCCTTAATTAACAGCCACGGGGAATAGTAGAGCGCCTGTCCTCTCACTGTTTCTATTAACAGCTTTCTTTCGTTAATCACACATAAGATAATAGACAACAACATCTTACCCGGTCATGTGCTAAAAAAAAAAAAAAAAAGGAGACAAGTTAATTGTGTCTGAGTGAAAGTCTGTCCCCTTAGAGGAAAGGTTGGCGTGAAAGATGTCAAATATTTCTCTTTAGCTCCCTTTTCAGTTGAACCAGCAGGTCCCTGAAGAGTTCACGAGACTGATAGTTCACTTGAATTGTGGATGTCGCTGTTCTGCAACAATGGCTTTGCCAATGCCAACATGTTCTATGCATGGCATCAGAGAGAAGTGCCTGGTGGTCTGAGTGGACCACGCTGGTCCCTCCCCCAGGCAACACCAGAGATTTGCATGTGGGGATTAACACACAATTACTCTTCAGTTGGTCCTAGGAGAGAACTCAGCAAACCCCCGTGTTGTGGACATTCTTTAAGACTTCTTGATAACTATATGTTATCCCTCCCCCAATTCCATATGCTAAAATCACCTGGATGGGCAGACCCACATGGATGGTCAGATCCACCCAAAACTGGAAAGGGGCTGCAGTTTGGAATAAAGGTGTTTCCAAGAGGGCAGAAAGGCAGCAGAGGCAAAGGAGCATGGGATCATGGAGGGCAGCTGAAAGAGGATGCATAAAAATCTTAGCTTAGTAGCCAGGTGGAGAAATGCACATGGCAGTTAGGGCCATGGAATAAAGCTGAATGTCTCCTGAAACTTTAACTGACTGCCTGTGGATTATTTCTCCTCCATTACCCTGCAAACTTTAGACCTGCTGAGGGAAGGGGCTACAGGCCCGTGCCGTGCAGATAAAGGCCTCACCCTCCCCCCAAACCAGGACTCTCTATATTTTATATTTTTACAGCAATTATATAGTTATCAAGAGTAGAATTCGGCAAAGGATGACAGAGCAGGAACTCCAGCCCCATGCCCAGATATCTGGCTATCTGGCTATCTGAGCCCAGAACCCTCTTCAGGATCCCAGTGACAGCAAACGTAAGTAGTTTCTTCTTCTTCTTCATCTTTCTCCTTCCTCCTCCTCATTTCTTCTTCTTCCTCCTCATCTTCTCCTTCTTCCTTATTTTCTTCTTATTCTTCTCTCTTCCTGTTTTCTTCCCTCTTCCCTCTCCCCTCTCTCCTCCCTCCTCTTCCTTTTCCTCCTCCTTCTTCTCCTCTTTCTCCTCCATTCTTCTACTTCTTCTTCCTCCTCTTCTTTTTCTTCTCTCCCCTCCTTCTCCTCTTTCTCCTACATTCTTCTTCTTTCTCCTCTTTTTCTTTCTTTTCTCTCCTCCTCCTCCTTCTCCCACTTCTCCTTCTTCTTCCTCCTTCTCCTTCTCTTCCTTCTCCTTCCTCTTCCTCCTCATTTTTTTCATCTCCTCCTCTCTTCCTCCTCCTTTCTTCTCTCTCCCCTCTCTCTCCCTTTCCCATTTCTTCTCCCTCTCCTTCTCCTCTTCTTCCTCCTCCTCCTTTTAAGTATTTGGACCACATCCCATAATGTTCAGGGGCCACTCCTAGCTCAGCACTCAGGAGTCACTCCTGGCAGATTTGGGGGACCATATGGAACACCCAGTTTGACTGCATGAAAGATAAATGCCCTCCCCTGTGTACTCTTGCTATGGCTCCATATTTGAGTAGATTCTGTTGCAATAGACAAATTGCATATCCCCTAACGATGGAAATATTTACTACCAAGTCCTTCATGAATTTGCTGACTCCTTTTCCAAAGGCATTTATTTACAGGCATTCCAATTGATAGTCTAGATATTTTGGGCAAGGGGTCTTTCATGCTGATCAAGTTCTTTGGTGCTAGATTGCTGAGGCCACTATAAAGCCGGAAGGTTTTGAAAGCCAGGGAATGTGGCTATTTAAAGTGTCAGACCAGTCACCTGATGTTGGCTGGTGGGAGAACAACTGTGAGTCAGAGTTTGAGCTTTGTCAGCGCTTGGCTCCAGGCTGCAGCGATTCCAATGCAAAATCGGAGCGGCTCCAAAGCCCTCTAGCTGTCTCTCCCATCATGGTTTTATGCTACGGTGAAGCAGCAGACACATTTCCTGGGCCAGTGTGGGGCCAGGTACTATGCTTGTCAACAGCCATAGAAAGAGTCAAAGTGTTTCATCTTTAACACGGTGCATTGGGGAAAGGTAGGAGACCCCAATGTCTTTTCAAAACTAGGAAAGCTATTGAGTTCCTGCCTTTTTTTTTTTTTTTTGCAAAGGCTTGAAAGAATTGCCAGGATCCCTGGAACACCCTTGTATCCATGCTTACTATGGCCAAGGGTTAGGAATTTCTAACTACAGGAAGAGCTTCAAACCCGTGAAGAACCAACGTGTAAAGATTCCCATAGATGGGAACAATGAGAGGTGTGCAAAGGACAGCTCTTGTACCTGGGTAACATCACAAATAAATATGACTGTGGATGAGTGAGGGCATGAGAAGGTCAGGAGAGAGTCTCTCTAAATTAAGGTTTTGAAGGATGAGTAGGAGTTCTCTGGATGATGATATTAGAAAGACAGTATCATCTGTCTTTGATACCATCAAATCCTTTGGGAGGAAGAGGAATTCTGAGAAGAAGCCTGTAGAGATGCCCAGAGGTCTAAGTTAGTGCCTGTTTGTCAACTGACTCTGAAACCAAAGACAAATGTCTTAACTTCATCACTCCAGCCCCTCCTCATGGTGACAGGAAATGAATCTCTGCCCTTGTGAAGCTATCTGGAGCTCAGAGACAAAGGCCCCCTGTGAGAAGAGCAGCCTCAGAGCCCCTGTTAAATGTTGCAACCCCTTGGGGCTTGCCCTGCCCTTCACTGCCTGCCTTTCAGTGTTCCAGAAGACATTGGGTATCTGTTTCTTTTGATTCTTTTCTAGAGTTAAGATTCACATCAGGAAGTTGTCAAAAAGCTTTTTGGGTGGGGGGAGAGGAGAGGAGAGGAGAGGAGAGGAGAGGAGGAGGAGAGGAGAGGAGAGGAGAGGAGAGGAGAGGAGAGGAGAGGAGGAGAGGAGAGGAGAGGAGAGGAGAGGAGAGGAGGAGGTGAGGAGAGAAGATGATAGGAGAGAAGAGTAGAGGAGAGGAGGAGAGGAGAGGAGAGGAGAGGAGAGGAGAGGAGAGGAGAGGAGAGGAGAGGAGAGAGGAGAGGAGAGGAGAGGAGAGGAGAGGAGAGGAGAGGAGAGGAGAGGAGAGGAGAGGAGAGGGAGAGGAGAGGAGAGGAGAGGAGAGGAGAGGAGAGGAGAGGAGAGGAAGGAGAGGAGAGGAGAGAGAGAGAGGAGAGGAGAGGAGAGGAGAGGAGAGGAGAGGAGAGGAGAGGAGAGGAGAGGAGAGGAGAGGAGAGGAGAGGAGAGGAGAGGAGAGGAGAGGAGAGAGCAGTTGCGTGCTTTTTTAAATCAGAACCTTCGTCCTCTCTTCCCTCCTGCATTTCAGTGTAGAGGGTCAGAGGTTGATATTTAGGGAAACTCATCCCAAAGTGCTTAGACTTAGAGCATAGTATTCCTTATTTCCCATTGGCTAGACCTAGCTCACATGATCTCAGAGGATTCTGGGAAATGTAGTTCGACGCCAGGGCTGATGTGGGGTGGGGAGGACAAGAACTGGGATGCATGTGGCAGCATGGGTCACTGCCTCTTTGGTTTGACCCTCACAAAAACATGTAAATTCAGTTGGATGGGCTTCCTGGTAGGGAGGTTCCCAGGGTATCTTTCACAGACAGCAGATATGCTTCTAGAAGATACCTAACCTACCCCCTCAATCCACAATCAGTGTAAAATGCACCTTGTACCCCCAGAGCTTGTCTGACGGGAGTGGGAGTCTGTTCTTTCATTCAGTAGGATGGAAAGACTGTCTGCTGCCTGCCAGCGCCCACTGGATGGTACAAAGAGCTGTGAGCAAAGCAACCACCATGATCCATCTTGATAAGACATTCATGCACAGGGTTGGGCAAATGGTGAAGAACCAGGAGTATCTTTTTTGATTTTGTTCTTATTTGATTTTCAGCCACACACAGCAGTGTTCAGGGGTTTCACCCGCCTCCACACTTAGGAATCACTTCTGGCATTCCACAGGAAATCATATGGGATGGCAAGGAATGAACCTGGGTCAACCAGACAAAAGCGATCAGATGTAAGCTGTACCCTATCCACTGTATTATCTATCCAGCTCTCAGGTGTACCTTAAAGGAGACACCAATCCAGATATGAGAATCTTTTCACTAGAAGAGCATTAATATCAACTTTCTGGGTTCAGCCCATCAAATTTTATTCCTGTCCCCAGAGCCTGAAGCAGATTTAGAGATGCAGGCTCTTTACAGGACAGAAGTTCAAGAGGATGGCAGCTGATCTGATTTTTTACATGGGTCTCTATGGGTCTCTCTGGGGTGGGCAAATGGGATCCCCTGGCTGCCTTTTCAGTTCTGTGTCCCTGAGCTTCCTTTCATCTCCCACAAAGATGCCAGGGCTAGCAGAATTAGCATCCTTCTGGTCCCTAGGATGTGTAGTGTAAAGGGCTTTTGCCTTGCATGCTTCTGAGCCAGATTTGATACCCAGTACCCCAAATGGTCTCCGAAACCTCACTGAGGAGTGATTCCTTTTTTTTTTTTTTAATATTATTTAGTTACTGATTGGTTGTTGTGCCACACCCAACAGTCCTCAGGGGTTACTCCTGGCTCTGCACTCAGAAATTGCCCCTGGCAGGCTGTGAGACCATATGAGTGCCAGGAATCGACCTGGGTCCCTCCCAGGTTGGCTGCCTGCAAGGTAAATGCCCTACAACTGTGCTTTCTCTCTGGTTCAACCAAGAGTAACCCCTGAACACCATCAGATGTGGCCCCCAAACAAATACAATGGTAACTTGACTCAATTACCATTTAAAAGATCTTTCCAAATACCAGGGCATTTTGCAATATTATGGTCTGGGATGCCAACACATGACCTTGGAAGCAGGGATACGCTATGACACCTTCTTCAATTCTATCCACACTATTGCCTGAATTTTTTTAATTTCTACTGAACATGTTGGGTCATTCTTCTGGATTGTTCTCTGCTCTTCTCATAGACAAAATTCTGGTCTGTCCCTTCCTTCTTCTGCAATTGCACTTGTTACTGTCCTATCCTGCAGCCAAGATGAGCCATCCTATTCTTTGGGACACAGCCAGGAGCATAACCACTACCTTCTAAGAGTTGCATTGTAATTATCAGTCATGAGTTGGGGCCAAGAATCTCAATGGCTCAGGCATGAGGATATTCTGGAACTTTCTCCTTTGCTAATTTTGCAAAGGGGTTGTTGGAAGAGGTACATCTCTGAATTCAGAGACAGATCATACAATACCAAGCAGGGTTTTGACTTAGCTTTTCAGTCCAAGCCATTTGCATGTAGAGTTAGACAAGAAGTGACTTCCCAAAGGAGATTTTGGTTGGCTGCACCCTACCTTTCATTTGATATTGATGAACCTTCCTCAGCCTAACCTTTACCCCGACATGCATTATGACTTCTATATTCGGAACTCAGCCGAGCTATAGAATTACAGATTGCCAATGGACAGCAGACACAAGATGAAATATTCAAACCTGCCCAGTAATAACATTTTAAAAAGTAACAATGACTTATCATGTTTCACGTAGCGAATATGAGCAAATTTTGGCTCCTCTGTTTGGAATGAATTAAACGATCCTGTTTGGAGTCAGGTTGGGGAAAATGGATGATAAACCATGCTGGAAAGAGGATGTCACTCAAGTTTTACATAGGAAAAGTGGCAGCATCTGTAGAAAGTTCAAGGCTTAAAGCTGCAAGGAATTTTCTTAGGAGCCTCTCAGGAGACACAATAATGGTATTCATGGCAACAATACAGGTTTTCCTCAGTATGCAAAAGCATTACAGTGTTTTGATTGTGTGTTGTATATGTATGTGTGTATGTATGTATGTATGTATGTATGTGTGTGTATATGAGGGGGTGGGTGGTGAGAGGATAATTCTGGGAATGTCATTCTCACTCATTTATAGGAATGTATGAAAATAATTTTGAGCTTCCACAGAAACCCCACATAACTTTCTTAACCATAACAAAAAGGAATTTTAGCTCATAAGCTAAGGCAAACCAGTGGTACAATAGAGAAACTGAAGAAAAAAAAAACAAGATTTTTTTTGTTTTGTTTTGTGATTTGGGCTTTTGGTCCATATTTGGTTGTACTCAGGGTTTGTTCCTGGTCCTGCACTCAAGGATCATGCGTGGTGGGGTTGGGGAACCATATGGGATGCCGAGGATTGAAGCTAAGTCAACTGCATGCAAGACAAGCACTCTACCCAGGGGTGATTTTGCTGCATGGATGATGCTTCTCAATATCTTTCTTCCTCCAGCAGTCAGGAAATACAACAACTCCTTGAAATTTTTATTCAGAGCCAGCAGGGCCACAAAGCATTGGGTTTCCTGCAGGGTTCCATAGATTTCAGTTTTGCATTCATTTGTTTGTGTCCAGGTGGAAAGCCCATCCAATTAGAATAGAGGATGGCATTGCCTCAATAGATGAACTTAAACTCAGCCTACTGCTATTGGACTATCAAGGACAGAGGCAATTAGCTCTGTCTCCTGAGCTTCCAGTCTTCCTGCAAAGTTGGAGAGAGCCATTCATTGCTAAATCCCCTCAGAGTGTGGGGGTGAAAGATGGTGGACATCAGTCTCATTTGGTATGAAAAGAATACTTCAGTTAATTGTAAAAACAAAAAAGTGTGGATTTAGACCAGAGAGCTATACATGTAGGAAAAATTCTTGCTAAGCATTTTCCCCTTATTGCTGCTACTTGGGATAGTGGCAATGTATGAGTGTATGGACCAGGACATGTCTAGTTTCATTGAAGAAAAAGGACACAGAACGGCTTCTAAGGGGCCAGATCTGAAAAAACATGAAGTCATAAAGGAGCACAGCTAGTAAGACCGAAAGGAACCTAGCTCCTGAATCTAGTCCAATTTTCTGTGCTCCTTGGGGCCTCCCCAAATTCCCTGTGATGTCAGGAGAGAGGTTGGATCAGCCAGTCATTTGCCTGCCTTTGATGGTCAGAGCAGATAGGGTCTTGTATGCACCGACCCCAGTTCAATCCTTGGCATCCCATATGGCTCCCCCCTAGTACCTCCAGGTATGACCTCTGAGCACAGGAGTAATCCCTGAGCACCACCAGATGTGGTTCCCAAACCAATAAATAAATACAAAATTAAAAAAAAGAAGTATTTTTTCAAGCAAATGCAGAAAGAAAGAAAGAAAGAAAGAAAGAAAGAAAGAAAGAAAGAAAGAAAGAAAGAAAGAAAGAAAGAAAGAAGAAAGAAAGAAAGAAAGAAGAAAGAAAGAAAGAAAGAAAGAAAGAAAGAAAGAAAGAAAGAAAGAAAGAAAGAAAGAAAGAAAGAAAGAAAGAAAGAAGAAAAATTAAAAAGGGGCAGGCACATATCTCTCCCTCCAAGATGGCCTTGTTCCTGTTTCATTGACACCTTCCCTTCTTTCCAAGCTTTATTGAGATATAATTGACAGGTACCTAACCTGCTCGAGTCTCTCCACCTTCTCTCATGCCCAGAGAGGGAAAAGCAAAAATCCTAAGACAACTGGGCAATCTGGACATGGCCCAGAGAGGTGGCAAAGGAGCCAGATATCTTCACCTAGGGCATTTATTATTAACACACCCACTGCTCTGTTCAAATCAGTCAAGTGGGAAGATTTTCCATTTTCAGGCAACATTTTTTTAAAAAAGGTGGCCCATTGGTGGTTTGACCCTGAATTATGGTGAATGGTGAGGGGCATGAAGCTCAACACTCATGGTAGTAGGCTTAAGAGGAACCAACTGGGGGCCAGGTGGAGACTCATATTCTTCTCAGACAAGTGATAGCACCAGGCTTCATTGGTCTCTGTGAGGATCAGCATCCTGCCCAGAAAACATGAATCTTCTAAAACTTTTACTGAGAGGGTCTGATACAGAGAATGAACAAGGCGGGCCCTAGAACCTTTTTCTATGTAACACATCTTATAATTTAGCCTTTCCAATTGGGAGATGTGAGGGAATAGGTAATTATTTTCCAGTAAAAAGTCATCTTTTTCAGGGCCAGAGTGATATAGTAGATAGGGCATTTGCCTTGTCTACATTTACCTGGTTTTGATCCCGGCATCCCATATAGCCTCCAAGCATGCCAGGATTAGTTTTTGAGCACCCCTGGGTACTGCTGGGTGCAGCCCATAAAACACACAAAAGTATTTTTTTCTTCTTTTTACATTCTTTACATTTTACATTCTTTTTCTTGAACCTCACCTAATGCTGTTAGCTCTGATTTCTTTAATTAAACTACTAACATTTGTGTAAAATGTTGGCGAGATAATAAAGTAAGAAAGTGTGAGCTTGCCATGCACTCTGCCAAGCTTGCCATGCACTCTGCCAATCCCAGTCCATTTCCTAACATCCTGAGTACTGTCAAAAGGAGTAGGCCTTGATCACAGCGGATGTGGCCCCCAAGCCAAAAATAATAAATAAGTAAATAAATAAGAACAGATGAGTTGAGGGATTTGTCTTTGAAAATAATTTAGCAATTGGGGCCGGCGAGATAGCACGTAGGTAAGGTGCTTGCCTTTCATGCAGAAGAACAGTAGTCAAATTCCGGCATCCCATAGGGTCCCTGTGCCTGCCAGGGGTGATTTCTGAGCGTAGAGCTAGGAGTAGCTCCTGAGCGCTGCCAGGTGTGACCCAAAAACCAAAGAAAAAAATTAGCAAACCTCTTGGGCAGTCAGCCGTTATTGCTTCTTTTGAAATGATACTCCCCTTTAAATTCAAACCCAAGGTTTGGTGTCCTGGGAATCTTCTTACCAAAAGTGGATTCAAGAACATATGGGATCTTCCTTGGGGTCAAGATCTGGGCAGCAGTAGGTGAGAGAGATGAAACAGGACATGAATGTTCACCTCTAAGCTCTCTACACAGGTTCAAAGAGGATTCAAATATATTCAAATGCCTCTCCTGTCATTTTTGTTTTTTAATAATCTCAGGAATTTTAGAAACTGGGTTGGGTGCAGAGACTCAGACAGGGCAAGGACAAAGAGAGGGAGGAAGAGAACCCTGTGACCCTGTGTTCCTTGAACTAAAGGATATTGAGTCTTAAATATGATGAATCCTAAAACTGAATTCCTTTCAGGGGTGTAGGAAAGTCATTTGGGGGACTTTTAGAAGAAATTTTGTACAAAAAAAAAAAAAGGATAGCTTTTGATCTGCTCAGATTTCTATTTTGACCTGATGGGCCTGGTCTGATGTTGTAAAAGGAAAGAGTGGGCAAGATGGAGTGCAGATGAGAGACTTTGCTGGCAGGCAGAAGAAATTGAAACCCAATAAAATCAACAAGTACCCAGCTCCCTGGATTGTGGTAATTCTGGCTTGCCCCTACCATTTTCCCCCGGCTGTCTATCTCAAAATAGGCCAGGGAATTCTAACATTGAGTCTCCTTCATCCATGGTCTGAGTTCCGATGAATCTAGCATGGATTGGGTTTGACTTCAGCATGCATAGGCATGATGAAGGCTACTCTTGGGTCTCTTGGTCTCCATTCCTGAAAGCTTAAGCCTTGATTTGTTGTTCATCTCTAGGACTTTGACTCTGAGACTTGCTTTCTTGGTTTAACTTCACCTAAGCTCCTTTCAGTCACATTCTTAAAAACCTATATAGTCTCTCCTTTCTCTCTCTCTCTTGCTCTCTCTCGCTCTTTCTTAGCTCCATGTTTAAATCACTGTACAAAGCATATACACACCCAAATAGTTTTTACAAAGATAAAATCAGCCTGATACCAAAACAGACAGAGATGCTGCAAAAAAAAAAAAAAAAAAAAAAAAAGAAAAGAAAAGAAAAATGCAGAATATCTCTGATCAACACAGATGCAAAGATCCTCAACAAAATCTAGCAAATAGAATCCAATGCCTCATCAAGAATATCATACACCATGACCGAGTATATTTCAATCCAGAGATGCAAGAATGGTTTAACATATTCAAGTCAATGAACATAATACACATCAGCAAAAGAAAAGTTAAAAACCACATGATCATATCAATGTATGCTGAGAAAGCATTGATAATGTTCAAGACCCATTCATGATTAAAGCTCTCAACAAGATGGGAATGGAAGAAACTTTTTTCAATATAGTCAAAGACATTTACCACAAGCCCTTTACCACATTGTACTCAGTGGAGATTAACTAAAAGCCTTTCCTCTAAAATCTGGTACAAGACAAGATTACCCCCTCTCGCCACTTCTACTGGAAGTACTTGCCATAGCAATTAGGCAAGAAAAAGATATCAAGGGCTTCCAGATAGGAGAAGTCAAGCTCTTACTGTTTGCCAATGACATAAAACTATATTTAGAAAACCCTAAAGATTCTGCCAAAAAGCTTCTAGAAACAATAGATTAGTATTGCAAAGTGGCAGGCTACAAAATTAATGCAAAAATCAATGGCTTTCTTATACACAAATAATGATAGAAAAGAAATAGACATTTAAAAAAATATCCCATTCACAATCAATCAAATACCTTGGAGTCAACTTAACTAAAGAGGTAAAGAACCTAAACAAAACACTTCTTCAAGAACTAAAATAGGACACAAGGAAATGAAGACACATACCCTGTTCATGGAACTGGATGATTAACACAATTAAAATAGCAATATTCCCAAGCATTGTACAAATTTAGTGCAATCCCTCCAAGGATACAAATTCTTCAAGGAAATAGACAAAACATTCATGAAATTTCTTTGGTATAATAAATGCCCATGAACAGCTAAAGCAACCCTTAGGAGAAAGAATATGGGAGGCATCACTTTCTCTAACTTTAAATTGTATTACAAAGTAATAGACATTAAAACAGCATGTATTTGGAATAAAGACAAACCCTAGATCAATGAAATAGATTGAGTATTCAGAGAATGTTCTCCAGACATACAATCAATTAATCTTTGATAAAAGGTCAAAAAAACACAAATACAAAGTGGAAGAAGGAAAGCCTCTTCAACAAATGCTGTTGGGACAACTGGTCAGTAACATACAAAAAAAATACAACTGGTCAGTGAACTCAGACCTCCATCTAGCACCATGCACAAAGGTGAAATAAAAAGACCTTGATATCAGACCCCAAACCATCAGGTATATAGAAGAAAACATAGGTAAAACAATCCATGAAATCGCAATTAAAAGCATCTTCAAGGAGAAAACATCACTGTCCAAACAAGTAGAAGCAGAGATATACAAATAGAACTACATTAAACTGAGAAGCTTCCGCACCTCAAAGAAAACAGTGACTAGAACACAAAGGCCATGAATAGAATGGGAGAAACTATTTCCCCAATATCCATCAGATAAGGGTCTAATATCTAAGATATACAAGATACTGACAAAACTTAACAATAAAAAATCATCCAACCCATCAAAAATGGTGAGAATAAATGAACAGACATTTCCTCAAAGAAGAAATGCAGATGGTCATAAAGCACATGAAAAATGCTCCATATCACAAAGAACAAGAACAATAAGTGCAGGTGGGGATGTGGAGAGAAAGAAACTCTCATCTACTGCTAGTGGGAATGCCATTTAGTCAGCCTTTCTGAAAAACAATATGAAGATTGCTCAAAAAACTAGAAAATGAGTTGCTATCTGATTCAGCAATATCACGCCTATGGATATTCCCTAGGACACACACACACACACACACAAACAAACAATACAAAAATGCCCTCTGTATGCCTATATTCATTGCAGCACTATTTGCAATAGCCAGAATCTGGAAATAACCCAGAGGCCTGACAACAAATGAGTGGCTAAAGAAACTGTGGTACATATACACAATTAAATACTATGCAGCTGCTGAGAAAATGAAGTCATAAAATTTTCCTATACATGAATGAACATGGAAACTATTATGCTGAGTGAAATAAGTCAGAGGGAGAGGGATAGTTTCACTCATCTGCAGAATTTAAGAAAAATAAAAGACAGTATGGTATAATACCCAAGACAATAGAGATGAAGGCCAGCAAAACCAGCCCATCATATGAAGTTTATCACAAAAAGTGGTGAACACTGTTAGAGAAATAACTAAACTAACAACTATCATGACAATGGTAGTGAGTGAGAGAAATACAATACCTGTTTTGAACACAGGCAGGGGGTGGGGGAGGAAGGAAATGGGGGACACTGGTGGCAGGAAAGTGGCACTGGTAAAGAGGAATGTACACTTTATGACTGAAACCCAACAACAAACATGTTTGTAACCATGATGCTTAAATAAAGATATTATTAAAAATAAATCACTTTTGACCTTACCCACTAGTCCTCATAAATAAATAAATAAATCACTATACAAATCCTCAGTTAACCAGGACTTCTTACTCCTCTCTACTTAGGCCACTTTTTTCCAGATTTATCTGTCACATGGAAGTGATTTTCTTCTGTAAGACCAGAGGACCCTTTGGTTAAAATCCTGGATGTCAGAGCCAGGAAGAGAGCTTGGGGGTACGGAGAACATTTTTTTTCCTGTGGAAATGTTCCAAGTTCAATCTCTGGTATCACATGTCCCCAGAGCACTACTAGGAAGAATAGCTCTAGTGAACCCTGAGATTCAATGGCATCTAATAGCATTGCATCTCTGGCTTGAGCACTGAACTATCTGGCCTGATTGATAGACTCTTGCATTGAGTTAATCCTACCTTTGACTCTAAAATTTGGATGAGAAGGGTTTGTCTCCCAACTGAGATCACTCCTGGTAGTGCTTGGTAGTGCTTGGGGGATCCTAGGGCATGCCAGGCATGGAATCAGAGTCAGCCCATGCAAGGCAAGGCAAGCATTGAATCCCTACACTATTTCTTCAGTCTCAAATGGGAAAGTTTTAGTAGCTGAGAGAGCTTGTCTCGACTTCTCCGAGTCTCTTTTTCTTCTTCTAAAAGCTTTTCTCAGGATTAAAGGAGCTATTGAATATCAAACAGTGGCTTTAATTTAGGATTAAGCCAATGTAGTCCTCTGTGAAACATTTCTTTGGCTTCTTCAGAATAGAAAGAACTATGTCAGCCATAGCTTTGATTTAGCTAGGTTTGGAGAATTTTTAATCAAGATTTGGAATATCTACCTCAGATATCTAAGCTGGCCCATCCTGTGGAACTGTTGAACATTTTTCACTTAAATTACTTAAAACCTTTCTTGGCTTTGGTCTCCAGTTGGTAGAGATAAACCAAGACAAACAACTGAGGGAATCCTTTGCCCAAAGCACTCAATGGTGCCCATGACTTAGAGAAGTCCACATGCCCCCCAAACACTTTTTTTTTCAGAAAGGTTTCTAAATTCACTCTAGCTGTCTAGAGTCTGTCTCAAACCACCTTCTAAACATTTGCTCGATGATAGCATATTGGTGTCTACTGGGGACCTATTTGGGACCAGACCTTGAACTCAGTCTCTGAGGTCATTTACCTCTTTGAGTCTTGACTCCAATGTAGTGATGAGTTTTCCTTCTTTCTGTTTTGCAGAGAAGGAAGCTATAAAGCTAAAAAAAAAAAAAAAAAAAAAAAGATGAGCTGTTTACCCCCAATCCATTGCTGGGAGATTTAAAAGTTCTCTGTAGCATCCTTTTACTGACCTTCAACTTCCAGCCCCCATTGTCCCAGGAATGCATCTTCTATCCTGCCACAGTCTTACATATTTTTTTTTGAAAGCTGTTCATTTTGCTAGCTTTTCCTCCCTTTTCCACCCCCTACTTTCATTCATTTAGAGAACATTCAATTCCTGTAGCCTTTGAAAGGGGGAAAAATATAAAGAATCTGAAAGCTCCAGTGCAATGAAAATAGTAAGGCTTCTTCCAACTTAAGTAGCATTAGAAGCAATTACATTTGTGCAAATGTAGAAAGGCAAAGGCGGTTGCTATTTCTGATTCCCCCACACCCCCAGGCTGTAAATGGGAAGGAGGGTCATTAACCCTTTCAGAGCCAGGAGCTCAAGGCAAGGGAATGGGGGTGTAGATGTGGGGGAAAGCGAGCAGTTTTCTGCCAGCGGAACTGATGACGCCTGCCCCTCTTTTCAAAGTGACACCAATATCTATTTGTTCAAATAAATTAATGTTTTATCTCAAGAACTGTTTCGTGGGAACAGGATTACTTGGCAGTCCCAGTATAGTGTCCTACAAATGATTCATCCATTGAAAAAACAAATAACACACACACACACACACACACACACACACACACACACACACACACAAAGAGACACCCTAATAAAACAGTCTTAAATCTTTGTATTTAGTACTGGCTTTTCTCTTCCCTTTCTCTTCCTCTCAAGGAAGTGTCTGTAGATGGGAACCCACAGTTTTCACAAACACAAGTATGTGGTGGAGAGGATGGGCAGAGGATGAAAAATGAAGTGATGCAGAATGCATTTAAAAAATGCATGAAGGTGTAAATAATATCACTGGCAAAGTGCAAAGATGTCAAAGCTGTAAAGGCCTAGGCTGTTAAGGCTGAAGGAGAAAAACTGCCCGATGAACTCCTTAAGAAACACTTCCTTTCAGTTATTTATGACTGCATTGCAAAACCCCCACTCCCACCCCAAATTTAGATGCTTAAAAAGACAATTGTTTCTTTCTGACAGTTCCCTCAGCTGGGGTGGGCTCAACTGGGCGGCTCCTTGGCTCCAGGTACCATCTCCTGGGGTGGAAACCACCAAGTCAGATGGGAAAATCCACAGCAGCAGCAGATTTGGGACTGGGACATGGGGAGAAGCCAGATCAACTTGGGCACTGTGCTCTTTTGCCGTTCTGGGGCTTCCTCACCTTAGCTCTTTGAGGAGTCTAAGACACTGGGTTTCTTCTTGGGGGCTGACTTCAAAGTGGTGAAAGCTGGCTCCCCTCTTCAATCAGACATGGCCTCACAAATCAGGGAACTTATTTCCTCTGTAATCAGTCAGGCAAGCCAAGCCTTAGGGCCCATCAAAGGCTCTAGAGGAGTAAAAGGGACTCTGCATTTGGAGGTGAGTACTAAGTATTTAGATTAGGAATAGGGTATGTGGTTACCATGGGGGGGGGTGTACCCCTTCACTGGAGCTAGCAAGCTGCTTTGAATGTATATTCTGCTTACTGAAAGTATGGCAGTGTAAATGGACTGTTAAGGGGTAGAGGGGTGAAGTGATAGCACAGTGATAGAGCATTTACCTTGCACTTGATCCAGGACAGACCTTGGTTTGATCCCTGGCATCCCATATGGTCCCCAAGCCAGGACCAATTTCTGAGCACATAGCCAGGAGTAACCCCTGAGCATCACAGGGTGTGGCCCCAAAAAGAAAAAAAAATTGTTAGAGACTATCTTCATGTCACAATAGAGAGAAGATACTAAAGAATACCTATACGGTTCATTCTATGACCTTTAATTATATATTGGAAAGGGGACAGACCACGCTTGGTGGTGTTCAGGACTTATTCCTCATTCTACACTCAGGGATCACTCCTAGAGGTGCTCAGGGAACCATAGGCAATTTGTCAAACTCGGTTGTCATCATTGTATGATGTTTCAGAGTAACTGAACTCTGGTGACCCTTGGACTACTATGGTTTGAACTGCATAGATCTAAAGATGTCCAATTAGAGGAGGATCTCCTCTGCATAGTGCCACTTATAGGAGGATATTTTTCTCTCCCTTTCATTTCTGCTTAACAGAATGTGCTGGTCAAATCTTCACTCACAGATTCAACCATCCATGTCTACTGATGGTTGGTTGAATCTTCAGGTGGAGCCCACAGATACAGAGGAGAACTAAAGGGACATGAGAACACACAAATTTAGGTCTCTTACAGGGAAGAGAGCCTGGAACAAATCCCCTCTAAATACCAGAGAATGGCAATATGATGTTACAGGAAGTAAAAAACATTACCCAGAATTTCTGAAGCCAGAAACAGCACAGCAGTTCATGGACTTTCTTTGCATATAGTCAATTCCAATATGATCCCCAGCACTGCTTGATACCCTGAGCACAGCAATAACAACTCCCAAGAACAGAGCTAGGAGTATCTCCTGGGCTCATCCAAGTATGGTTCAAAACCCTCCCTCATAATAATTAAAATTATGCAGGCTTTTCAACTCCTTGGGGCTCATTAGTACTCATAGTCCCCATATCCATCAAGAGTTGATTGTATATTGTTGATGGGTGCAATATTATTTGGAAAAGCAAGGAATAAGGACCTTGAAAGTCAGATTGGTGTTGGGGTCTAGATGGATTGTGCGTGATGGTGATCACCAAGTGACACTGGTGTTATTAATCCATGCGTGGTTGACTTCATTGAGAAATTGTTCATAGTTTTATTTGAATGTTATATTTTCAAGAGTTCAAAAAAAACAGTTGAGTAACTTTAAATTTGACCCATGAATACAAGTTGCTTGTAGCTCTCAAATCCAAGGAGCAGAACATGAGTGAAACCAATAGAAGGGCCCAAAAGACAGCTAAGCTCTGTCCCCACTTTCTTATTGGTACCATCTGCACACAAACCAGAGAAATTATGCAGAGTAGAGCAGTCAGTATCCTGTCCATTTTCCAGAAAATAATGCCAGGTAAGTCAACCTCGAGGTTACATACTACTTAAGCCCAATATGTCTGAGCCTGAAATTTCCCCCTTCAAAAAACTAACAGCAACAAACCCTTGGCACAGGGCACCCGAATCCCAACATATCCATCCTTCACATGTGCTCCAGCCAGCTACACCCAGAAGGGGAAACACCAGTCACAGCCAGCACAAAAGGTGGATTGTTCAGGCCTTACTCACCCTGGTTCACCAGCCCAGCCCACCAGTAGGGCTGTGGCCAAGTGTCAGGCCTGATGGACACATTCCTCTTGGCTGTCCATGGGTGACAGACAGAGCAGCTGTCTTGATTGTGCCTGGGCACACTAACACTGCCCAGCACCCAGGATTTGCCAACCAAGGGAGTCCAAGGCCAGTGGGAGAGCAGGCCTCCAAATTCCAAGAAGCACGTGGTGTTTATTCTGAGGTCAACCTCCCCACACGATTGCCTAGAACAAGCAAGGCTGGAGATGGTCCAGGTTAAATACTAGTGTAATAAGGAGCACGTCTCTGTTTAGGTTTTGACAGATGAGGCCATTTCAAAGGGACAAGTGCAGAGTCCCCAAGGGCCCTGGTTGGAAGAGGCTGACCCCTGACCTAATTACACATATTGGGAAACAAGTTAAAGAAAGCTGAGGGCCAACACTGAATTTTACTTATTATTTCTGGGAGGTGTGTGTGTGTGTGTGTGTGTGTGTGTGTGTGTGTGTGTGTGTGTGTGGAGAAATGGTTTTGTTTGATGTTAACTTGTATTTTGATGGGTGTTAGAAAAACAAAGACTGAACTATGCTGTCAGTGAGGTCTTCAAGGGGATGGGGAAAAAGAGAAGCTATCACAGTAATGGCAATGGTGACGATTATCAAAATGCTTTCTGTGTTCTGGTCTCCCAACAGGATGTGAGTGGATTAGGTAGAGTTCAATTCACCTTCAAGATAAAATCAAAAAGTTCAAGAGATTCTTTTCTGCAAATGGCAGAAGTGAAAGAGGGTCAAATCATTTCCTCTTTTCTTCATCTTGGATATGGAGGAATAAAAGTGAAGAATGAGGTTCAGGCCAAAAAGAATACAAATTCCACAGTTATGCTGAAGCCCACAAAGCAACAGCAGAAGGAGGAAGGACAAGAGAAAGGGTGAGAAAGGAGTGAGGAGAGAAGTAGGATGAAGAGAAGAGGAAGAAAGACAGTGGCCTGGAGCCTCCCAAATACCTTCTCTGCCCCCAATTTATTTCAAATGACTCTCTCAGATCATCTCCCTGGAAAAACTGGTCCCAGAGGACTTGCCTTATCCACTCTCTTAGCTGACGTTGGACAACTGACCTTAATTTAAATAACCCTATTTCTCTCTCTTGAACATCTGAAATATTGGGCACTTGAAGATCAGAACTTGACTCTGCTGAGCCTAGAATCACTGGCACTAGGCCTTCCATATTTGGAGAGAGTATTAATAGAGCAATAACAATAAACTAAATAATAATAAATATTAACATTTCTAATATTATATAGTAATATAAGTAATAAACTAAAGAGACGAGGAAGAAGAGACAGAACTATTGATGGGAGATTTGTTGGGCAGAGCAAAAGCTAGTGGGAAATCCAAACCTGGGGAAACTCAATTAGAGCCCCAAACTTGAGTTATTTCTTTTCCTGATAACCTCCCTTTCTCTTAGTTCATCTCAGCTGCTTTCTAGATATTGTACCCAAATAATTAGCCCAAGAGCCTTTCAGTACCACAGACAAATTGCCCTGTTTAATAGAAAAGGCACCACTGTCCTGTGATGGTGGGAAGTTTGGTTCATACACACAGGATGAGAACTATAGGACACACCCCATGTCTCAATTCGGGTACCTCCCCAATGTGGGTCCCTCCCCAATGAGGGTCCTTGCCCAGTGCAGGTCCCTCCTTGTCAAAAACCTTTTCTCTTCTAAAGGGAAGACTGAACTGAGGAAATCTTTGGCTGTAGGGGTGCTCATCTTTAGTATCTGGTCACTGAATGAAAAACTCCCTCAGTTTCAAGTGTTAAAAAATATACTGAAGGTTAATAAGTACCACAGGCAGCAGGGGACATCTCTGTGCATGATATTTAGCCAACTGGCCAACTGGGTTCATATGTGGCTCAAGCATGCAAGATTTTTTTTTACCAGTTTAATTTATAAAAGTAAACTTGATTTTTCTATCAATGAAGAGCTATAAAAGGATACACCTGTAATTAGTTCTAGCTTTCCCTATGACCCTATGACTAAAGTCCCATTGCCACTCACTCTTCTCACCTTTAGCTTTCTCCTCTGAGTGGGCTTTATTCTGAAGTTCCTTTTCTTCACTCTAGTCCTAGATAACAAACAGAAACCCTGACTATCTCTCATTCCAGGGCAGGAAAACCATGTGGACAACGCACCCCACTTTGTCCTTCCGAATTTCAGCAAATTTCCCAAGACTGATATCCATTGAGTTGATTAAAGTCGCGTGTGCATTTCTGAGCCAATCACTAGCCAGAACGAGAATATCTTGATTGGCCAGAACTAGCCTATCAAAGAGTGCTGAGACCATGCCCCACCCACTTTTTTTTTTTTCTTTCTACTACATTTGGGGTTGAAAACAGAAGAGCCGGGACAATTCCCAGAAATCTCTGAAGTTGTTTCTATAAAATAAGGGAAAATGGAGAGGTGGGCAAGGAAACAGACCAGATTTGCCATGGGGCAGAGAAACAGACTATGCATATCATACACACAAACATACTCAGTCCATCATTCCGAGGTACCCTAGCAGGATCAAACAGTGTCTAAGGTCCTCATTTGGGTCATGGGTTTGGTGGAGCTTTAGCAATTTGACAGTTGTAAGTGTTGTGAAATCTGTTAGCTCCTACTTGTTTTATGGCTGAGAAGGCCAGGGACTCTTTATGGGCACACTGTTTGCTAAAGAAGAAACAAAAGTACTTTCTGCTCCCCAGAACAAGGCCTAGTTGGCGGGGCACCGGGACATCTGCCTCCACAGGCCGCCTGGAACCCAGCAACAAGCCGCTGACTTCTCACTATTTCCCAATGTGATTCCTGGCCTGGCCTTGACCAAAGGGGAGATTTCACACACTGTAAGGAGATGATACCAGAAACCCCAATGCAAACCAGGCAGTTGCTCCTCCTATCGCTGTGCAAGGGTCCATCACTAATCATTCCTTTGTTGTCCTGCACATTCCATTTATTTATTTGTTTATTTATTTATTTTTGCAACTACCCCGCTACAAACAACAGGCAGGAAAAAGGAAAGTGCACACAAAGCGTTGCTACCATTGGGAAAAGGAAGGAAATCACTCAAATATGTTCTTTAATATTTGGACTCAAATATCTGGAGCCACATCCAGGGAGTGATCAGGACTATTCCTGGTTATTTGCTGAGGGGTAACCCCTGGATATGGTGCCAGGATTAAACCTCTCTGGCCCTAAAGTTTTTCTTTGAATGGTTGTTGTTTGCTCTTTATGTCAACAGGGGCCAATTGCTTAGAGCATGGATTAAAAAAGCTGTGTGCCCTTCGATTCATCTAGAAGTCTCCAACTCAGGGTTCCATCAGACACACAAATTTTGTGGACTAATGGGTTATTTTATTCTTGTTTAATTGAACCAATTTATAAACCTAAGGGAACTTGTGAAACATCAGATTTTTGGCTTCTCTTGAGATTGTCTCAAGATCTGAGCCATAAAACATATGCATTTCACAAGCAGTTACAAAGGTAGACAAGTATCCTTTCTTTGGCAAGAAATAATTGACATATTCTTTCGTCTTATCTTTGTGTCTTAGTCTCTCTTTCTCTGTCTCTCTCCTGTGCATCATTATGGCTGAGTCTAGTGGATGTGAATCATTGCACTTGTGCTCACAAAATCCAGAGAAATTAATCTTCTGTGATATACCTATACAAAGAGGTAAAAACAAGGCTAGGGAGATGATCAGAGTATATGCCTGGAACAAACAAGAACCCAGGTTCAACCACAACTTCACCTGGCCTCCCTTGCATAGTTGGGAAGATCCCTCTCTCCCAAACCAAAATAAGCAAAAAAACAAAGAGGTAATTAAAAATATTCATTCAGATGGTTACATGCCTTATGGAAAATGATAAAAGGCACATTCCATTCTGAAATAGTTTTCCAAGCCTCATCAGTTGACATATGGTCCTTTTCATTCACTATACTTGAAGCATTTAGGTTTTTGAGTTAGTGATCAAAGGTAATATTTTCGTGACTGGGTTGGGGGAAATAAGGCTCAGAGAGGAAGTAGGCTTTCTTGTTCAAGAACATATGATAAAGTAGAGGTAGGCAAGAAGGGATTAGGGGTGGTGGGTTCCGTTATTTGATTACTTTACACTTCTGCTCCCATATAAAGCTTCTCGCTAGCAATAACATTGAATCTGCATTTGGGGGAATGGGTTAATTTTACACCAAACTGTGTTTAGGATTTACTCTTGGCTCTGTGCTCAGGGATCATTCCTGAGTGATTATTCTCAGTGTTCCTGAGTTGATCATTCCTGATGATTCTCAGGGGACTATATGCACTGCAAGGATTAAGTTGGCAAGACAAGCGCCTTACCCCCTTTATTACCCAGCAGCCTTAAATGGATTTATTATTGTTATTTTATTTTGTCTGTTTGGGGAGGAAATACCCGGCTATGTTCAGGGTTTGCTTTTGACTCTGTGCTCAGGGATCACCCCGGTGGTGCTCAGGGGACCCTATGTGGTGCTGGCAATTGAGTTGGAGTTGGCCACTAGTTCTCTACCCTAATACAATTTTTTCTTGATCCCCAAAGTTCAGTAACCCCAATTCTTATACTGACTTGAAAAACACAGATGATAAAAAAAAAAAACAAAAAACATCTGCAGTGTAAAGGGTTTTCAAACAGAAAGAAGGGTGTTGCACCAACATGAACACTTGCTTGCACACAGTCACTTCTCACTCCAGCTGACATGGGTGTGGGCTGGCACCATGCTGGAATCTCCAACTTCTTGCAAGGTCATTCATAATGGATTTTCCTATCCTGTCACCAACACAGCCAGATTTTACACTGGGACTTCATGGAGGTAGCACATGTGGAAAACGAGAAGGCTTTGAAGTGTAGGAAACCAGACTTGTATTTATTTCTGTAGAACAGGGGCAGGCTTAGAAAAAGAACCTTGGGTTTTTACCCCCATGAATGTCTTGTGACTGAAATTCTTGTATGATATAGGGCAATTTTTCACAGGGTGAGGGATTACCATGGTTATTTCTTGCCTACTAAATATCTCTACATACACACACACACATATACACACACAAACACAGTTAAAAAATAAAGTCTCACACGTCTGGCCCTTCCTGTATGGAGTAATTCCACTACAATGGAAAACCACTACTAGCCTACACCCTTTCCAGCTTTGGCCTAGACCATTTGGTTGAATCTGTCCAGCTGGAGCCATGACCCAAAGGATCATCGGTTATTTAGAGACTCACCACCACCCGCTAGAAGCTGAGCTTAATGATCTCAATTCCTGGGGATTTGCCTGGCCTACTTAATAAGGAGCATCCTGCAGTGATTACTCATGAGTAGATGGGCAGGAAATGCTACGACGACCTGGAAGTCATATCCCAAATGCCCACATGTACTCTTGCAAGCAGAAGTGAATCCCCCAGCAGAATCCAAAGAGCATGCTCAGCACAGATTGAGGAAAATGACTCCTGCCAGAGGGGACAGAGGGTCAAGGAGATGGGAGGGACTCATCCCAGGAGCAGGAAGGAGATTGGGAAAATCAATCCATTCTTACGCCAACAAGAGGTACAAGCATATGAACCCCTAACCCTATGGGCTCTCTTGAACAGTGGCTTCAGAGAGGTCCCTGGGATGTTTTCCCCACATATGCAAGAAATTAAAATTAGGCTGAAGCTCGTCTGAAGAAACCCTTTAACATCACCATATGGTAGGAGCGAAGCTGCTTTTTGGATTTAGAAAACATCTTAAACTATTTTTCAAATGATTTAGGTTCAGCAAGACCCCGAATGTATTTTTCCCCTCTCCAAGTACCTTTACCCCCACATTGGAAACCCTAGAGTATTTGGAAGGGAATTCAAGCCACATGTTTTTGATTCATTTACACTTAACTCATCAACATGTTGTTTTGCAAGAGTCATTTGATGTCCAAAAAGACTTTTTGAAATATATATTCAATATATGTATGCATGCATTTGTAGTTAACACACACACACACACACACACACACACACACACACACACACACACACACACCAATTTCTTTCCCTGAGGAAAGAGGATTAGCCATCTCCAAATAGGGAAGAAACTAAGTCAGATGACCAATGGCACAGCCCTTCAGCGCTCAATTTGGCAGGAGGAAGATGTCCCTTCCCAGCCAACAGCAGGCACAGCAATGATGGTGAGAGCCAAGGGCCAAGATCCAGGCATGAGCTGGAAAAGGAGTCGCAGACATGGACAACCATGACAAAAAGGGGTGACCTGTCCCTTCCAGGAAGGAGCCCAGAAGCCATGAGAATGTGGACAGAGCCCCCTTTGCAGTGCGGTGCTAGTCAAGGGTTTGAGCCTTGGTTTTGAATTATTTTTTTTAAATACTTTATTTAAGCACTGAGGGTACAAAATTGTTCATGATTGAATTTATGTCATAGAATGTACACCACCTTTAACCAATGCACTTTTCCCACCACCAGTGTCCCCAGTTTTCCTTCCACTCACCAACCCCCACCTGTCTCTGAGTCAGGTATTTTGCTTCTCTCTCTCTCTCTCTCTCTCTCTCTCTCTCTCTCTCTCTCTCTCTCTTTCTCTCTCTCTCTCTCTCTCTCTCTCTCTCTCACTCCCCCCTTTATGGCACTGTGGTTTACACTATTGTTAATGAAGGGGTACCATGCATGTCTTTATTCCCTTTCAGTACCCATTTTTCCCTTTTTGGGGGGTATACCTGGTGAGGTTCAGGGGTTACTCCTGGCAATGTGCTCAGAAATCACTCCTGATGGGACGCTGGGGGATTGAACCTTGGTCCATCCTGGGTCAGCCTTGTGCAAAGCAAATGCCCTACCACTGAACCATCACTCCAGCCCCTCAGCACCCATGTTTTTGTTCAGAGTGATCAGTTCCAGTTATCATTGTCATAGTGGATTCTTCTCTACCCTAACTGCACTCACTGCTCTTTGTGGTGAGCTTTCTACCATAGACTGGTCTTCCTGAGCTTTGCTTTTTAAAAAGTTGAGAACCACTGTTTTATTGACTTGTTTATTTGGTTATGAATACCCCACAGAACTCAGGGGCTATTACTGACTATGTTGCTCAGGTGTGGCCCTTAGTCATTCTCCAGGGACTGTTCTGATGCTGGGAATTCAATATAGGGTCAGTCACATGCAAGGCAAGTGTTTTAACCCCTGTGTTATCTCTCTAGCCCTTGAAATTTTGTTTTATATAAAAATGGTCATTTTAGATTGCTTTAAAATCTTTCTCTCTTGATCTACTGACATTTTGTTGATTGATGGAAAGTTAGCTTTATTGCATAAAGATAAGTAGATGACAGGAACACATACATACATGTGTGAGTATTTATATCTATATATGTGTGGTACATTTATGAGTTTAAATGTTGTTTTGAAAACAAACAGTTCTAAGGAAGTCTGTGATAAGCATTATTGTTTTGGGTTAATTATTTGTGAGGTGCTTACATTTTTTCAACTTGTCTTTCTCTGTACCAGGGCCTTTGAAGGTCATGCGCTCCAAGTGGATCCACAACAGACATCACTAATTGATGTCTTAGCTCTTTCCAGTTGAGTGTGAAATAAGCCTGGCATGCATTTTTAAGATGAGTTTTCAGGGAGTTCTGCCTAAAAGTTCGAGTTGTCACAGCTGGGAAATGTGTCCTCTTTGTCATATCTCCAGCTATGTTCAGTAGTTGTTTCTATTGCCTGATGAGAAAACTAAGGCCCACATAAGTGACCTCATAGTTTGGGATCACTTAAAAAGAAACGAAATGAATGCAAGATTTGAACTAAAACAACAAGCAGCTTACAGGGACATTAATATAGAAAATAGATATAATTAATATTTGTATGGCTTACATTTAAGGCATTCAAAGGTTAATGCATACCAACCATAAAATTAGATTTGGGGGAAATGCTATTGTTTCATTGAACATGAAAATATGTAATTAGGAATTATCTATGGCAGTCAGAATTTTCTACAGCTTTCTTCAACTTCTTACTATGTTTTTCTTAGCAGTTGTAATGTAAGGATCCATGGAATGAGAGATATTTTGTCAGCGAAAGTCGTAATGTTTAGAAAGGAATTTCTTTAGGATCCCAGGTTGTTCTTTGGCTAGACTCTTTTAATGATTGAAAGGACTCAAAAAATCTTGATGTTTAGGCTACATGTCTAAAACACATAAGAACTATTTCTTATCATATATGTCATTCAGGTAAGAAGTACATATCATAGTACAGTCAGGACAAGCACCAGCTCTCATGCAATTTTCTTTCAACACAACAATACAGCCATATTGACTGTTTACTGCAACGCTGTATCTTCAGGACAATTTCTAGCCATATAGTATCTCTTCCCCCAATTAAACTCAAATGACAAATTTGAACAAACATAACCACCCAAGCATCATGCTGCATTTGATTAAAAAAATGTAGAATCAGGAGCCGGAGTGATAGTGGAGCAGTAGGGCATTTGCCTAGCACACAGCCAACCCCGAAAGGACTCCAATTCGATTCCCAGCATCTCGTATGGTCCTCCTGAGCCTGCCAGGAAGGACTTCTGAGCGCAGAGCCAGGAGTAACCCCTGAATACCACTTGGTATGACCCCCAAAACAAACAAACAAACAAATGCAGAATCACCACCACCCAGCAGCAGTACAGATAATTCATCATTTCACATCATTCAAAAAGAGAAAAAAAATCCATGATTCTTATACTAATAAATAACACCCCCCGCCCCTATTTTCTGTCTGCCAGTGTGAGTGAGCTTATGTGAGTCTTGTCCACAAGAAAGATACCTCCCAAGTGTCAATGGGTTTGATTTGACTACAGACAGAGCAGGTGCTAAGATGGAGAGAAGGAAGGCAAGACAACATTATCACGATTTCCATGGTGCCCTGGGAGCTGGCAATTCTCATTTAAATCATCCTTTCAGCCTTTGCCTCCCCTCCCCTCTTCTCCTCCTCCACTCCTCCCCAATCCAGAGCTTCACGCCAAGCCAACAGATAGAAAATCCATCCTAAGTCCCATAGCACCAAACCTTTTCTTGGGCTGCATTCACTGTTGATCCCTCTCCAGCTGGGTCTAAGGCCTAGCTGGCCCTTCCTTCTGTCCTACAAAAGCCAGCTGCAGGGCCTCCTCCTGGCAAAGTTTTCCCCACTCTTCCGCCAAGATGAATCACTGTTTGACAATCTCCATGGTAATGAGCTCATGATGACTACTATTAGTCTTATTAATTATTGCCTTGGGTGCTAGGATGACTGTGTGTCGAGAGCTGGGCTGAGCACTGTGCAAACGTTAACTCACTTAATTCTTTCAGTCATTGGAATCATTTCCCTTTTATCTTTCTCTTCTCTTGATTCCCTTCCTCCTCTTTCTTCTTTTCTTCTTCCACCTTTAACACCATCATTTTTCTTTCCCTTTTTCTCCTCCTTGTCCTCTCCTCTACTTTACCATCATTCTTCTCCTTTAGCACAGGCTAGGAAGTTGTAGCTACAGAGATGTAACACTGACTTCAGCTCACACATCAAATGAGAGAACTGGGCTTCAGACTGGTCAGTAAATCCTGAACCCTACTTTATACTCCCTCTGCTCTATGAAACAGCTGCATGGGACCCCTTTTCTATGCTTCAGAACTAAGGGTCTATTTGCCACCACACCATCAGATTTGTTAGCTGTGATTTTTAGATGATGCATCTCAAAGTCTCATTGGGGCCTACCATACAACAACGTTCAGTAGATCTTAGTATTTCTTTGAAAAAAGAATTGTTGAAGGTGGTTGCTTTGGGGGATCTGAATCTACCATCTTCCAACCTATTCCTTTTTCTCCCCTTATCAAAAAAAATTACCAAAATGACATTTGAATGGAAAAAAATATCACAAATAAAAATAGGACCAAAAGCCTTTCAACCCAGATTTTTGCCCTCACTTCTGAGAACAGAAAAATCAATGATATTAGTTTGTTTTGTTTGTCCTTCTAGAAATAGTTTATGCAAGCGTAAGGAGATGTATACAAACATCTTTCTTCTTTGAAACTGTGAATGACAGTTTCTGTCTGTCTTATGTTAGCTCTTTCTTTTTAGCTATTTTTCAAGTTGTTTATTGATTTGGGAGATTGAAGGCCCAAAGCACAGCTGTGTGCAGGGCTTACTCCCAACTCTGAATTTAGGGGTTACTTCTGGAGATGCTCTGGAGACCCAGTGAATTGTTAGAGATCAAGCTCGAGTTGCCTGTATGCAAAGCAAGTGCTTAATTCCCTGTAAGAACTTTTTAGCCCCATTCAAGTGGTTTGAAAAGTTATCTAAAAAAAACACTGCTTTCTTGGGGGGGGGGGGTTTAGAGTGATAGCACAGTGAATAGGGCATTTGCCTTGCATGTGGCCAACCAAGGTTTAATTACCAGCATTGTATATGGTCCCCTAAGCCTGCCAGGAGTCATTTCTGAGTAGAGAGCCAGGAATAACCCCTGTGTGCCACTGGGTGTGCCCCCAAAACCAAACAAACAAAACTAAAACACTGGTTTCTCGCTATATTCAAGATAAAAGTGTATTGAGGTCTGACTCTTGTTGGAAGGAAAAAGAATAAGCCTCTCTCAGATGCATCTCTGTGTTCATTGTTTGGCTTCCCCATTATTCAGGAGTCATTGAAGATTCAGTTTTCTGGTACCTTCTACCCAACCAGGAACCCTTAGACCCAAATCCCAGAGAGTGAGGCAGAAGACCATGCAAACATAGGGCCACAACAGCAGTTTATTCACTGGGTCAGGTAGCACATTTGAAACTACATACAGGCTCTTGGCCAACACCCATGGAATTTCAACACCCGTGGAATTCAAACTCTGCTGGAATTTGAGCATTCACTTTTCATCATCTTCCCAACATTTTTTCTAGTTTTACCTGGCATCCACCATCATATGCTCTTTTCTGGCGATGTGACCACAGGATGTCAGAGCAAATCCATGTTTTCTGTCCTCACAGCCCATGTCTCCAAGCATCACTGGGGTTGCCTGGAGGAGACAAACATTGCGCCATTGTGTTGTTGCTACTGGCACATTTTCTCTTTCTGCAAGGGTTCACCACAACCTTTAGAGTTTTGTGAGTTTTATAAAAAGCGTGGAGACAGCTGTAGTTGCAACCACAGATCCCCTAAGCTGTCTCTGTAGAGAGAAATACTCTCCCACGGGTGCCTTCTCTGCAGAGTTCTCTTCTCTTCCTCTTTTCTGCCTCTTTTTCACTTTTATACCCTAGGCCCCTGGTCTACCACCCAAGATGCCTGGCGTGGTGCTTGCAGTCTGTGACTCAAAGTTCATACATTCACACTCTTCCCTCCTGAGTCCAGCTGCTTGCCCACACTCAAAACTGATTTTCTCATCAGCCGCCTACTCCGACTTACATTTTCCATTGCAATTTCCGTCAAATAATCCTTCTCTCCCAAAAGCAAACCTCACCAGTGGAGTTTACACCTTTGCTTTTCTCATTCTTGCTCTCCTCCCTCCCCTGTACCCTTGGGCCCTGGGTCCCTCCTTACCTAATTCCCCATTTCCCCTGTTCACGATGAGCCTATTTTTCCAAGGAGGATTTCCAAGGTGGAATTGTTTGGGCCAGCCAATGTCTAAACGAGCAGCTTCTGTGGACTCGGTTTAGTGACTTGGACTTCTTTCTACACGTTCAGATGGCTGGATCACCCAGCCACAGCAGGTTTTATGTACTGTTTGGTGCCAACTAAACTTCAAGGAGTTTATTGGTTTTGTAGACTTACAGGGCAAGTCTTGGAACTCTTGCTTGGAGTTATGTAATCAATTGTTGCAAGAAAAAGTGTGTGTATGTGTGTGCACACACACGCACAAGACTTTCTTGCTGCTTTGCTTTTCTTCTTTAAGGAAAAAAAATACCTCTTAATACAAAGGAATGTGTGAAAGACACTAAAGCAAAAGCTCCAGGGCCTTTGGATGACGAGTACAGAGGAAAAGGCCAAGATGTGTTCAGTGTGATTGTCTCCATTCAAGCACTAACAAGATGGAACATGCTGTCCAGGCTCCCTAGGATTCTGGCAGGGCCAAGTGCTGGATCTGTCTTCCTTAGCCTGAACTTCTGAACGTGCATCTCTGATGACATTCATGAATTCCCCACTGTCCCTGGGGAACTAGCTGCCCTTTCTGGTTTGGTACTGTGTTCCCCAATGAGGAGAGCTACATGCGGTCAGAACTCAACAGAAAGAAATCCACAAGTAGTTTGAAATGTTATCTGAATCATAACCAAATGTTATCTGGAACCATATTCCAGGCATCAAGTAGACTGGGCCCCTGAGTAGAGCGTGATAGAACTTTGTGAAATAAATGAATGAATAGAGCCTGATTACCTTCTGCTCATTTGTCCTTCATAGGGTTTTAGCACAAATCACTATGAGTACATGTTATGGGGTCTCTTTCTTTCCATGTAACCTGCAAGTCTCCACTTCACTTCAAATGTTCAAATCACAGTCCACTTCTTTTAGCCTGGCATGCAGACCCATAACTTGTGAGTGTTCAAGAGTTGGGTCTGCCTGAGTTTTGGATAAAGTTGATATGCACAGTTGGGGTTTTCCTTCTTGGGATTGGTATGGATGAGTGATTGATTTATTGATCTGAGGCTAGAAAAATGAAAATAAGAAGTTTGCTCAACATTACTATGTCTTCTTTTTTGTTAATAGTAGCTCTCCCTAAGAATCTCTATTTTTATTTTTTCTCTAGTGCCTTTAGGTAAGTGGAATATTGTAATTTTTTGTCTTAGAAAAATTATTATTTAGGGCTGGAGAGATAGTACACTTGTTAATAACTTATAAATGACTGACTCAAGAACATATATGATTTAATCCCCAATCCTGCCAGGTCTGGTCTTTCAGTGGAGATCTAGGAATAAGCCCTGAGCACCACTCAGGTATGGCTCAAAACCAAAATAAATGGGGGGAGAGAGAAGAGAGAATTATTATTGAACAGAGGAAAAAAAGATTTATCTCTTCATTATCTACCATCCATCCACTCACCTATCCATCTACCTGGTCTTCCATTTACACAGCCTGCCAATCATCTAATTAGCATTCTTAGTTTCTAACTATATAACCCAATTTTTCTGGTCTTTGTAGTGTAGAGGATACATTTGTTCAAAGATACCATACTGAGATCAAAGAGATCATAGAACAGACAGGGTAATTATCTTGTATGTGGCTCACTAGGGTTTTATCCTTGGATCCACGTCACATGATAATCTAAGCTCTGACATGAATGATCCCTGAGCATCACTGAATTTGGTCCCTAAACTATACACGCACATTATATATACTACCAGGTGACTCATAGACTTTCAGGAGCATTATAAGATCAAGTCTATAGCATAGGCAATCAAGAATACCACAGCACACATTCTGATGCCTGTCCCAGGAAAACATTTCTTTTATTCTTCCTGCTACCAAAACTACAGTTCACATTAGCCTCTACAACACACATTGATGACTCTGAGAACTGGGTACTAGAGATTCTTCTCTTAAAATTTAAATTATCACCACCAGAAAATGAAAATATTCAAGCAAGCTTACTTTTGTATGCTCAGAGTATTCATAAGTGGAATCTAGACCAAATACCTAGCTGCAAGAGAGGCTGGGAAAAGGTTGTTAGCTTACCCTCTTGGAAAGAGAGTCCTAACGTGGTCCAGCAAAGGAAAGCTTTTCACATGCTGCCTTTTCACCGAAGCCATGTGTGGGGAAAAAAAGCAATTTCACTAACGGTTCATTGCTCTTTATGTCATCCTTATATTTGTGTGCTTTTCGGTCTTTGGAGTAAAGGAGCTTTCTTAGTCATTCACTCATCTCTAATGCTTAACGCTGAGTCCCAGGCCAAATGGTCAGTGTTTGGAATTCAGGAAGTACTAAACTGTTCCACCAGCAATTCCTTTCCTACCACATCCTGCCCTTCATCTCTAAATATTAAATTTCTTTCCAATACTCTCCTTCCTTTGCAACAAAGAAGTAATTTACACCACCATATTATTATCTGGTGTCTTTTACTTAGCTACATCCAACTCTGTTCTTTCTCTACTAGATCCTAATTTGATGTTTTAATTATCACAGAAATCACAGTTCTCAGTCATTTACAGTTACAAAGACTTCACAGTTACTGAAGACATTTTTATTTCATTGTCACAGTGACACCCAGACAGAAGTTTCTTTTGTATGGATTGGAAGGCCATTGCCTAGAGCGTTAAAGGGGACTATCTGAGGTTACACTTGAATATCAAGTTCCAGCACTAAGCATCAGGTTGGAACCTCCAATCTTTAGGTATTGAGTTTTTCCTCTTAGAGCAATACAGTGTATTTAGGTTCTTTTGCCATATGAGGTTGGTATGAAATCTATGAAGTTACTGGAGAGACAAGTACAGTGACTAAGGTGCTTGTCTTGCATGTGATCAATCCAATTTAGATTATTAAAAATATATATGGGGGCCCGGAGAGATAGCACAGCTGCATTTGCCTTGCAAGCAGCCGAGCTTGCAGAACCGAAGGTGGTTGGTTCGAATCCCGGTGTCCCATATGGTCCCCTGTGCCTGCCAGAAGCTATTTCTGAGCAGACAGCCAGGAGTAACCCCTGAGCAACGCCGGGTGTGGCCCAAAACATATATATATATATATATATATAATCCCACAAGTGCTACCAGCAATAATCCTTGAGCATAGAGCCAGTAGTAAACCTTAAACACTACATTTTATTTATTATTTCATTTATTTATCTAACACATTTAAGTAACTAACTTAACTCAGTTTCTACCTCCAGTGCTGCCAATTGTTTGAATAAGAGTCATGATACCCAGAACTCCTTGAATCCTGTACAAATCAAAATGATGGTCTTCCTACTCATTCAAGGATATTGTAATGAGACAGGCCTCTGCCATTGTTAAAGTACACTTTCTAGAATGCCTTGCCCACTTTCCCCCAGATGATAATAGGAGAAGAGATATCTAAAGCCACAGAGATTCTTTCTGGGGCCCAAGTGTGGAGATAGATATATGACTTCTGCTCACTTTCTATTGGTCAAACAGAGTCACATGACATCAACAGAATAGCAAAGGCATCTGGGAAATATAGGTTTTCTGAATGCATAGAAAGTGTGTTTTTGAAGAAGGTCTATCTGACCTCCTCCAAGTCTGTTCTGTCTTTCTTGTTCTCTCTCTCTTTTTCTCTCCCCTTCCCTCCCTTCCTTCCCCCCTCCCTTTTTCTTCTCATCTTGCTGTTTCCTATGGGGTTCAATATGGTCTCTTGTCATCGGAAAAGCAAGAACTAGACTTTTTAAATACAAGTTTTATTGTGTTTCATAATAACAGAACAATTCACATTATTATGAGAAACATAAAATAGAAGGAAAGAGAATAAAAACAAAATCCCTCCAAATCCCACTGTTCCCACAGAGAACAGTAACCTTTTGTGTATTCATTTTATAGTTTTCTGTGTAGGAAGTTGTATTTGTTTTTGCTCAAACATATCATAACATGCTTAACAATTTTATATTCCACTTTCCCAGTCCCTATAAAATGTTGAAGTATTGTTCCATAGCTGTCTATATACACTTTTAATGTTGTTGGTTGTTTTTATTTTCCATACCAGGCAGTGTTTGGGGCTTACTCCTGGCTTTACACTCAGAAAAAACTTTTGACAGCGTTCAGGAGACCATATTTGATGCTGAAGATAGAACTTGCCTCAACTATATGTAGGGCAAGTGCTCTGGCCACTGTATAATCTCTCTGGCCTAGGTCACAGCTTATGAAGAGAATCTCATTTTGATGAAAACTTGAATTCAATGGATAGGCTCTGGCCTGGATTCCTGACCCCTATCACTGAGGAGATACCATAGTAACCTACAAGTGGGAGAAATATATTCTTCAGAAAGATAGCAGCAGTTTCTGCCTGGGGCTTCTCCTCCCTCAGACTGGAAGCTGAGACAAGATGTTCGGAGTTCACATTGTCCCCTCGCCCCAAAGCTATGTTTCAAGTTCCTGGGTCCCCAGAACTATTCCTACACCTCTACATCTGCTGGGAAGCCTGGAACTGCCCCTACTTGGCTACAGCCTATTGAGAAAAAGTGGAGCTTCTATGTTCCAGAAACAAGAGGCATCCCAACAATACTTAGAAGTAGCACTTGCTCAGTGCTTGAAGGGCTGATTGCATGTGACTTCTCACAGGACACCAAGGCCTGGGTTAGGCAGAGAGAAGAATCCCACAGTGGGACAGAGATCCCAAAGGAGTCTGAAAACTGAATGTCCCCAGACATAATCGTGGATCTTTGACCTCACAGGAAGAGGGAAGAACTATCATATCTTCAAACTGAATTCATAACTTATCACATGCTCTCATTCTCTCTTAGTCTCTATCCACTCTCTGGACCTAGCAGGAGTTCAGAGAGAGCCTCTAAGCATCCAAACTCAGAAGTTGTATGACTTTGGGCAAGTTGTTTAACCTCTCCTTTTTTTTTTTAAATAAATAACTTTATTTAAGCACCACGATTACAAACATGTTTGTAGTTGGGTTTCAGTTATAAAAAAAAAAAGGACATCCCCCTTCACTAGTGCAAATTCTCACCCCCAATGGCCCCTATTTCCCTCCTCCCTCACCCCCTGCCTGTTTAACCCTTCTCTACCTCTGTTTACTAATTCTAAAATGAACAAAGTGTGATACTCGTTGGGTAGATATGTCTGTGGTTGAAATGAATATAAAGAGACTAATATTTGAAAGAATCTGGAACACCACAAACCGCTCACTTCATGATTGTTGTTGTGATTTGATTCTTATTTGGTGAAATACCAGGCTCTGCGGTGCTGGGTAGTGCAAACACTCATTCAAGGTACCCCCTTATAACCGAATCTGGCCCCACGTCCATTATCCTTTCTTTCAGAGGGGAAGAAAACATTTTCAAGACAGGAAATGTTGGGGTCTGAGAGGAGCATACTTTCAAGTCCTTTGATATGTTAATGAGCTGCTTCCAAGAATTAAATTGGTTGACCATATTATTCATTAGTTACAATTGCCTCAACTTGGAGGGGTTTGGGCACTAAATGATATAAGTCCTTAGTGACATTTCAGCCGGAAACTCTCCTGAAGCAAAAGAAGTCCCTGAATGAAAAGCTGGATTAATCTGAACAAAAAACTAAAGTACCTTTAGTTGCAAGCAAAGCTTTGGGTCTTTATTGGCTGCTTCCGGTAGCCAGACAGAGACCACTCTTGAGACCCTTGAAAAAAAAGTTTCCACAGCCAGGGTCTCTCCCAGATGATGCTCCCTCCTTCCCATGTTGGGGGGGGGCACTCTCACCAGTGTACCCCAGGTCTCCGAGGAGAAACCAAGGCGGCTTCTGGGATTCACCTTGGACCCCCACAGCTGGTGGAGAGGCAATGGCAGGTGGAACTCTGGGGCAGGTGTTATTTCCTTTTGGAAATGAGCTCTGGGAAGGTGAGAGGAGCCAGTGGAGTAGAGTTTGGGGTTGAGTTACTCCAGAACCTCCTCAAGGGATTATATACCTCCAGTCTTTGCATCTGGCCTTAGGGAAGTTGAGTTTTCACAGAATGGGAGAACAAAGTTTCACCACTGGTCAGGAACAGGGAGAGAGCCATGTTTACCCAGCTCGTGACTGGATACCTTGGTGAGTCTTTGGGCTCTGGCTCCCACTGGCACATAGTCAGGAGGTCTCCTGCTGGAACAGAGGAAGCTGAAGTAGTGGTGCTGTGATTATTCTGGTCTTTCCTGGGTGGTTTTGCAAGATGGTGTGGTTTTGCAGGATGGTGTAAAGGCAGCTGTGTCCTGCATCCCTCACTCCCTCATGTTCTGATATTTTCCAGGATGAGAGAGACACTGTCTGGGCTTTCTAGATGAGTGGGCATCACCCACTCGTTGGTCTCTCATGATTTGGTCTGCAGGGTTGTAACACCCCATTCTCTAGAGAGGTCATTTGGAAACAGAGGGGGTGGTGGTTTGGCCCAAACTCCAGAAAAAAGCCATATGGCTGCTTTTATATGTAATCAAGAGACCATCAAATAGGGACCAGGACCATGTTATTGCAGCATTGAGTACTATGGTCCAGCCTTGGAACCAGGCATGAGAAGTAGGCCAGAGGGACTTGGCTGGCTGATAGATACATGGAAATGCTGTGCCAGTAACAATGAGACATTGCTGTCATAGCATATATCTGGAGAGGATGGGCAGAAAGTTAAGTCACAGAAGTGGGAGAGTAAGAGAGAGAGAGAGAGAGAGAGAGAGAGAGAGAACTCCCAGGTAGAAGCTAAAGTGACAAATCAAACAAATACTTTGATTCAGACCATCAGATGGTCATCAAAGGGCATGGAAAGGGGACATAGGTGGGCAGTAAGGACAAACATGGAAACTGGACTTAACTGGTGACCAGGAGGCATGAAAAACAGATGTCAAAGGATGATGCTCCTGCTTGAAACCTAAGCAATTGAAGAAGCCCAGGGTACAGTGAAAAAATAAATAGAGCAGGAGGTTTGGTTTTGGTTTTGGTTGGGAAAGATGGTGGCCAAGTATCCCAGTGTCCCTTGTTCAGTGATGCTCAGAGGTTACTTCTAGCTCTGCACTCAGGAATCACTCTCCATGGTGTTCATCTGACCACATGGGATGCCGAGAATCAAATCCCGCTCAGCCATGTGCAAAGCAAATGCCCTATGCACAGTCCTATTGTAGTAGCCTGGAAGGGGATCTTTGGGAGCCAAAGGTGAAGGGAAGGTGAAGGGTCTGCTTTCATGACTGCCCAGATAGGAACCTGGTGCCACTGATATCATCACTATGCTCCTAAGTCCTCATCTCTGAAATTATGAGGACAATGCAATGGCTTGATGAGGATCTCAGTGTGGTGTTTTAGTCAATAAGGCCACTTGAGCTGGCTATATAATTGAGATTGTGGAGGTTCTACCATCTTGTTTTGGGTGTCAAACTTGTTAACTTTTTTTCTTTTTTCTTTTTGGGCCACACCTGGTGACGCTCAAGGGTTACTCAAACTTGTTGACTTTCACACAACAAGATTTCACAAGTGATCTTTGTCAGCTGCATCCCCATAGAGAAGTGACCCAGGATAGCACTCATTACCTTGGTGACGTGGGTGGATCAATGAGTTGGCACCTCCCCAAGTTGCTGGCACTGAAGAAGCACTAAGAAAAGATTTGGGTTCCTAGAAAAAAAGATTTTGGTACTTATTTCATGCCATATAATCTATCTCCACCAAGCCCAATATCCTATAAGCCTCCACCTGTATTTTGTGGGTAGGATTTGGCAGGGAGGGCTTTAACCTATAGATCTGTTTTTAGCATCCCTAGGACATCATAGTGGGCTGGTACACGAAGGGTTGCATGTGCTGGGTGTGACTGTTATGTGTCCTAGTGTGATCTCTCCAACACAGCATCCTCAGGGAGTCTATACTTCTCCCCTCGCTATGGGTTTGGAAGAAATTAGAAGGTACTGAGGCTCAAGTCTAAATACTTCTGGAACCTTCCTTTGACCAGATTCTCTCAGTTCATAAATCCATAGGCTCAAGCTCATACTGATGAGAAGGAAATAGATTTCACTCTCCATAGATCTAGAAAGCAGTATCTACGCTGCTAGTCACTAAAGGATGTAGTGTGGGCAGTTGTGGGCGCCATTGGACAAGAGACACTGGGCTCACATGATCATCCTTCCCACTTTTGTTTTCTGGCTAAGTCACCTGCTCAGGGGTGTTTAGCTGGCAGGGACAAGCTTCAAGTTTGGGTTTATCCCCCAGGGTGCAATTCTTTCCTCCCTCCACCATTCAACTCACAGCCAGTACTGGGGGCTGATGCCAGCGCAGAAGAGAAAGCACTGGGAGGCAGGCAGTCATGTGACTCGGTCTTTCATTGATTTCTGAAGACCGATGACTTGATGACTTTCTCCACAGAGCTTTGGTTGCATCCAGACACCGCCTGGAGCCATGAAAGTGTCTGCCTGGATCCTCCCCTCCCTCCTACAAAGAGCCCAGCTCCTGAAGCCGCCAGTCCTGGCTCCTGAAGGAAAGACTTTCACACTCCAGGGAGGTGGAGACAATTCTTATCTTGACACTTCAAAGGGAACCTTCTGCCTTGACATCTTCCTGCCCTAGCTGTGTTGTTGAGCTGGAGTCCTGGTGTCATGCCCAAGGATTTGCCTGATCCTTTGATCCTGGGACAAGCTAGGCCAGTCCTGCTCTTCCAGGCTTCAGGAATGTTGGGCCCTGCTACATTGGCAGCTAGTTTTTTAGAATCTGCAGAGCTTCATTGTGTTCATGTATCTAGGTACAGGAGTCTCTTGATCCAGTTGTCTGTTCCGGAAGATTGGGCTTGTTTCCAGAAACAGGCTAGTGTGAATAGGCCTGCAAAGGAATGATGCAATCATGCCATGGGTTGCTGGGTGGGTAAATCTGGAGAACATCAAGCAGAGTGCAGTGTGCAAGAGAGGAACAGACATAGAATAATCTAGCTCATATCTGGAATATGAAGAAACACAGCAAGGAGGCAACAAAAGTCCAAAGGCAATGGAAACTGAGCACTGATATTTAATAGGAAGCATATCACAGGAGGGAGTTGGGGCTTCACACCGGGGTAGGGAGTGTGTGGGGAGTGGGGAATCAAGGAGTGGGGAGGCTGACACTCTGGTGGAGGATGAGGTAGGCAGTTTTGTTTTGGTTTGGTTTAGTTTGTTTTTTGAGCCACATCCAGTGGCAATCAGAAGTTATTCCTGGCTCTGTGCTCAGAAATTACTCCTGGCAGGCTCAGGGGACCATATAGGATGCCAGAAATTGAATTCTATGCAAGAAAAACTTACCTGCTTGCTATCTATTGCTCAAGCTCCAGTGGTAGGACGTTTTAATGCATGAAATCTTTCCATTTTACAGTGTAAATCGTCATGCCTAAAATAAAATTAAAAAATTATCTACCTATCATCTATCTATCTATCTATCTATCTATCTATCTATCTATCTATCTATCTATCTATCTATCTATCTATCTATCTATCTATCTATCTATGGATCTATCTATAGTTTATTAGCCACATCCAGCCTCACTCAAGGGTTACTCCTGCATCTGCACTCAGACATACCTCTTGGCAGTCTCAGGGACCATATACGATGCCAGGGATCAAACCCAGATCGGTCCCAGATTAGCCATGTGCAAGGCAAATGTCCTACTGCTTTGGAATTACTCCAGTTCCTAAAAATATATTTTTTAAGTGAACAGCTTCAAAAGGCTTCTCAGGGTTAGTTTAGCTCAAAATAAGTTACTAAGAGGTAGAAAACTGATTGCAAAAACTAAAAATAACTCTTTATCGAGGGCCAGAGTTGGAGGTGGTTGAATCAGCTGAATGGTTCTGCTGGGCCCAGAGATTTTTACTTCTCTACTTTCTAGTTCTGGCATCTCTGTCAGCTCTGCAGGGTTAGGATCTCTTTCTGAGCTGGGCATTGCTATGGTTCTATCCCACCCAGAAGTCCTGAAGTGGGAAAATAGTGAGTGTAGCTTTAAGAGCACATAAGAACTTGCCAGTCTCTAGATTTTGGTAAGGGTTTCTATGGGTATAAGTGGAAAACTCTACAGGGGTCAGCTGTTACCCCTTAGTGAAACAGCTAAGACAGGGATCTGGAGGCAGGTGAACTTGTGCTACAGAGCTTGCTAACTCCATTTTTTTCCCTGCACCTTATCTCTTGGACTATGGATTTCTCTGCCTGAAATGTTCTGTATCTTCCTAGAATTGCTGAGGGGTGGAGGGAGTTCATGCTAGTAAAATATTCATCCCATGTATTGGTGGTTAGGAGAGTTCCATGCACAGGAACCATCATTCCTATATGATTTCCTGCCTTTTTTTCATTCTGTCCCAAGGAAAGAGACTCTCAAGGAATTTTTTTTTAAATAAACTCAGGATAGATCTTAAACTTTTATCTGAGAAATGAGTTGACCCTAAAGCTAGCCTACCAACATCTGGCTTTGATAGAGGGGTATCAGCCAGATAAGAAAGGAGTGAACTTTGTGGTACAGGTGCCCAACTAGGGGACTCTGAGAGTGTTAGCACTGCTACATTGTCAGATTTGTTGGGCTTGAGCTGAGGATTTTCCAACTTAATAGATACTTCAAGAAAAGTTGTGTGAAGGATGGAGCTTCATGAGGGACTTAAGGCTCCAATATGGTACAGTACTCACTCTGTCTTACAAGATTCATCGTGTCAAACCCATATTATAGGCCTTTTCCACATGATTTCCAGAAAGAAATGCATCAGAGAGATGTGAAGGAATCTCCTCTGATTGCCAAGGAAAGGGCATAGGGACATTTGTCATTGAGTCATATTGTCCTGAGCGGGGACCTCAATTCAGCCCTTCTCCCTTCCATGTATCTCAGCAAACATTCTAAGTCCAAGATGTCACAGGACAAAGAAAGCACCATCAGCTCAGAAGTTTTCCCTCTGACCCCCCCCCAGTTACTCACCCCCAACTATTCCCCAGAGTGTGGGGGGTGAGAGCTTTTGATGGACAGGCGGTATGACAGATCTTGGAGAAATTCAATGAGCAAGTCTCCTACTTGGCCTTAATGAGCTTTCAGGATAATTAGAATAATGGCAACAATCATAACAAACATCCTACCAAGCTCTTTATCCATGTCAATCCTTTCCCCGAAACTGCAGATCACGAAAGAGGTGTGTGTGTGCAGGGGGAGGGGAGGTGCCAAGCCAGACCCCTTCTTCTCCTCTGGCTTCCTGGACCCCAGTGAAGTCCTTTGATCTGTGGCATGAACACATGAGGAAAGATAAAGACAAAACCAGACAGAGAAGCCTAGAAGAATCAGCCAGGTGTGGAGGAGAGCGGAGGCTGGCAGCCAAGCCAAGAGAGGCCTCTCTCTTGTCCATCCGGGTCCAAGAAACCACGTTGGCAGCAGACAATTGCACAGGAGGCAGGAGGGGGGGGTGCAGGCTAATTTATGACGTGGAGATTGCTGCCTGTGGCATAATTCACCCCGAGAAGTGGGGCCTAGGTCAATATATGCTTAAGTAAAAAGGTTCTGGAAAATCTCCAGGGTCAGCCTTGGGAAGGCATCCTCCAACTGCCAAGAAAGAAGTAAGAAGCTGAGATCACCAGTGTGGAGGCCAGAGAATGGTCGAAAGGGCAGGAAGGAGTGAGAACAAATCCTCCCAGTTTCTGCTCCACGGAGACTGAAGAACCAGAGAGGCCAATGGTGAGAATGTGGAGCATGTGGGCATGTTCTCTGGCATTGAATCCAGAGACTGACTTTCCCCTACTGTGCCAGGGCTCAAACCCAGGGCCTCACACCTACAAGGCTGCAAACCTAGCACTGTCACTCTGAGCTTTAGCCCTAGTCTCATGTGTCTCAACATTTACAGCTTTGATATCCTTAGTAAGATATGAGATATATTCAAGGACAAATGGTAGCATCATGCAGGTGTTCAGACTCATCACAGCCTACAAGGAGATGAAAAGCGAATGGATTTAAAAACATGATACTGTAGAACTTTTGGGTTTCTATACTCCAGATTCTTTAATGTTGTTTTTTAAATCTGGTTCCACACACCCAAAACCCCACGCAGGAAGGACTCTACCCTCAGAGGTTACTCCTGACTCTTTGTTCAGGGATTAATGACAGAAGGACTGGGGAGACCAAAGAGGGTGCCAGAGATTAAACCTAGGTCAGCTACATGCAAAGCAAGTGATTTCCCCACTGTAATATCTCTCTGGCCCCAAATGGTTTAATTTTTAAAGAGATCTTTGCAAGTAACGATATTGATCTATTGACACATACACATTCATGATGGCTAATGAAATCAAACAGGACATAGAGGACATCTGTGTGACATCTTCACTGAATGCTGAGAGCATCCTTAGCTCTGTGTTGAACCTGAGGTTACCCTATTCTGCTGATGAAAATACAGAAGCTCAGAGGTTTTGCTTTGCTTGTTTTTGCTATGTACCTTCTGTTCCCCCATGTCCCCCTTCGCAGTGGGGATTAACTACACCTCTTCTCACCTTTTTCAAACCTATTCTGTGCCTTTGAAGGAGAGTACAGATGGATAGAAACAGACCATGAGGCTTTAGGCTGGCAGAGGGTCCTACAAGAGTCACACAATGAAAAGAATGCCTGGATGGACGGGGAGAGGCATGTGTGGGTGGCCTGACTAAATCTAATCAGAGTTGAAAAGGAGCTTGTGCCTCTAGTGTTCCAGCAGCAGGAAATCGCCCTGATGGTCTTGTAAAGGTTAATTGGAGAAGCAGGGAGATGAAGGTGAAGTGAGGTAATAGTAGCCCCCTCTGGACATAGAAATGCAATGATTTATAAAGAACTCAGTCTCCTTAACTTGTTGAGTTACAGACCAAACTACTTGGCTTTATCCAATGGTGAAGTTTCTCTGCATCTTGCTTTCAACATGAATCTCCTTGGCCTTCCAGTTTGCAGGTTCCCTTGCCATTATGTCTTTCATATGCTTTATCTGGGTTCTCTCCTCATCATGAGGGCCTGAAACTAGGGCCCAGACAACAAACCTACAAAGCAACATCTTCATTGACATGATAAATGTTCTTCCTTAATTCCATCTATAGTGCTGGTGTAACTTGGAGTAGAGCCAGAGTGGTTGAGCTGAGCTGTTGGTCTCCTTCCCACCATATAAAACACATCCAGCATATCTAATGGAATTCTACCTGTCCTGATTCTTTGGATGGTGCATGAAAGACAGGGAGATAATTTCTCCAGAATTCATATTGGAGACACATCAAGCTCTGTGTTTGGGGTTCTAGATCTAGCAGGTGAGAACACAGAGTGTCCTTGCAGTATGAATGGAAAGGCACCATGTTTCAAGTTTGGGATGAACCCAAAATAATCCATTTGGTTTGATCTTAAATCCAAGCTTCATTGGGTATTCTGTTGTTTTGCAGTGGAGAAAAAGGATCAATGGCAGTGGAGACCTATCAAAAATGTCTCAAGTTAAACTGAACAAATTTCCTGAATGGCTTCTCCAAGTAGTCCCACCCAATTTTCTGAATGGCTACTCTGATTTAGACCCACCAATAGACTCATGGTGAAAGCAAGATGCAGAGGAACTTCACCATTGGATGAAGCTAAGTAGTTTGGTCTGGAATTCACGAAGTTAAGGAGACTGAGTTCTCCTTGGTTCTTTGATTTTCTGTAAATGGAGGGATCTTGGGGTCACCGCCCTCCCTTTGCTTCATGAAATAGACCCTATCAGAGTCATTTTTGAAGCCTTGAAGCCAAGATAACTCAACTGCAACCAACAAGTGGATTTTGTGAAGACTCAATTGTGTTAGGGTCACATGAGTCCAGACCTCCTGGTTTTAGTTTCCCATCCCTGCTGGTGTTCATTTACCATCTAGAGGAGCCAAAACTGGGGAGAATATGCCCTAAATCCCAGTGTCCAAGTCCAAGGAGCCTGCAATTTGACCCCAGTGTACCCCCAAGTGAGAGTGCTTTGTCACTCCCCTCTAATTCTTTCCAAATCCACACGCTTTGATCCAACTCAAGTTCCACTGAGCCAGCTTTAGAGAAATTGAATTTCCTTAATAGGTTTTCCTAGACAAATCACTTGAGAGCCAAGAAAACTCTAAGAGAGGCAGTGAGAGTCAGGAGAAAATGGGGAGGGGGACAGTCACTTTGGGGCTCTGCCATAAACAGGCTGTGGCTCTTCTTGGAGCCTAGAATGGGGTCTGGAAAACAAAGGGGACCCTGTTCAAGGATCTTCTCTTCACACACACACCCCAAATTGCCAAGTCCCTTTTGAGATAGCCCTCTGTAATTCTAAGATGCCTCATCTCTCTTGTGTGCCCACAAGGGACCCTGACCATTCCTCACCCAGTCTTGGCGGATACAATAGACAGCAGACAAATCCCATTACTAACCACTCTGAATCTCGGTTATGTGACCTGAAATAGTCATTTTGCCCTAATCTCCCCAGGCCTGGCCACTCCTATTAGCAGCTGGAGACAAGGATATTTACCTGTAATAAAGCTCTTTGAGCTCCTCAGATAAAGAGCTTTGCATTTACAAAGCTCAAAGTGGATTTTTTTTTAATGGAGCAGGACTCCAGTTTTTTTTTTTGTTTGTTTGTTTGTTTTTTGTTTTTGTTTTTTTTTTTTTTTGGTTTTTGGATTTTGGGCCACACCCAGCGGTGCTCTGGGGTTACACCTGGCTGTCTGCTCAGAAATAGCTCCTGGCAGGCATGGGGGACCATATGGGACACCGGGATTCGAACCAACCACCTTAGGTCCTGGATCAGCTGCTTGCAAGGCAAACACCGCTGTACCATCTCTCCAGGCCCAGGACTCCAGTTTTGCTTGCTTGTTTTCATGTTTCTTTGCACCCCCAATTATTCTCTCTGGAGAGGTGCAAAGTCATGTTTACTATCCAAATTCTCTCCCAGTAAATATATTTGTTTACTTGGGTTCAAATAAATATTTTTTTTTCTTTCTCTTTCTCCTTTGATCTGACAATAGGCTCCTAAACATTCTCAACCCGGGTAGATTTTCATAGTTTAGGGTTTTTTTGTTGTTGTTTTGAGGGTTTGTTTATTGTTTGTTTGTTTATTGTCTCACACTCGGTGATGCTCAGGAGTTATTCCAGGCTGTGCACTCATGAATTACTCCTGGCAATGCTCAGGGAACCATATGGGTTGCTGGGGATGAAAACGGGTTGACCCAAGTTGAACTTGGTGAATGAGAGTCACCAAGCCCTACATGATTATGTTTTAGAAGCTAACCTGAGACTGGGGAGAAAACTCAAGAGGCTGGATGGAGCACAGGCTCCACATAAAGGGCCTTGGTTTCAGTTCCTATGACCACAGGATCCTCAGAAAACTGCTGAACTAGGACTTCACTGACAAATATCACCTCCAAACCAAAGACCAAAACCCAAGTTAACAATGGGCCAGTCACCAAGATTTCAGAAGGGCTGAGAGGCATTGCACACACATGCGTTCCTGGAGCTGGATTGATAGTGCAGTGGGAAGGGTGTTTACTTTCAGGCAGCCAACCCAGGTTTGATCTCCAGCACCCCAGATGGTCTCCTGAGCACTGCCAGGAGTAATTCCTGAGTATAGAGCTAGATGTAACTCCTGAGCATCATTGGGCATGGCCACCCCCAACATAAATAGATGGATAAAAAACAATAAATCATATACCCAGAGAAACTATAAGGTAAAAACAAAAATAGGTTTTAAAATCTTATCAGCTGATCTGCTCTAAGATAATTGCTAATGGAGTTTTCGATAGAAAAAAGAAATGTAGGGACCAGAGTGATAGCACAGTGGTAAAACATTTGCCTTGCACGTGGCTGACCCAGGACGGACTTGGGTTTGATCCCGATGTCCCATATCATCCCCCGAGTCAGGAGCGATTTCTGAGTGCATAGCCAGGAGTAACCCCTGAGCATCAACGGGTGTGGCCCAAAAACAAAAACAGAAAAAGAAATGTCAACTAAGAATTATAGAATGTTAGCAGAGAAGCATTTACTTGAAATGATAAAAATCAGTAAGTTTTTCTCTACTGAAGTTTTAAAATTGTGATTTGGGGTTGAACTTTTTAAAGTTTCCCATTGTGAGCTGTTTCTTAATTTGTATAAAGGTCATATTTACAAGGGCTATATTTATTTTTAAACCAAGTATCTTTTATTACAGGGAGAGAGGAGTGAGAGTGAGAGAGAGAGAGAAGAGAAAGAGAGAGAAAGAGAGAGAGAGAAAGAGAGAGAGAGAGAGAGAGAGAGAGAGAGAGAGAGAGAGAGAGAGAGAGAGAGAGAGAGAGAAGAGGTGGTGTGGGGGAAGGGGTGAAGGCCTGGGTTCAATACACGAAGATTGAAGGATAGAAACAAACTAAGTTAGGCAGCATCTCTCTGATGCTTTATCTCAGACCCCCTGTGGACAGGCAGGCACTACTCTGGTCTCTGTACCCCACACCCCCTGGAAATCTAAACTTTCCCTTTTATACCAAGCATGGCACGGGGAGTGTCCAAGGGGCATATCCAAGGGGCTGGTTCAGGTTCAACTGTCATTACAGTGAGGGTATCCAAGGGGCAAAGGGCTACATTATTAAAGCAAAAGCTTAAAGGAACATAACTGGTAGTAGGATTTCTGTGTTCCCATGAAAGCAATAAAATCTTGAATTAATATTAAACACAGATATTTCATGTTTGCTCTAGGAATGAAGATAAATATATAAAATATTTATTTATTCCTAGAGCAAACATAAGTTTATACAAAAAAGAGATACAGAAGTATCATAAATAAGTTAAAAAGGAATACTAAACTACTGAAGTAATCTACAAGAAAATAGTTGAGGGAAAATAGCGAAAATGAAGGGAATATTTAGAAAACAAATGAGATAACATAATTATATATTACTGCATCAAATTTTACATTAAATGGTCTAATTACATCAGTGAACAGATAGAGACTCAATGCAATAAGACCGGTAGTTAAAACGATAGAGGAAGACAAAACAACATAAAAACACTAGCTAAAATGAGGTAGGAATGACTTTCTCATGTAATGATCTCTAGATCATATTTACTAGGACTATATTGTTAAGGGAGACATGATAACTCAGAAGAGCGATGTAAGAGCAAATCAAAAGTAGATTATTCTAATCTATAACTTTTAAATCTCTGTGTTATGCTAACATTTTTTTAAAAAAATATTTTGCCCAAACTTAGAAGTTTTAGAAATCATTCCAATGAGTCCTAGTATATAGTTTGAAACCTCAGTTCTAGATCCAGGTAATCTGTACAATTTTGATTTATGAGCTGACTCTTTTGTCCCCCATTTCTGGAGCAAGCTGAGGAGGGAAGGTTATTGTAGATTTTTATAGTTAGAGTCTATTTGGAGGTTATTATAAAGGAACAGTGGAGGCTTTTAGAAAGATAAAGTTGGTGACATTTTATAGAGAACTTTATAACTCCATCTTCTTCCTTCCACCCTCTGCTTCTTCTGTTCAGGTCCGCTGCCATTTTTTCTATTAATTCTTATCTTGTGGTCTATGAACTTAATGTTTTTCTCTGCCTATGATTTTCTTTCAAATATCTTCACAGCTAATTATTCATCTTACTTAAGGTTTTGACTTATGACTCCTCTACAATGGGGCTTTGCTTGTTCATCCTGAATAATGTTATGAACCTTTTCACCAAGCATTCAACTGAAACCATTCGATCTTTGTTTTCTTCTATGACTCTTAACATCACAGGGCAATTTATTTGCTTGCTTATTTGTTTCACATCTTTCCCCCTCTACTAATATAATGTCTACATGATAGAGTTTAAAGAAGTTCATTTTGTTCACTGCTCTAGCTCCAGCTGCAGGTATAGCATTTGCTACATAGTAAAGATTTCATAAATATTGGTTGATTTAACGATAAAAGTGGTGATTAAGCCACAAGAGATCATCTTGGCTCATTCTTGTTTGCAAATCTAAAGGGGAAAAATATTGGGCGAAGGAAAATGAAATGAGTTGTCTTTGGGGATGGGTTTCTTTCCTTTCATTATTACTTTTTTTTTTTTTTTGGTTTTTCGGGCCACACCCATTTGATACTCAGGGGTTACTCCTGGCTAAGCGCTCAGAAATTGCTGCTGGCTTTGGGGGACCATATGGGACACCGTGGGATCGAACCTCGGTCCTTCCTTGGCTAGCGCTTGCAAGGCAGACACCTTGCCTCTAGCACCACCTCACCGCCCCGCTTTCCTTTCATTATTAATGGCAATAATTACCTCTATCTTTGTGAAGTAAAGACCAGACTTCAGCAGTTGCCATGCATGATTATCAAGTCACCTCCATGTCACATTTGAAACTTTATTTAGACTTGTGAATTGTAAGGTTGTTAATAATCCAGTCATATCAGGTATTCAATATTCCAACCCCAATCCCTCCATCAGTGAAACTTTCCCTCCAACAATGTCCAGGTTACCCACCTTTTTTTTTTTTTTCAGGGGATAGCGAGCACGCAGTCCCCACTACCATAAATTACACAGTCGAGTTTCCCACATTTGGGGAAATCGCAGGGGTCAGCAGGCCCGGAGTGCAATGGGCGAGCCTCACCCTGGGGAAAACACTTTCCTAATCATGGAATCGCCCCTGCCAGGTAAGTATAGTACCCACCTCTTAACACCAGCCTGTCCCTTTAGTCTAAACAAAATAATATGCTTTATATTATTGCTAGGACATATAACTCATAATGGTGTTACTAAAGCTATTGTCTGAGGATTTGCTGAGTTCTGAGGTGTCACTTACGTCTTCTGTGTTACTGTTTTTGCTAATTTAACTTAGTGGGCTTCTACACAACTTCCCCATCTAACTTTCTACTGAATTGTTTCTACTGTGTTTCTACTGAATTGTCAGTTCTGTGAACTCATACTCCCAAGGCTGTGTCAATAGGATCTTTAAACACCATGGTGCCTCAGGCCTACCTGGTTTGATATGGCTGTGGTTTCTTTGCAAAATCAATTGTGGGGCTGGGCCATTAAAATTTGAGCAGAAACAGATGTGGAGCTCTGGGCCCTCCATCAAAACAGGGACTGGCCTGTCCCATCCAAGAAGGCTTCAGTGATCTGGGCCAGGAGACCAGTCCTACCAGGTTTGGTGTGGTGGCAGCCTCTCTTCCTTCATTATTACTACTATGTACTTCCCATCTAGACTAATCCAGATGAGGAATGAATATTTAATCAGTATTTCTTGGCTGGATGAATAAATGAATGAATGAACGAGTGGTCTCAGATATCAGCTAATATTGTTTGCTCTTAGGAAATGATGGTACTTCATATGCTACCACAGAATTTCCAGGACAATATTATTATTATTACTTTTTATCTAAAAGGCATTTCTTTATTACCTACATTTCTTTGAGGGCAACAACATAGTCTGGGATGTAGATTTGCTATTAACATATATTTCTCAAAAAAAAAAAAACCACCCTGAAAACCAGAACACAAGTTGATAAATGATCTATTTAAAATATTAAATAATGAGTGTTGCTTCTAAGCTGTCGAGTCTAGAACTTGTTCTAGCAAGAAGTTACTATTTTAAAAGAAAGCATGGCCTATTTAAAATGTTTACACCTACAAAGTGAAAATAATTACATAAAAATTTAATGTAAAACAATCAAGCTCTTTACAAAATAATCAATCCTTCCATATCATAAATGTTTAGAAAAGGCACACCTGCTTAAGGATGGATGAAGCCAGCATGTTTACATGGATCTACGTTGAGCTTTATTTGAGAATAATGCCAAAGTCTAAATCAGAGGTCATTTTTAATTGACATATAATTAGAGCCAATATGATGCCAGATTTTAAATTTGCAGTGTGATGAGTTTTGACAAATGTATATACTCGTCTGACTAACATCCCAATCAAAACGTAAGCCACTGCCATTGCCCTTCAAAGTTCCTTCATGTTTATTTCTTGTTTATTCACACATTTATTTTCCAAAGGCAACCACAATTATGATTTCTATCTCTATAGATTATGTGGTCTTTTACTTTATACAAGTGGAATCCTACACAAAATATTTCTTTGTACTGAATTTTAGGCCCAATACATTATTTTTATGGATAGTGACTTTTTATTTGAGTGGCTAGACTTTGTTTTATTCATTTTTAATTGGATTCTTTATTTTTGAAGATACAACTGCCTGAGCTGGTCTGCTCCTGGCTCTACACTCAGAAATCATTCCTGGGGGATCATCCCTATGGATGCAGGGGATGAAACCTGACTAGACCACATGCAAGGCCTTAACCCCTTTACTATCTCTCTAGCTTCTAATTTTTGTTTGTATGTTTATAGATTTTGGGGTATTTATCACATTATTATTTAAGATAAGTCAAAGAGACTTAATTAGAATAATTAAGTCTTATAATATAATAATATTAAATAATAGTAAAATAAAAGCAAAACAATATTATGTTATGTTATATAATATAAAATAAAACAAAACTTTAAATAATATAATTATTTTAGATTATGTAGTATAATAAATAATGAGATTACATTAATTATAATAAAATAAAAATATAATAATATTAAAATAATTCATTAGAATAATATTGAGCATGTCATCAGACAGGTTTTGAGAATGATGATTGCGCATTTTGGGAAGGTAGAAATCTGACCTATATTATCTAAGAGCAGAGACTGTAAGGTCACAATCTCTAGGCCCACGAATCTCTGCTGTGTACAAGCAAAATGACTGAAGGAGGAGTCAAAACTTACATTTCCTCATGTGTACAATTGTACTCATGCATATCATACTGTTGTGAAAATAAAATCCTGTACTAAATTTAAGGCTGTTAGCTAAATAGAAGGCAGAGATCAACAGCTCCCTACAGAAGACACTGTATTAGAGTCAGGATCATTAGACATTCAATGAGTAAGATTTTCTCTGTAGCCTGGAACCTGGATACTAATAGTCTACAATCTTTCTAACTCTCTTTGCCTGCTTCCCTTTGGGATGAGTTCAGAGTACCCACAACTGAATGGTAGGAAAAATCTTAGCAGCTGATGTCGTCTTTCCAAGACAATCCAGAACTACAAACATGCCAATATTCTCCATTCAGAAGTCCTGGATTCCACATTATAAATTGGAACTGTAAATTGTACATAGCTGTAAATTGGAAAGCATTTTTATATCATATATTCTTCTTGGTTTTGCCATGCTGTTATGTTTCTCCTTCTGACTGAAGGTTGAGAAACCAGCCCTTCTTCTCCATCTCATCTCACATTTCTCTCCACTGCTCTCCCGCCTCTAGGTAGACTCCTCTCTAGTGCCTGGCATGTGAGAGGTCTTGACACTTGGAAGAATATTGAGGTTTCCTGGTGGTCTCCACCTCCATTTGTCTTTTATCTTCTTATTCCAACAATTTGAACTTGGTCCCATGCAAACTCATTGGCCATCCTCTGCTGAGACTTGCTGTGTTTTACTGCAGAATCATCACCAATTTTATACCACCCCCCAAAAAAAGTTTAATTTTGTTTATTTAGGTTTATTTTTATTTAAGTGTATTTATTTATTTAGGTTTATTTTATTTTATAAATAATAATATTTTAATTTAAGTTTATTTTATTTTTTATATAATATTTATGTGAAACTAGAAAAATGGAAGTGTGGTATATCTTTACAAAAGAGTTTATACCTAAATAGTTTATAGTTTTATGATGAAAGAGAATAAACACATTCTTGGACTAAATTCTTGGACCAAAAAAATCCCAACAACATGGTGTGAAAATAGTGTGGAAAACATGAATGCTTTGGGGATCCCAGAAAGAGGTATGTCCATACTTGGTATTCCAGGAACTTTGGAATAATTTTCAAATTCCTTTCTACTTTCCATCAACACAGAACCTCAGCCATTTATTTTTTCATCTCTCACCTTTACTTCTTTTTCTCTGTTCCCATTGCTTAGAAATCGTTCCTTGTCCTTGTGGTAAACACGGCTTCCTCTGTCACAACCCTACTTAGTTATGACTTCTATCAAGCTTTACCCTAATCACTGCCTCCAATTCCTTCTAGTAGTTCAGTTATTACAACATTTGCCACAGCTGTATGTCTGTCCCTCTGTTAGCATTAATAAAAGCTAATACTCAACAAATATCATGGATCAGGAATAATGTCCTTTATTTGATTTATTCTTCCTCGTCTTAGTATCCTTTTGGGTTAAAAGGTTACATGACTCCTCCCATTTGACAGACGAGAAAAGTGACTTGAGTTGTATGACTTGACAGTAAGTGCTGGCACTAGAAGGTGTAATGAATATTGGACACCCACTTTTAGTTTCTTCCATGACTGGAAAGAAACCTCTGTTTTCTCAAGTCTGTTCAGACTATGAAACAACTAACCCAAACTTCTTTGTTTCTGCAGCCAATGAGTGAAATTGAAATTATTGTTCTCAGCTCTTCCCACTATGCACATATTTATCAAATAAAAAAGGATGCTTTGTTAATTTTGGATTTTATTTAACAACAAAAAATGTCTCTCAAATATGTTTTGTCATATATTTATACTAAGAAATTTTCATTATCCATTTGAAATACAAAGTTAATTGATGTCTTGCATTTTGTCTAGTATCTTTATACTTGAGACAATGCTACTTCCTTGACTAGAGGTTGGGAGTTAGTGGTCACCAAGGGAAAGAAATTATTTTCATGCTGTTCCTGATTTTGGTCAAATAGATGGTAATGTGCTTTCTAGTCATGCTTTAATCTTCCCAATAACTTGGGGGGAGTGAGTTTTGTTTCTGACTAAAAGCTACCATTGTTTGGCTTCAAATTACAAAACAATGAGGAGATTGCAAATGATAAAAAGCTCTGTGACTTTTCTCTTATTGAGTAGGGGAATGAGGTCTATGTCTTTTCTTGGATTCAAAGAGAGTGGTGGTCTGCAACAGCTTTGAATAACAGATTAGGGCAGACATGATGTTTCTACACCCTGTCTTGGAACTCTTTTTCTGAGACAAACCAGCTACCATAGCCAGACTGTCACTACTTTACCCTCTCATGCTGAAGAATCTTACACTTACTCTGGTCGGTGATATGCAGCACAGAGACACATGTGAGTGAAGATCTGAGGGAACATCCTGGGAATAAATCTTGAACCAATGACTGTGAACCACCCAGCTGAGCCTTTCCTCAATTCTTTACCTATATAATCACCTGCAAAATAAATAGTTTAATACACAACGTCTTCATTATGCTTTCATTGACATATCATTGGTTTACCATATTATGAAGTTCCAGAGGGTTAGCTTTACATATTTCTGAGTGTATAATCCTTACCACTCCCAACACTACTTATATCTCACATCCTCCTCTCTTCCTGCCCCTCTGGTAACTATCAGAATTTTCAGTGGGTCCAAGGTAGTGCTTTCTTTGCCAGTGGGTCTGTTTTAGTTATTCTTATTCCACATATGAGTGAAACCATCCATTGTCTCATTTCCTGCCTTAATTCACTTAGCATAATCACCCTAGGTTCCATCCATTGTGTCCCAAAGGGCATGATTTCATCTTTTTAGTATACCTTTGAGTATATTTACCACGACTTCTTTATGCAGTCATCTGTCAACAGGCATTTAGGCTGAGTTCTTGTTTTCCCTCTTGTGAGGAATACTGCTTTGAATAGAAGTATATGGAAAACCTTTTGGATTGTTTTCAAATCTGACTAATGAAAATCATTGTTTTCTAACCACTCAAGAGTTTCTTTTTAACAACTCTAGAGCTGTTCATCCTGCAATAATAAGTATTAAATTGAACCAAAAGACCATCTAAGAAGACCTGCCCTGTTCACTGAATAGCTCTGTGTGTGTCTTCATTCCCTCATGTGTAAAGTGGGGTAAGTCTAGCTCATAAAGGAGAATATTGAGACCTTGAAAGATTTAGTGAATTGTCTGAGTTCACAGAGCTTGGAGTAAGAGATAGAAAAGTTCTCATCTGCCTGACTCCAAACCTCTGTTTATTCTCCCTTCCTCCCTCACTTTCCCTGATTTCAAAATTGAAGTCTCAGCTTCCTGCTCTGTAGAACAGAGATGCTTAGAGTCCCTCCCTTACTGGATCATAATTGTGAGGATTAAAATAGGAAAAAAAGCCCATAGCAGGATTCGTATAATGCCTGGTACATATTTAGTTATCAGTAAATGTTCATTGTTATTTTTTTTTTTATTGTCTCTCTTGCTAAGGCTTCCAGCCAGCATCTACTCGGTGTCTGCATTCTCTCTCCAGGTCTCTTGCTTGCGGAAAACTTCATTAGGAGGCATCTTTAACTGAACCATCCAGAGCATGGCCTTTGAATATTTAATAAATTCCTGAGGCGCTCAGAGAACAATGTGAGAAATCTCCCGTAAAAATCTATTAGTGTTAATAAAATACCACCCCACAGGTTGGCCATTAGTAGCAATTACAGTTTTCAAACAGGCCAGATCACTCTTGGCGATGGCCATGCAGCTCATTTTCCTTCCCACCTCTTGCCTCATTACAGAAGCATGGACCATTTCTAGGTGGAAGGTCCCATGCATTGAGCCATACTTGTAATTCCTTCCAGTTCCTTCCAACCCCACCAAGCTGCTTCAATTTCTCATTTATCCAGCATGAATGTGTGAATGCCAAGCTGCGAAGAGAACTAAGGAATTCCAAGATGCTTGCCTGCAAGAAGACCCTCCTCTTTCCTGGGCTGCTGAAAGGGTAAGGAGGGGAAGACAGGAAAGAATGTGCCATCTTTCCCCCCAGCCCTTCCTATCCTGAAGAGAGCAGCCAAGAGAATCCATTTTTCTTTTATTGTCTTGGTTTTTGTTTGGGGCCACACCCAGCAGTGTTCGGGGCTTACTTCTTGGCTCTGCACTCAGGAATTACTCCTGACAGCTTGGGAACCAGATGGGAGGCTGAGGATCAATCTCAGGTCAAAGCACCTTGCTCCCTGCACTATCTCCTCAGCCTCAGAATTCATGTTTTCCTGGTGTTGAATTCACAGCGGCACTAATTTTAGGTCACTCCTCCTACATCCCTTTAAGAATCTTGACCATTGACAGAGTGTTTTAAAATTCATTTATCAAGTGGAGAAAAAGAAGCTTAGAGAAGTAAAACCATTTGCCCAACACCACACAGTGAGATGGTTGGGACAGGGGTAAGACCTGGGTCTTTAAGATCCTGAATCCTCCAGAAGTTGCACTTTAGAATAACCTGGGGAACATTTGGAAAAGGCATATGTATTTTTCATGTGCTGGCCAGACCCATGGAATCAGAAGGACCAGGGATAAGAACCTACTGCTCTGAGGGTTCTAATTTCTTCTGGCAACCTGAGAGCTGACCCATTGTAATTCTGTCTTCTTAACCCTGAATGTAGGTATTCTGTGATAAGCTTATTGAGGGGCTTATAGCCCTGCTCCCCTTGGGAACTGTACCAGGACAGAATGGGCATAAGGCATGGAGCTGCATCAAGCCTAGATGGGAAAGTGCTTTGACCCCTCACTATCCAGTCATGACACTTTATTTCCTGTTACCTCCTCTACAGGATCTGAGTATGCATGGTGCAGTGAAACTTCAACCCAGGGATAGTAGGTAGAAAAGAATCTTTGAAAAAATTTCTAGGACATGAAAGGTGATAGCAAGGTGATTAGGCTACCCTAGATAGCTTGTCCTCATACCCCCAAGATCTCTTTCTGTGGAACAAGAAAAGAGAGACACTGCCTTTCTCCATTCCTTCCTGATAGCTGTTACCTGTGAGCTTCCTCTCCGTGATCAAGCTGAGTCATACGTGAGATGTTGCTGAATTACAGGCTTTCTTTGGGCATTATTGGGGTCTGTCAAGTGTCTGGTACATAGTATAGGCTTATTCAACTCTTGTCCATAACAAATTATGGATGAAATAAGCCCAAAGAGTGCAATGCATGTTCTTGAACTGTATTGGGAGAGTGGTTGGGCATATGGAAGTGTCCGAAAGAGGCTGAAGTGTGTGTGTGTGTGTGTGTGTGTGTGTGTGTGTGTGTGTTTTCTTGAAGAGATAAAACTTGCAGGAATGGTCACCTGGGGTTCTCAGTGAGCACAAGCAGCAGGTGTCTTTCACAATCACGTCAAGAACCAGATCAGACCATCACCAGAGGAAGTGTCGTGCTCCCAGCTGTTCCTGATCATGGCTCTGTCTCATCCTTGGTCCTCTTGTTTGGGAGACAGGAGCAGATGACAGGAATGCAGAGGATGGACATGAGCAAATGTCCTGCTTGTGAAGCCATTGCCAGGTCACCAGGACTGGAAACGGGAATTTGACTGTGACTAAATCCCACTGATTAGAAGGCTGGCATCCCTCCGTCGGGCAGACTGGCCTGTTTCCTATGTCTGCCTTCTCTGCCCGTGACATTGTGTGATTATATTAATCAAAGGGAATGTCACTAGTGATATCCCATCCTTTTTTTTTTTTTTTTTTTTTGCTTCTTAATGAGGGAACTTTACAACTGTCTTTTAAAATATGATCTGGTAATTGGGTCTTCTGGGCTTTACAATGATTTCCAGGAAAGTCGGTTATTTTCTTTTGTGTCCATATCTTGGGCACAATCCTCTTTTGGCAGGTCTTTCATGGATGATGTAAGAGATAAGAAATGTACCCAAAATCCATGCACACTATCTCTGGAGCTTGATTTTTCAGACTCCTAAGTCCTTTGAACCTGCATTACTAAAGGAGCTGACACCGCCCAGTTGCAGCCCATGGGGGGGTGGGTAATAAAGGGGTTCAATGTTTTCTCATTGATTCAAAGGCCCCTTTCTCTATTTCTATGCCAGCCACTTGGAACCATAATTGTCCTCTTTCCAGGTGTGACTCAAATGCTATCCTTCTGGATGAAGGCTAAACTAGCTTAAGGGGAGACGGTGGAAATGAAACTCTGGGAGACTCTCGGGCCTTTTGTCACCCCTCCAGGTAGCAGAGAGAGGAAAAGAGAAGGTTGTTGATGATCTCACAGGGCAACTCACAACTGAGTCTCTTATTCCAGCAGAGAGAGAGAGAGAGAGAGAGAGAGAGAGAGAGAGAGAGAGAGAGAGAGAGAGAGAGAGAGAGAGAGAGAGAGAGAGAATGTATGTGTGAGCTGCTGGAATATGGATTTGAGAATGGTCAGTTGGCTTACTGGGAATGATCATGGCATTTAGACATTTAGAAAAGTGCCTTTGAGATCTGCTTGATGTCTACCACTCTATTAGTTTTAGGTACATGGAACAAAGATTTGTCATTGCCTGGACAGTAAAGGCCCAACAAAACAAGTCTAGTCAATTCGGTCACTATGAATCACAGCAAGGCTGTTGGTTACTAGGAGAATTTGGAAGATCTACCCTCAGCCACTTTCACATAGGCAATTTATTGTTCTTAATTCTAGTGCACAGGCAGTCCCTCACCACATTCCCATGGCATATGAGGTGGTATCTTGGGCCTGCCACTCATTTGCCACCCCTGCCTCCAGCTCTGGTAACTAGACTATTTTCTACTCTGAGAGCTTCATCTTCTTTTGCTATAGTCATCTTGGAAGAGAGTTTATATGGACATTAACTTCTTTATATGACTTTTTTTCACTTAACATTAATGTCCTCAAGATCATTGCCTTTTGGTACGAAGGGCAGGATGGTATGCTTTTTCATTGATGAGTAATATTCCTTCATGAATACCATTTGTTTAATCTGTCATGTTATTATTATTTTTTGTTTAAATAAATAACCTTGTTTAAGCACCATGATTACAAACATTTTAGTTGGGTTTCAGTCATTTAAAAAAAAGGAATACCATGGGGCTGGAGTGGTGGCACAGCTGTAGGTGTTTGCCTTGCAAGTGGCTGACTTACGAAGGGCCTGGGTTCAATACCTTGATGTCCCACATGGTCCCCAAACCAGGAGCTATTTCTAAATGCATAGCCAGTAATAACCCCTGAGTGTCACCGGGGATGGCCCAAAAACAAACAAACAAGCAAACAAAAAAGCAATACTCATCTTCACCAGTGCAACATTCTCACCACCAAAGCACCCATCTCCGTCCTCCCTAATCCTTTCCTGTATTCAAGACAGGCATTTTATTTCTCTCACTCACTACCATTGTTGTGATATTTGTAGGTGTAGTTATTTCTCTAACTGCACTCACCTCTCTTTTTGGCAAGCTTCATACAGTGGCTGGTCCTTCCAGCCCTCATCTTCATTGTCTCTGGATATTATTACAATAATGTCTTTTATTTTTCTTAAAACTCACAGATGAGAGAGACTATTCTGTGTCTATCTCTCTACCTCTGACTTATTTTACTCAGCATAATAGTTTCTATGTCTATCCATGTATAGAAAAATTTCATGACTTAATTTTTTCTGATGGCTGCATAGTATTCCATTGTGTAGATGTACCACAGTCTCTTTTTTTTTAAATTAATATCTTTATTTAAACACCTTGATTACAAACATGATTATGGTTGGGGTTCAGTCATGTAAAGAACACCCCCCTTCACCAGTGCAACATTCCCATCACCAGTGTTCCAAATCTCCCTCCTCCCCACCCCACCCTCACCTGTACTCTAGACAGGCTTTCTACTTCCCTCATTCATTCTCATTGTTAGGATAGTTCGCAATGTAGTTATTTCTCTAACTACACTCATGACTCTTTGTGGTGAGCTTCATGAAGTGAGCTAGAACTTCAAGCCCTCCTCTCTTTTTTCTCTATAAATTATTGCAATTTTTGAAATTTTATTTCTTAAAACCCATAAATGAATGAGACTATTCTGCATCTTTCTCTCTCCCTCTGACTTATTTCACTCCACATAATAGATTCCATGTACATCCATGTATAGGAAAATTTCATGACTTCATCTCTCCTGATGGCTGCATAATTTGTTGAAGGGCATCTTGGTTGTTTCCATAGTCTGGCTATGGTAAATAGTGCTGCAATGAATATAGGTGTAAGGAAGGGATGTTTGTATTGTATTTTTGTGTTCCCAGGGTATATTCCTAGGAGTGGTATAGCTGGATCATATGGGAGCTTTAATTTTCAGTTTTTGGAGGAATCTCCATATTGCTTTTCATAAAGGTTGGACTAGATGGCAATCCCACCAGCAGTGGATAAGAGTTCATTTCTCTTCACATCCCCACCAGCACTGCTTGTTCTCATTCTTTGTGATGCGTGCCAATCTCTGTGGTGTAAGGTGGTACCTTTTAGTTGTTTTGATTTGCATCTCCCTGATGATAAGTGATGTGGCACAATTTTTCATGTGCCTTTTGGCCATTTGTCAAATTGGCACATTTCACGTGCCTTTTGGCCTTTTTTGGTCAAATTGCCTGTCCATTTCTTTTTTTTGTTGTTTTTTTTTTTTTGTTTTGTTTTGGGCCACACCCGTGTGATGTTCAGGGGTTACTCCTGGCTATGCGCTCAGAAATCGCCCCTGGCTTGGGGGGGACCATATGGGACGCCGGGGGATCGAACCGCGGTCCTGATCCTTGGCTAGTGCTTACAAGGCAGACACCTTACCTCTAGCGCCACCTTCCCGGCCCCGCCTGTCCATTTCTTATCCCCATTTTTTGATGGTATAAGATTTTTTTTCTTGTAAAGTTCTGTATATTTTTTATATTGTATATTAGCCCCTTATCTGATTGTACCAGTTTCTTTAGCCACTCTTCTGTTGTCAGACATCTGGGTTGTTTCTATATCCTGGCTATTAAAAATAGTGCCAAAATGAACATAGGTGTATCATGCCTCATTTATAATACATGACATTAATTATGATACGTAGCTACAATATGTGGGGTTTCTTGAAGTTATAAAAGTAATCTTTAATTTTCCTTCGGTTTTCTGGCTCAGAGAGTAGATCCCATTTTAATTTTTTAAGGTGCTCCCAAATTGTTGACTGCAATGAGTGCATAGAGGCCGAACAAAGTTACTATCCATTGGCAATGCACAGAGGCTCCCTGGCTCTCATATCCTGCCCAACACTGCTCTTCTTTGGGAGATAATGATTTGGGGGATCATGCTTCTGACATGTGGCTAGTGATGTCTTATTGTGGCTTGTATCTACATTTCCCCAAGGATTACTTACGTTGACCACTTTTTCATGTGCCTATTGACCATCTCTCTGCCCCCCAACTCAAGATTGCTTTCTAAATAAAGAATTTTATTTATCAATAGTTCAAGTCAAGGAAGTTCACATGATAAAGGAAAATTACCCACATGTTTTAAAATTTTCTCTTGACAGAAATAATGGTGGGTTTGATATTATTCTACTCACCTCTTCTCCCACCCCCAATAAAAATTGGCTGAGTGAGGTCACAAATCCCATTTCTAAGTGAGAACCAGAGTAAGCATTATCCAGCAGAGAACCTTTGGGTCCCTTCCCCATGCCATCTTCCCAGTTCCTAAGATTGTTTGAATTCACAATTCTTCTATTTCACACCATGGCTTTTTAAAGTGTTCATATGCACTCCTTGGGAGGGGGTATTGTCTATTTATTGTCTCCACAAATAAATGTATTTATTGAGTTTCATGGGTTTTGTTGTATTGTATATAGTTCGCTATTTAAAAATGTTTTATTCATATCTATATCTTGTCCAAGGTAGACATCTCTAATCCATCTGAAGCTTCATGTTCATGGAACTTGGAATCTGCAGCAATTGCTCCAGGCAGGCAAGACTAATCAATGGGAAATGACATGAATAGAAACACCCATTTCTCTCCTCACATTTGAAAATATTTAAATTATTTAAGGTTGAAGCCTGCACTTTTTTCTTCTGTACTTATCCTCTGTCCTTCAAGACAGGTCTAAAACTGAGACTTCCAAATGCTGTAGCTTCTAGCTGTTCAAGGCTGGAAGTCTCGGTCCCTATCCATCTGCTCAGATGGGCCACCTATGCTTTAGGAAGAGGGTCTTGTGTTCTGAGATGAGCTGAAGATATAGAAAAGAAAACAATTCCAGGAAACTGTACCTTCCATTCTTCCTCCCTTTTTCAATCTCCCCCTTGAAAAAGGGGAGAAAAGGGTAAGCAATGCAAACCAGCTTAAAGCTCGTTAATGTACTTGACCTTCCAAAAGAAAAATTAATTCCAGTTTCACACATACTGGCTGTGTTGCTCATCATTGTCAAGACGCTGCCATCATCACTGTGGCGATGTCATGTCTTGAGGCGCAATGAGTCTGCCACTTCCCTTTGCTGGGCTGATCTGGACTGAGCTGATTGGTGCTGGCCAAGACACCAGCCCTGTCTGCTTTGTTTTGCCTTTTGCTGTGTATGTATGTGCATGCATGTATGTGTTTGTTCATGACAGAGAGTGTGTGTGAGACCATGAGACAGAGTGTGTGAGAGAGGGCAAGGGAGAGATTGCTGGATAATTTGTGCTCCCATGTTTGTATGAACAAAAAACATCTGAGGGTTTGCATTTAGCATGTGTGAGTGCATGTGAAGAATGTGGACGGTGTAGAAGAATGTCAATGCATGTGAATGTGTGTGAAGAACATGGGCAGTGCATGAGTGTGTGTGAGCAAGGTGAGTGGTTCATGTGAATGTGTGTGAGTGTAGATGAGAATGTGTGCCTATGGAATGTGGAGTGTGGAGGAGTGTGAGCATGTTTTGGGGGGGGATGTGGGAGCACTCAGGATTCATGTAGGCTGCTGCTCATGGGCTGGCAGAGATGTCCATGACAGGAATCAACATGTCTGTGGCATTACACTCCTGTGGTGGCTGTATGTGGTGTGGCATTTCTGAGCCTGTGCTTTTGGGGGCTCTGATGTCTTGTGCATCTGTGGAATCTGCATGTGTGCAAGCCGTGCCTGAGAGCTTGGTGCTTGTCCTTGCATGGAGACTGTATCTGTGTGCAATCATACTGTTTGCATGTCTCTGTGTGTGTTTGTTGTGTATGTGTGTGTGTGTCCACTGGTGTGTTTATGAGATTGTTCTCAGTGCTGCTGCATGAGCCCCTTTTAAGTCCCAGAGTAAGTGGGAGTGCCGTTCATTCATTTATTGAGACTTAATGAAGGGAGGGAGGGAGAGGAAGAGAAAGAGAGAAAGAGAGAGAGATGAGAGGAAACTTATCTCACCTTAATACACACTGTCCTTGGATTAGGTTTTTTTTTTCCTTTGTTCTAAAAAAATCTTCTGGAACTTAGATGACTTCTTCCCTGCTTACTCCTTTAGCAATTACTCCTGGCTCTGTGCTCAGTAATCTGAGCAGGCTCAGGGCACCATATGGAATGCCGGGGATGGAACTGGATCTGCTGCGTGCAAGGTAATCTCCTTACCCCCTGTACTATTGGGAATGACTCCCAGAGATCTAGTGTTCAATATGGCTAGAGCTGACCAGATCTGAAGAAGCCTTATTATAAGCATTTTAGTGGGGCCCTGAAGGAGACTGGATAATGATGCCAGCCAGCGGTGCTGATGATGATAGTAAGGATGGTGCTGATGCTGGTGGTACTGATGGTGGTGATGGTAACAATAGTGGTGATAGTGAGGATGATCGTAGAGTGGTGATGGTGGTGGTTGTGATGCTGCTGATGTTGATAGTGGTATTGATGGTGATAGTGGTGGTTATAGTGGTGGTGGTGACCATGGTGATGATGGTAATAGAACTGGTGATAGTGATCATGGGGTATTGATGGTGGTGGTGATGATGATGGTGGTGGTGGCGATGGTGGTGGTGGTTGTGATCATGATTATGATGATGTTTGTAATAGTGGTGATGATGGTGGTGGTGGTGATACTTCAAAAGGCCCCACTCATGGTTCCATCTGCCTGATTGAACCTGGTTTTGAGGTTCAGAGAGAGCCACCATGAGACCATCCTTTGTCCTTCTCTAGGAGAGTTCCTAGAGTCCAGATTTGGGGGATATAGGGAGGGTGAGGTAAGGAACTACATTAGGGTATAGTTTGAGGGTCTCATAAGAGGGGGGTGGGACTAGGGAGAAACTCAAAGCCTCAATCAGAGTGAGGACCCAGGGAGGAGAAAAAAGTCTGGGGTACAGAGTTCTGCATCATGGTGAGGAAGGAAGTGGGGGAACAAAAGGAAAAGAAACAAGTTTAGTAGCTGGGCTTTGTGAAAGAGGGTGTAGTGAGCAGTGCTTCAGTTGGAAATAAGTGTGATAAAGACAAAGATGCTTCTGAGGGCACCCAATCTACAGTCACTCCCTCAACGCACCCTGCCATATTTGGGGGTTACTCAGCTTTGGGCCCCACTTTTTGATCACCTCTTTCCCTTGTGACACTTGTGTAACCCATAATACACAGATGCCCTCAACCACCCTCACCACACGTCCTCCAGCTTCCCCAGAGTCAAGAAGGAAAAAAAATCAAGGGACTCCCCCACCCCCAATAATCATTCCTGAATCTTGCTTCAAAGGAGGGTGGTGGGGCTTGGAGAACTCTGCCCTGGGGTGGAAAGGGTTCAAGGGTGGTGGGTCAATCATTCACCCGGACCAGGGAGAGGAAATTGCTGATCCCATATCACCAAGCCCTGGAGGGTGGTGGGGTGCTCCCCCCACCCCTGCACAGGTATGTTCAGCAGTGGGAAGTGTGGAGGTCATGTAGCTTCCTGTGGCCTCTACAAGAGAGTCTCTCCTTTAAGGGGGCTCGGGGATCATGACCCCCTGTCTCAGATTCTCAATTAGGTCTTATTTTCCACCTTCTATGGGAGCCACAAAACACAGTTCTGGAACTGTGAAAACAACACATTGGCAAGAAAATGGTTGGCGGAATCATTTTCTTTGATCTGTTTTTGTTTGGGGGCTATACCTGGCTGTGCTCAGGGGTTACTCCTGGCTCTGTGCTCAGTAATCTGAGCAGGCTCAGGGCACCAGATGGAATGCCAGGGATGGAACCTGGATCAGCTGCGTGCAAGGTAAACTCCTTACTCTCTGTACTATCACTCACTCCGGCCCCTCAGGAATCATTTTCATGGGTGTCTTAATGGGATCTCAGAGAGACAAAATCTGAGTAGCTCACTCACAGTTACCCAGATCCAGTGTGAGGAGAAACTGCTGGCCATGCCCCAGAAGCTCACAAATCAGTATTCACTTTCCTCCCTCCTCCATTTCAACACACAACTGCTTTGCTGTCACCCATTCCTGGTCCCTGAGCCCCAGTTTCCTCCCTTGCACAAAGAATCAAAGTGGGAAGCTGTCATTAATAAACTCTAATGTTGACTAAGACCCAAGCATCAGATCAAGCTTCCCCCTACCCCTACCTCTCAATCTGTTTGACATCTCCTACCCCCACTGAACCCCTCCCCTCTCAAGTGTGAATTGGAAAAACACTACTGGGTGCTCTGAGCTCTGGGTCTGGGTGCAGGGATGCCCCCTAAGTAGCAGTACCTGGTCAGGCTACACTCCCACATCACAGCAGAAGGGATGTGGGACTGAGTTCTAGCACAGCTTCAGAGAGGAATTCCCCAAGATCCTGTATTTTTATGTGCTCATGAAAGTCAAGCAGTGCTTTCTCTATTTCTCTCTCTCTCTCTGTCTTTGCTCTATCTCTCTGTCTCTCTGTTTCCCCTCTCTCTCTCCTGGGGTTCATGTAGAAGCCACTAGCAGTGCAGAGAAATTTACAGAGATCTTGGGGATTGTCAGCATGACTCCTTGCCAATATGGGCTTCCCCACGTGTATTTGAGAATCTGCAGAGATGCCAGAAGCTCTTTCTACAAACTGGGAATGAGAGAGAAGGTAGAACAGGAGAGAAAGGATCCGACACTTTGCCTAGTGCCTTGACGTCATGAGATTTCCTTGTTTGTGAGTTTTTGCGCCAAATCACTAAGCAAAGGTTGAGCCCCATTTTATAGCATTAGGAGCAGTTCATGGAGCATTCCATGACCCTGCTCTCTGTAGGTTTTGGAGAGAGACAGCAACGGGGATGGTCTCCTGGCTTTCCCTTTACCATCCACTCACCACCAGCCCAGCCCATCCAGCTCCCGGCATGCATTGGTTGTTAAGCTTGAATGCTCTCAAAGAAGGTAGACTTTGGAAACTGCTTGTTTGCCTCATAGGCGAGTCTGAGACTCTTGTTACAAATGTTTGATGGCAGGAATAGGTTTATAGGTGACCCGTTTTCTTCATCAGCCTGCATGGAAATGTGGGGAGAAGAAAATAGACTATTTTTTATTTTGGTTTGTTTTTGGGCCACACCTGGTGTTGCTCAGGGGTAACTCTGCTCTCAGAAATTACTCCTGGCTTGGGGGTTCATATGAAATGCCAGGGATGGAACCACGTATCATCCTACATTAGCACGTGCAAAGCAAATGCCCTACTGCCTGAGCCGCCGCTCCGGCCCCAAGAGGAGACTATTTTTATTTGCTGTAGCTTGAGTTTGATTTCTATTTTCCTGTAAGGGAAAGAGGGCCTCTCAGGTGAAAGCCGAGGAACCCCAGATCAGGGTCTGGTTTATATTCACTGAACTTTCTCATATTACCAGCAGATACCAAGACACAGGCTGATTCATTGTATAAAAGTTCCCCCAAGAGCTATGGTGGAGCCTCCAATCATCCCAACTCCCTCACCATCCCTCCGCACTGAACTCCAAGTTTAACAGTCAGAAAATCTCTCCAACAAGTGACCCAGAGCCCACAAAAGGCAAAAAAGCATGATTGCTTTTCTTGATTTCCCCCACCTTGTCCCATTAGGCGGCACCATAAAACATTTGATTTCAGATATTAAAGGCGGGTGGGGATGAGAAGGTTGTGTAAGGTTTGCTTGGTGACTCTTTTTCTCACGGTACAATGAAAGATGATTTATAGAGGGAATGAGTGGAAGAAATGGCACTAATAGGATTGAAGCTGGGAATGATCATGGATTGAGTATGGCTGTACCACTACAGAGACAGAAGAGTTTGGAGGTGTCGAAGGCAGCTGAGAGTTTCATAGATGAAAGCAGAAATGGAGAGAAACTGTCTTCACAGCCAAGATAGAAATGTCAGCCTTGCTGGACTTTGCATTGTCTGGACTTCTCTGGGTGGCTGTGAGCGTGGGTAAAACCCAGGGGAGTGAGGATTCACCACAGTCCCAATAAATGAGATTTGAATTTGAGTGCTGCATTCAGATGTTGCTTAATTTATGAGATATGCATGAAACATTCCCCAAAATGAGAAAGTGCCTTGGTTTGCGAGCAGGGTCATAAAGTGGGGGAATTTGACACTTGGGTAGCAGGCACTTTCATATCTGTCCCCCATCTTCCACAGCAGGACATTTTACCTTCAGTCCCAGCCAGCTGGCAGCCACTGACCCAGAGCTAAAGTTAACCCAGGAAGAGCCAAGACTTCACCCAGGATTTGCCAACTCTCTTGCCATTTTTGTGGGCTGCATTTGTTCTCATAGGGAAGGTGACTTAGGGGAATCTTGGAGCTCAAAGTATAGGGTCCATTGCCCAGAGTAGAGAAAGTTTATCTAGAATCCCTATCTTCTCCATAACCAAATCTCCCTTTCTTAGTCTAGATTTTCTGGGGGTGATTTCATAGTTGAGTAATTCACAGGTTGGAGCAGACAAATTGGGGGCCAATTGAGTGAAACAATAATAAACCCTTTGCATAGTTCAAAGGTTTTTTACTGAGTGTCATTTTCTTGGGAAAAAAAGGGTTTTTTTGCAGCTGTCATGAAAGAGAACCAGGTGGAATTGTGTTGGCTGGCCCAGGGAGGCCCTAAACCCAATGACATATGCCCTTCGAGAACAAAGCAGGAATGCAGACATTGTGTGTGTGTGTGTGTGTGTGTGTGTGTGTGTGTGTGTGTGTGTGTGTGTGTGTGTGAGCCCTGTAGCAAGTGTGTTTGGCTGAACTTGGCTTTGAACTTTTGGCACCTCAAATAAGAGCAAAAACATTTGCATTGCATTACACTACCAAATTTATGATCACCTGATATAGCAGCCAAAGGAAACTCATCCTTGGCTCATAGAGAGGGCATTTGAAAGTTGTCTGTTCAGGGCATCCACCGCTCTAATGAGAATATTCAGAGTTCAGTTCTTAACTTGCCTTGCTCACTGCCCACCCCCTTGTCCTGTTTTTCCCCACATTTGGACTTCATGTGGTTTCATAAAAGACTAAACGCCATGGTTTAGTTTCCCCTTTCTCTCCAAAGTCACTTCCAATCTTCCCATCCCCCTTCCCTCTCAGAACCCTGCCAGGATACCAGGTCCAATGCTATGTAAGAGACTGTGTAAGTAGAAATGGCTCCTTGTTGAGTTTTGGTTTGCTTTACTGTAAAATGGGAGCAGTGATTTCCTATAGGGTGGAGACAGATAGAATTTTGTAGAAATTAGACGTCAAAGCCCAAAGCATAATGCTGGTGTTTAGTACAGGTTAGCGACTATGGCTCAAATGGGACTGGCTTGAAAAAGATGAACTATTGCTGACCTGCATTAATGCACCCAGCTCCGTGTAGTATAATCAACTCTGCTGTGAATTGAGAGGAAGCAACAGCTCAGGGGAGGGCTGCCAGGAAAGAAAGGGCTGATGAGACCAGCAGAGCATCACCATGTGGGTCCAACAGCAGGAGGTGCCTAAGGGGGAATGTCTCAATTGAAACTGAGTTCCGCAAAAAGGAAAGGCCCACATCTTAGATGCAGCCCCAGAAGAAGCATCCAGAGAGTAAAAGTACTTCCACATTTCCCTTCCAAAAACCAGATGGCCAGAAATGTACAGTGCAACCTATTAGGAGGAGACAGAAGAAATGCATTGAAATGGCTGTTTTCATCTCAGGGCGGCATGACATTGATGAAAATGGGGATTAGAGTCACTAAAAGGAGGATCTTTCACCAAGAGATGTCTTTGGTTACACGGTTCAACATCCTTCTTTGGGCCCAACACCAGAAGAAAGTCCGCCTGACATGCAGGCATCTTGATCAGTCTTTGAAAGTTTACAGTCAAATCAAAGGCTGTCAGGAGGGACCCCATGTCTCTTGACCTCTCAAAGAATGGGCTTAGTTGGCTCATCATGTCACTGCTGAGACTTTTTCTTGCCTTCTCCTCTTCTCCCTAAAATAAGAACCACCCCGTCATCCCTGCCCTTTCTTAGTAATGATATGTTTTATTTGTTCCTGCCATGCTGGTTTCCATCTCACTGTGTATTATTGACCAACTTCTTTCTCAACCCAAGCCAGTTTCCATGCTGGCCTCCCTGCCATATTTTGCCCCCTCTCCCTAGAACATGCCATAACCCCCAAACCTAATTAACGTGCCTTGTAACTCTGCTTCTTTTTTTTTTTTTTTTTTGGTTTTTGGGCCACACCCGGTAACACTCAGGGGTTACTCCTGGCTATGTGCTCAGAAGTTGCTCCTGGCTTGGGGGACCATATGGGACACCAGGGGATCGAACCGCGGTCCATCCAAGGCTAGCGAAGGCAAGGCAGGCACCTTACCTTTAGCGCCACCGCCCGGCCCCGTAACTCTGCTTCTTATGGGATGGAAGCACTCACACTTGTCCTGGTTTGTCCTCCCTATATTTTTTCATCTTTCCAAATATGCCCCCCCCACCCTTGGGAGAAATCCTCTTCCTATTCAGGGTATGCAACCACTAGCTTCTTCATGCTGAGTTTCTCCTGAGATATGGGGGTGTGTTTTTCATTTGAAATGAGGCCACATCTGGGACTCACTTAGCTCTTGATTTTGGGAAATCTTGTGTTTCTGATGTGCCCAAATAAAACAAAACATAATTTTTATTTTATATTTTTGGTGAGAATAAAGCTTATTTGCCGCTGTTTGGTAAGACTGGATTTTAACTTTCATTAATGTAAATGGTCAGAGGAGGAAGATGGAGAAATAAAGGGATCTGTCCAGGCTTGCGCCAGTGAGCACCATGCCTCAGAGGAAGCGGTCCATAAAGGCCCTGATTGAATTATTCTACTTGTAAAGAGCTAGAGAAGGAGAGACTGGAATTCTTTTTTTCCTGCTGTTGTGTTTTATTTCCACCATTACTGGCCAGTATTTTCCTCCCAATACTGGGAGCTCCAGGACTGAGCATTGGAGAGGTGTGTGTGAGGGGTGTGTGTGTGTGTGTGTGTGTGTGTGTGTGTGTGTGTGTGTGTGTGTGTGTGTGTGTGTGTGTGTGTGTATGTGTGTGTGTGTGTGTGTCTAATCAGGGACCCTCCACTATTTATCTACTTAATGGGATGTTAGGTGTTGGGTTCTGTCCTCAAAACTCCAAATGGAAAAATCAGAGAGTGGGGGCCATGTTGAGCTCACCATTTATACTATTAAAATTTTTCATTTTTCTTCCCACAGGAATAGACTATAATTGTTTTAGAAAGAGCTCAACCCTTCACTCCAAATTTTATCCAATTTACAAAATGAAAAAAAAGTGATATATGTGATTTCACTGTAGTCCTTAAAAAAAAAAAAAGGCAGCCAAACCCTTACTCAAGATGTTATTGGATTTTCCAAACATGAGTGATGCAGATTCTTTTAATGTAGCTTTAAACTCATTAAACTCTCTATGACAGATTTTAATCTAATTTTCTCAAACACGAATGATGCAGTTTCAAAGGAAATTTGCCTTCAAGTGTAGTAGTAGCTGAGATTCACAACAGTTGAGACTAATCTTTGATTTAAAAACGTGACCAAGACCAGGGTAGGAGAAAGCAAAGTGTCAGTCATGTAACTTACATATACATGGACTGAATCTGTACCAACGGCCCCCTAAACATCATTGGGTGTGGCCCCTGTGACACCCCCAAACATTTAGGGGTCTTCCCTGGTGGTCCTCAGCATCACTAGGCTCTAGTATTGACATGTCTAGTCCTGTTGGCTAAGTATCAACAAGAATGACTCTTGGGCTTCCTGTGCATTGCTTGAGGCCCCACCAAAAGAAATAAAATGAAGACAATATGGAAATATCCTCTATGCGAGGGAAAGAAAACGCATACTTGGTTACAATTGTTTGATATGCACATGCCAAAATCTCTATAATGCAACAAATCATAGATCACTTTGGGTGTGATGTTTTCTATTTTCCTAGTACAAAATCAGGACTTATACTTATAAATATCATTAAGAGATGAGGTGGATATGGCAGAGTTGGAAATCAATAGCAGATTCTAAGTAAAGAACCAGATATCTTCTCACCATACCTCCACCTGCTCCTACCTCTGTGGTCCTGGGAAATCTCATTCATCTCAACAGTAATAATAACAATACTTATGTAAAAGAGCTCTTTTAAGAGTTAAATGAGTTGTGATACTTAATATAATCTTTGGGTCTTGAGATATTGTAAAAAAATTTTATTTTAAAATCTTGATGATGATTTCTTAGGATGGAATTAAAATAATGTATTTAAGCCTTTAGCAGAATTCCTGGAACTCAATAAATATTCAATAATTTTTAAGGACCCAGCCAGAGAAATAATCAACCCAGACATTCTTGAGTACATTTAATGGAAAACAAAGGTTACATCAGCTAAAACAACTCTGTAATTAAGACGGGAAATAGCAGCGTTTAGGGTTCTTGACCAGAAGAACCAAAGTTGAGTTCTGTGGCAGACACCAAATTTCAAAACCAGTTAGATCAGCTCACCCCATATGAGTACTCATCATCGGTACCACACCCTGCTTTTAGCCCCCATTTGTCAAATGCTTAATGGCTCTCAGCCATGGTTCTTTGCTCTTGGCATGAATGTCAGTGACAAGTGTGTTAATGCACACAACTTGAGGAATCCCACTTCACAACCTGGGACCCCAAAATCAGTTCCAGCTGGAACAAACCCGGATGTCTGTAGATAATCCTTCTTTTTCCTTCTTCTATGTTTCTGCTGTGTGATATCATCCCCCAAAAGAAAGTCCTTCTCCATTCCAAGGCTGCATATACCCCTCCAGTTCTAGACAATTTAAGAGTAGAAAAATGAAGACAAATCAACCAGGGCCACCATTTTGGATAAGTTTGCTAGAGACACCTTTATGGTGTCAGACTCTTATTTGTCCCAGTAACCAAAAGGTATGTTTGAAAGTGTGCCAAAATACTAAATTCTGGGTTTTATTTGTTTTATTTTGTTTTTGCTTTGGGGTCACACTCAGAAGTCCTCCTGGCTCTACAATAAGAAATCAAGCTGAGAGACCTCAGGGGACCATATGGGTGCCAGGGATCAAGTCTGAGTCTTTCCATGCAAGATATGTAGCCTCCCTACTATACTATCTATCTTCCCCCAAATTTTAAATACTAAATTATATCCCCAAAAAGTCCAAATAAAAAGTTCTATACAGAATGGAGATAAACCCCCTAATTTAAGAGAGTCTCAACTTCATGGTGCTAATCTACACACTGGGAACCAGGAAACATGTCTTGAAGATATAAGCTAATTGTTAATTAGTCTTATTTTGAGATCATTGTAGAGTGACATATTTTGTGAGAAATAATACAACGATCTCAGCGATAAAATCTGGTGGACTTTATATTCCAGTTCTCCTCAATGGGGATTTTGACATAGGTTAGATCACAGGGAGGAAATTTAGTATATGTCTTATTCATTTTAAAATCTGAGTTTTGTGGGCACTTGGAACAAAATTTTGAATGTTTTAAAAGTCTCTGGTGCTCTGTGGCTTTAAGACACCTGTTCCATGACAGTCTGGTGTGTGTGTGTGTGTGTGTGTGTGTGTGTGTGTGTGAGGGTGTGTGAGGGTGTGTGACTGTGTGTGAGTATGTATATGTGTGAGAGCAAATGTATGTGATGGAAGAGAGCATGCATGAATGATTGTGTGTACTTGTATGTCTTAGTGGGAGTATATGTATATGTTTGTGCATAAGTGTGTGTGCATGGCACATTTGTGTACATGTATGTGAATGTTTAATATGAGTGTATATTTGAATCAGAGAGATAATACAGCACATAGGGCACTTTGCACATAGATGAATTGGTTCAATATTTGGAAACCTATGTAGTCCCTGAGTCACACCAGGAATGATCTCTGAGCACAGAGCCATACCAACAGGTATGGTCCTAAAAAACAAGTAAAAGAAACAAGAAAAAATTTTGTTTGTGGGCCAGAGTGCTAGCACAGTGGTAGGGTATTTTCCTTGCACACGGCAGATCCAGGACTGACCCCGGCATTCCATATGGTCCCCCAAGCCAGGAGCAATTTCTGAGCGCAGAGCCAGGAGGAACCCCTGAGTGACACCGCATGTGCCCTCCCCCCCAATGTGCATGTTTGTGTGTGTGAAGGCCTGTTTCCTCCATTTGGGGAAATCCCAGCACATCCATAATTATTTAACCTGCAAATTTGATTTCACAACCTTGAAGAGCTGTTAGATAAAATGGAAACTTTCAGAAAGTATGGTAGAAAGACATTCCCGGTTGAGAAAAAAATTCCTCATACAAGATCCAGAATCCCAAAGGCATCAATCCTCCCCCCAAAGAGAAAGAAGAACTATTGTAAACCACACTGCCAAATGAGAAATAAAATAAAACAATAGGGGACAGAGAGATGGAACAAAATGTGTTGGAACATGTATAGCAGGGACTTGGGTTTGATCCCTGGCACTGCCTGTTTTCCCAGGCTTGCTTGGGAGTGGCCCCCCATCTCCAAGTACTGCCAGGTGAAGCCCCAAATAAAGCAAAAGCAAAATTAAAAAAAAAGTATTTGCAAAGAGAGTAAAGAGGGGCTGGAGAAATAATTCAGAGTAAATGAAGGTATTTGCTTCACATGCACTGACCCTCATGTCTTCCTTGGCATCACTCATGGTTCCCCCCAAGAGCCCCTGGAAGTCAACACCTGAGAACCTGAGCTTCACAAAGTGTTGTCCAAAGCTTTCACTGCCCCCCTCAATAGAAAGGTAAAAGGCTGAGTTTGGGGGAGAGGGGAAGGGCAGTAACCCATCTTCCATAAAAAGGGGTACATCTATCTTCCCTATGATCTGTAACCCATCTCCTTAGCTGCCCTAAAATTCCCCATCTCCCTGATACATGGCCTGACCCAAATTGGAACTCCCAGATCCCCAATTTCTACCCTGAAGCACATGTGTCTTTTTTCCCCAGAACCACTGGGCTCTGATTTGCAAGTACCACAGCAAGAGGGCAAAATGTGCCCTGGATTACGACCCCTCTCTGCTTCCTAAAAGCTTCTTTCGGAACTTTTAAGTCTCCTCAAGTTTCCACTCCTCTCTTTTTCTTCCCCCTGTTCTTTCTTCCTCCATTTAAACTCATCTGAAAATGCTATAAAAAGCCTCTGACACTATAAATTCCCCCGTAAACCTGCCTTAATAGGTTTGATTGCCCCTTTTTACAATGCTGCGTGCCTGGGGCTTGAGACAGGAGGGTTCTGCAGGGGAAGTTCAAACTCATAGCAAAGGTCTGAGCTACCCCGGGGAAGGGGTGTTGGGGGTGGAAGGCATCTCTGAAAACCTGAGATTTCAACCTGGCTCTAGCTTTGGATGAAGAATTTCTTCATGGGGCATCTCTAAGTAGTCCAGGAACAAAATAGAGGCTTGCTTTGAAGGGAAGAAGTATGTTAGTCCTGAGGGAAATCCAGGTACCCTAAAGTATACTGAGAACCAGGCAGAGTCCTAGTTGTAGGCCATATCATGAAGGCAATGTCAGCACTCTCCCCACATTATCTCTGGCCTGAAGAGAAATCATATTCATATGGAGACAGAATCACTGCAAACACATTCAGTGCATGTGATTTGTTATATGCAACATGCAACTCTTGCTTTGGTGACCAGAACCTATGACCAGAGCAGGAATGAACCCAACATGAACCCCAATTTTGAGGACCCCAGGTACCCTGACACCACTTTCCTCTGGCTCACACACCCTTACAAAATCATGAAGTTCATCCTAGGAGGGTGTTTCTGGTATGCTATGATCCTCCTCCTCCTTTTCATTTTGCTGCTGATCTTGGATGTCTTGATCTATGCCTTCCTGAACTGTGCCACTATGAAGCTGGTAAAAACCTTTTAGCTGAGGACTTGCTGCTTTGGACTTGCTGCTTTCTGTGCCCAAGCATCCCCTGGTAGGACACACATGCTCCAAGAATCACCACATGAAACCTGGGATCACCCACCCCCCCTTCATCATTTCTCACTTCCCTGGCCCAACCATTTTTGGGTATGCATAGGTATTTCATAAAAGAGCTGGAACATATAAAAAAAGACTTTCAAGGCCAGAGTGATAGTACAGAGGGTAGGATGTTTACTTTGCATGCACATGGCTGACCCAGGTTCAATTCCTGCCATCCTATGTGGTCCCTTGAGCAGTGCAAGGAGTCATTTATGAGTACAAGGACCAGGAAGGAGTAAGCCCTGAGCACTGCCAGCTGTGGCCCCAAAACCAATCAATCCAAAGACTTTTCAGTCCTTATTTATTTCAGTTCACCCCACAGGAATGGGTGACACTAGGCGTACTTGTCATCAATGTCTAGTGGAAAGAGAACCAAAGACTTCAGCCATCAGAGAAATAACACTGGCTTGGGCTAACTCGGTGCAAACTGAACTGGCTAAGAGCATGAACTGGCAGTCTCTCTCAGGCATTAAGTTAAGTCTTCTGGTAAGCTGGAGAAGGGAAGCCCAGAAAAGCCAAGAAAAGAAAGGACATAGAAGCAAAAATCTGTGAATGGAACAGGCCGGCTCTTGGCCTGCCCTGCCCGAGGGATCCCAAAGCAAGAGCTGTAGGATTTCAAAGGGCCTCCGACATTCTGTGTGATACCATCAAGGGCCTCTTTGGGGGGATGAGAGGGCCCTGGAGTTCGTCCAAAGCCCGGGGCTCCCCAGACCCTGAGATGAGAGGCATTCTTATTGACCACTGAGCCAGGGAGATGGAGGCGGCCGCTGTTCTTTTCATCTGAGATGAGAGATTGCAATCTCTGAGAGCAGAGATGAGCTGTCTGCGCCGGCTGGGCTGTCCCAGACTGGGGTGGGGGCTAACTGGGGGGCTGGAGGAGAACTTGCAGATTACCCAAATCCTCTGGTCACCTTCCCACTCAATGCTGCCCCGTGTGGCTAGGAACCAGTGGATGATGCCACCAGCAAAAAAATCAGGCCAGTGTGTAATGACTGGGAAGAAACTTGGATGTACAACTTCTCCATAAGAGTAACTGGGATATAAGCAGGCTGCCATATTTTTTTGTGCCACAAGATGCCCTCTTTACCCCCCAAAAGATGGGGGGAGGGGAATGTCTATGCATCTTCTGGAGCAAATGCCACCTGGAGCTGAGTGCTGGGGAGGAGAGCAGAGACTAATCACTTGACACCCGCAGTGTGACTCCCCCTTTATTGTGCAGACATACCACATAGCACGAGCAATAAGTTTAATGCACCTTTGCTGTCTTATATAGAGCTTTCGTTTAAGACTATTTGATCACTGCTGAGACTTTATTTTTTCTTGTTTTCCTCATCTACAAACTATGTGTGTCTGTCTTATGGTAAGGTGCGTCTTAGAGAGTGGAAAATACAGTATTCCCCTGAGATGCACCTGTGGAGTAAGAGCATTGAAGGGTGGCCCAGAGCCCCCAGAGAAGTGGGGAGACAGGGCCTCCCTCAGCTCTCATCAGTGAGGGTCAGAATGACACAGCCAATGGGTTAGCTATAAGGCTTGGTCTCAGTCCAGGCTCAGGTCTGAGGTAGCTGAAGAATAAGCAAGTGGCACTTAATTAGTTTCTGAATGTATGAGGAGTCAAATGAAGAGTTTGCTAAAGCAGTTGATTCAAGATGTCTTACAAAAAAAATCTGTGGCCAGGACCAGAGTGATAAAACAACTCCTATCTGGTCCCCTGAGCCCTCTGAAGTGATCCCTAAGCACAGAGCCAGGAGTAAGCCCTGAGCACTGGCCAGTGTGACCCCATAAACAAAGAAATCTGCAGCTAGAAAAGTTTGCTTTTTCTGTGACTTTCCACTGCAAAATTTTATTCTAGACTTTTTTCCTTGAAAAATGTATTTCCTTTGGAGAAATCAATGCAGATGTGGGTTTCCTTTGGGTTGCTAATTTTGTCAAGGGGGTTGCTTTGGGGGTGGATCAGTAGCACGCACATGCCTGGATATAATCCCTAGTATCACCTATGATCCCTAGATCACCTCCAGGAGTGATCCCTGAGCACAGGCTCAGTACTGAGCACTGGTAGCTGTGATTCAGACACACAGAAACACACACACACCAAAAAAGAAAGGGTTGTGTTCTCTTGGATCATTTGCCTCCTTCAATGAATTCCCGTTGAACCATTCCAGGCAGGGGCAGGACCTGGGGGGAGAGATGATATCTGGCTTTTCATTTTGCTTTGAATCAATTTGATGAACTTCCTGAGTGACCTTTATCCTGGAGGGAACATTCTGGAAGTGGATCCCTCCCAGGATAGACTGACATCATGTTAGCAGGACAGCAAAGCCCCAGCTGACCTCCAGGGATAATTCCTGACCCCCTTTTTCTTCTTCTGCCTCAAGCCAGGGCTGAGAGGACAGAGCCTGTGAAAGGCAGAGGAGAAGCTATCTATGCATGGACTTAGATTTGCCCCAGGAAGCTCTGAGAAGGAACAGGTCTGGTGGTGACTTGAAGTCCAAGACGGCCTAGAGATAGATTTGCAGGATCATTTGCAGGACATGATGGGGACCATCTGCCATTTTCCCAGACCCTGTCCCACCTGGTGGCTCTTCCTACAATTGGATTCTTCTGACAACATGCTTCTGAGCATCATGTCCCTACCCTCATCCTTGCCTGAATCATGGTCCAGTTCCCATCTTTCTGTTGCTTTTGATTTGGGGGCCATGCCTAGTTGTGCTCAGGGATCACTCCAGATGGGACTCAGAGGACAGAAGATGGGGGTCTTATTGAATACTAGGGATGATCAGGGTCTTACCAACTCATTATACTATATCTGCTGCTCCCTCAGTTTCTTTCATTTTTCCTTTTTCTTTTTCTTTCTTTCTTTCTTTCTTTCTTTCTTTCTTTCTTTCTTTCTTTCTTTCTTTCTTTCTTTCTTTCTTTCTTTCTTTCTTTCTTTCTTTCTTTCTTTTCTTTCTTTCTTTCTTTCTTTCTTTCTTCCTTCCTTCCTTCCTCTTCCTTTCCTTCCTTCTTTCTTTCTTTTCTTTCTTCTTTCTTCTTTCTTTCTTTTCTTTTTCTTTTCTTTCTTTCTTTCTTTTTTCTTTTCTTTCTTTCTTTCTTTCTTTCTTCTTTCCTTCTTTCTTTCTTTCCTTTCTTTCTTTCCTTTCTTCTTCCTTCCTTCCTTCCTTCCTTCCTTCCTTCCTCCCTTTCTTCCTTCCTTCCTTCCTTTCTTTCTTTCTTTCTTTTTCTTTCTTTCTCTCTTTTTTCTTTCTTCTTCCTTCCTTTCATCATTTCTTTTTTCTTCTTCCTTCCTCATTTCTTTCTTTCTTCTTTTTTCTTTCTTTCTTTCTTCTTTTCTCTTCCTTTTTTCTTTCTTTTCCCTTTCTTTTCTTCTTTCCCTTCCCTTCCCTTTCTTTTATCTTTCTTTCTTTCTCTCCCTTCCTTCCTTTCTTTCTTTTCTTTTTTCTTTTTCTTTTTCTTTCTTTTCTTTTTTCTTTTTCTTTCTTTCTTTTCTCTCTTTCTCTCTTTCTTCTTTCTTTCTTCTTTCTTTCTTTCTTTCTTTCTTTCTTTCTTTCTTTCTTTCTTTCTTTCTTTCTTTCTTTCTTTCATTTTCTTTCTTTCTTTCTTTCTTTCTTTCTTTCTTTCTTTCTTTCTTTCTTTCTTTCTTTCTTTCTTTCTTTCTTTCTTTCTTCTTTCTTTCTTCTTTCTTTCTCTCTCTCTTTCCCTTCCTTCCTTCCTTCCTTCCTTCCTTCCTTCCTTCCTTCCTTCCTTCCTTCCTTCCTTCCTTCCTTCCTTCCTGCCACACCCAGCAACAGACAGGGGTTACTCCTGGCTCTGTGCTCAGAAATTGCTCCTGGCAGGCTCAGGGATGCCGAGAATCAAACCCAGGTTCCTCCTGGTCAGCCACACACAAGGAAAAACACCCTACCACTGTACTATCTCCCCAGCCCCTCAGTTCCCATTATTAATATGAGGAGGTCAAGAGTGGGTGAGGGAGCCAACTCTTCTGCAAGTTGGTGGAACTGAGTACTAAGTATTACCCTTAAGTTACCTTAAAAGTACTTAATACCTTTCCCAGAATCCTAATTCAGGCTCTGCTGCCTCCCAGCTCAGCAACTTTGAGCAAGTTGCTTGGACTTTTTGAGTCTTTGCTTCCAGATCTGTAAATGAAGGTGACCCTGCGGTCAGGGAAAAGTGGCCTGGGCATTGATGCTGGTTTTCAAAGGCACCATGACAGCAAGTGTCACACAGTCTGATGTTTGTCCTCTCCCTTGCCAGGTGTCGATGACCTGGCATTTCTGTAGCTGCCACCTTGGATCTGGGGAGGCTCCTTGGACACCAGGTCACTCTTGCTAGGACTGTGTCCTGCAGTTGCTCAGCAGTTATCAGGCACCCCTTAAGACATGGGGGGGGGGGTGGGGACACTGTCCCCTACACAGTGAAAAGCCTACATAGGACTTCACTCTCTTTTTATTTTGTGTTTTTTTTTTTGGGGGGGGGTCACACCCAGCAGTGCTCAGGGGTTACTCCTGGCTCCATGCTCAGAAATTGCTCCTGGCAGGCACGGGGACCATATGGGACAACAGGATTCATACCAATGACCTTCTGCATGAAAGGCAAACGCCTTACCTCCATGCTATCTCTCTGACCCCAGACTTCACTCTCTTAAAACCTAACTCCTAACAGGTTGATGCTGACTTCAACCCTGATCAATCCATCAACTGTGATCTCTGTTATATGCAGTTATTTGTGCATGACATTGCCTACATACTTTTTATTAAAGCACTGTAAAATGTAAAGTTATTTATATATAAAATATATTATATATTTATAAATATATATAATATATACTAATATATTAATATACAATATATTTATATATGAAATATTATATAATATTATAAAGTTATATGCAATATAAATATAGAATATATTATGATAATAGTTATATATAATAAATATATTATATGTTAATATATAATATAAGTATGTATTATACAAATATATAAAATTAAACTTTAGGCAAACTTTAACACCAATCCCACCACCAGTGTCAACATCTCTTCACAGAATTTCCCAGGTTTCTCCCCATATCTCCCCTCTTCAACCTTCCCTCTTGACAGGCACCTTTTATTTTTTAAATATAATTTTTATTTTGATCGTAGTGGTTTACATATTGTTGACAATAATATTATGGGTACATAAAATCTTTTTTACATAAAATCAGGGGGGTTCCCATCACCAATTTGTCCTCCCTACCCCTCCGTGTTTGTCCTATCTCCCATATCCTCCTCCCTCACCCCCGGGGCTGCGAGAATATGTGGTCCCCTCTGTACCTAGCTTACTACTTAGAAGTCTTGGTCTTGGTGGACAGGCACCTTTTAAAGTTTAGCAGCTAAAGTTTGAGGCTCATGATTGTGATGTGGTGTGATGTGGCTCTGTGGGTTGGTTAGAATGATAGAAGGCAGAGGAAGGAGAATGTTCTTGATTGCTTTCATTATTTTTGTCCATACCAGCAGCATTTGGGGGCCTCTCCCAGCTGGGTGCTCCCTTCCAGAGTTGCTACAGGACACAACCAGGAGGCCTTCAGCAGGCTTGAAGCTGCTGCTTTGACCCCAATCTAATGTGGTGGTCTTATTTTCTTGGCCACACCCAGCTGTGCTCAGGGTTTATTCCTGGCTCTGTGCTCTGGATCATGCTTGATGAGTGTTAAGGAACCACATGGGGGTGCTGGGAACCAAACCTGGGTTGGTTACAGACAAGGCAAGGACCCTACCTGCTGTTCTATCACTTTCCTAACCCCAAAATAATATTGTCTGAAGAAAATCAGAAGGAAGGAAAATGCATGAAAATCCTGGGTGGGATTGATCCATGTGGAAGAGGACATGGTCTGTTTGCAAGAAGATCCTCCTGAAAGTGCTCCTCCACCTTAAGCCGAGGTTGTGTTCCCTAAAAGTCAACAGAGAGCCAGATTGGCAAAAAAAAAAAAAAAAAAAAAAAAAAGTGTCAATTCTAAGGCCTGAACATCGGAAGGAAAGTCTGGAGAAGGCTGTGTTCTTTTTTATAATTAATATATGTAAACACCTTGATTACAAATATGATTGTAGTTGGGTTTCAGTCATGTAAAAAACACCCCCCTTCATCAGTGCAACATTCTCATCACCAATGTCCCAAATCTCCCTCAAAGGAAACAGTGCTCAGGATACAAGAGCCACCCACTGAGTGGGAGAAACTAATTACCCAATACCCAATCAGATAAGGGACAAATATCCAAAAAATACAAGGCACTGACAGAACTTTACAAGAAAGAAGGCTGGATTCCAGCTGCAGTTAGATGGGAGAAAAACTTCCAGGAAGCCAGAGACTGTTATAGAAACATGAGTTCAAGGACAGAGGTGAACTCACAAACACCTGTTTGCTGAATCTCAAATCAGTCTAAGCTTTTTCTATCAGTTCCTAAGCACGTAGAAAAGAGCCCAGATTCATGTCTGCAGAAAATATAGGAACCCTGTAATCGACCCCAAAGAAAGATGTAAAAATATTAATCAAAACAAACAAACAAACAAATACAGGGCTGGAGAGATAGTACAGTGGGAAGGTAGACAGTGGGTAATCCATTTGCCTCATACACAGCCAACCTGAGTTCAATCCCCAGCAGCCCTATGAGCCTACCAGGAGGAATTTCTTTCTTCTTTTTTCTTTTGTACCCCTGCCCCAGGAGTAATTTCTGAGTGCAGAGTCAGAACTAAGCCCTGAGCACTACCAAGTGTGGCCCAAGACCAAAAATAAATTTCTTTTCATTTATTTTTTCTCTAAAGCTTCTGTCTTGTCTATTCCAGCTCCATCCTCACTCAAGAAGGCAAATTAAGACAGGAGATAGTTCAAAACCTTGTCCTGCAAGCAGGACCTTGTACGTAGACAACCTGGGTTCTCTTCCCAGACTCACCTAGGGGTTCCCCCAAGATCCTCTAGGAGTGATCCCTAGACTCAGAGCCAAGAATAAGTGCTTTGCATCCGCTGGGTGGGGCTCAGAAAAAATCAATCAAGTCTGGAGATGGGAGGGTGGGAGCAGGCAGCGAACCCTGGGCCCCAGGTCTGGGCTGAAATCTTCTAGGTGGAGTGTGTGTTGGGGTCAGCTCTCAGTACTGTCCCCTGCCTGCTCCTCCCCACCCTCTTTGCAGCTGTCTCTGCATTTCAGAGGGTGCATCTTCGCTGCCAGGGGCTCTATTTTGGGATTGGTGGGAACAAGCTGGTTTCAGCAACTAGGGAGCTGGTCCCCAGGGGCCTCCCAGCTCACTCAGAGTACAGAAAGGTGTCCAGAAGGGCCGTAGGATCAAGTGAGTATGGACTGGCTATGGGGACCCCTTTCCCAGTACAGAGAGGCCTGAAGTTTAGCAGCTCAGGCCAGCTGGCAGCCCAGACCTACAAGAGGACCAGAGTGAAACAACTGTGTAGCACCCCCACCCTGGCCCCCAGCTGTAGACAGTGGCCTGGGAGAAAGGTGACACCAGTCCCCACCTCCTGTCTCTTCCCCAGGGAGCTAAACAGCAGGTGGCAATGTGAGGGGGCAGGGCCAGGGCAGGGCATTCTGAGATTGGGCAGGCAGAGATTCACTCAGGAAAGAGTGGACGCTTGTGCCTCTGACCTCTGGCTGGTAAGTGATGTCCTGGAAATGTTGGTGAACAAGTTTGTGTGTGTGTGTGTGTGTGTGTGTGTGTGTGTGTGTGTGTGTGTAACTCCAACTTTTCCACATCATCCAACTCTCAATTTATTCATTCCTTGGCACCATGGTATTTCTTGTTGATGAAAGCTAGGTAGAAGAACCATCAGAGCCCTTTTACAGCACGTAGGGTGCTTGCCTAGCTCGCTGGCAACCTGGGTTCAATCCCCACCAGCTCATATGGTCCCCCTGTTCCTGCCGGAAGTGATTCCTGAGTGCAGAGCCAGGAATAAGTGTGCCTTGGGCACTTCTGGGCATATCCCCTCAACAAAAAAAGAGCAAAAACACGAATGTGAGCAGTAGTACTATTCATATAGAGGTAGGAAGAGACTAATCAGAGACACAATATGAAGATTTAGGAGATTCTAGAACAACTCCTAGATTAAAATACAATGATTCCACTGTGGCTACACACATGGTCTGCAGAAAATACGACATAATTTATAGGGACAACAATGCATTGACCCACTGTGCAAAGCTGGATCTGGTGAACGCATTATGTCATTTTTTTTCCCTAATCTCTTCTCATTTAAGTAGAAGTCCTAAACTAGCAGCTCAAGCATCCCGGAATGATTAAATATTAGTTCCTGCTGCATACATTGTTTCTGTTGAACATATATAAGCTCAAATGTGTGCATGCTTCATCTAATGGTGTATCATACTCTATACTCTGATTTTGCTTTCCTATATATTACACATGGGCGAATATTTACAGAGTTTCAAAATTTGGCCAAAATTAATTTACTGGAAGGGGGAAATTCTACATTTTCCAGACATAAAAAGATTTCATAAAAAGGTTCACTAAGATAGAAGTAAAATGCAACCATGTCTATAATTTATTCACAAATTATAGCAATTAATAATAACCATGTCTCCATTTATTTTATTTTATTTATTTTATTGGCTTTTGGGCCACACTCGGCGATGTTCAGGGCTTACTCCTGGCTCTGTGCTCAGAAATTGTTTCTGGCAGGCTCGGGGGACTATATGGGATGCCAGAATCAAACCCAGGTCTGTCCCAGGTCTTCCACCTGCAAGGCAAATACCTTATCACTGTGTTATCGCTCCGGCCCAACTGTTTTTTTAAACTGTACATATTATGATTTGGGGGTGGGGCTGGGGGAAGGCTATATCCAGTGATGCTCAGGATTTACTTCTAACTCTTTATTCAGGGATCACTTCTACTGATTCTGAACCACCATTTTGGGTATTTGGGATCAAACCCAGAGTTAGCTACGTGGAAGGCAAATGCCTTTTCCACTATACTATTGTGTCCTATATTATAATATTTCTCTGTCTTTTATAATCTCCTGTGTTTTCTCATAGGGCTGTACAATATACCCACTGTTGGGCAAACCAGGGTTGTATAACTCATCATCTATCTTCCAGTATTTATGACATTTGGGGGATGTGCACTGCAAGCAAAATTACATTAACAGGTATCTTTTATTTGTGTTTTTTTTTTTTCTTTCTTTTGGGCCACACTCTGTGGTACTCAGTGCTCAAAAGTCACTCCTGGCAGGCTCAGGGGACCATTTGGGATGGCAAAGATCCAACCTGGGTCAGTCGCGTGCCCTACTTCTGTGCTACTGATCTAGTTCCCAACAGGAATTATTTTTTATGAAAATCACAAGAGTAAATTTTGACATATAGAGGACAACTGTGCCCCTCGTGTATGTTTTGGGGGTAGGGAAAGCATAACCTCCCCTTTCCCATTTCCACATCACATTAATTGTGAGACAAATGAGAGAGAAATTCAGGTGACTACTGTCTCAGGACCTCCCTCTTGCTAGTTGCCTCCATCCCTACTAAAGTTGGGGAGTCCAGGAAAGAAGATGGAGTCTAAGGACACCTCTGAAGGCCCCTTCCTACATGGTCCAAGCCCTGGCACCAACTCCTTGGCACCATCAATGCTGGACCTCCCCAAGGAAACATCCTCCAGGTATGGCACCCAGCTTTCCTCTCATCCATCAAAGACTCCTAATGAGCTAATAGCCCTAATGTGTGAAGATTGATTTTTGGGGTGACAGCAAAGCTGAGATGATTTACATCCAATTTCCCATCGATGATGTACCATTGATCTCAGGGCACTAAAATATTTACTAGGGATAGCAGACTTGAGGGCTCTGGTGAGCACTGACCACAGCACACAACAGAAGAAGCTGGGTGGTCAGTGCTAGGAACAGGGTCTCTGTTCTCCTCCTCATCCTAATCCTGGAGAATGAGCACATTAGGCCTGTTGTCTCATAAACCAAAGAGAGGTGAAGATGCTTCATCAAGCCCACATGAGTCCCAAGGAGAATTCGAGTCTTTGTACTGGATTTCTTTGGCTATCTAAAATGCTCCACAGTTCATAGGCCCAGGAAGGTGTGTAGGGCAGAAATGAGAGCAATTAGTCAAGCCTTGGCTGAGGACCTAGGCTTGTGCCAAGGTAACATTTTCTTAAAACCCATAGATAAGTAAGGCTATTCTGCATCTATCTCTCTCCTTCTGACTTATTACATTCAGCATAATAGATAACTATACTGAGAATTATCATAACAATGTGAATAAATGAGGGAAGTAGAAAGGCTGTCTAGAGTACAGGCGGGGGTAGGCATAGTGGAGGGAGAATTGGGACATTGGTGATGAGAATGTTGCACTGGTGAAGTGGGGAGTTCTTTACATGACTGAAACCCAACTACAATCACATTTGTAATCAAGATGTTTAAATAAAGATATTAATAAAAAATTTACACCACTTTTCACCAGTCTAGCTTTCCTGTCACAATGCTCCCCATTTCCCTCCCACTCACCCACCCCTGTCATTCTCTGGGGAAGGCATTTTGTTTCTCTCTCTCTCTTTCTCTCTCTCTGTCCTCCCTCTCTTTTTTTGACACTGTAGTTTGCACTATTGTTGATCAAGAAGTGCCAAGCATGTCAGTTTGTCTCTTTTCAACACTCAGTTCTTGTCCAGAATGGTCAGTTCCAACTATCATTGTCATAGGGGACTCTTCTCTACTCTAACTTCACTCACCAATCTTTGTGGCAAGCTTCCTATCATGGACTGGTCCTCCTGATCCTCATCTCTATTGTTTCTAGCTATTATTATCATACTGTATTTTATTTTTCTTATATATCACAGATGAGTGAGATTATTCTATGTCTAAACCTCTCCCTCTGACTCATTTCATTCAGCATAATGATCTCCATGTCCATCCAGGTATAAGCAAAAGTTATGACTTTCTTTTCCTAATAACTGTATAGTATTCCATTGTGTAGATGTACCAGTTTTTTAGCCACTCATCTATTATAGGACACTTGGGTTGTTTCCAGATTCTAGCTATAGTAAGTAGTGCTTCAATGAACATAGAAATGCATTTTTTCATATTGTGTTTTTGTGTTCCTGGGGTATATCCTTAGGAGTGAAATTGTCAGATCATATGGGGGCTCAACTTTCAGTTTTTTGAGGAATATCCATTTTAGAGAGGCTGAATTAGATGGCATTCCACCAGCAGGGAATGAGAGTCCCTTTCTCTTTGCATCCACCCCAGCACTGATTGTTCTTGTTCTTTGTGATGGGTGTGTGGTATGAAACGACATCTCATAGCTGTTTTGATTTGCATCTTTCTGATAATTTGTAATGTGGGCCATCACTTCTGTTTTGATATGGACATGGAAGAGCCTGGATAGATAATGAGCTGCAGGACAAGATGACTAGCCAACCAACATCTTCCAGTGAGTTGGGAAAAACCCTGAACCTTCATGATGCTGGTTACCTCTGACAATGGTGGCACCATGATTGCTTATTTCCTTCAGAAAGGAGAAACCTGCTCACTGCCACCTCACATGCTTCCTGAGTCATGTGACCTTTTGAATGTATACTCATTGGAAAACTCCAGACTCTTCTCTAAACTTCTACCACTTACAATCCCTTTTCTTTACTTGCTTGATTTTGTTATGGGATGTGGCCTTGACTGTGTTTGGGCCATATTTCTGGCTCTGTGTTTAGGGATCCCTCCTGACTGGGCTCAAGGACCAAATATGGTGCTGGACCCAGATTGGCAATACAAGGTGATTCTTCCAGAATCAACTTCTTTCCAGCCCCATTTCCACCTTTTATTTTGCCCAAAAAATGCAATCCGGGTAAGCACTGTCAGAAATTCCTTGAATTCTAGACACATATGAGCCTTTTCATTTCATTTGGGTCAGAGTGTGTGTGTGTGTGTGTGTGTGTGTGTGTGTGTGTGTGCGCACAAACTGTTTCCTGTTGTCTATTACATGGTGACATGTATTACTGTAACCCAGGGTGAGGATACTGAGTCTAGAATGTGTTTTTATTGCATCTCATGTTGGGCCCTGTCTGAAAAAGGAACCTTTAACCAAGCACAGTGATCAGGCAAGTTCTTAAATGTCTTCAGCCTCCAGCAAGGCCTAGTCTTGCAGCCGAGCTTGAGATCAGAATTTCGGAGGCTACAGTGTCCCATAAGAATCTGTTATTCAGGGTACTGAAAAGAGATAACGTGATATGCCATGATACCCCTTAGTAACAATACTACAAGCCATAATGTATAAAGAGAAAAAAGAAAGAGACAGAGAGGGAGAGAGGAGGAGGAGGAGGAAGTAGAAGTAGAAGAAGAAGAAGAAGAAGAAGAAGAAGAAGAAGAAGAAGAAGAAGAAGAAGAAGAAGAAGAGTTTCATATTGTATGACTAAAACTCAATCATGAAAACTTTGTAACTGTACGAAAAAAGAATCCCATCTGTATTATGAACAACCTGTATTATGAAAACCCTGGTGTTTAAATAAAGTAAATAAGTTTAAATAAACTTAAAAAGAAAGAACCTGTTCTTGATGCACCGCTAAGGAGAACACTGGGACCCCATGAAGCCTAATATCCAGAGATTTCAAATTCATCCTCATGCACCAAATCTTTGGAAGCTTCCTCCCTGCACTGGGCTCCACCCTGGGCACTGCAAACAAATGAGGCCAGATAGTCTTCCAGAAGCTTCCTGCAGCCAGTGTTTTCCTTGAGACAGAGTTGGCACCCTAGTACCATGTTTTTCCATGTTTTCTAAAATGATCTCATTTTTAGCATAGTAGCAGATTCCCTGAACCCTAATGCTCCCATCTCCCTCCCTCATTGCCATACTACAAAGTCTCACCAATACTTCTGGGGAGGGTAATCTAAGTCACACTCAGCAGTGCTCAGAATATATCCCAACTCTGTGCTCCTGCCAGTGCTGGGGTACCATGTAATGCCAGAGATTGCACTGAGGACAATGCAATCTGACCCTGCAATCTGGCCGATAGGTTGACTTCACTCAATTACTATGTCAAGTTGCCTCTGGGAGTTTCTATCTAGAATATTCTATACCAAGTCTAATATTTGTCAACAACATGTTTTTTTGTAGTTATCACCCCCCCCAGTTGTTCAAATTAAAGATGATTTTTTTTTGAACTTTTGGGCCACACCCTGTGACACTCAGGGGTTACTCCTGGCTATGTGCTCAGAAATCACTTCTGGCTTGGGGGATCATATGGGAAGCTGGGGAATTGAAACAAGGCTCATCTAGATCAGTCATGTGCAAGGCAAACGCCCTACCGCTGTGCTATCGCTCCAGACCCTCAAATTGAAGTTTTGAGCCTTGTGATCTATTGTTGCATTTTGGTCTCCGATGTTTGTCATGATGGTGGCTTCCATCCATAGTCCCTGTGGCAAATATCCAGGGTGTCGACACACTTCTCCTAAAGCACATAGGGCTTCCAAAATATCTTGGAGGGTGCTCTAGAACTAGATGAGCTGGAGAAAAGAGGTGAGCTGACCCCTCTAAAATCAGAATCCCAAGTGGCCAAGCCAAGCTACATACCTTCTTGCCAAGTTGATTCTAAATGACTCTTCCAAGGGTCTTGGTTCTGTCCCAAAGCAGAGAGTAATCTAAACTGCTTCTTCACTTGTTTTTGTTTTTTTCCAACCTACCATGCTGGGGCATCCTAAGAAACTTCTCTCCTCTGGGTTCCCTTTGCAGCTTCCTTGATTAAGAAATGGTGTGTTTTGCTTTCCACAATCCCCAAAGAGGGAGAGGGATCCCCATGCCCCAAGTCTGGGTAGGACAAGAGATGCAGGTCTTGCAGCAACTCTGATGCACGAAATAATCCACACACAGTTGGGAAGAAATAACAAGCCAGAAACTTACACTGCAAGCTGTTCACCCACAAGCCAGTCAGTCGCTCCACCATGTGGAACAACGAGCCAAGATGGCAGCTTCCCCTCCAGGCCTTCAAAGCAACCTTTTTTGGAAAAACAAAGCCCACCCCCAAAGAGAGGGAGAAAAGCCAGATAAGGAGGTGATGGGGAAACATATTTTTAACATGTAAACCAAAGAAACCAATTAAAAGACATCTAATTGGAAGGCAATATGAGGACCAGTCCAAAGGCCTCTACCAACACTTGAGTATCAGTGAAGATGTGCACCTTCGTCTTTATTTAGTTATTTAACTGTAAAAAAAAAAATTCCTCTTACCTTCATTCCATATTTAAAAATCAGGCTATTCAAAGGAAGATCAAGCTTGCAACCAAGAACTCTGAAAAGCCTGCTTCCCTGGGCAGAGGGCAATGCTTGCTTTTTCCCTGCCGGAGTTGGCGATAGAGCTCTTATTTCTCGCGGGGCTGGAAAGGCTGCTGTATTGACTGGCCTCTATCACTCATCTGATTAAAGGTACCACTTACTTCCAAATGCTTAGAGCCAGGGCCGGGAGCCATTCATAAAACTCATATTGAACGATCGGCTTTCACAAAGTTTGCCTTAATGTTTTTGCAAGCTATTGATTTGTAGGGGGGAACTATAAAAATTGACACCAGAATAAACTTTGAAAGACGGCCCTCACCCAGTCGAACCAGGATCAATGTCCATCGACCAGAGCATGCAGGAGGGGAAGAAGCAGCTTCTGCTCCATTAGCTGGTCCTTGCTCGGCCAGCAAAACCCTTTTGGGTGTTTCCTGTTGCGCTCAGGGATCTCTCACGCAGACACAGAAAAAGACTCTGAGGAAGTGCTGAGATGGATGATCAACTCTCAGCCCAGGGAAGAGGGATCCCAACTGTCCCAGCTCTCAGCACCCAGAAAATTGGACTTCTCCTCTCCAAGTGTCTTCTCTCCCCAAGGGGCTGGAACTGAGGGGCAAGGTAGGGGTACAGGGTGAGTGTTTATGAAGCTGTCTCTAAGGTTCAAGCTGGGAACTTTGTAGTGACTCCTGAGGCCATGTGAGCTTGGCTTCCTCATAATGAACCCATGATTTCAGGTCAGCTACAGATCCTCCTCTAGTTCTCATAACAGGCAGAAAACAGGGGTCAGAGGGATAGTACACTGGGTAGGGTACTATGCCTTGCATGCAGCTAACTCAGGGTTGATCCCATATGGTCCCCCAAGCACCTCCAGGGAGTGATTCTTGAGCACAGAGCCAGAGGAACCCTTGAGCACTGCAGGGTATGGCCCCAAAAACAAACACAAAAGACCAAAAGGCAGGGACAGGGATTGCTTTTTTTATTTTAAGGAATTCTGGGAAGGAGTACCTGTCCCCAACTAGAGGGATAGTCAATTCTCACTGTTACTCTGCTGCCTCAACATCTCTGTCTCCTTATTGAAGAATCCAAGTCCAGTAAGCTCTGAGAAATAGAGCTCTTTGTCCAAGGCCACACAGCAAGTAAGCAATGGGATTGGACTCCAGAAGCTCCATCTCTTGAGCCACACTGTCCCCAGGTGTGCACTGCAGGATAAATGAGTAGTGGGAGATTATGGAGAACAGGTAGAGTCTGAAATCAGAGAAGCCAGAGTCCCTCTCACAGCATCCCTATGTGTTAGGAAGTTAGAGACTCAATTTCTGGGTGGCCTCTTTAAGCCTAATCATGGATCAGTCTCAGGAACTTTGATCAAGGGTGCCTGGGTGACAGTGAAGGTTGGGAAACAGATGGGCTCCACCTCCAGGCCTGGGGTAGGGGGAATGCAGTGAGAAGAAAGGTGGCACATCCAAAGCTGGGCCATTGTCCAGAAAATCCTGGAGCTGTGACAGGTAGGGGGAGATGCCCGGAACAATTGGTCTACATTGGGTGCCTGATGCTGCCTGACTGTGGATCAGGCAACAAGAGAGAGAGCAGAAACAGGAGTCCTTCATTGGACATGGGTACCCCAGAAACTTGCCTAGAAGGACTGAATCAGAGGGTCAAAGCATGTCGGAAGACAGATACTAAGAACTGGAAGACACATGCATAGTATATTTTGTTAATGAAATCTTAGAGTTTGATGGATCCCAGCATTAAATGGTCCCCTGAGCACTGCAAGAGGGAACTCCTGAAATGGTGAGCACTGAACCAGAGGGTATCTCTTGAACCCCACTGAATGTGACCTCCAAACAGACACAGACAAATGTAGATTTGGGGTCATGCCCTATAGAAATCAAACAGTTTTGATTTGGCATTTGGAGGTTGGTAGAATCACGCCCCTTTCCCCAGGAGGGTTAGTAGGAGAATCAGTGAGATCTTTTCCCTCCAAACTAGACATCCTTGTGCTGAGAATATTCCAGAATCATCTAGCAGGCTCTGATCTACATTCCAGCATCTGGGTCATTGCCAGAGATTGAACCCCCCAGGGACTGTACTGGGGTGAGAAGTGGGGGTTGATTGGTTGGGCCCCACATTTTCACATTCTTTCCTGATTCCCAATGTTCCGCTCCATCATCCAGCCTCCTCACTTATTCTGCAGACCTGGGCATTGAGACCTGACCCCATCAAGACCCCAGATGAGGGATTGGGTCCTCTTGGTCACCTAGCACAGCTGGATCCTACCCAGCCCTCGAAGGACCCCAGGTCCTGTGTGGTTGTGAGAACCTCACCTATGAGGAAGAATCACTAGGCCACTCAGCCCTTGGAGCTTCTGCTTTGGTTTCAGGGTATTTTAGAAGAAGCCTGGGGGTCAGGGGGATGTCCTGGGGTATGTTGTCATATGAGCAGCACCCCTAGTTGTACACATCAGCATTTAGGAGCTTGTATTCTCCCCTGTATATTTCTCTCTCTCTCTCTCTCTCTCTCTCTCTCTCTCTCTCTCTCTCTCTCTCTCTCTCTCTCTCTCTCTCTCTCTCTCTCTCTCTCTCTCCCTCCTCTTCAGGGAGCTGCAAGAGCAGGAGAATAAGCCCCTTCTGTCACAGGTGAGGACAGAAGCCCAGGTCCCTCCTCCCTCTTCACCCTTTCCCTCCCCAGCCCACAAATCACTCCAGATTTGGGGAGTAAATAGTAATTGCCGTGTTTTACCCTGTGGGCATAGCTGAGGGTGTAGGTATGTGCGTGTGTGTGTTTAATTTAATTTTCCCCCCTTTCTGGAGCCTTGTAAAAATGCCCCTCCTGCTCCACCCTGGGCCTCTAAGCTCTCTTTGAAAGGGATTAGGGCTCCCGGGTGCACTTTGCCTCCAGTCAGGGGCTTGCAAAGGCTCCACCAGCTTGAGATTTATGGTGGCTCCAGGAAGATGAGAAGAGTCCCGCTCAGTTTGGGGCCAGCATCCAGGGGTATAGATCCCGTGACATCCAAATTTCCTCGGCTGGATTTTATCCAATGCTGTGTTCTCTGGCTCTGGTTGGATTCTGGCTGGGGTTTCCTTAGGGAGTTCCCAATAGCCTTCTGCTCATTTCTGAGTCTTTCCCCCTCACATCCTCCCTCTTCTTCATCTCCTGCTCCCGCCATTATGGAAAGAGCCCCTCCTGAACTTCTGATCTGAGGGTTCCACTAAACTCTGGTCACTAGTTCTGCTCCTGATACCCTGAGTTGAGTGTGCTGGAGCCTTGGGTCAGGGACTCCTCAAAAAACTGCTGAAAGGGCCTAAAGCAATAGCACAGAGGAACGGGGGCTGGCTTTGCACACAGCCAACCTGAGTTCTATCCCTGACATCTCGTAGGACTCTCCCAGCAACAGCAGGAGTGATCTGTGAGTGCAGAGCCAGGAATAAGCCCTGAGCACTGCTGGATGTGACCCCTAAGAAAACAAAAATACTGCTGAGAGATGGAGATCTGGGTGTGAGGAGTTATTTGAGATGCTGGAAGATGGTAGAGATTGTGGGTGGAGCAAAGATGGGGAAGGAGATGGAGCTGGTTACTTACCAGGAGGCTTTCAGTTATAGGGTGCTCAGGGAGCAGCAAGGTTTTTCCAGATCAGAGCATCCATCCCTGCAGCAGCAGCCCCCTCCCAATCCTGGGGTGACTGGAGCCTCTTTCCCTGCTTTAAAGGTCGCTAACATGTGCCTGATTCCCCTGCAGGTCACATCAGGATCTGCAGCTTTGGACTTAGTGAATCCCAGACAAGATGCGATGTGAATGTCAACCTCAGAGTCCTGGGTTGTGGGCCGAACTGCTAAAAACAGGGTGGCCCATGGAAATTATGCCCTCCCTAAAAGGCTTCTGCAAATGTGGCAACCAATAGATTCCAGAAATTCCACTGTGCAGGTCCTGGTGGCATCTTTTTCTGGATAGAAGGGGTCATACCTGGGAAGAGTTTAGGAAGCACTAGACTGGGGTGTGCCTTGCCTCTTCTGCCCTTCCCTGACCCTATGCAGAACAGTAAGTACCTCCTGGAGGAGGGCCCCAGACTAATTAGGCTTTATACTTAAACACTCCCTGAACCCCCATTTCACTGTGCTGAACTCTTGTTACTTATTTGTTGATCCTTTCTTCAGTGTGGAAAAGATGGCCTGGCCACTGTGTCTGACCTCAGCCCACACCTCATCTTCTCTGTTGAATAAAAATCAAAAATATAAAGAGAGCTATGTGTTGGGTGAGTCCTCCCTCAGCACAGTGTTTCTAGACCCTTCGGTTGGTGGGTCTGAAGATGCAGGGTAACAGCGGAGAAAGAATTCACAAGCAGTCAGTTAAAGTTTCATCGGAGTCAGCTTGCTTTTAGTCCATGGCCCTGTCCGCCATATGCATTTCCTTACATCGGCTTTCTCTACTAAACTTTTTTGCTGTCCCTCTCTCTCTCTCTCCTTTTGCTGCTTATTTTTTTCTTCTTTTTTCCAGACATTTTTTTATTCTTTATTTAAAACAGTCCACTTCATCCCAGGTGTGGGTGGGTCTGATCATCCAGGTGGGATTAACATCGAAAAAGAAAGCTTAGGTAAAAGGTCTTTGGGGGAAGAGTTACACTTCTCCAGGGGGCCTCTCCTGAATCCAGGATGGGATGCCCATCTCTCCTCCTGGACCCACACCTCGGGCAACTCTCTATACCCCTAGCATGAGGGTTCTTTGAGGAGATACATGAGCTTCATTACCTATTCCTTGATGTGTGAGTGTTTGAGAGTAGGTGTAGGACAGAGATGGGATGAATTTGTGGGTTCTCAATACACAGACACTTTGAGATACCCTTAAGGATCTTCTGGAAGGAGGCATCTTGGATCTTTTCCTTCCCCAGCTATTACACCAAACCTGGCCCAGGAACTCCACCCACTACAGCACCAAACAAATTGGGAGTCAGATCTAGAACTTTCTGGAAGGAAACCTAGCTACCAGTGAGCTCTATAGAATGCACAGCCTCTGCTCACTGTGCATAACTGTGTTGGGAATGTACTGGACTGCAGGTCCTTGTGTCGATCCTTCTAGTCCAACATATGCATGGCATTGTCTCTGTGCCCCAGGTGGCTGCTCTGAAGGGTTTCAGAGTCCTGCTCCGGAAGCCAGGCTTCTCTAACCAGACTCAGCACCTGGAAATGTTCAAATGCCATGAGCCTGGCCTCAACAGAATATAAAACAGACTCTGACCAACCTGTCCCCTTCTACCCTTCATGCTCTCCTGGCACTGAGCTCCAGTGGATATGGAAGCCAGGAGGGAAAAGGCCAGCTCAGGGCTAAAGAGGTCATTTTTCTGAATGCTAGGCAAGTGACCCAGGGGTGAGACTCTGAAGGACCCAACACCTCAACGGAGCCCAGGCCTCACTCCAGGGAACCTTATAAGTTGGTGCATCTATTCACAACCCAAAACTTGGCTGGACACTTTTGCACAAAAGGGTTTTACAGAAATGCTACTCCCAGCATCCATGTCTCAAGGGAGAAGGGTATGTGTTGCAAGGGAGATCTGAGTCTTAATAAGTCCCTGACTGTCCCTCCTGGGAAAGGCCATGGGGGTAAGCAAACACCCATCATTGCTGGTTTCTGAGTCACTGCTTAAGATTCGGATCCCCGGAGCAGAAATGGGGGTTGGCTTCTGTGTAGGGCCCTGGGGGAAAGCTGGGAGTGAAGAGCCTCGTGAGAGTGGAGGGGAGATGGAGGGGTTACAGGGTGGAGGGGGTGAGTATTGGTCACCCCTAGCCAATGATGATGCCAATGGCTATCCATAGTGACTCTCTGCCCATCAGCCAATACTCACTCGAAGCGTCTCTCCCGATGTTGAACAGGGCAGAGGGCACATAGGTGACCTGGTGTGACCTGATTCCCTGCCACCTGCTCAGTCCCAGCCCAATCTCTGCTCGCCCCCAGTGCCAAAGCCACCAGTTCCTGGTGTGTAGAAATACACAAGGCGCTTGGGATCAATCAACACATTTAATCCTCTTAAAGAGCTCGAAAGGGGGAGGTGACAGATTAAAGATGGCAGCTCAACCCTGGTTTCTTCTCCCACGGAGAGGCTCATCCAGCCTCGGGGCTGGGGGGGGGGAGGCGGAGGGGGTGCTATTCTCATGCTGAATTCTCCACTCCTTCCATTAGCAATGCCCCAAGCATGAGCCTTGCAGCAAGAGGGGAGCCATGATGGTTTTCCCAGGGCATGCTGGATATATTGTGATGCCATGGATGAAACCCAACTCCCATCATTAGCAGCAGGGTTCCCAGGCAGCTTTAGTCCCCAGATTGCTGAGGTTACTCAACAGCAAAGCCCTGGGAGCACCTGCAGGGCTTTCAGCACTGGGGTACACAGAAAGAGGAGCTTAGGAGAACTTTCTCTCTCTCTCTCTCTCTCTCTCTCTCTCTCTCTCTCTCTCTCTCTCTCTCTCTCTCTCTCTCTCTCTCACATTCTGCCAGGAGTTGGCTCCGTGGTTTGAACCCATAGATTTTGAGCTGGTGATGAGCTTCTGGATATGAAAAATCTTCTCCAACTTCCAACCATAGCATTTTCAAAATCCAGATTTTGAATCATTTGTCCCCCAAATCCTCCTCAAACTACCTGCTAGTCTTGAAAGTACCAAAGGCAACTTCTTCCAATGTTCCCCCTGCCCGCCCCTAGCAGGTCAAGAATGATTAAGAATGGCAGATGGCAGAGGAGAGAAGGACACCATGCATGGTGTCATCATTTCCCAAGTCTGTGGCCATCCAGCTCCGAACCCAGCTGTGAGTGCCCAGATTGCAGAAGTTGTCTCTAATGGAACCTCTGTGTGAAACTTGGGGTCACTATGGATTCTCAAGCATGAGGGAACATCTGGATTCTGAGCTTGAAGAAGATGTGGAAGCAGCAGATTTGGGTGGGGGGGGGGCAAGGATCTGGGCTGAGTTCTTTGGTCATGGGTGCCACAGTGAGCAAAACCCTGACATCAGCACCACCCTAAAGGCCATGTAGCCAAATCAACAGTTTCCATGGGGAGCAAAGGGCTGAATCACCCAGCATGTCGCCTCCCCTGGCCTGAGTCAGGCGTAAAGGATTAAGCATGCTATTTCGGGGAGCTCCTAAGTGCTCCCTCGGAAAGGTGCCAACTGAGGTGTGTGAGTTCCCATTAACTCCCCAATATTCCTTTCAAGTTAAAGTTCATTGTTTGATTTGGGTTGGTTTCTCCTTCCCATGCTTGGGCAAGTAACCAGTGACTATTGAGTTCTTGTTTTGTTTAGGTTGGGGGGGTCACACCCAGTGGTACTCAGAGCTTACTCCTCTGTTGTCAGAGATTACTCTTGGCAAGGCTCAGGGGGCCCCTCTGAGGTGTTGGGGATCAAATCTTGGCCAACTGCATGCAAGACAAGTACTGTACTATCTCTCCAACCCCTGCTTATTGAGTTCTATTTCAGCACTCACATGGAGATCTTTCACACAGATAACTAGATTAATTTTGATCCAGAAGCCCTGAATTCCCACTCCTGATTCAAAGGAGGTTGGAGGTCCAGGGAGGAGGAGGGGAAATATACATAAAAAGAAAATTTCCCATCATCCAATGCAAGATACTCTCAAGAAATACCTAGGGATATTTCCACTTCTCAAACATCTGTTACAGGATTTTGAGAATATGTACTAGGTGTATGACTTCAGTTAATAACCTCTCCCAACTCTTTGGGGCCAGGACACCCTTTTTTTAGAGAAAGGAACATTTAATTTTACTAGAAAAGGTATTGTTTAGGAAGATTTCCAATTTAGAAAGATTCTTTTACATGAAGGACCTACAAATAGAACTAAAGATCTTGCTTTTATCTGTTTACTTATTTGTTTGTTTTTGTTATATTTTTGTTTTCGGGCCACACCTGGTGGCACTCAGGGGTTACTCCTGTTTCTGCACACAGAAATCACTCCTGTCAGGCTTGGGACCATATAGGATGCTGGAAATCAAACCTGGGTCAGTCACATACCCTACCTGCAAATGCCCTACCTGCTGTACTATAACTTCGGCACCTCTATTTTTGTTTGTTTGTTTGTTTTTAAGGAAATTTCAATCCCAGACATTAATAACAACTTAGGACTGGAAGGAAACTTGAAGTTTTTTTTTTTTTTTACTAATTGAATGTCTAGTGATTTTGATGTGGGTAACTTGCAGCACTCATTTTGGAACCCTTATTTTAGTGCTGGTCAGTTTTGGGGGTGGGTAGAGATCACCTCTTCTTATCAGATGAGGAAACTGATAGGATAGGAAGGGATTTGTCCCTCAGAGATTCAAAATCTCTCCTATTACTCAATGTCACAGTGATATGCTTTAGTGATCTCTGTGAATAATAATATAGAGGACAATATTAAATTCATTTGAATTAACTAATGGCCATTTTATTGGACAGATATTTTTCATTCTGTTCTCCTGGGGGGCTTTTGGTATAACCCAAGAGCCCAGTTTATTGGGAAGGTTCCATTGGTGGATAGAAAACTCAGGCAAGTAACTGTCCAAGCAGGCAGGACAGGGACATCAACTGAGTCAGCTGACTTGGGGGTGATTTTGTATTTTCTGTTTCCAGATACCAGCTGCTTTAGGGGATCCCATTGTGCAATCAGCTTCTGACTCTGAAATCAGCTACCACTTTGTCTCTGGGCTCTTCCATATCCTGAGGATCTTGGTCTGGCACCATGGACCTTTGGATGTAGAACAAAGGTCCCTTCAGTGAGGCATCGTGCTGTTGGTATAAAGAGGCAGAGCCTGGGCCTCTAGCACCAGCATTCCAGAGGTAGGACATGGTGGCCCTCAAATGGGGACACTGAGAGCCATTAGACAGAGCTCTAAGAGTGGCCATGCTGGGGAGGCTCAATGGCTACCGTTTGGTGACTGCCGAAGGACCAGACTCTAATGTAGTCTGCTGAGTTTCTCCAGAGCACCCTATCCCCAGAGGTGGGACATGGCTACCCATCAACCCCCAACATTCCACCCCTTTTCAGGGTGGTCATGAGAAGCCCCATAGAAGAGATGCCCTCCCAGTGCCTCCTAGTTTCTCAGATCAGCTTGAGAGCTTATGTCCCTTCTGTCCCCGAAGGTGCCTAAGAGAAGCTGGTGAGTGTCACATTGGGGTTCTGGCATCACTGTGTGAAACACAGGCATGTATAGTCACAGCACATGAAATCATATACATTGGGCTGGGGATACATGCATATACACACATGGGGGCCCAGGGGCACTCACTCAGACACACACAGATTCCAGGGGACACATACACATAATAGGGGCTCACAGATATACACTCATATACACACCGGGGTTCAGGGCCACACATACTCATTTACACACAGGGGCCTAGGGATAAACACTTATACACACACACTGGGACCCAGAAACACATGTACACATATACACAGAGGCTCATATATATATATGCACACAATTCCCCCACAGGATTCACTCATGGATGCACGTACATGGGTCTATAGATCCAGAAGTACATACCTTCTCACATGCATGCATAGAGCATCACACATCACACCTACAAATGGCATCATGTACATGTGTGTGCCACACACACACACACACACACACACACATCCGCTTCCCAGACTCCTATAAAGCCGATACTAGTCTTTCCGTGAATGTAGGCTCTCTCTTCTCCCAGGGAGGGAAACAGCAGGAGAACTTCCAGAACCCTCTGTGGGGCGGGGAGGAAGGTGAAAAGTGTACAGGGAACATTCTTCCTGGCTCGACTCACCCTCAGAAGCCGGCAGGGCAAAGGGAGTGAGGTTTCTGGTTTCAAAGGCAGCCCAAGCGCCTTCTCCCTCCTCCTGGCCACTTGCACCAGGGCGTAAATCATGGTAAATCATCAGGGCTCCCTCCTCGGGGTGCAGCAGGCTGGGAGAAGGCTGGTGAGTTGAGTTCGCTGGACTGAGTATCTCTGGTTCTGCCCCATCCTCTGCCTTCCTAAACATTATCATGTAGGTGCCTGTCTAAGAGGACCCACCGAGTCATAGGGCTGGTATTTAGAACTCTTAAGAACCCACCTTCCATGACCGGAGGGAAAACGTCGACCTGGGGGTCTCTGTTCCTCTCCCCAACTAGCACAGGAGAAGCCTCATGTCCCCAAACCCCCGTTTCTCCAGAATCTAGAGGGAGGGTGGCACGACAGCAGACTGGGGCTTGGCTGGGCAAAAAGGTTTGTCCATGGGGCAAGATTTTTGTAGGCCAAATAGAATCAATAAAATAAATTTTTTATAGGCTTTTCTTGTGTGTAAGGTGGTTCCGGGGCTCAGTGAGGGAGAAAAACATGGGCAGAGAAAGAAGGTTGTCAGCTGGCTGCCCCAACTATCTTGGGCCTGTGAGCAGCTCTGCTTACACTTCTGCCCTAAGCAGAAACTTCTATTCCCATTATCCTGAGTGGATGTGTCAGAAGACACTTTGGTTTTTGTGTGTCCAGTCCCTCATCCATGGGTTCCATCTCTGTCAGTCATTTTGCTCTCCTTTACCTGGTGTATTCATGGGCCTCACAATGGACCCCAAAACTCACAGCCTGAATTACACAGATTTCATAGGTGCTAACTTCCTAGTGACAGAGCATTTTTTTTTTTTGATATCTATACAGAGGCATGGGGGAAAGTCCTGTTCACTTCTGCCTTGCTTCTTTTTAGGATTTCCTCAGTAACCTTTACTCTGGCCTCCCTTAAGCAAAGAGCACAGTTCTTTAATAATTACAACATGCACAAATAGTGTCACTTGGCCATTTATGTTATTGGTAAGAAGGAGGCTGTTAGAAGCTAAGTTAGTGAGGGTTTTTAAGGGTGGGAGAAAGGCTTCAACATTATATGCACAATTTTTGCTATATTATTTTATTTTATTTTTAATTAACTACTTTATTTAAACACCATGGTTACAAAGTTGTTCATAATACAATTTTCTTTTACAACTTCCAAACTGTTCATGATTGATTGAGTAGAATGTTCATATAATGTACAACACTCTTCATCAGTGCACATATTCTGTCACCAATGCCTCTAGTTTCCTTCCCACCCTTTCCTCTACCTACTCTAGGATAGATATTTTCCTTCTCTCTCTCTCTCTCTCTCTCTCTCTCTCTCTCTCTCTCTCTCACTGTTTTTTCCTTTTAGTCACTATGGTTTGCAATATTGTTGCTGAAAGGGTATCATGCCTATCACTTTATCTTCTTTCAGCATCCAATTCTTTTTTTTTTCTTTTTTTTGTTTTTGGTTTTTGGGTCACACCCAGCAGTGCTCAGGGGTTACTCCTGGCTCTATGCTCAGAAATCACTCCTGGCAGGCTCGGGGGACCATATGGGATGCCAGGATTCGAACCACCGACCTTCTGCATGAAAGGTAAACGCCTTACCTCCATGCTATCTCTCTGGCTCCAGCATCCAATTCTTGTCCAGAGTGATCATTTTCATCTCTCATTGTCATAGTGGTCCCTTCTTTGTCCTAACTGTACTACCTCCTCTTTGTGGCAAACTTCCCACCAGGGACTGGTTCTCCTGGACCTCTTCTCCATTGTATCTAGATACTATGACCATGCTATCTTATTTTTTGTAGCCAACAAATGAGTGTGATTATTCTATGTCTATCTCTCTCCCTCTGACTCATTTTACTCAGCATAATACTCTCCATATCCATCCATTCATGATTTCACTTTTCCAGCAGCTGTGTAGTATCTACCATCTAGCTGTATCACAATTTCTTTATTCATCATATATTCTTGAGCACTTGGGTTTATTTCCTGAGTCTGATTATTGAAAACACACATTTTGACTGCCTGTGACACTACTCCTGACCCTTATATCCACTTTAGACTTACTGTTCTTTGCCCAGAATGTATATGTTCCATCCACTTGTACTCTGAAACAAGAGTCCAACCTGCCTGAAAATATATTTTCAGCATATTTAGACTATTTTAACAGTGAAAGCAAAACCAAGTAAGGAAGACATAACTATGGTTGAACCTGAAAAATTAAGCTGAGCCTGAGCTCAGGTTTGTTCCAGCTGCTTAAAGACCAGTTTCTCACATGCATAGTAGACACTAGATAACTAGACAACACCCCCTTTATAAGTCTCATATAATTATTAACAAGAGTGGAACCATTTTGGTAGTTTTAGAAACCACATATTTCACTCTGCACAGTCCAGAAGAAAAAGAGAGTCTCCCTTGCTAGTTTTGAGGCAAGTCTTAAGACATAACCCTTGCCATGACTTACATCAGATTTAAAGTTAATTTCTGAATTAATGTCCAGGGCTGGGACAGCCATATCAGTTTGTCCTTGCAGATCTTATTCCTTTGGTTTGGAATGTTCCTGCTTGCAGAAATTCCTCTTCAACACCCAAAACCTCAAGCAAATGTATCTTAGGTCCATTTCTATCTCTCTGCAGTGAATTCATTGCTCTTACTTCTCTGTCCCTGGTACATTCTGTTTATTTCTCTTTGGTCAGCATTGCCTATTTGGTTATTGTTATGTATGTCTTAATTTGTGGTTCCTTCATTAGCTTGTGAACTCTTACAGGCCAAACCGCAAAGATTTATATGTCATAAACCACATAGATCTATGCCATAACTGATACGTTGAGTTGTGAGCCAGAAGACATCCAGCCAGAAGACAAAGTACAGAACTTCATCTAGAGACCTTGGATGAATGCACCTGCCAGGTGTTTCAACACCTACTGCCTTTACACCTGGGTTCTGAGCCTTCCTGCAAGACATGGGATCAGCTTTAGCAGTGGATTTTTTTTGTTTGTTTCTTTGTTTTTGGGTCGCATCTGGCAGCGCTCAGGGGTTACTCCAGGCTCTATGCTCAGAAATCGCCCCTGGCAGACTCGGGGGACCATATGGATGCCGGGATTTGAATCACCATCCTTCTGCATGCAAGGCAAACACCCTACCTCCATGCTATCTCTCGGGCCCCTAGCAGTAGATTTTATGCTTAAAGATGATACCTCCCAAGTTCCACTGGGATTTTTCAGAATACAAAAATATAAAACATTTTATACACTACAAATACCATTCAAAGACCATCCCTAGATGCTGTATCAATAAGGTGGGATGAGAGTTGTACGCTTTGCTTGTAGAACTACAGCTCAATGCATTCCAGTGTATGAACCTCAGAGCATGCCTGAGTGCTACTCTGATGGCCCCTTGAGCACTTCCTGGGCAACCTTGTTGGTCCCTGGTACTGGAGGGCCAGAGCAATGTCATGTCTTAGACCCTTTACATTGTCCTTTCGGCTACCCACAATTCCTGGAAGATGCTCCCAGACATGAGCTCAGTTTGAGAAGCCCTCCCACCAAAACAATGACATCCTCTTTAGCCTGCATTGAGTTTGGATGCTTAAAATGCTTAAAATGTTGAATGTGAAAGTTCTAGATTAGTGTCTAGTTTCCCATTTTGTTTTTGTGAGCAGCAGTGCTCAGGGATTCCCCCTGTCTGTGCTCAGGAATCACTCCTGGTGGTGCTCAGGGGACTAGAAAATGGTAGGATTCAAACAATGATTGGCTGCATGCAAGGCCAATGCCTTCATTTCTGTACTGTCTCTCCGTTCCCTAAAGGTGAGTTTTCAGTGCTGAATGCAAGCTGGATATGTGAAAGGGAAAAGGGAACAAAAAGCATGTACTTGGAAGATGGGACATGGGTTAAAGAATAGATATGCAGAGTCACCTGCCCATAGGGTTGGGAGAAACTTTGTGGCTCTTGGAAGTTCCTCATGGCTATGGCAGATAGCAAGAAGTGAAATAAGGGGAAGCAGAGGAAAGAGAGATAACACAGCTAAGCCAGACATGGCAAGGCATAGAATTCTCCTTGGAGATGGCTGGGGTTCATGAAAATGTTTATAGTGAGGAAATGGATTGGCTGGTTCCTTATCCAACCTTTCATATATACATGTGTGCATATTCATATCTTTTCTACTTAATCATAAAGTTTGATTATTCACTACATACATTTTATCATTGGGAGGTTTCAAACATGTAGAGCACTCAAAAGAACTGGCATTGACAGGAACTGGAACAATAGCATAGTGGGTAGGGTATTTGCCTTGCACACAACCAATGCTGGGTTCAATCCAGGCATCCTATAAGATCTCCTGAGCCTGCTAGGAGTAATTTCTGAGGCAGGAATAACTTTTGAGCACCACTGGGTGTGTCCCCCAGAACAAACAAACAAAAAGAACTGGCAGTAGCAATGGATGAAAAATTGGGGGGGACACCTTTTCAGATGCTGTCATTGACAGTATGCTCTCAATTTAGCACCCATCCATGCATCCATTCACACAACTATTTCTCTAAATTTCTGCTCAGCTATCATTTTGAGATAGACTTCTCTGGATATTCTCTCCCCTGCTCCAAAACCTTTTACTTTCTTTCATTTTTCCAGTGTGAAGTTCATACCCTGCAGTGCTAGGGCTTCCTATTGGTTCTGCCCTCAGGGTCACTCTAGGTGGGCTTAAGAGAACCTTAGGGGGGGTTAGAAATCAAACCCAGCACAACTGCATGCAAGGCAAGAGCTCTACCCCTTGTCCTATATAGCTCTGGCCCATTCTGAGTCTTGACTATAGTCACACAGTTTGGGATTTTCCAAATGACCTCACTGCCCATCACAGCCAGTGGCAAATCCAAACTATGGAATGTAATTCTAGAGCTTCAGGTCTCACCCCAAGCATTTGGATGGAACCAGCCAGTGTTGGAAGTCAATTGACTAGGCACAGGGGTGATGGATGTATTAGAGGATGTAGCCTTGACTAGAAAAGAGGTGTCCTGAGCAGCACATATAGGCAGGGCCATGCCAGCATGAAGGAAAACAAGTTCTACTTGAGCAAGTGGGGATGTTTCAACAACCTACTGGCCTGGGTTTCATCTTCTGAGTCATGACAGTGGCTACAGGAAAATCTTGGAAACAGCTGAGATTTAAGGCTTCACCCCCATCCCTTCTGCTCTTCCTTGGATCCTTAATTCAACTGCAGGGACACCCAAGGAAAGCACACACAGGTTCTGAGTCAGACAGATCATGGCTCACACGCTTCCTGAACATGTTGGAGAAAATAAATGAGATAAACTCCAGGAATGTTCTTCCCAGCAGGACTAGAAAATCACAGTGGGTGGTATAAGAACCATGTGGCAGCATGGTCAGAACAAAGCTTGGTTTTTTTTTTGGGGGGGGCAGGTGTTCATGTTGAGCTACAGGTTCAAGTTCCAAATAGGGCCAGGTTCTTCATTGGCATGTATTTAGAAAGCTCTGAAGTGCTCCTTTTGGTCCATGTAGGCCCTCATTTCTGCTGCTAAATGGGGGCTTTCCTGAGGACCCCTGGGAGTGTAGACTGAACTCTATGGACTCTTGGCAATGAATTAGCCACTTAATGTATCATCTGCCATCAATACATGATTAAGTGGAAACTTAGTAGGGTCCCAGTCAATGAATAAAGATCAGCTAATTGGAAAAAGAGAGCAATTAGTTAATTCTTGTATTAGTATTAGCCTCACCCATCAATTATCCATGCTAATGTTTGGGAGGGGGGACCTCCCTCTCTATTTTCTGATGGAAGACAGATAAAACTCTTATCTCACTTGATTGGGGTCACTGGAACAGCAGATTGATAAATCTGCATTTGCATGACCACTGGGAATTTTGGGGTGGGCAATATGAGTTTGGTTATAAGTCCACACAGCTCCCACCAAACACACCAATACAAATCTTTGCACACGTGTATCTTCTCACTCCCCTATGGGAGAGTCTGGAGGGAAGAAGTCAAGGAAAAATTTCATTAGTGCGCCGCCTAGTTTGGGCTTAATAGCAGAATGTAATTTGGCTAATGGAGATTGTGTCTTTCATTCAATTATATGGGCATTAGAAAGATCTCAAAATAATAGAAATATGCTAGGGAGTTAATTACTCTGAGATGGGCAGCATCATCTACACTCTGTTCATCAAAACCCCAATGAGCCCCTCTGGTATAGATGGGGAGGACCAGGACGATGAGAACCTTTATTACAGGACCCGGACCTGAGTTTTGAGTTGTTCTTGAACATCTTATTGGGAATTAGTGTTCATTAATACTTTAGTTTAGGGGTGTTTGAAACAGAGTGGAGACCACTAAATGTTATTTTACCCACAAGACACCTCTCAAATATAGGTAGAAAGAGAAGAGTGAGGAAGAAATTGGGGCCAATGGTCACATCACATCCAATCTTTTGGCATCTTAGATTTCTATGAGTAGAGATTTCCCCCAAGTCACTGGAAGTGGGGAGGGGGGCTTCTTCCTATGAAGCCAGGACTTCTGGTGCTAAAATAAATAATCTGGGTTCCTGGAAGCATTCAACACTTGTGGTATAAAAACTTCATCTTTCCACTCTAAATTGTAGAATAGAAACTGGCCACAGGCTCAGGGGTCAGTTTTCTGCCTTTGTTGAACCTTGGAAGGGCTCCACAATTATATTTTCCCAGAATTTCTATATAAAAATTTTAATAACAAATGTTCTCCAAACACAACTGTTCCCCCCCAAATAAATCTGCCATTCCTGTACATCATGCACACACATCCAGCCAGAGACTGAGCTCTGAATGATGACTCAAGCTTAAAGTTCTCTCTTCCACTGAGCTAAGCCAAGATGTGTCAATGCATGTTAGCACATGTGTCTTTTTCATCTTCCAGTTTGCCGTCCAGAGACCACGGATGCAGCCAATACCCAAGTGAATAAACCAACAGCCCAGTTTGGGAAACTTACCAAAACAAAACAAAAGCAAACAAACAAACAAAATCCAGCCTGTCTGGAATTTCTAACTATGAGTCTGTTGCTTGAGTGGGAATTCCAAGAGGCATCAGAGTTCAGTGACCACAGGTGTGAAATATCTAAGGCTGTTCCTTCATGGCACCTAGCTAGTGAAAAACCAGCAAGAGCAAAATGTCATCATATTTGATTTTAGGACCACACCCTAGTGTGCTCAGGACATGGGCCATCCCATGAGTTTAAGGACAGGACCTATCTATAATCATGGAATTTTCCAGTGTGGTAGTCAGGGGACCATATATGGTGCTTGGGTTCAAACCTGAGTAAGTTTCAAGCAAAGCAAACTCTCTATCCACTACACACACACACACACACACACACTCTCTCTCTCTCTCTGTCCCTGAACGCCTCATTTTAATAAAGATTGCTGATCTTTTTAAAAGGTTGGGTCAGGCCCAGTGCTAAAAATCTTAAAGACCTTGTCTCCCTGATGTACCTGGTATGATAATAATAGTGTGGATTCTATTATTACAAATAAGGACATTAAGGTTGAAAGAGTTTTAGTAATTTGACTAAAGTCCTACAGATCAATCTGTGGCGTAATCAGTATTCCAATGAAAGCCTAGAAATTTCTAGAATTCCATTATTCTTTTAGTTAGAACAAAAACAAGATGGGTGACAACTGGAGAGAAATTTGCATTCCAGAGGATGAGTAGTCCTTGACTTAGCATGTTCAAGTTGAGTTGGGGTGCTCATCTGCCAGGAATATAGCATAGGGGTTCCCATTCCAGGAAAGAACACTGGGCTTCCATCAACTTAATTTACTGCCACCGAGTATCTCTGTTCCTCCAAGACTGAGAAGATGGTAAGAAATGAGGCCAGAGCCATATCACAGTGGGGAGGGCATTTGCCTTGCATGTAACCCAACTGGATTTAATCTCTGACATTCCACATGGTCCCCCAAGCCTACCGGGAGTGATTTTTGAGTGCAAAGCCAGGAATAATCTCTGAGCACCACTGGATGTGACTCAAAAGTCAAAAACAAACAAATAAACAAACAAAAAAGAAGAAAACGAAAAAGAAATGATGCACACATACAAACACACACTTTAAATTCTTAGACACACTTTTCATATGGTAAATGGCCACCTTATTCATTGATTTCTTCACTCCTAGATTAACTATTTATCGAGCACTTCCTGTGAGCTCTAAATAGGCCAGCACTGGTAAGAAGCTTGTGGAATTTACAGTCTGGTGATGATAAAAGAAGCAATAAGAAAATACATCAATCCTTGACAAGCAATTCAAGAGCTACAAAGAAGAAACCCAGGATCTAGTGATAGCAAAGAGCTGGGTATATTGTTGCAGAGCATGGGGGTCACTGTGTGAACTAAGATGGTGGTCAGGGAAAAGACTATTCGAGGGAGTGGCATAGCTGTGACTTGAATTGTGGACTTAATTTGCGGTGAAGAGGGAGAGCTGGCCCCAGGAAGATTCCCAAGAGTGCAAATAGCTGGATCCAAGACATGGAAAGAGGAATAATTTGTTCAATTGAGATGAGAGTTGGCCCTGATGGAATTTATAGTGAAGAACACTCTCTGAAGAGGTTAACAATGCCAAGAGGCATAGAAAGACATTCAAGGTTCTCAGAATAATGCCCCCATATGGCTCCCAAGATATCACAAAGGGTCTATCACATGAGACTAATAAGGCAACTGGTAGGACAGAATAGAGGAAAGAAATGACAAATTTGGAAGGGAGCTACAGCCAGGAAGTAGTTGAGTAACAGTGTTTTAGAGAATGTGGGTCATGGAATCTTACTAGGATTTTAAAGTATTGCAATGGCAGCCAAGAGGAAAACAGAGTTGAAGAGGACAAGAGGTACACAGAGGAGGAAGTGACAGTCCCAACATGGAAAACATGATGTCACTGGCAGAAAGGTAGAGACTAGGGGGTGTGAACTATGTATCTCTAAATTGGGGGTAAGACTTAGAGAATTTGTTGAAATATTGGAGGAACCAAGGTTGATTGCCAAGAAGAAAACAAAGCAAGAATCTGAGGATAATTCAGTTGGATCATAGTAACACTGACTCACAAATTTCCTGGACTGTACATTGGCCTGTAATGGTCAGCCCTAGGTCTGAGTACCAGATGGTTGGCCAGAGAATCTTGGGAAGAATCATTCTGATAGATGTAGAGGGTGGAGTCAAAGTCACTGCCATTGAGGTCTCCAGTCATCCTTGTGAACAAGTTGACTTAACACATACATTCTGCTCCAGCATCAGACCTCCGGCAATTACCGAGAATAAACCACATGCTGGATCTCAACCAGTCCTGGGCTCCCGCAAAAGCCAACAATTAAAAGGTGTATCCTCGGTGGATGACCAGCTACTCCGGAGACCCCCATTTTCCCTGGGGGTTGACTAACAGCTTTCAAGAGTACGCCCCAGCCCGAGCTCCCGAAAACCTGGCCCAGGCCCTAGGAAGTGCTTCAATAATGGATGATCACCAATAAACAGCCAGTGATTTGCTGGAAATTATGAGCAATGAATAATTGAGAGGCGGGGAGCCCAGGCAGTGATACCTTTCCTCCTGCTGATCATCCTTAATGCATTTCCTAGCTGCTGCAATCCCTGTACACAGGGTGCAGGCAGAACTAACTCGGCCTTCAGAAGATGCTGACCAGTCTCAGGAAGAGCCCCAGAGTTATAAATACTTGGTTTTACCTGTGTTCAACTTCAGTTTATATACCCCACTGGCTCTTTGGGACACACGAGTATGCCTTGCTGGGTGTCCACTACAAAGTCCTTGAGAAAGGTTGTGGATTGCCAAAAGAGTGAATACAGGGGAGAGAGGAAAGACCACATTATTTATGTGAGGAAATGGAGGGAAGTTTCACAGTTCATGGTTGGTCCTATTCTATAGCATCTGAGACAACTACACACACAACCACACACACACACACACACACACACACACACAAAATCACAGACCTCTTTGCTCATGATGATGACCTTTGCTCATGACTCCCATATCATCCTGCTTCACTCTCTATTCTTCTCTATTGTCTTGGTTTCAAATTGCACTGCCTTTTCTGCCCCTCCAAGATTCATCATTATTGGTCCCCCATCCCCACTGTGCCCCAAGCCAGAAAGAGAGAAAGCACCAATCTATCCTGATATAGGTCACCCTGCCCAGCCCAGGTCCCCTCTCTGCTTGCAGTTGCTGCACTCACCAGCCCCATCCCAGCCTGTGAGCCATTATACTGACTGTTTTTGTCCCTGGAAGAGCCTTTTTTCCAGGTGCTAACCTGTCCTCCTGCATCATTTTATCTGGGACCTTGTTTAATATAACTTTCCAAAGAGGTATTTTTCTCCTCTTACATCCTCTCCTTCGCTAGGGCCCCTTGCAGCTCTAGCTAGATCCTTCCCTGCTGACATTTTCTCCATTGAGACATTGTGTCTTTCACTGTCATAACAAAGCAAGATGGCTATTTCCAGCAATTACAAACAGGCACCTTTATTTCCCTCCAGTTGACAGCCCAACTGGCTCACCCAGGTCCCTGTGGGGTAAAATCAGGATGCATTTATTCTGCAGAGTCTTTCCAATTCCAGAGGTCTCCTGTATCCTTGGTGTGTAGCTCCTTTCTCCTGCTTCAGAGCTCACAAACTGAAGCGCTCTTATCCCACTTCAGTAGCACATTTTCCTCAGAACCCCATTGCCCTGCCTTCCTTTCCCAGTTTCAAAGACCTCCATGAATCCACAGGCAGACCTTCCAGAACCTTCTCCCTGCATTAAACTCAGAAGTTTATTAAGTGTCATTCTACTTGTGACTCTAATTCATTCTTCCTGTGCAGCCTCTACTGTTCAGAGCATCCAGGCACAAGGAGGACAGCATTTGGGGGCTTCATTCAGTTGCACTCTAAACCTTGAGCTATTTTGCACATCCCTGGGTCTGTGTTCTACACAGGCAAAGCTATGAACAGGTGGGACATCTCAGAGCTTCTCCATTGTGTTTAGCCACTCTTGGCTCTCCCAACAGTGCCCAGCAGGCATCAAAGGATCTGGAGACTGAAATGGATTCAAATTCTCACTATCATTCTCTCTGTCCTTCTTTATCCACTCTTGGATCCTGGGACTCTGCCCTGCCTGTGCTTGAAGGGTTTGCCATCTGGAATGTTCCCTTGCTGGCTCTGTAAGTTCAGAGCCTTCATCACCCTTAAGACCGGGAAACTTGACATTTTGTCAAGGTGAAGCTTGTTGAGTCTCCCTGGAGCAGGGAGAATTTTTTTTTTTTGGTTTTTTGGGGCCACACCCGGCGTTGCTCAGGGGTTACTCCTGGCTGTCTGCTCAGAAATAGCTCCTGGCAGGCACGGGGGACCATATGGGACACCGGGGATTCGAACCAACCACCTTTGGTCTTGGATCGGCTGCTTGCAAGGCAAACGCTGCTGTGCTATCTCTCCGGGCCCAGGGAGAATATTTATTCTCTTTCTATGCTGGCTTTGAACACTTTCTGCTTCTGTGAACAGTGCTCACCTTCTTCTCTACAAAGCAGAGGATGGTTAAGACAGTGTCTCTTGTTTTTAGCTTTCCATTCTTCTCTCTAACAGGGAGTAAGTATTTGATCTTGTTTTTGCTGAATTGTTTAATTTTATTGGAAAGGTAAAGCTTTGGCAGAGAAGAATTCTCATTGCAAAATTTAATAGAGACAGGTATAGGCCCAGGAGACAGAGGGTATAGCACTCTTGGGAATGTAATCATAAAAAAATTGCTTTGAGTGTTTATTCCTGGCCAGAAACCATGTGGACTATATCACATGCATTATCTTATTAGACTCTTACAACACAGAACTATTTTACTGCACAGGCACCAAAACCTATGCTTTTAAGCAGGGACTAAAATACCTGTAACATCAGTACCAGAAACAAGTTGGGGTATGGCATCTAGAGGATGCAAGTTCTACTGGATACAGCTGTAGGGAAAATTTAAAATTCAGGGATGGGGTGGAGTAAGAAAGAAAACTGGAGACAAGAACAAGACAGAAAGAAACAGGGAGAGAAAAAAAGAATAAAAGAGGATGAAAATGAGGGAAAGGGAAGGGAAAGATAAGGGGAAATGAGAAAGGATAGGGAGAAGGAAGAAAAAGAGGACAAGGAAAAAGTGAGGAGGAAGAGAAAAAGAAAGTATGAGGAACTGAAAGTGAGGAGTTTGAAGGGTGGAGGAAGCGGATAAGGAAAAAGAAGAAAGAGCAAGAAAAGAAAGAGGAAAGGAGGAGGAAACGAAGGATAAAAAGAAGAGAAAGAAGAGGAAGGTAAAGGATATTAAAGGAGAAGAAAGGTAGGAGGAAAGAATGAAAGAAGAGGAAATGGAAGGGGGAGTTTGAGGAAAGGAGAAATAGAGGGAGGAGGAAGTCTTCCTGGAAAGACTTGCTGACTTGACCATCTGAGTCTGGGCTATAACCTGGAAGCCACCGTCTCTTCCTACATCAATGGCCTTAGAAGGGAGAGGCAGGAAAGAAGGGAGGGCTGAGGAGGGAAGGGAGAACGTGGAGGTCTTGGCCCTGAAATAGCCCCATTCTGACTTCCTGTCTCAGTTCTATGAGCCTGTATGTGAAAAGGGAAGGCTTGAGGGTCTGTCTCCCAGAAAAGCTCTGATGCCTGTTCACTGTCTGATTCAGTGCCCAGGAAACACTGACTGGGAGGATGAGTCCCAATTTCTCAAGGTCCCACCCCCCAGGCGGTGTTGCCCCTGGGAGCCACAGGTATGCTACTACATGGCTGGGGAACAGGGGCACGGGGTGAAATTGGAGGCAATGTGTGACCTTGACTGTCCTCCATAGCCTGATGGATGGGGCAGTGCCGTCTCCTGGAAAAGATGAAGACGCTGTGAAGGAAAGAGCTGTGGAAAGCCTTAATCCCCAGTGGCAGGATGGGTTTGATCAAACACTTGCGGTGCGGCATGTTTTCTCACAGGGGCCTCAGCCGCTGTCAGGCGTCTGCAAAGTTTCTGAGTTGGAATGAAATATTCCCGCCATCTCATCCCCCTCAACCCCTTCTGAGCTGCTGACAACACTGAGCTGTGTTTGCTCAAACCCAGAAGACTCACACCTCCAAACATGATTCTCCTGGATGGTGTCGGAGCCCTTCAGAATGGAAGGGAAGGGGACAGTTGGAAGAAGAACCTCCCTCAGAAAAAAAAATCCACTGAGGTGACTCTTGGGGGCTAAAAGGACGGCACCATGGACAAAGCCTGACTGACTCTCTGCCCTGTGAGAGGGAGAGGTATTCTGGGCTCGGGGACCAGGACACAGCTCTGTGGTGGCTATTTCTGCAGCTGTGTCCCCGAGTCTCTATTCCTGCTGTCCAGGGCTCAGAACTGCTCCATAGCCAGAAGAGTCACAGCCACAGACAGAAAAACTTCTTGTCAGATACATCCTTGGAGCAGCTTCCTGAGCATCACTGCACACACACACACACACACACACACACACACACACACACACACACACACACACACCCCTCTGCTCTTTCTCTTTCCTCTCCTTCTCTCTTCTGGTTCATTCTTCAGTGAAGTCAGCACAGCAAGGTAGATGCTTGAAGCAGAGCAAATGACATATCTCACTATCCATGCTCAGGGACCCTTTGCCGGCTCAGACTTTCTGTGTTTCCTCCCAGCAGAGACAGTAGATCAAACTTCAGTCCCCTGTTCTCATGCCCCAAACCCTGCTGTCTCCCCATCTCCCTGCTGGAAGAAGCATATCTCTGTCTACCTGTCAAATCCCAGCCCCACCTGGAAGCCCAGAAAAAATGTGCCTCACCATGGAGTCTAAAATACCTAACTTGGGGTTCCTGACTTGGAAATACATAGAATATTTTCAGACTTTCCTGTCTCTACAAAACCTGGGTATTAGGGAGTTAGATGGTCTTTCCCCAACATATGTTGAAGTTCTAAACTTAAGTTCCACAGATAACCCCAATTCTGTAATAGCATTTAGAGAGAGAGAGAGAGATTTGAGCAGGCTGGGCTCTAAGTAGGACTGGGCCTAAGTTCCCTCCTGGAGGAGACGTGGACACAGAGGCACCCAGAGGAAAGATGCCAAGAACAAACTGGGATAAGGCTACCACCTACACCCTTGGGAGAGAGCCCTGTGCACTCCTCCATCTTGAATTTCCAGTTTCAACTGTGAGACAAACACTCTGTGGTTGGAGCTCCCTTTCCTACCCTGTCCAGGTTCTTGATCAGAGAAATGCTTTTGCAAAGTTTGACATGGTAAATAAATATGTTCACTTTGCAGTCACTGAGCGTCTTTTTTCTGTGAAAGTGCAAGACAACAGCTACCAAAGGGACTTGATGGTGGTCCTGAAACTTGATATTTTTGTTTGTTTGGGGACCAAACCCTGCCATGCTCAGGGGCTACTCCTGGCTCTGCACTCATGAATCACTCTTAGTGGGGCTCAGTGGGCCATATGGCATGCCAGGGACCAAATCCAAATTGTCCATGTGCATGGTTCTGCATATAGCTTTGGTTATATTTTTATTGAATTCCTAAAGGCTCAACCCAAGACTGATGGGCTTGCATAAGTTTCTATGGAGGCAGATTTTTATGAATTCTTTAAACCTGTTGTACAGAAACCATTGCATAAGCTTCAAAGATTTTCCCCTGCTTCTACAACCATATGCCTGTGTCAGAGCAATGTTCATTACCTTCTGCACAGAGAAGAGAAAAGCTGGGGGCTTCTCTCTGCCTCTGTCCAGCTGCAAGTCCCAGCGACTGTCCATAACTCCTCAGAATTTCAGTGGTCACCTCTAGATAGCAGTGCTGATTAGTGTTGCATCCTGCCTGCTGGGCTAGCAGGGGTTTAAACAGAACAGATACATGCAAAGCCCAGCCAACCTCCTAATAGACAGGCATGTAGAAAGGCTAGCAAGGATGGAAGCTCCGTCCTAGGAATCATCTCCCAAGCTTTGATTTCCTGAAGTTTCCAGATCTAAATGCTGGAGGGATAAACATCAATCTATCCAGAGAAAGAACATCCCCTAAGATTTTGGGTAGTGGGAAGCTCTTAGGCACAACAGTACCCCAGTATGGGGTGATGAGAAAGGACCAGCAGGCAATTAGTATTTCTACAACTAACTCTGCAAAGCCAAGGGAGGGAAATTCAGGGCAAAGACATCTCAAACTATGCAGAATTTGCCTGTAGCACCCTGATGTCTGGCCACCTCTCAAAGTCCTGAGCTCTGCCAGGGATGGTCTCTGCCCACCTCAGCCAGAACTGAGAAGAGAAGCTGAGACTAGCACAAGGGCTATTGCCAACATTTCCACTCCTGCTTGAAGGAGCTGAAGGAAGAGAAGGTCTCAAGGACAAGTGCCTGCTTCCAGCCTAACAATCGATCTACTCAGGTATGCAAAAGTTTGGTGATCAGAATCACAACAGCTACTCACATTTCCTGCCACACTTTAGGAGATGTGATGCAGCCCAACATTTCTTTGCATGCCCACATAGAAACACCTCCTCAGCAGTGTCCCAAGAAAGAGCTAGTGGTCAGTCACTTGATCTTTCTGGCCATTAAGAGGACAGGAAGTTTGTCCCAGATCACTTGTTCAGCCTCTGTGAGCAGCTGAGGTGGCATGGGGAGTAACCCTATGGCCCAGGCTCTGGGCTTTGCTATCACTACCAGCAGCCAATGCTTCTCCCAGAGAAACTCTGCCAGGGGGACTGGGGGCAGCTTCCAGAACCATCTTTCTTGCTCCACTTCCAGCGTCCTCAGAATTATCCCTTGACTCCTCCCAGTCAGCACCCTGTTTTAGAGAAATTTGACCCACGTTCTGTCAGTTGAACCTGGTAAAGCAGAAGGTATTTTGAAGATCTATAGAGAGAGAGAGAGCTAAATTCTTCATAGATTTTGTGGAACCCTTTTTCAGGGATACCCCCAACAATGATACTGGGGAATTAGAAAAAGAGAGCTGGCTTTCTTGTTGAAGGTTAACATCAATTTAGAAGGACCCCAAATTACCTCTATCGCATTATGCAAACGCCTTGTCTCCTTCTCAAAAGTGACTCTTGTTTCTGGAAAATACCCATTTCCCTTCTTCATGATTCTTCTGGGCCACCTGAAGAAAGGAGGAAGAGTAGGTTAGGAACCAGTAATAGAGTCAGAAGTCCAGGATGGGAGTGCCAGTCCCCCCAATTTTAGCTGTGAGCAGCCTCCTGGTTCATGAGAACTTCCTAGAACAAAGCTGGGGACTCGGTGGCTATTTATCCCCTAGAGACCTAAGGCTGGACACCTTTGTGGGTATCACCACTTGGGGAGAAAGGGCTCTTCTGTCATCTGTGTGGATCCCAGGATGACTACCTCTACCCTTTTCATAGAATATATCCCCCAACCAAGAATGACACAGCCCTACAAGCCCTAAAGGCTAAGTTAGGGGAATCCTTTTCTGTAATCTTCCATTTCTTCATCTTGGGTTGGGTGGATATCTCCAAGGACGCTGTAATCTGTACCAAGGTAGTCAGAGCTCTCTGAGGGGTTGTCAAGCACTGGATAGCCTCCTTCTTCTCTATCTAGTCAATACATAAAAATAAAAAAGCCATCTTTGGGGCCTGGTATGAGGAGGTAGGGGAGGTAGGCATTGCAGTCCTAGCTTGTCTTTCTCTCTTCACAGCTCATCCTCCAGCCAGGTTTCCCCCACACCCCACACCAACCCTTCAATTCCCGGGGCCTCTGTCCACCCCCTTCAGCTCAGCTCAGCCCTGAGTCTGGATGCCAAAGCCATTATGAAAAAATGAACATGAGTTGTTTTTTCCCCTTTTTGATCAAATAATCCAGTTTGCTGCCTCAGACAAATCATTATTCATGTGGAACCTGCTAGGCCGCCCCTGGGGAGGAAGACCAAATTGATTTAACATCTAATCCAGTTTGTCCCTTCTGCTAACCCTGGTGGTATGCTAACTTCACCCCTGTACTGAGAGGGCGGAAGGGGGGAGGGAGTGGCCAGCAGAGGCCCGAGGAGGAAATTAACCCAAGGCCTGTGCCTACAAAAGCCAGATGGGGATGCAGCTGCCTGTTGGTGGGGTCCCCACCTTCCCACTGGGGGGCTTCCCATTCATGGAGTCCAAGTCATGCATTTCTTTCAGTGTGATACTTGGACTCCACACACACACACACACACACACACACACACACACACACACACACACGGGATCCTGGACCCCACCCTGAGTAAGGACATGCACCTACCCTCTTGAGACAGGATGGAGAATAAAGTGAGTGCATGGAATATTCCAGAACAGAATCTCCAAGTCAGTCCAGTGCCCTCAATAGGGTAAATTCCCACATTCACAGACTTCTGGGAGGAGTTTACTGACCTTCTTTAGTGAAGGTCACCAGAGAGAGAGAGAGAGAGAGAGAGAGAGAGAGAGAGAGAGAGAGAGAGAGAGAGAGAGAGAGAGAGAGAGAGAGAGAGAGAGAGAGAGATCAGGCAGGTTTGGGTCACCTCATGGGATGGTGGAAGGGTCCCCAGAGAATCAACCCAACTCTGAAGCTCCCCTTCTTCTGACCACTCCCTCCACTGTCTCTTGGCTTGGGGTGGAGGTGCAGGGAGCTCAGAACTGCTTGCTCTCTGAAAGAGTTGCAGAACTGGAGGGAGGTGGGGCCCATTAATCCCAAATTAAGGTAATGATTGAGAGGGTGTCATGTGCCTGACCCTTCCTTAGCATCATGACCCCTTCCTAGGATGCCACATGATCCAGTAAGTGACAGAGCCTGTCTTGAGATGTGTGTGTTTGATTGTGTTTGTGTATCTATGTATGTATGTATGTGTGTATGTTTGTGTCTCTATGTAACTATGTGTCTTCATGTAACTGTGTGTTTGTGTGAATGTGTGTCTGTCTCTGTGTCTCTGTGTAATTGTGTGTCTTTGTGTGTATATGTGTCTGTATATGTTTGTGTGAATGTTTTTATCTGTGTGTCTCTGTTTTTGTATCTGTGTATATATTTGTATAACTATATATGTGTATATTTATGTGTGCATATCTGTATATGTCTCTGTGTGTTTATCTGTGTCTCTGTGTGTGTCATCTTCTGCCATTTTGTTTCTATTGTCATCTGTAGGTGCTGAGATGTTGTTGTATTTGTAAGTATGTGCTGAGGTTATAAGTGAAGACAGTTCCAGGTGTTTTATGTGAGTGTTGTTTGTGGGTCTGTACATGTATGCAACCTTGGGTTTACAAATGTTTTTGTGCTTGTTTTTATCTTTATGATAACGTGTTAGTGTGTATTTCTATGGAGGTCCGCATGCAAATTTTGTGCTGGCTTTTCTATCTGTGTTGGGGTGTTGCATGTACTAGGTTTGGATCAGAGTAGCTTGTGCATGCCTGCATATGCATCACTGATTTTTTACATGTCTGTACCCTGGTTGTATATGTGCACCTATGTGATCCAGAGGTAGAGTGTGTGTATCAGCCATTACACATGAGTACATTGGTTGCATGTATAAGCATGTGTGTATCAGCCTTTGCATGCTGTGTGTGTATATTACAGCTTGCACATGTACATCTGAGTATATTAGCAGTTGTATGTGTGTTTATATCTGTGTGTGTGCATATGTGTGTGTATTGAGCTGAGAGGGTAGGAGATAAAAGTGCTGTGATACTTTCTGAGCCACAACCCTGTCCCTGGTGCCACCTCTCACTGCTAACTTAGTGCTAGCAGGCTAGAATGCTCAGACTCTCTCTGGTCCTTCCTACCCTGCTCAGCTTTGACACATCCATATTCATCCTGTGAGTGAAGGTATTTAGGTCCCCAAATTCTTGAATGGTGGGACCTGTGCAGACGCTCACAGCACTGAGACAAGTGCTCTGCATCCATGTCTTGGTGATCTCAGACCTGTGGCCTTTCCACACAGCAGGACCATAGCCTTGGGGTCATGTAGATGGGAACCCAGCAGTTCTGGTGACAGAAGGTCACAAAGGGTTGAGAGGCACCATATGGAGCATGTCCTAGAGCTCAGGGGTACACCGACCCCCACAGCCTCCAGAGTCTGGTTACTTGCCTCTCTCAGAGTGCTTGGGACCTCATAAGTCAATGCAGGCAGCAGATGGGCCTCCTGACCTCTGGCCTTTGACCCTCCCTGGAGCACAGGGTCTGAGGCATGGATGGGATGGACTCTCCAGGTCAGCTCAGAGCTGCTGTGTAGAAGCTCCCCAGAGTGGGTGCAACCCCTTTGCAGCCAGAGATCCCTATTGTTCTCCATGTTCTCATGAGCCCATGGGCTGCCTGAGCAGCTGTGGTGGGCTGGGCTCAGCCAGCCACTCAGGCACAGACCCAGGCTCAAAGGATTATGCAGGAACCACTGGGCATGTAGGTACCACAAAGGTAGAAGGCCCAGGTTGGGGGACTTACAGGACATCTACATTGCCTGATTTGGTGAGATAATTTGGGAAAAAGCAGTTCCTTTGGGTGGTGACCCCAAGCACCTGTGGTGAGAATCTAGAACAAAGATGGAGCTCATTCCTATTTCTACAGAGACTTCGTAGATCCCAGAATCCATCCTCTGAAAGGCCTTGACCTTTCCCTACCCCCAGCATATAAAGGGGCCTGAGATGGTGCCTCAGAACCCCGGAAGAGGAAGATACTATATGTGCACCAGAAGAACTGAACTATCTCCCCAATTGATTAGTGGCAGGAAGGACATTGCTAGGAGTTCATCTGGAGGGAATGCTAGCATTTATAGGTGCCTAAAACCTACCTGCCAGCTTCTGTGGCAGCTGCAGAAAGAGCAGCGAGCTGTGGTACACTCTTCCTTAGGGTACCCCATGAAGTCTCTCATGCCCCACCAATTTATGGGTCAACATTGAGCAGAAGGATAGGATGGAACTTTATATATGGTTATAGTGCTCAGCCATTGAGGAAAGAAGTGAACAGCTTAGGGGCCAGAGTGGTGGAACTAGAGGTAAGGCTCCTGCCTTGCGTTCACTATCCTAGGACCGACCATGGTTCGATCCCCCCGGCATCTCATATGATCCCCCAAGCCAGAAGCAATTTCTGAGCTCATAGCCAGGAATAAACCCTGAGAGTCACCAGGTGTGCCCCTTCCCCCCCAAAAGAAGTAAATATCTTGGACTTCAAGTTCCACATGTATCTATTTAGTAGTGATACATGTAGCAAGACAATTTGGATCATTTCTCTCTAGAATGGGGCCAAATGAGCCATTGACTCCCCTCACTTTTCCCTTCAGCAAAATGGAAAGAAGTAATTTAGCTGGTTCATTTTACTGTCAGTCAACAGCTGGGGGTACCATGTCTTAGTGTGATTTACACAATTGCTCCTTTGGTTTTTTGGATCGAGGTTAGGCCCAGCCCAGGGGTGGACAGGTACAAGTCTTGTTCAGATCATCTGGCCATAAGTTGGCAGAAAAGAAAGAACTGAACGTTCCAGATGTCATTGCCAATGCCCTTTCCACCATCCAGAGAAAATGGCAGATGTTTCCTTGACCACCTAGGCTATGATTAACTTGAAGTGCATGTATAATGTGGGTTATGGCTGGCAGAGCCCCAACATGTCCAAGCTTACTGCATGGCCGCACAAGGCATCAACGTGCCCAAGAGGCAGAAGGGGGTAAGGTGAACTAAGGAACTTTGCCATTTTGGTTCAGATGTTATTCTTCCCAGAGACCCTCTGGGTAAGGTTGGACGAGCTCCTCAGCATCTCTGTGTATCCTCTTCAGAATGATGTAAGGAGGTAGTGAAGCAGCAGCCATTCTGGGGGTGGTGGCAAAAGAATGAATCAGATGATGAAGCAGCCCCCAAGCCTTCAGGTGGAACTAGCCTTGCTGATGAGGCAGATTCAGCTCACCCTTAAGGTAGTTTCTTCTGTGATGCAACAACACATGAGGACCACAGAGAAAAGCCCCTAAAGGTTACTGTTCAAGAAAACATGCTAAGAATGCTTTGAAGGTGCAACTACCCCAATGGCCCCCAAGCTTCTCCTCTACTCTGTTTTCATCCATGCCCACAGACACAAATATCTTATCAGAATCCCCCCCAATCAATGAAATCTATTGGTCATCAGAGATCAAGTTCTGTGTGTTCCACCTAGTACCCTGAGAATTTTAGGGGTGTTCTTGCCTCCCACCAATGCCATCTTTCTTTTTGCTTACTAAGATGCCATCTCTCAGCCAACTTAACAATAGATGCTTCTGATAGACTCCTTCTCTTAAAGCACTTGTCAGCTTAGACCTTCTAGGTTTGCTGCAAGGAATGAAAACATGACAGTGAGGATGTTCCAGGCTGATACAATAGATGCCATTATCCAGATGGCACAGGCTGAAAATCTTGCCAGTGACCAGTGAGAGAGAAGGCAGAGAAGAAGGGCCTGATCAAAAAAGAACAGCAGTCCCCCTCCATCTGCATACCCCACCCTGTGTGCCTCTTGATGCCACATGTCTGAGAGGCAGCTTGTTCCAGCTGGGCCTTTATTGACTTCAAGTCATTCACAGGCTACATTCTCACTGCAGATGAATGATTCTTAGGGAAAGCAGCTTTGAGCAGCCCTAAGAAGATTGCAAGGTGTTTATGAGGGGATGAATGGAAGGGAGTGTGCAGAAGATAATGCCAAAATTTCCATGGCTGGTACCAAAGGCAAAAGTGGAAGTAAAGTCAATGTCCCACTGACTAACAACTGGGACAAGAGAGGGACTTGAATGTTTTCCAGTCCTGCCCTGAGCAGGGCTGCTGAAAGTACTTTACAACAAGATCCTAAGTTGGTAAATAAATAACTCATTAAAGTTTATGTTCAAAGATGTGGTGAAAAGACCTAAACATATGTCTAGGTTTAGCTGCCGTAGCATTTAACATGGTAAATATGTCAGCCACTTATTGGACCATTTACTTTCATATCCATTCCATATCTAGCCTCTGCTCCATTCTGAATAGCAGGGAATCCCTGCTTATCCTCCACAAACTACAATTCCCAGTTTCCCATTTTATTTCCTTCCTTGCTCGCTTTCCCAGCTTCCCATGCTACATTTCCCATACTCCTTTGCCACATTTGCTGGTATCACCTGGAAAATACCCAGGCTCCTTTGCCATGTTTCCCAAAATCCTTTGCAGTTTCTCAGGATTCCTTCATGTCCACTTAGTTCACTTAATAGGGGATGCTTATGATATACTCAGAGGATATAAGTAAAGAATCTAGTTCTCAACCCTCTGTTTTGTTTTTTATTCTGAGGAGCCATCCCTCACACTCATTTTGATTTTGTGATCCCAGTTTCAACAATACAGCCTTTCTTTTCAGGATCCCAGTTCCACACAGGCAGTCCTGTTCTGATTTGAGATTCAGAGCCTTGGTAGCTAAGCCCTGAGGCTTTCTGTTGATAGATAAAAAATGATGGGAAAGAAGAGTTCATGCCCTTTGGTGACTGATGGTGCATAAAAGAACTAGAAAGAAAATAATTAAAATGTGATTTTTTTTTAGATGAGAGAAGGAAGACTCAGGGAAAGGAAAAGTCTGTGGCAAGTTAAGTTCCCTAGAAAATTAGCATTGAGACAAAATTCAACATCGAGTTACTTATTCAGAAGTTCATTTAGGATCAGAACCCATGGAAGGGAGAGTTTGGAGCATGATTAGACAGAAATAAATGTTGGAAAACAATGACAACCCCAAGATGCAGAGAAGTCCTTGAGAAGCTCTGGGCCAGAGATGGCCCCTGTGAATGGCTTTTTTTTTTTTTGAGAATTTGCTCCTGTTTTTCTGTACCTTTATAAAGACCAGTGATCCTTCAGGGACATCTGACATTGGGCAATTAGACTGAGCTGTACACATGTCACTGTATCACCAAATTTTCTTCTTGGAATTCTGCAAAGGGCTACTTGGGGCTTCCTAGCACCAGCAAAGGGCCAAGGTATGGCCTACTTGACTCAGTATCTTCGGGAGTAGGGCTCATGGAGGCCCAGAATTTAGCTTCTTTTAAACTGCTTCTTGTTCTTGGAGAGGTGAAGAAAGGGGTGCCAAGGAGTCCCAGGGCAAAGAGTGCCTTTTACTCCTGAGTCAGTGGAAGGGTAATAAGAGGAGTGAGGGGAATGCATAATGCAAAGACTCTGGTTGTCAGCTCCGGAGTCCTACCCATGGGCCAGTCTCCAGTCAAGTAGCAGGTGGTTCTGGGACTGGCAGTCACCTTCAACTATCAAAGTAAGCAGGAAAAGTGTCAATAAAGTGGTTTTGAATGGCCCAGAAAGCAATATAAAGTCACACCCAATAGCTCATTCAGCTGGAAGCCATCTTGGAATGAAAACAGGAAGTGAGACACTGGCTGCTCTTTCCAGAAAGAGGACATAAATCGAAAGACATCATGTGAGGAAAGTTCTTTAGGCCACAGATATTATAAAAATGTTTGGTGTTAGTGTGAGCTAAATGTGTGGAGCTCCTACATAATCTAGTTTTTTTATTTTTATTTTTGAGCATCACAAATGATCAGCCAGAAACCAAAAATAAATGCTCGTTCAATAATTCAGACTTGGGAACTGTCTGCAAGTGTGTGTGTGTGTGTATGTGTGGGGGGCAGAATCACAGTTGTCAGGAACTTTGTAAAGCAACAATAAGATCTAGAGCAGGAGTGGGAGTTATGTCAAAGACACAGGTTCCATTGCTCCTTTTCTCCTCCCTCTGTAACCCTGACTGATAGGTCCACCTTATGAATCAATGTGGCATCACCTCTGTCCCAAAAAGTGTGACAGAGGAAAGGACAAGGAAAGGCAAAAGCCACCTCTACCTTCTGGGGCCTGGAACTGCTGCTAGTAAGTTAAGTCCCCTTTGAATACAATGGCTGGACTTATATCCCTTTATTGTACTTCAAGGAAGCTGGAAAACACAATGATGTTTCATTTTAGATGGTTTTGTTGTTGTTGCTGCTGCTGTTGTTTGGTTTGGTTTGGAGGCCACACCCAGTGGTATTCAACACTTACTCCTAGCTCTGTACTCAGGGATCACTCCTGGCAAAGCTTGTGGGGAAACATATGAGGTGCTAGGTTGGCCCCATGAAAAGCAAAAGCTCTGTACCTATTATACATACTATTGCTCTAGAACAATAGTACTATTGTGTTCATTTTTGTAGTTGTGTGGTTGTTTTTTTTTTTTTCAACTCTCCCCACACAGCCACTAGAGAAGGTGAGGATGGAGAGCAAATGGCAGTGAATAACCCTGAGATAGTTGTGAGAATGGGTGGACTCATACACACCAGTCCAAACGTATCCTACCATAATCTGAACAAGAAAGCAAGTCCCCTTCCAGAGATAAGCAAACAGAACCCAGCAGTGCCAAGCTGATACAACCACACACTAATGGCCTGGGCGTTCTGCTTCCTTTCTCAAGGTCTCTGCAAAAGCCACAGGTAATGTTTTCAGCTTGTTGGGGATTATTATATTTTTTCCCATTTCTTCAGGGTTTCAAAAAACAATATCGGCAAGAGAGCCAGCTCTGTGCTGCCGACCTTGCTCATTCTCCCCAGTGATTCCAGCTTTCTAAGAACACCCAAGCTCTGTTTGCTTTGCAATTACCTCGGGTTAAGGGGCCTTGTGACATTATCACAGGGGAGGGGGGGGTGGGCACAAATCCGCCTCCTCCCTTCAATTCTTTGATTGTTATTTCCTCTACCTTTAAAAGAAAATTGCATAATGGCCATTACTTAGGCACCTTTCCAAAGTACTTAAACTACATTAATGTAAAAGGGCCACGTGTGGAACTGGCCCCAGATGTCACATGCCAAGTTTCAAAGAGAAAAGGAGGATTTAAAGCCCCCCTATAAAACCCCTTCATCACACCATGCCATCTGGGCATGGGAATTGGGGTGATTACCCATCCTCCAAAACCCAGGGCCAATGCAAACACTCTCAGAGTCATTAATGAGATCTGACCCCATTAAGCTCATGTAAACAGGCTTCAAAGCTCCTGTTTAAAAAATATATATATATATATGTATATATATGTATGTATATGCATGTGTGTATGTGTGTGCACATGTGTGTGTGCTCCAATGAATCTTGAGTGATGGAACATGACTGTTCACATTAAGTTCTCCCTGTATCCTCTGTGCGACTACTCTGGGGTCAACCATGGCCTTGTTCCACCCAGATGAAAGGCACAATTCTATATTAAGGATAGAAGATATCCAATGTAGTCACTGGTCAAGACAAATCAACACACACTGCTTTTGTGGGACTGGCATTCATCCAGATTTTATCAGAAATGCCAGTTCATTGTGGTTCTGGGAAGCTCCCAAGGTCTGCTTTCAGTCTTGTGAATGTGGGAGAACATATTTCCCCTTTTTTCCTCTAGTTGGCCACATTGGCATTGGCTACCCCTGATAATGGTGTTTGGTTCAAGGTTGAATATACTGAATAAAGTCCTCAAGTTCAAACACCAGAACACTGGAGAGACATGAGTCTGGAAGCGAATGGTGGCCTGGAGAACAATTCACACACAAATGTATGGAGGAAGAAAAGGATTATCAGGGAGTTTCCCCATGTTTTCCCTTTGCTCCTAAGAAGCAGCCAGCTCTGTGGAGGCCCAGAAACACAAGAGAGTGACTTCCTCTCAATCTGAGGGAAATGACCACACCTGGAGGTGGTCTCAATACCAATCCATGATGCTACATTCAAAGATGTTTCTAGAAACAGATCAATCCCAGTAATCCCATATTTGAACACTTTTCCTGAGTAGTTGGCAGATTCTTCTCCAGAACTTTTATGTTCTTCCAAGAGAAATAGGGAAGTACAGTCTCTTGTCACTTTTCCTTCAGTGCTAGTGTCTGTCCTTTTGCCCTCAGACTTCACTTTCATCAAGCTGTCCCTGAGGATCTCCCACTGAAGAGTTTCTTATTTTGGGGGGTTTTTTGTTTTGTTTTGTTTTGTTTTATATAAATTTTTATTTAAGCACCATGATTATAAGCATGTTTTGTAGTTGGGTTTTAGTCATAAACAGAATACCCCCTTCACCAGTGCAACATTCCCACCACCAATGCCCTCTTCTCACCCCCCTCCCCACCTGTATGTGCAACAGGCATTCTACTTCTCTCATTCTTTAACATTGTCATACTAGTTGTTAGTTATTTTCCTAACAGTGTTCACCACTCTTTGTGGTGAGCAAAGAGTTTTTTTTTTAATGTTTTCAGACTTCACATGGGGATCAAAACAGAAATTCTTTGGAGTCCATGTCCTTGGGTGCAACCTTCAGTCTACCATGATAGATATTCGAACCCATTATGTCTAGAACAGGCTGCCTTTATTATTATCTCCCCAAAAGTGCCCAATGTTATTATAAAGAAAATAAGAGAGGAGGAGTCAGATGATCTAGGCCTCCAATTGGTTTCTTATTTACAGAGGTGATCTGATTGGTTATCACACAAATCCTTATTTGAATAGGACATAACCAATCAGGTAGTAGAAATAGCAAAGAAGTGTTGACACAATAATTCATAAGTTTGAGTCCTTATATGGAGGGGCTGGTGTGCTAGGGGTGCAGATTCCATCATAGGCATTGCTAGTGTTGAACTCCTGTTGAATCCATTACTGCTGCTGCTGATTCTACTTTAAACTTGGCCCACAGAGAATACTTACATGCACTATAAATAAGGAGCTGTAATGCTCAAAGCATCTTGTAGTTGTCCTTCTTTTTTTGTATGAGTGATTGTTTTGATTTGGTTAGGAGCTACACCTAACCAACTCCTGGTGGTGCTTGGGGATCTGATGGAATCTCAGAGGGTCACAGGCAAAGCAAATGCCCTACCCCCTTATATTCCTACTTATTGTCCACAAGAATCAGAAATTAGTCAGATTCACTGACTAGTAGTGATTTGTGTCATCTCAACAAAGAAGTTGAGAGGATGGGTGAATTGTTCATGGAGGTCAACTGCTGGTCTATTTGCCTTTCTTTCCCACCTTCTCACTTTCTCCTTCCTCTCCCAATTTTCTAAAGTCACTTCCGAAATTATGACTCGCTCTTCAATTCTTGTCTGGGAAGCATTGGCTTCCCAGGGAAGTTGCTTGAGAGACAGATCTATCCTGACACCCAGGGCCAGAATCCTGCTTTTGAATGAGGTCAATAGAGAAAGGAAAGTACCACCACTATGGACCCCACTTTCACCAAGAAGTCCCTGAGACTCACCACCTGCAGGTGTCCTTAAAATCCTCTAGAACAATTAGGGTATCCAGATGCAGCCAGACCTGGAAGTTTGCATCAATGCCACATTTGCTCCAAGAAAGAGCATGAGAAAGCTTTCATTCTAAATTTTTTGTTCTGCCTCTTTTCATCATTCCATTTCTTTCTACATGCCCCTCATATCTATTTCCCTGGTGCTTGCTTCCTTTCAGTTATCAGGTCCATGGTAGAACCAGGTTCCAAGGTCTGTTGAACCTTGCCTCAGCAGAAAGCAAAGCAGAAGCCACCAGCACGTGGATGGTACAAATCCTTCACCATAATTACATGCAAATTTCCTTCTGGCAGCTTCTTGTTTCACAGTTGTGCTCTTCTCTGCCAGCCTGGCTCAGAGCTGGGCAGCCCTGGGAGATGTTAACTGGTCCTGCCTTATCTGCCTGACTCACTGTCATCTTCAAACACCATGGAGCTGGTGATGGAGTCCTTAATTAGTACATGTCTCCAGGCTTGGAGCTAGCTGCCTCCTCTTTTTCTGGCTCTCTCTCTGTGTCTCTCTCTTCTCTGCTCTTTGCCATCTCTACAGAAGGAAACCTCCATGTCACTTCTCCACACTGATTCTTTGACTCTCCCTTGTTTCATTTCCCACCTTCTCCCCACACCTCAGAGGGTTGACCATCTCTCCTCGAAGGCTGAAGCTGACCTCCCAAGCTGTGTGTTGTGTTCACGTGTTCCTAGAGGGGGTCTTCTTTTCAGCTGCCCTCTGAAATGACCAGTTGGACCCCCATTTGCAGACCCAGATACTGGCTTGGAAATTGCATCTCTGGTTCAGAACTCCTGAGTTGGTTCTGGGATAATTCAAGTCTCAGGTCTATGGCTAGCAAGCTGAACAGTTTTACTTCTTTATAGCATAATCTATTCAATGTTCATTTTTGTCTGACTGGAAGTTAAGCATTCTTATTGATGGGTATGCAGTGCTGATGGAGGGGTTTTGTATATCTGAAAATATGGAGTTTAGCAAACATCTGCCTTAGTGTTGGAGGTCACTGGTTGAAAACAGTAGCTTCCTGTGCAGATGAATCTATAGAACATTGCTACATAGATATTCAGACTTCTAGAGTTCTTGAGTTCCAATCTAACCAAAAAAAGAATCCTATGCTCTGTAAACAATGAAAGGTCTTAAGCTCAAGCCTTTCTTGTTTTTGTTTATTTGTTTTTGGGTCACACCCGGCATCGCTCAGGGGTTACTCCTGGTTCTATGCTCAAAAATCACTCCTGGCAGGCTCAGAGGATCATATGGGATGCTGGGATTCAAACCACTGTCCTTCTGCATGCAAGGGAAATGCCCTACCTCCATTCTATCTCTCCGGCCAGCTCTCTCTCTCTCTCTCTCTCTCTCTCTCTCTCTCTCTCTCTCTCTCTCTCTCTCTCTCTCTCTGCTCGTTTGTTTGTTTGTTTATTGGATCACACTTGACTGTGCTAAGGGTTAATTCTTTCCTCTATGCTTAGGATAACTTCTGGAAAACTCAGCAGAACCATACTAAGAATAATTTCATGCAAGGAATCGAACCAGATAGAATCCACTGCATGCAAGGCAAATGTCCTGCCCACTATCCACTCACTCAAGCCCTCTCACCAGCTCTCTCAGATTGAGAAAAAACATCTACTATAAAAGACAGTCACTGCTTCATTCTCCTAAGAAACACAGCCTTTTGGAAATCATTGCTGAGCTCTTTATCCAATGCAGGTACATTTTCCAAGAAAAGATGAAGCCTGAACACACACAGATGGGCACCCCACCATTTTCTCCTGGGAAGGAGATAAGCATAAGGAACAGAAAAGATTTTTTTGTTGTGGGCAGAGAGAAAGGCTGAATTGGATGGAGAGTTGTTGGCTAGAGGTCACTGCACTCTCATTACACCCAGGAGTCATCTGGAGTGTGGTATATCATATCCTCTCTTCTGGATGGGTGGGGAAACTGAGTAGTATCTGGTAGTTCACCCCCTGCCTCTCTACCCCTACCTCTTGGGATACTCGCTGTGTACAAAAGTTAGAAGTGTTCCTCCATGATATGGGCTGAATGTAATCATCTCCCCAGTTTAGCCATGAAACCAGATGTCAAATACATAATAAAGACAAAAAAAGGAGAAAAAACGAAAGCGAGAGAAGTTGGCTCTTCCTTGACTTGGGAGAACTTAATAATCCTTTGTCTTTTTTATTTCTTCTTTTTCTTTTATTCTTTTGCAAACCCCCTCCAAGCTGCAAAAGGAAAATGAAAGATTTTCCTCTGCATCCTACATGTGGACATCCTACATGTGTTGTTGATCTAGGGACTATCTAAATCTAAGCAACCCTGAAGACTCAGAAACCTTTATGGGAACACAGGGAAATCATCCTGACTCTATGCACTGCTAATAAAGATCAATGAGAAAATATAAGAAAGAGGTTGAACTCAGGACTGGCACATCAGAGGGATCTGTGAGTGTTAAGTGCTTTGTGAAATAAGCAATGAAAATGTTGGAATAGTTAGGACTCCATCAGGAACCAGAGTGAGGTCCAACTCAGATTGGGCTACAGGATTTGAAGCAATAGAATTGACTGAAATGTACTTTCAGATGAAACCACAGAGGACCAAAGGAATTTTCCATGGTCAGTGAGCAACAAGCCTTGGTTCAAAACTTTCTTGCCTAGAGTCCATTGGATCTGGGTTTGAACTACAGACCCATCTTTGAGGAGCTTCCAAGGCCTTCACTTCTGGTCTCTTCATATTTTAAATTGCTAACATGGGGACTCCAGGTCATTCTCCCCCATCATGCTATGTCTTCAGTGTTTTATAGCACCAGCAGATCCCTGACTGCAATGGTGGTCGTGTGTCAGCCATGATGCTCTGTCAACCATAATGATGGGCAGCATAGGCAAAGGTGGTCACCAGAGTCTCCACAAGACTAGTGTGGAGGAGGTTTCTCACTTAGGTTTCTGCCATCACAATCTACTCACAACCAAGAGCCACTCCACAAGACTGTGTCTTCATTGCAAGGGTATAAAATGACAGTTTTAGCATCAATGGTGGATTGGAGGGTCAGGTAAATGTGATAGCTGGACACTTGAATGGACAGCTTGAATGATGAAAACTAGCTCCCCACCTCCCCCTGCTCCAGAAACATTTCTTTACTGAGCACTCACCTCGAAACTGAAGTCCTAACTATGACTATGACAGACCAGGCTTCTGGTACCTAAGATCTTCATGAACTGGGCTTTGAAGCAGAAGTTAACCAACAGGAAGTGCATGACACATAAAACAGTTCCACCTCTCAGACAGGATCTGCTCTCCAAAGAAAATGGCATCAGGGAGAAAGGAAAGAATGATGAAGAGAGAGAGGAAAGAAGGTGAAACTTCAGTGGATAGTCAGGAATGTCCTTGGAGGAAGTGAGGAAGAATGGTGTGGCTGTTTGGGGGCACGGCCAGCCTGGGGAAAGGAGCAAATAGTGGAAAAGCCAGGAGTGGACAGACAGGAAGAGCTGAGGGGATCTGAGGAAAGGACTATTATGACCCTTGGGAGCATCCTGGTTCTACTCATCCTTTCCAGAACCCTGCCTGGTGCCTCCTGAGCCAAGGTTCTCATTTGTAAACCATTTAGGGATTCCAAGCCCCAGCCTTCCGGGCCCTCTGGAAATCACACCCTTCGCATCTGCTAGAAATGGTCCTGTGGAGACAGAAGGCGCCAGCTTCCTAGCCTCCGCCCTGTGGCATGGCTGCCAGGCCTACTCGGCAGAACCTGGAAGACTTCCTGTGAGTGGCTTCCCTTGGACTGGATGCCAACCGCTCCCTTCCAGGGCTCCCCCTTTCAAGCCCCCACCCCACATCATCAGTGACGTCTGAGCCAGAGCTCCCCAATTAGCAGCCCTCTGCTGTGCAGATGGTTGAGGGGGACACAGGGAGGCTGAAGGGTCAGCAGCTTGGGTGGTTCTTCCTGGAAATCGACTGACTTCCAACCCTGCACCCACAGCCAAGGCTGCCGCCAGCCAGGATAACGGCTTCCATCCCCAGCATGGCCACTCAACACCTTCTAGAAGCCGGGAATTCCCAGAGCAGACCAGAGGACTGAGATGTGTAGAAAAGGGCTAATGTGCTGAAATGTGTCTCTGGCTCCTGCTAATTCCCATTTTGTGGGCACCGCAAAGAAACTGGGGGCCGGAATGGGAAGAATGTATGGGGTGAATTCAGTCTGGGGCCAGACTGGGTCTGCCAGTTCCACTGCTGCAGTCACTGCTGCTGACAGAGATGTGTAGTTAGTTTTCCATGTTCCTGTACAGCAGGGGTCTTGAACTCAATTTACCTGGGGACCGCAGGAGGCAAAGTCGGGGTGAGGCAGGGCCACATAAGGGATTTCACAAAAAAAAAAGTCCTCAAACGTCATTATTAACAGTTTTAATTATTCATCTGAACATGAATAGAACATTGAGTGAAGATCATGAACAGTTCTTTTGAACATGGTATCTTTTGCTATTCCTTGCTGCCAGAGACTTGACAGTGCTTCTTCTCACAAATCTGAACCACATTTGGCTTTAGAGAGGAAGCAGTTGAGACCCTCAGTATGGCTTGAAGATGATCATCATTAAGTCTAGCCTGTACTTTGACTTATTGAAGTTCAATGTGGAGAATAACTTTCACACAAATATGTGCTCCCAAAAAGGCACATGGTACGCTTGAACATTCGAAAAAGTTCAGGGAAGCTGGGGGGCAATTCTCTCAAAAATTGCCCATGCATGTCTGCTTTTCCACTAATCTCCCTGAACTTGGCTTTGAGATCAGAGTTGCATTGCAGGTCAATGAGCTCCATTTGAAGCACAGGAGGGGCATCTTGCACATCAAAGGAAAGGGGGTCCAAAAAATTTGGAAAGTGGCTCTGTGCTTTTTGAAGCCTGCAAATCTGTGATCAAAATTCTCTAGCTTAAAAATAGCATCAACATATTTCTCACCACTGAATGGTATGCCTGCATCCACAATTTCCTTGCATGCTGGGAAATGGCAAAGGTTTGTCTGAGAGGGCTGGGATTTCCATAACACAACTTTTGTGGAGAATGCTCTCACATTGTCATAGGCAGCACTGATAAGCTTCCCCGGGCCTTGTAACATCTTGTTTAGTACATTCAGCATATGTGTGATGTCAACAAGAAAAGCTAAGTCCATGAGCCATTTGTGATCACTCAACTCAGAAACAGCATTTCCATCCTTCTCCATGAAGGCTTTCACTTCTTCTCTCAACTCAAATAATCTTTTCAGGACATTTTCCCTGCTAAGCCAATGTACCTCGGTGAAATAGAGCACATCTCCATATTTTGACTCTATTTCCTCTAAAAAGGCATGGAACCTCCTATGCTTTAAGCCCCTGGATCTGATTTGGTTGATGCATTTCACAACAGACATCACATTGTCACATGGCAGGCATTTACTGCAAAGGGCCTGCTGATGGATAATGCAGTGAAGAGCAATGGCCTTCTCTACACCCTCCTATTCAAGTTTTTTTTTTTGAACAAGTGCCACCAGTCCATTTTTCCTCCCTGTCATTGATGGCGCTCCATCGGTTATTATTCCAACAAACCTCTTCCATGGCCAACCTGCATTCTCAATGGCATCACACAGATGCCGAAATATCTCATTAGCGGTGGTCTGGCCATGCATTGGAATTATTGTAAGCAGCTCCTCTGTCAATTCAAAATTGCAATCAACATCACAGACATAAATTATGAGCTTCACAGAGTCTGTTATATCTATGCCCTGGTCAAGAACAACTGAGTATGCATCAAAACATTTGGCTTTCTCACACAGTTGATGATAAATGTCACTTGACATGTCAAGTGTTGGCAGAAAGGCTGATTTTGCTAAACTGACCTTTCTTTTCTGGACAGATAATACTTGCAGCCTGTAACATGCATTTTTTAACAAACTCTCCTTCTGTGAATGGTTTCCCTGCCTTAGCAGTCATCTCTCTAACCATGTAACTAGCTTCGACTGATGCAACATTCTCTTTGATTGCTTTCTTGAAGAAATTTTTTTGCCTCATTAGACATGCTTTAAGACTGGCAACCCACTTGGCTCTCTCATTTCCTTGATATTTTACACATCCCTCAGCATGTTTAGTTGAATAATGGCGTTTCAAGTTGTATTCCTTGTGCACTGCAACTTTCTCTGAGCAAATAAGACATGTGGGGATGCCCCTGTGCTCAACAAAGAAATACTGTGTCTCCCACTTTTTCTGAAATTTTCTGTGCTCGTCATCAATCTTTCTCTTCTGCAGGCTTTGATGAAGTCATGATGAAGATATGACAAAATCTAATTCTGTAATAAACGTCTCTCCCTTAGGCCTTCTATAATGCAAGGGACAGCGGGCAGGAGCAGCAGAAATGACATCTGCGCTAGGTGCAAAGTATTTGCGATTATTTGCTTACCAAATATTTGCAATAAAAATCGCATGAGTAAGAAAAAAAATTGCAAAAAATCGCATTAAACACTTGCATACCCCGAATGGACCTGCTGGGGTATGCGAATGTTTAATGCTATTTTTTCTTACTAATGCGATTTTTATTGCGATTATTTGGTAAGCGAATAATCGCGAATACTGCGATATTTGAAGGTCGGCCGTGGGCCACAAAATGTTGTATGGAGGGCTGCAAATGGCCCGCTGGCTGAAAGTTTGAGACCCCTGTTGTACAGGAACAAGCAAGGAACAATGGTCCCTATCCAAGAAAAGGGCAGGGGAAGAGATAGATGAGCAGAGGAGAGGTCGGGGAGCGAACCTTTGGGGAGCAAAGCCAGCTCTCCAGTGGCTTCCGGCTTAGGTGGCGTCAGATCTGGGTGGGTCTTGGCCATTTGCAGAAGAGAGACAAGGTATTTATGTTAATTAATCTCATCTCTTCCTTAGGGGTGCAGCTTGTGCCATAGATTTCCATGTATCTTCCTTTCTCTAGGGTCTCTGAGCTCCAGCAGAGGAAGACCCAGTACCATAGTTTGATCTCTTTTCTGGAATAGACAAAATAATCCCACTTCCAGAGTCTGCAAACATATAGCATAGTCAAGTTCACAGATGAGCACTGTCACTGCAGGGCACCTCGGGTATGATGGCTGTGCTATCTTCAGAGAGGGTTCAAGAGAGGGATCAGTTTAATGACCTTGTTAATTCTCTTTTTTTTTCTTCGTCTACCCAAGGGGCACCATAATCAGTTGTGCAAGCTCTGTGAGTTTCTCAGTGTTAGTCCAAATCCCAACCCAGAATGCACAGGAACAAATGTTTTATGCATGACTCTGTTTATGGAAACTTTGGGCTGTAATAGAGACAGCTCCAATCCAATAGTGTCTTACTCAAAGGCTGCATGTAGACCTTGTTCCCAAGAAAGACCAGCGGGAGGCGCTGTCATCAGGGTCACTAAGGATCTGAATTCACATTTTGCTTAACTATCCTTAATGATATTAGCTAACTGTGTTGCCATCCATGCCTCATGGGAACAAAAGAGCTTCAGCAGCTTCAAAGTACAGTACTCTCAAATATCAGGAAGGAAACATAGGTGCTGCATCACCATTTTAGAAGAATTTGACTTTTATTCTCGCCCCCCACCCAAATCCCCCCACATCATTCCCACTGGAGAGCAGACCATCTTAGCTCACCAAGCTTCCTCTTTCATTTAATTGGCCAGCTCTAAGTTCCATATTCACTCTAAAACTAACAGTTGGAGGGTAGCCTCAACTGCTCACCCTTTAGATTCATACGAGATAGTCCCACAGTCTCTTCCAAACTCAAGTCACATGTGTACAGGGACCAGGGGAGCAGAACAAAACATACATGCTTCAACATCATCATCTGGGGGACAGATTCAGATCAGAGAGGCATGTCACCCATCTCCTCAGCACTTGTGCTAAGCCTCTGAGGTATGAGGTGTGGGAAGAGCCAGAGGCAGAGACCAGAGTTCGGAACCTGTCACTCACTCCTTTATACACAGCTCCAGAGTGTCGGTGTCAACCTGTGAGTGAAAGAAGGAGGGAGGAGTGTAGGGATGTGTGTGGCAAGGAGATAGGTGTGAACAGGAAGAAAGACTCAGCAAACAGGTATGACCCCCTGTGAAGGCTGGGCCAGTGAGATTCCTGTGGTTTTTGAACCCCTGGAATCTGTCACGTTGAAACCACAGAGGAAAACTGAGATTCTTTGGAGGTTCCCCCTTATTTCATTTCTGGGTATCATCTGTACCCCGCCCTTTGAACTGCCCAGACTCCCACATCAGAAACTGAGTAGGTTAAGTACTCAGGCACTACATGAAATAACTAGAGTTCACTAGAGCCCTCTCAGGGGGTGGATGGGAGAGGACCTGAGATAGGACAGGTCTAAGGTTATTTATATTTCTTAAGTGTCCTAGAGGATATCTGTTCTGCTCTGATCACACTGAGGTGTGGAGGGATGCTGGCACAGACACAAGGAGAGGCATGTTGGATACTGGTCACCGTGCAAGTGTGCACTCAATGGTTCGCACACTCTATGACTAGACCTTCACCCACGAGTGCATTAATTTGTCCCTTCATGTGTGCGTGTACCATGCATGCATTTGTTCCTTCACACAAGCATTTGTTTGTTTATTTATTTACACACATATTCAGTAGCTGTCATTGACCCTTCAAGGGTGCATGCATTCATTTCTTTTCACATTCATTCATTCATTCACTCATCCATGCACTTATTCAGTAGCTAGTGAATGAACCCTGGTATACACCTGACTATGAAAGTAGCAGTGAAAATAGCAGGTCAAGGCCTCATCCCCAAATTCCTATTTGATAGAGGGAGAAGAGGCCCTGTGGCTAATAAACAAGCTGGGGAACAATCTCCTAGGGGCCATCTCCTACCTTCTTGGACTCTGTCTTCCACTCATAAAATAATGCCATGATATTCTCACAAAGACCGGCCTGGGATACTTCATTTTCTCTGTCAACCTGTTGGAGCTATTATGCCCAGAATATCTTATCACACATGTTTCTCGCTGTTGTTACGGGGATGAGTTTGGGATAACCTAAAATTGGGGAGCTATGAGATTAGTCTAATTAAAGGAGGTAGTTCCAGGGAAGGAATGGCTGTATTCTGGGGGGTTTGGGACCACTCCACAGACAATGCAGTGGAAATAGCTGAAGCTGGGCAGGTGGACAAGGTGTGTGTGTGTGTGTGTGTGTGTGTGTGTGTAGGGCTATAAGGAAATAAGGACTCATATGATTTATGATCAGCCATAGGCCTATTGTTCATTAAGGGTGAAGATGCCAGCTACCAAAGGCCTGCCCCTTGTAAACTGCCACAGGATGACAGTGGGACCAGGGGTATATGAAGCCCCAAGCTGAAGTGTTGGGCGAGAAACTAGGAGACTCTGCTGCACCCCTACCAGATTGATATTGCTAGATGGTCACTGCTGAATTGCTGAAAAAACTGTTTACCAAATTCCCAGCTCCTGCCATCTTTGGCAGCCTCTCTTTCCTATTATTTCTGGCCCTAACACAGGAGGGACAGAGCTTTTTTTTGTTTTGTTTTGTTTTGTTTGTTTTTCGGGCCACACCTATTTGATGCTCAGGGGTTACTCCTGGCTAAGTGCTCAGAAATTGCCCCTGGCTTGGGGGGACCATATGGGACACCAGGGGATTGAACCGCAGTCCTTCCTTGGCTAGTTCTTGCAAGGCAGACAGACACCTTACCTCTAGCACCACCTTGCCGGCCCCTTTTTTTTCTTTTTTTGGGTGGTGGCACTCCTATAAACCAAAGGCTCAGGTGTTACTCCTGGTTTTGTGCTCAGAAATCACTCCTGGTATCCTCAGAAAACCATATGAGATGCCAGAAATGAAACTTGGATTAACCATATGCAAGGTAAATGTCCTATCCTCTGTACTATCACTTCAGGGCCCAAGAGAGGTTTCTTTTTATTTACAAATTAAACCATCGCCTGCTTTAATATTTCTCCCACCCCAGACCTTTGTTCACCCCCCTCACCCTGTTTCCTTAAAGAGCTTTATTTTGAAAGAAGGAAATAAGAAAGAAAGAAAGAAAGAAAGAAAGAAAGAAAGAAAGAAAGAAAGAAAGAAAGAAAGAAAGAAAGAAAGAAAGAAAGAAAGAAAGAAAGAAAGAAAGAAAGAAAGAAAGAAAGAAAGAAAGAAAGAAAGAAAGAAAGAAAGAAAGAAAGAAAGAAAGAAAGAAAGAAAGAAAGAAAGAAGAAAGAGAAATAAAGAGCTTTATTTCTCAGTGTCTATAGGCCTAGTTCTGAAATATCTTCAAGTTCATTTAGCAGTTTCACAACCTTGGAAGACACAGTCTGACCAATTCATTCCAGCCTGTCTCCTTTCTTAGAGTTCTTCTGTCCTACTGTGCACATTGAGGCTTTAGATTAAGTAGCTTCCTTCTGAGTAAGCAAGTCCCAGCCATCTCTTCTATCAACAGACAGGGCCTAGCAGTTGCAAATAGCATTGCCCTAAGCATGGCATGGTATGGCTAGACCATCTTTTTTGTCTTTTTGTCTTTTGTGTAGTCTTTGGTCAGCTAGTCAGACACCTAGGGCTGCTGGATCTAAGGTAAGCCTACTTGTTAGCTCCTCAAGGAAAATCCTGCACCTTTTCCCAAATGACAGGATAAATTTCGTCTCTCTCTAACAGAATACAAGCCCTCCTTCTCCTCCTCACCCTCACCCTCGATAGTTATTGCTCATACGGATGGATTTTTAACTCTAACACCTTTGGCTGTGTCTGGAAAGTATCAGCTGTCTAGCGGCTGAGATCAGATGTTATAAGCCTCTTATGTTAAACTCATTCGAAGCTTTCCACACCTCTGAGGCATTCCACCAACTTCATTTTTCCATGGTTGCCCTCAAGAACTGTGCTGGGGGTGTGGGGATTATGTGCATGGCTTTCAGGCCTTCAGTTTGATCCTCTTTCCACCATGAATATTAGCCATCAGGACTGACTACTTGGCTCAAGGGGGTTAAACTCATGTTTGGCATGCATGAGGCCCAGGTTCAATTCTTGGCAAAAGTAATGCCCGGAATGACCCCTGAGCTCAAAGGCCTCATACATTGCCAAATGTGGGCCCCAAATAAAAGGCAAAAATAATGTAAATAAAAATAAGGGGCCAGAGCTGTGGCGCAAGCAGTAAGGTGTCTGCTTTGCCTGTGCTAGCCTAAAATGAACTGGGGTTCGATCCCCCAGCATCCCATAGGTCCCCCCAAACAAGGAGTGATTTCTGAGTGCAGAGACAGGAGTAACCCCTGAGTGTCACCAGGTGTGATCAAACCCTCCCAAAAAAAACCAAAAAAATAAAAATAAAAATAAATTGATTTATCCTCCTATTTGGGGGAGCTAGAGTAATGATACAGTGGGTAGGGCACTTTCCTTGCATGTTGCTGACCCAGGTTAGATTTCAGCACTGAATCCTGAGCCCCATTGAGTGTAACTCCAAAACAAAACCAAACATAAAGAAAAGATTACTTACCATAAGTCATTTTCAGGTGCTTGTCGTTGTCATGTTAATATGTGTATTTTCCATATTTGCTTGCTAGCATAACAATAGCAGAGCATCACAGACCATGCAGGTTTAATATTAATTTCATTACATTGTGCTGGAGGTTGGAAGTCAGGAATTGAAGCCTGAGCAGGCATAACCTCTTCTGAGGCCTCTCTCCATGGTATGCATGTGACCACCTTATTCCTGTGTTCATGGGGGGGGGTGTCTTCATTCCTGCTCACAATGGTTTTCTTTTTTGGGGGGGAGGGACCAGATGATAATACCCAATATCTTATACCTGTATAGCTTCACTTTCCCACCAGTCACAGCTCTGATCCCAAACTGGCTTTCTTCTTTATTTATTTATTTGTTTGTTTGTTTTAAGAACATTGTTCTACTTATAAGGACATTGACCACACAGCCTTGGACTTCATCCTAACTTACCTCTTTAAAGACACTCATTGTACCACAAAGAGTGGTGAGTGCAGTTACAGAAATAACTACACTAACAGCTATCGTGACAATGGCAGTGAGTGTGAAAACAGAATGCCTGTTTCTAATACAAGGAATACAGGTAGGGCATGGGGGAGGACGGATATGGGGAGGGGGGCATTGGTGGTGGGAAGGTTACACTGATGAAGAGGGGATATATTTTTTTTATAACTGAAACCCAACTAAAAACATGATTGTAATCATGGTGCTTAAATAAAAATAAAGACACTCATGGTAAATAGAGCCACATTCTCGGTGATGGAGGTTAGCATTTTTGATTAGAAATTTGAAGACGACACAAATCCATCTCCTAACACAGTCTAAAGGCAAAGTGCATCAGAACTTTCACGCACCCACTGTCAAGACAGACAATTTTAGAATATGTCACTCACTTTTGCTATTGAAGGGGACCTAGTGCCACCCCAGGCAGACAACAGGGGGTCCACAGTCATTGGATAAGTTGTCCAGTGATAGAAATCGGTCCAAGAAAGATACTTGTTCTCCAGTTGCCAAGTTGGTGGGGAAGGTTTCGAGCTTGGGCTTCTTCCCCTTTTGCACAAAGGAGATGGTGAGGTTCTAGAGGTTCTAGAACAGTCACAAGGTTAAAGAATAGTTACAGGGCTGAGACCTTGCATGAAAATCATTTAGAAAAAGGGAGAAAGAATAAAAGAGAAGCAAGTCCTCCGAGTTTGTATGAGCTGTTTTTCCAGCTTCTCCAACCTTCACCAATCCCCACTGATGGCTTGAAGAAATATTGACTCACCCATGGGACAAAGCTGCACATCTTAGAGCATGCAGGGACCTCCAGGTCATTCTCCAATCTCTCTGTCTAGTTGCATTTTCTAGCCCTTCCTTTCCAGCTGACTCTTGCAAAGCAACTCATGTCTGGCAAATTGTCCTGTGTACTTCTGTCTTTATGATACCCCCCACCCCCTCTCTGTCAGACACATAAACTTTTAGCATGCTAGCTTAAGGGATGACTCCTCTTCATCCCCCAAGACCCTTTCAAGAATGTCCCTAGAAGATGAGCCAACTAAAAAAGTAGACTACAAGCTAATACTTCTGGTACAATTCCATCTCGAAAGGTTAAAAAGTGCCAAATGGAATCCTATAAATCATGCATCTGAATGTATTACAAAGTATTGGGAATGTCGTGATTGCTTTTCTTTCTGCTTATCTACATTTCTGATATTTTGACAGCCAACACCTATTCTTCTATAACCTTAATTAAAGGGAAAGTTTGATGTTTGAGCAGGTCTCAACATGTTTTCTTGGGGGAACGCTTCTTGATCTGGCTCCTCTAGGTAAACCCTCCACTAGGTAAACCCAACCCACCCACAACAGGGCCCCAAGGGCAGCCTAAGATGATGTCATTCAGCTAACTTCACCTTTTGCAAGTTACTCCATCATTTTATGACCACGTTGTTTGAAAATTCTCTACTTTGTTATCTGCTTCCCACCTTCCACCTGCAAGGCAATAGCATGGATCTGAGCTGTGCTCAGAGGAGGGCCTGTTCCTGAGCTTCATTCTGTCTCCCCATTCATTTATTCATTGACTATGTCAGAAAAGAGAGTGGCTAGGGCTTTTCTGGGACCACCCCACTCCCCAATACCTGGATGAAACCCTAAGAAAAAGTGGTCAGCAATAGAGTTTAAGAACTCACTGAGGCAGTGGAAGTTAGAAGGTGCATGCAAGTCCTGTGGACAGTGGGAAGTGGGAAGTTAGTTTAGATATCCTGGGTATGGAAGGGGAGAAGAGGAACAAGTGAACTTTTCCACTGGGTGAGTCTTTCCCACAGTGGGGCTACTGCACCTCAGCTTCTTCTGGATTCTCATCACACCTGCCTGGTTCTTTTGTGCAGCTCCTCAGGAAAGCTTTTGCTGCCATCTGTCTCTCCATCAGGACTCGGTCTCTTAATCTGGAGAAAGATAACAAAGTTGATCACTAAGGCTGACTAAGAAGGCATAAGGCAGAGTCTCTGGTCTGTAGATCAGTCTCTGAGCCCCATGGTCCACACACACACACACACACACACACACACACACACACACACACACACACACACACACACACTCAGGCTGAACTAGATAGCTCTGAGTTTCGAAGTGCCAATTTATGAGAACCTGTTTTTATATTTCACTACATAATTGTGGTAGAATTTGAGTTGTGAGCGGAAAAAGATGTGATAGATATGCCATTGGGATCTAAGAGGTCTATCAGAAGATTCTAGAAGCTTTCTACAGGAAGTGTGAGCAAGAGTCAATAAGATCAGCTGGAATCTTTTGGAAGCAAGTTGGATCTCTCACAAATGGGGGATCAGTTTCCTTCAAGACTTGTCTTTTATTTTGTTGAGTGTGTGTGTGTGGTGAGGGTGGTGCGCACCTGCTCAGTAAGTTTCAGCCAATGGGACTGGTGGTTCAATGAGAAGTTCAAGGATATGGTATTGCTTATAGCAGGGGTGCCGAACAAGTTCGACACAAAGAGCCAACATTTTAAACTGAGAGAGAGCCACACCACGCAGTGACCTGTCAAACAGACAAACACACAAAAGCATATAATTTTAACAATAATACGTTAAACACATATTGTATTTTGCCATTTTGAGTGAGGGTCAAAATCCTGCAGTGATGGTGAGGGTGTGCTGCGTCCTCCACACTAAGAACTAACAGTAAGATGTGACACAACATGTGACACACGGGTCGCCCCCCCCCCCCCACGCTCGCTTGCCCGTGCAGTTGTTTCCAAGGGATGGGAGACGGGATGACGCAGCCTGGGGGCGGGACTCCGGGCTCAGAGATCTCTGACCTCAGAGGTCCCTCCTCAGAAGCAGCAGAACAAAATCCAAACTTGGCAAAGTTTGTATACAAAAGAATAAGAGGCAAAGAACCACATTCATTTTGGCCGGGAGCCGCATGCGGCTCGAGAGCCGCGTGTTCACCACCCCTGGCTTATAGGATATAGTACTGCTGGTTTCAAGGTTAATATATAGGCTTTGAGAGCTGCATTTACCAATGTTCAGAGGCCCAGATGCAATACCAGCGATCAAACGTGGTACTCGCCTCCAGCCCCCAACCTGAAATTTCTGCATCAAATTTACCTTTTATCAGGACTTCCTACTAATTATCCCTTGACCATGAAATACAACAATGCATCATCATCATCGGAATCACACATAACCAGACTTCTTGGTGGTTGGCTCTTAGTTTCCTGCATGGAGCCCTAAGCAAGCAATGCTAGAAGCTCTCCCTGTCAGCAGATTTGTGGGTGCTAATCTGGACCTCTTTCCTTGCATCAACACTGACTCCTAGTTACCAACCCCCTGTGATTGTCAGATGACTCAACACTCAGAACCACAGCTTCTACACTATCCCTGGATAAAGACACTCTGGCCCCCAAAAGTTCAAACTTTGTGTTGGGTCCTGACCTCAGACATATTTATACTCAGCCCTGCACCTTCCAGATAGCATCTTCTGGAATCTGCTTGACAGCCAGGCAGCCATGGGGAGTGCATTGCCATGCTGTTGTCTATAATTCAACACGAAGAGTTTTCACATAGCTCCCAGACACAACTACAAATAGCTTGGTTTCTTCTAGTCTTTGAGATCAAACAATAAGTCCAGCCTTTTCTCTCCTTCCTCCTCCACTTCAGGGCCTGGCGGAGTTGGTGCCTTGCTGGCCTGTGCCCAAGAAATACCCTCCTTTGTTGGAATGCATTCAGCTCTTGGCTGGTTTCTTCCTTGTAGTCTCTCTTGCCAGACTAGTTCAATCTTGGGTCACCTGTTTGTGTATCTTGATTAACTCCAAGTCTCTGGGACAAGAAGGAGACAGATGCCTAGCGGGAGACCTAAGGCCAGGGGCCAAACTTTCCTGAGCTTGTGTCTTTCCTAAAGGCCTGGGACATCCACCATCCTTCTTTTGCTGTAAGTGTGTTGTTTGTCTCCTTGAAATTCAGAGCAGGGGATTAGCCAGAGGTTTCCCAATCTGAGCTTCTGGTTTATGGACCCAGGGAATAGAATCAGACTTATGCCCTTGATGCTTGCACTCTGTTCTTAAATGTTTTATGGATGATATCAACTGTTCTCTTGGACATTCAGATTTTGAAAAGCTTATAGCATGGTAACCAGACACCAGATTATGTGAGCCAAATCCTATCCTAGTCCTCATCTCTTTAATTGTTAACCATCTACCTACCCATCCACCCACCCACCACCCATGTTTCTAGCCATCATTTGTCCATCCATCTTTTCATTCATTCATTCATCTATCTACCCACAACCCATGCTTCTATCCATCATCTATATATCTATCCACCCACCTATTCATCCATCCACCCAGCCAGCCATCCATTCATCTATCCATTTATCTAATTATCCATTTATCTCTCCATCTACCATCCACCCACTCACCTACCCATCCATTTATCCATTCATCCATTCATCTGACAATCCACCATCCATCCATCTACCCACCCACCCACTCACTAACTCATTCATCCATTTATCCATTCATCCATCCATCCATCTGACAATCCACCATCCATCCATCTACCCACTCACCCACACACCCACCTATCCATTCATCACCATCCCTTCACACACTGACCTACCCATCCATCCATCCATCCATCCATATGTCCATTCATTCATCTGTTTATCCTTCCATCTCTGAATTCACCTATTTATCTATCATCCATATATCATTTATATCATTCATTTATTTTAAGAACTTTGGCTAATAAACACACACACATTGAAGCTTCACTCTTCCATCTTTTCTCATCCATTTTTTCTGAGTCCCTGCCAAGTCAATAAAGTCCCAATTTTTCTTGGTGGCTCTGGGCATGATCCTGAGTCTCTACAACAGTAACTGTAGACCCTGGCCCCCTCTTGTCTCTCCCAAAGGTAGGGCATCATGGGAAGCCAGTTTCTCTTTTTGAAAAGACTCAATTGTTGCCAGATATCACAGGCTACAACAAACCTGATTGTAGGCTGGTGGCAGTTTACAGAGACCCTGAGACCACCCACTCCCACATTCTTCATCAAAGCACACTAATCCTGCCCTCAGGCTGAATTATGGGGTGAAACCCTGGTGGGGCAAATCAAGGATAGACCCCAAAGAAGACATCAGACATGGTTACAGAAGCATGGCACAGGTCCTATATGCATCTGCACCTTTCTGTGGAGGGACCTCAAGAAAGAGGATATGTAGGACTGTGGCTCCCCCAAACCCTTCCTTCTGGAAAGGCCTTGAGCTTCAATGTTATGCTCAGGTCACATTATTCTTTAAATAGACCAAGGTTTCAAATAGAAGGATCTGGAATCTTATAAAATGTTGGGTCAAGTGCCTTTGACTGTCATCCCATGTGTTGTGTGCAGAGACCCACACTGCATGGGAGATACTGAGCATTACTGCTCAGCGGAATGGACAAAAGAAGCAATTATTAGAACAGAAGCAAGAATAAATTTCACCCCAAGATCCAACACATGCATATGGATCCCGACATCTCTTTCCCACCTACTGCTGTGAGCACCCTATACCTGAAGTCCTTTCTTCTTCATTCATCTTGAATGCACTCTTTTCCTTTCTGTACCCCCACCTATGGCAAACCATAGATGTTCTTGGTACCAAGCAGCAAAATAAACTCTTTGCAGCTAGCTCAGCCTTGTGCAAGCTCTCAGAACAGTCCAAGGGACCATAGATGACATTGTACCAATGTGGGGGGCATAACAGGGGACTAGTATAGGAAAGACACAAGAACAATCAGATGGAGCCATAGAGGGAAAGAAATGTTAGTCTAGCTGTCTCCATGCCACTGGGCTTGGAAGAAAAGATGAGATGCCATGCTCATGGATTTTTCCAGAGAGGCCTGGAGAGACAATGCCACCCTTGAGATCACATATTACCCTTTACCCATCACCCGCATCCCATGACACAGTCCCAATCTGACCACCTTCTTCCTGGCCGAGTTCAGAGCACCACAGCACCACTTGGCAGAACTTTGCCACAACTCTGAATGCAAGTTTCCGACAAGATTTGGCATCAGCCTAATGGTCCTGCTCACCCTGGAACTCTTAATGACACCATGGCTGAAACACAGCACTAGGCCCCTAGAACCTTAGAAAGACTGAATGCTAGTCATATTTGTTTATTTAGTTTTTGGATCAAATCTGGTGGCGCTCAGGGGTTACTCCTGACTCTACTCTCAGAACTTACTCCTGGCAGACTCGGGGCACCATATGGGATGCCTGGGATCCAGCCCAGGTCAGCCGCATGCAAGGCAAATCCCTTACCCCACTTTGCTTTTGCTCCTGCCCCAGCTGGTTGTGTTTTTACCACAAAGGCCAAAGGGAAGGCATCTGCAGATTTGGACATGGCACAGTCAATATTGACCCTCAGCAAAGATGCTGGAGACCCAGGCCCAGCAATTTAGGGCTGTCTTCTCCTTCTATTGCCCCACCTGACTGACCTTCAGCCTTGGCTCTCTGCCTCAGTTTGCTTGCTTTCCAAACAATAATAATAATTAAAACACACACACACACACACACACACAACACACTCCCATTAGCCATGCTGAGATGTTCACGCACATTAGCAGCTGTAAAAGGCTCAGACTGGAGTAAAGCATGAAGCAGCTAGCAAAATAAACGCTTCCCACTATTGATTTTTTTTTACCTGACAGAGTGTTGTGAAGGCAATTAAATCAGACAAAGTCCATTAAGCAAGCCCTTAGCACTCTTGCCTCAGAACAAATACCATTGTAATCTTCCCCCTGTCAGGCCACTTAGCACTTTTTAATGAATTACTTGCAGACAGAGCCTCTGGGCTCTTCACAGACAATGGAAAGATTCCATGGAGACTTCATGCCCAAAGGCATTCCTTCCTCTCAAAGCCCCACTAGCCCGTGTGCGGAAGCTCTCTCTCTGCACACCAGTAAGAAGGCTGTTATTTTCTCTTTTTTTTTCGGGGGGGGGGGATTGAGGTTATACCCCAGTGGTGCTGAAGGCTTATTCCTTGGTCTTATTCTGGCTCAAGGATTGCTATTTGTGGGGTTCAGGGTATCATCTGGGATGCTGAGGATCAAAGCCTGGATTGATCCTGTATGAGGCAAACAAGCAGCTTCCCCACTGTACTAGTTCTTCGGCTCAGGAAATCAGCTTTTAGGGTTTTAGTTTGGTTTGGGGCTACACCTGGTCATGCTAGGAGAGTGTTCCTGATTCTGCAAGCAGGGATCATTCCTGGCAGTGCTCAAGGGATCAAATGGAATCCCAGAGATTGAACCTGTGTCAGCTGCATGCAAAGAAAACCCAATGTGCCATCACTCAAGTCCAAAAGGTCTTTTTTTGTTTTGTTTTGGGTCACATCCAGGGGTGCTCAAACTCTATGCTCAGAAATCGCTCCTGGCAGGTTCAGTGGATCATAGGAAATGGCGGGGATTGAACCTGGGTCCACCCCGTGTTGGTAGCGTGCAAGACAAACTCCTACCACTGTGCTATTGCTCTGGCCCCAGGAAGGCCATTCTTAGCTCAAGTTCTTACTGGGAGGATAAAGCCTCAGTCTCTCAACTCACATTCATAGGCTTACTCACCCCAAACTTGCCATGCTTCCCCTTGCCTTCCCCCCGTACTCTGACGAATCCCTAAATCCTCTGTCAGTGTCTGTTAGGTTTTCACTGGAGAAAAAAAAAATTGCTTCCTAAAATGTTCAAAAGTCTTTCCTCGGTTTGTTATTAAAGCAATTATCTAGCATAACACACTGAAATCGCCAAAGGTATTCTAATGGGAAACAAATGCTCCCACAGCGACCAGGGCTAGAATCTTTATTGAATAATGAGGGGGAGGTGATTCGAGGGGGGAGGCGGGGAGGGAAGATTTTTCTACCTGGCCTTGGTCACGACATCAAAAGGCCGTCAAAAGGATGCTATTTATAATCATTATTGCTGCCTGTGGAGCCCTGTGGGTCCAGCCAGTCCCTCACCACCATTTCCCTGGTTCACCCCTCCCTTCCCGCCATCATCTCCTCTGCATGCAATTGTTGAGTGTTCAGTCTGTGGAGAGTTTGAATCCACGTGTCCCTCAGCTAGGTTCCTCCAGGACTACATGGGATTCCTACACTTCAATGTTCCAGTAGGGACTGCCAACTGGCCAAACTCAACAGCTAGAAGAGGTACTAGGCTGCCTTGTAAATGTTTTCTGGATTGGTAGGAGTGGGTAGAGCGCCTAATGAATATGCTGCCAGGGGAGGGGTGATTCATGGCACACATTTTTAGAGCCAATGGTACACATGCCTCTTACTAGGTTTGAACTTGAGCAGAATGTAGGTGGGTAGACATACGAGGCCACAGTGGTCTTCTACAGGGCTGGTGCATGCATAGATGGTAGAGTTGATCTGTGAATGGGTCAGAGCTTAAAGAAAATAGCACTGACACTGTGATTATTATTGCTGCCTACCACAGGCACATAAGGAAAGAAGGGTAGCATTCTGCCTCATGGTTGAAGCTGGTCCAAGGGCTGCTCTTCTCAAATATGAGGCTCAAGAGCTGGTCTCTTGTTCAGGTGCAGATTCAGATCCAGCAGCACTGAGGTGGGGCCTGGGACTCTACATTTCTTATGAATACTCTCCCTGATCATTCCCAGTCTTATGTACCAGTACTCTCTCTTTAAATGGTAAGAGAGTAGTGGGATTTTACCCAAGAACCCACTGTATTTTCAGAGCTATCATTCAGCGGGTCACTAACTTAGTCTACTTCATTGCTCTGGAGAACTGAAGGCATTTCTAGGAAGGTTCCAGAAAGATGCATTAGGGCCAGAGAGATTGCATATTGGGTTGGGCGTTTACTTTGCACGCAGCTAACCTGGGTTTGATCCTTGGCATCCTATATAGTCCCTCAATCCTTCAAGAAGTAACTTCTGAGTGCAGAGTCAAGAGTAATCCCTGAGTGTAGCTATGTGTGGCCCCCAAACAAACAAAGCAACAGAATGGCAAATTAACCTCTGGTCTCCAAATTTCTCCAATGAAGATGGTAGCTAGGTGAACTTAATTCTGTTGTTGAACTAGTAATTTTTGTTTATGGACTGAAAGAAAATAAAAACCCCTAGACTAGAGGGTCATGCTTGGGGCTCAGGACTGTGTATAGTTCTACTCGCATCCTATTGACTGAGTTTACTCATGTGACTCATCAGCTACAAGGAACGCTGGGAATTGTAGTCTGGCTGTGCTTCCAGAAAGGTTAGGGGCCACCCTGACTTTACATCTCAGCTGGTTTCATGATTCTCTTTCCACAAGTGGGAAAGAAGCTTGTGAGTTATTGAGGAGTTGAGCAAGGTCACCCAGAGAGCAGGAATCGGGAATCCAGTCCACATGATAAAGCAACCAAGCAGAAAATCTTAATAAATGAAATATTAAAATGAAGCTGTTTTTCCACTCACACCCTTAGGTTACTTATAAATTTATTTATTAAACTTTTCAAGGAGTACAACTTTAGAACTTTGTTCTATTTCCTCCCTCTTTTTCTGTCTCTGAATTTCTCCCATGTCCTGCTGTTTTCTCTATGAAACAGAAAGCCTTTTTCTGATTAAGAAAATGTGTGTGTGTGTGAGTTCTTTGACCCAAAGTTACACAGAAGTAACCTGAATTTTTATTTTAATTAATAGGCATACATATTATAAATATTTACTATGTATGATGTATTGTATATAAATTATATACATTTATATAAGTATATTAATAAATATACTATATGTTCTATACTTATAACTATATAAATAATTTTGGTAAAATAAGCCTGATCTTTGTATTTCTACTATCCACACATAATAAGATGCAACATCCAGTGAAACTCCAGAAATTCTTTTCCTCATTCCTCTAATTTTCAAAACCCCATGACTCTGGGGCCCAGAGTAGTAGTACAAGACTCAGGGCACTTACCTTGCATGTGTCCAATCTCCATTCAAACCCTGGCTCCAGATCTGGTACCCTAAGCACCACCAGGAATGATTATAAAGCATTGAGCCCTGAGTGCTCCCAGGTAAGGCCAAATCTCTCTACCCACCCCCCAAAACAAACCCATAACTTTGAATTATCATTCTTATTAACAATAAACTTTTACAAATAATTAAATAACAAGTTTTATTATAGTAGAATTTATTTATTTATTTATTTGGTTTTTGGGTCACACCTAGCTGTCATCAGGGGTTACTCCTGGCTCTCTGCTCAGAAATTGCTCCTGGGGCTAGTGAGGTGGCACTAGAGGTAAGCGCTAGCCAAGGAAGGACCTCGGTTTGATCCCCCGGAGTCCCATATGGTCCCCCCAAGCCAGGGGCAATTTCTGAGCACTTAGCCAGGAGTAACCCCTGAGCATCAAACGGGTGTGGCCCAAAAAACAAACAAACAAAAAAAGAAATTGCCCCTGGAAGGCTCAGGAGACCATATAGGATGCCTGGATTTGAACCACCGTCCTTCTGCATGAGGGCAAAAGTCCTACCTCTATGCTAACTCTCCGACCCCATCGTAGAATTGGGGGGGGAGGGGACACAGCCAGCAGTACTCAGGGGTTACTCCTGGCTCTGCACTCAGGATTTCACTTGGTGAACTCGAAGGCCCATATGGAATCCAGGGATCAAAGTTGGGTCAAACGCATGCCAAGCAAATGCCCTTCATACTGTACTATTGCTCTGGCCCTGAAACAGAATTCTGAACTAATGCCATTTAGGCCCTGGGTTCTATCCCCTACCACCAGTTGATTTCCTGACTTCTCACCCACCTTCTCATCCATCCTTCCCAGGAACCCCAGAAGATCCAAAATAGAAGTAGACCCTGAGCACCACTGAGTGTGACTACAAAGCCACTGAAAAATCAAAAAAATTAAAAATCAAAGGAACAGCCCCAGCAACATAGACACACATTTCCCTTTCACATGTAAACCCAAAGGTAAGAAGTTCAGAGTTAATCTGTGGCTTTTCCAAAGCACCTTCCCAGGAGACGAGGGTTCTTTTAAACTAGAGTTTTGCCATCTTTCCTTGGATGTTTGCGTAGTCTGAGTTGGTGCCAGATGGCTGCAATTTTAGTCTCATTCCAGGCAGCAGTAAAGAGTAAAGGACAAAAAGAAAGAAAAAGCAACAGATAAGCCAACTACTAAGAAACTGGTCTCATTCTCTTTTTAGGAAGGTTTTTAATGAGGTGGAAGGGAAGGCTTCAGACTCGACCTAATGGACAGAGGAACTAAGATCTATTCTCTCCCAAAGGGACCTTTTGCTTCCTCCTGACCCCGTGAGCCACTTTCTCCTTAAGCAGCCTTGGAGGGGGTGGGGGGACAAAGGTGGAAGGTCACATTGGTACATGGGGAATCTCAGACTCCACTATAGAAACCTCCCTCTTCAAAGAGCCCTGAAATGTGTATGGAAATTCTTCTTTAGTTTTGGGGATCACCCCTTTAGAGATGAGGAAGCAGAAACTCAACACGGTTTTCCTTCAGTCAGTCCCCTAAAGCCTCAAAAATCAGTTTTCTCCCTGCCTTTATGCATTTGACTTCTACATGATGGCTTTGTTTCTATTCTTTCTTCCTATAATCCTATTAAACTCATCCCAGAGCTATAAACAAGTTAATGGTCTTCTACAATTTCCCATGGACATTCCATGTCTTCCCCTGCACCCACCACCCCCACCAATCTCACCCAGGACCTCTCTCATCCTTAAAATTCCCAGATGTGCCTGAGCTTTTTGTGGACAGTCTACCAGCTTCCCAATTTGAGGAACCATGATGATCCTTAATCCTTGTATGAAAAGGCCTGAATCCTCTCTGTCCCTTCTCTGGAGCGAATCAGGAGATTGGAATTTTGTTTCTTGTTGGAACTACCCGTGGCCTCTTGAGCAATGTCAAACTGTACACGGAAGAGTTTTCTTTGATCTGTCTGGGAGATCTTGAGTGGGGGGATTGACTAATGAAATCAAGCTGGACCAGCAGACTTGGTCAACATCTGGGACCATGATCCATTCGTGGTTGGATTCATGATTCCCTAAAAATGGAATCCAGCATTCTTGGACCCTCCTTCTAGTCCCCAGAATATCACAGGTTCCTTGAGTCCCTCCACTGCCGTATGGAATGGACTCAAGTCATTGTATCTCATGGTGTACATGTGGGCAGTTCAACATAATTTGCAAATATGGAAGGAAGTCTGAGAAGCCCTTCTCATGTCTTCATGCATTTGTTCATTACTAGGAGACAGTGAGTTAGAAGCTACAGGTATCTGTATATTGCAGAGAGAAAAAATACACTTATAAGGTAAGAGCCCTCAGGATTGTAGGTGAACCTTTCCCCCAATTTTCTTTACCCTAACTTCTTCTTTTGAGATGTAAAAACCCACAGGATTGTTGCTTTTGTATCTGACTTAACCTTCCCCCACCTGGTTTTGAGAGTTGGTTTGAATAAAGAAAAGAGTCTGGCTTGGGATACCAGAGAGAAAGCACATGGCAGAGACAGCACATGGCAGAGAGAAGCCATGAATGAAAAGCAGGCTAACTCCAATGAATCTTTTGACTGGCTTGGTATTATTTCTCCACCACTACCCTGCTTCATCATGTCCACCGAAGGGGTTAGAAACATGGTGCCTGGCGTGGTCTCACCCAACTCGTGGACTTTTATTTTTATCTTACACAAGATCACATGGGGACAAAGCTGAGAGCTCACACCCCACCAGGGATGGAAACCACCCCCAATATCACAGCCACATTGGTAAAAAACAAACAAACAAACAAACAAAACACTAGTTCAGCTAAGCAGTTGGGAGCCAACCACAGAGAAGATCCAGATGACTAGGTCCAGGGGTGGCCTTGGCTCAGGCTATGATGCTTGAAGATGGCTTCTGGGGGGTGACTTTCAGCTCTGTTATTACTAGGAAGACTCTCTGAAACCCTTCTAATGGCCACTCTGTCCCCACTGTGATGAATCCCCAAAATTATAGGCTAACATGAGAATTCATCCCCCCTTCTTTTCTATGCCCTCTCTTGGTATTTGTTAATTCTGTACCTTTTTTGTCTAGTAGCCAAAATTTAGGGTGAGGTGGGGTGTGGTGGGAAAGGAGGAGTTAAAGACATAGGAGAGGAAGATGCTCTAGTTTGTGTCTTTATCTATACCTAAGACTTTGGGGATAGGCCTTTCACTACCATAGAGATCCTTAAAGCTTCAGGTAGAGAAGGAAGAAACAGGAACCCCATTTGCTCATTCCTGCAACCCACCTGCTACCCCTTCTAGACTACAGTTGTCCCTTTCAGGACCTTTGAATTCTTTACATACTAAAAGACAATCCCTAGTATCCCAATAAGGTTCCTAGAAAACCACCAGGACTGATTCCTGAGTGCAGAGACAGGAGTAATCCTTCAGTACTAAATAAAATGCTGTTATTAAGATGTCAGGCCACCCCTCTGAGAAAGGAGGGGAAGAAGGGGACAGAGGTAGCCAGCAGTGCACCTCTCTATCCCCCACCCCTCACAGGTATCATTCTTTATTTGTCTTTCCTTCTCTTTTGCTTTTTTTTCCCTTACACTATTTTTATTTTTATTTGCCCCCCCTATGACTTATTACACTGTTCATCAGAATTTAGGGTCTTCAATGTCCCACTCTCAAATCTGTCATCAGTTTCAGGGTCCCTCCACCAAGAATGCCAAATTTCACTTCTCTCCCCACCCATCTCTGTAGCAGACTCTTTTTTAATTTAAATGTACTAATCACTAGAGGCTAGGGGAGATAGTACAGCAAGTAAGTCTTGTAAACCTTGTATGTGGCTGATCCAAGTTTGATTCCTGACATCACATATAGTTTTCTGAGCCCACCAGGAGTAGTCTCTGAGTATGCAGCCAGGAGTAAACCCCTGAGTATCACTGAGTATAGTCTCAAAACAACAATAACAAAAATATCCATTATGATTAGTGTTGAGTCTTCGAGTTCTAAGTAAAAGGTTACCTCCCCTCTCCAACACTAAATGTCCATGACTCTTGACCAAAGAATGCCCCTATGTTTCTTCTGCCTGCCTTATTTTTGTCTCCCACATCTCCACTCCAGTCCTTTTCTCAGCCCAGAGTGCCAGGGGGCTCCATCCCCAATAGATTCAAGACAGACTTAGGGGAGAAACTTCTAGGTCCTTCTTGAGCATGCCACACTCTTGGCCACTGCTGCACTTCTAGTCAGCTCCAGCAATGTGCAGAGCCATGGCCCATATCACACATCCTCACCAATGACCATAGTCAAGGAATGTTTCACTTCCATCCCTGCAGCCTGTAAAGTGCTCTGGGAAAGACTCCAGAGAAGAGTGAAGAGTCTCAAATAAGAGTCTGCTCACAAGTTAGGTTCATTTAAAAAATTTTTTTGTATTGAGTTTTATTTAATAATATATTTATTTAAGCACCATGATTACAAACATGTTTGTAGTTGTGTTTTAGTTATAAAAAAGAACACCTCCCTTCACCTGTGCAACCTTCCCACCACCAATGCCCCCCATTTCCCTCCTCCCCCAACTCCTGCCTATATTCAAGACAGACATTCTACTTCTCTCACTCAGTAACATTGTTGTGGTAGATGTTAGTGTAGTTATTTCTCTAAATGAACTCACCACTCTTTGTGGTAAGCTTCGTATCGTGGGCTGGTCCTTTCAGCCCTCATCTCTATTGTCTCTGGGCGTTATTAGAATAACGTCTTTTATTTTTCTTAAATCCCACAGATGAGTAAGACTATTCTGTGTCTGTCTCCCTCACTCTGACTTATTTCACTCAGCATAAGTTATTTCATGTTCATCCATAATAGGAAATTTTCATGACTTTATTTTTCCTGACTGCTGCATAGTATTCCATTGTGTATATGTGCCAGTTTCTTTAGCCACTCATCTGCTGTCGGACATCTGGGTTGTTTCCAGATTCTTGCTATTGTAAATAGCTCTGCAATGAATATAGGTGTGTAGAAGGCATTTTTGTATTGTGTTTTTGTGTTCCTAGGGCATATCTCTAGGAGTGGTATAGCTGGTTTATTTTTTAATTTAAATTGCATTTAAGAATGGTGGTGATTTACAAAATTATTGCTGGCTGAGTTTTTGGCATCTAATATTTTAGTACCAATTGAACCACTGGTGAATCTCAGTTCCTTCCTTTCCTTACAGTCTGTCATTCCCTAGCCCTAAGAAAGAAATCTTACCATCCAAGTCAAACTAGGCCAAGACCAAGAATCTTAGATAGACCATCAATACACCACAACAGAAGTGGTCAGAGACATTCTAGGGATCAGAGTTTAATCTCTTCTAGCTTCTTTACTGGGGCCTTATGACTCTACTTTGTTGAGTCTCTCAGCCCTTATTTATGTGATGGAATAATAATAATAATAATAATAATAATGGTATCTCCTGGATGATAGAAACATCTTTTGTTTCTTTGTGGGTTTTATTTTATTTTTTTTTAGTTTTTTTGGGCCTCACACAGCAGTGTTTAAGGGTTACCCCTGGCTCTGGACTCTAGAATTACTTCTAGTGGTTTCTAAGGGTCATATGGGATGTTGGGGATTGAACCCAGGTTGACCACATCAAAGACTGACTTATTTCACTCAGCATAACTTACTTCATGTTCAACCATATACAGGAAAATTCCATGACTTAATTATATCCTACCTACTGGACTATAGTTCTGGCCCCAGGGATATCTGTTTCATATACACACTACCAACCTTTCTGTGCCCTGATAGAGAATGGTTTGATAAGCTGCAGGGTCTATGAGAATTCATGTTTATATATGTTTTCTTAACAAAATAACCTCCACAATTGCTATTCATGTCAGAAGGGATGTCCAGAGTTCTCAAGATTTCCCCCAGTGATCATCATTCCTTCTCTTCCAAAGGAGGCCTTAGGTGGTCCCAAGTTGCAGTGCTATTCATGTGACGCCTCAAACCCTACAAAATTAAACAAGTCCAGAGGCTGGAACCTGTATGTTTACTTCAAGAAACAGAGTAATGAGGGCATGTGAATTGGAAAAACCACTAAATTTCCTAAATACCAGAAGAAGAATGCAACTCTGCAAAAGCAACATATATCCTTCCAGTGGTGGTACGGGTAGGGGCACCCAGGCCTAACAGTGGGGCTGGACACAAGGTCAGTCACCCCCAAAGCTTGCTGAATTTTTTACCATACATGCTCAAAAATGCAGAGTGTCATGCTGAAAAGGGATTTGATATAGAGCCTGTGGGCACGGATCATGTCCAGGTAAATTATGTACCCAAGTTGTGCCCCCCCCCAGAATATACAGGACTACTGGAAGGGGAGATTAACCCCTATGTGAGTGTCCCATGTCCCCCCCCCCCCCAATTGAGGTGATCATGATGGACAAAGAGCAGAATCTTCCTAAACCTGGAGGAGGTTTCCCAGAAGCAAAAAGATAGCAAGAAGAAACAGAAGAAGCAAACATTTATGGGAGGGAGGCATAAAACAAATAGAAATCTGTTTTTCAAATAAAAAGCAATGGCAGAATGGTGAGGGTGTCAAAGAGAAAGAAGAATGATGCTAGAGGAGCACTTGCTAGCTTTAGATCTCCACGCTTTCTTTGTGACCTGAGGCAGATTGCATTCCTCTTCTTGGCTCTGGAGACCAAGTGGCCCCTCACCTCCATCACCTCCATCAGAAAAGCTAAGTGTGCCCCACCCCCCTCCCATGCTGCAATGCTTTTCTTGGTGCAGCCCAACACAAGTAGCTGAGCCACTGTTCATGTGTGTTGGCACCTGCTTCTCTCTCCATTGAAGGAAATGAATTCCGCTAAAAGGAACTTATGCACACGGACTCCAACCCCAAGCCAGCCTTTCATTTGCAAAGGGAGCTACTGGAGAAATGCAGGTCCCAGGAGAGGACGAAAGGGAGAGCTCAAAGCAGGGCAAAGCACTCACATTCCACAGTGAGTGGGTTCACTGATGGATGAGCCTCTCCTTGGCAGGGAGGAAGTGCCTACAGGTCGCCGTGACCTTCCCAGCAATGTGTTTATTGGACAGCCCGAGATGGCTCATTCACAGAGGCCAAGGAGAAGATGAGAGGAAGGCTATTTAAGCACAAGAGCCTCTTCTCTGGACTGCCAAAGGTGCTTAAGGAAGTGTGCTCCCCTCAAAACATTGGGGGACAATAAAGAAGATCATCATTGATTGGAAGATCCTGCAAAAGATTTGAGGCCAAAGAGCGTGTCGTTGGGCCAGGTTAGTGCTTTTGGTGCATTTATTGAGACCACTGGGCACCTATTAAGGCATTATCTGAGAAATGAATGAAGGACAAAAAGGCTCCATTATTGGGTGAAATGGGGAGGATTTGGGGGTGGTGCAGGCAGTGAGGATTCAGGTAGGACATCAGCATAGATGCTTACGATAAGGAGCCGGTGTGTTGATAGAGGGATTGGCCCTTGAGGCTTCACTCTGCTGAGGTCAATTCCCTGAGAGTTTCAGGAACTAGAAATAAGCAAGGTCAGTTTCCTCGTCCAGTGCTAGAGAAAAATTCCACCTTAAGCGAGTGGACCCCTAAAACTGATTAATCCACAAGCACTGAATACCAACCTTGCCCACCCTCCTGCCCTGCTCTTGTCCTACCAGTATTGATGTTTGGTGCCTCTTAGTCGAGCATCACGCTCAGCAGGCGGTGGATATGGGGGTGTCATCTTCTTCCTGAATCCCTAAAGCATTTTTCCCACATGCCTGTGCTGGAATGCACGTGTCTGACTCACCCCAAAGGGCTGGCAGGGAGGGGCGAGGAGTATGGATTCTGTTGGCTGCGGTGATGAGTTCAACATGTGGGCTTGGCTAACCTGAGTTCTTGGTGAAGCATTAATCTAGGTGTTGCTAGGAAGGTGTTTTTGTGAATGTGGATATTATCTATAATCGCTTGCCTTAAGGAAAGAAGATCAGCCATGAGAATCTGGGTGGGTCTCAACCAATCCCTTGAAAGGCTGGAAGAACAGAAGCGAAGTTTCTCCAAGCAAGACAGGTTCTACCTGAGACCCTTGTCAGCTTCTGCCCTGGAGTTGACTGTAAGCAGAGAGAGAGGTTCCTGGAGAGTTTGGAGCGCGCGCTCGTGTGTGTGTGTGTGTGTGTGTGTGTGTGTGTGTGTGTGTGTGTGTGTGTGTGTGTGTGAATGTGTGCATATGTGAGAGTTTACATATATGTTAGTGAGTGCATATTCATGAGCATGCATGTATGTGTGTGCATATATGTGAGCATGTGTAAGCATGTGCATGAATGATTTGTGTCTATGAAAGAGGAAGAGGGAAGGGAAGTTTCTGTTCCCTGACAGCAAGAACTCTGGCATAATAATTAAGGAATAAAATAAAGAACAGCTATGAGATAGTCATATTTTTTAACCAAAAGATTGAGTTTTCAAAAATGTCATTACTCCTACTTTCATTCTTTCCACACCTGTTCCCTTCCATGTGTATTCAGACATCTAGTTGAGGGTTGTGAGTTCATTCACACTGAATGAAACCCCAGGAAGATCTCCTGGAAGTGTCAGGGTCTTAGCTGATCCTTAACTCCCAGACTAGCTAAAAAGGGAAACAGAGGCACCTTAGGTGTCGCTGATCTCCTGGTCTTCTGCCTTTGGTCCAGATGGGCCATCTCCCCAATGATGGGCCATCATCTATCCATTAAAGAACTCCCACTTCACTCAAGCATGGGAGAGAGTCTCAAAGACTGGCAGGGGCCATTGTTAACCCAGAGACTGAGTTCTCCATGCCAGGCATTAATCCTCTCCAAATCGTGAGTGAGGGAGTTTGGGGACACCATGTGAGCAATGAGACAGTTGCCAGATCTCCTCTAGTTTCTTGGAGGGCCTTTGCCTCCCTATGGCCCAACCTCAAGGGGTAAGAGACACCTGTCTGAGGCTATGGCATATCTGCTGGAGGTAGGATGCAGGTCAGAGCCCCACAAGTCTTCTGCTTTGGGAAAGGAGGATGAGACTGGCATGGCACAAACAGACGCAGGGGAACAGCTGGCATTTGGGGTATGAGGCAGAGTGGAAGCTACTAGAGAGGGCAGCGGTGAGGAGGAGGACAAGAAAGAAGCATCTAGATGCTTTTAGATGTTTCAAGTTGGCCTCTTGTCTCTGCCTCGTCAGCTTGTTGCTGATGACCTGGTCTCAGCCAGCTCCTGCCATTAGTTGCCCCCAGGATTAATGACTAGCCCTCCCATAACCAGCTGCAGACTTTCAGGCTCCTGTCACAGCACTTCCGCTCAGATCCCACCAGCATGCCTGGTTGTGGTCAGATGGTGACAGAGAGAGCCAAAGGCAACCCCTTGAAATATGCCTGGACCTAAATTTTGCTCTTTCCTTCCTTTCTCCCCTCCATTCTTGACCCAAAGAATGATCTTTCTTTTTGTTGTTGTTTTCTGTTGCATTTTTTGTTTTGTTTTGGTGCCACACCTGGTGATACTCAGGCATTACTCCTGCCTCTGTGCTCAAGAATCACTCCTGTCAGTGCTCAGGGAACCATATGGGATGCCAAGGATCAGACCCAGGTTGGCCAAATGCAAGACAAACATCATCACTGCTGTACTACCACTCCAGCTCCTCAATGAACGATCTTAATCATCAGTTTTTCTCTCACTATTGGGGTTCTCTCTTTTCCAGGGGAAGCTGGGAAGCAGGGACCATGAAACGAAGTGTGAAGTATCAGCGAGAGTTCATCCCATGATGCCCTTTTTAGCGAGGTCCCTTCAGAAAGAGGCACTGAGGAGCCACCTTTGACAATTGCTAGAGGGACATTAGAAATAGGGGCAGAGATGGGCCCTAGTGGTAATACAGTAGTAGGGCATTTGCCTTGCATGTGGCTGACCCGGAATGAATGAGGGTTCAATCCCCAGTATCCTTTATGGTCCCTGAGCAAACCCATATGGTCCAGGAGCAATTTCTGATCACAGAGCCAGAAATAACTCCTGAGCACCACCGGGTGTGGCCCATAAAACAAAAACAAAAACCAACAAAAACAAAACAGAAAGAACAAAAACAAAACTATAACAATAAAAAAATGAGGGAGAAGGATCGGCCTTACTATTCTGTTCATCATTCATCCTTGTTTGGTGCTTTATTTGACTGCTGAGGGATTGGGGGCCACACCAGGTTTACTCCCAGTTCTGTGCTCAGAGCTCACTCCTGGCAGTGCCCAGAGATTCATAAATGGTGCCATGAATTAAACTGGGAACCTTGGGCTGCAAGGCCAACATTTTAACCCCCGTACTATCTTTCTGGACCTCCTCTTTGTTTTGAAATTCATACTGATATCTTAGCTGTTTGAGCCAAATTCACTGAAACCAAGTGAATCATGCAACATGTATCTGAAGGTTTTTTCCCAGAGCAGCCTTCAGCTCTCTTCAGAGAAACAGATCTGGCCATCAATCATAAAAGGGTGTGTGTGAAAAATACCAGGATGACATCTGAAGATCACCTTGCTTTTCTTCTTCCCCACAAAAAAAGAGGCTGGACTTCGTAGGAGGTTACAAGTAATGACAACAGAGGATCTGTCACTATATGGATCCATAACCTTGTACTTCTGAGCTAGAACAAAGTGATCAGCTTCTGGGTAGAGTTAACACAGATTCCAGTTGATGGTCTCTGAATGCATGAGGTGAAAACATGTTCAGGATTCTCTTAGTCACCATGAATGAACTCTGTCCCACTTCCTTTTCATCTTCTTAATAGTATTTGAGACAATCCTAGTGCTTAGCAACTCAGAGTTTCTAGGCTTTTTTTTTTTTTTTTAATTTTCTCCTCCAGATAAATAACGAAAGGAGCAAGCACATACTTGCATCAATATTACAAGATTTCCTCTTTGATTTGGTCCCCCAGAAGGAAAGAGTATTTGAAATCTAAGTTAAGCCAATTCAACCTGTGTACTTTTCAGGCAAGACCCCACTTTGCACAGTGTATGAGCAGTTCTGGGCATTTTAAGATGTATTTACAGGGAACAAAAGATTAAGGCTAACCAAGAGACTCTCTCAGGTAAACTTGGAGGTGCAAGTTCAGTGGAAGGCATCTAAATGCTTGCAGAGTGTATACATGCTAATAATACAAAGGAGAAGAGAGAGCTGGAGTGGGCGGGAGACCCCCATGGACTCTGGAGGAAATGGCTCAGATGCTCCTCGATTGCAAAGGAACTTTGGAAGCCATCGCCAGCCCAGATGGTGGCCAGAACACAATCCTTCTCCTTTCTGTCTGGGACTGAAAGCCACAGGGTGAAGGGGGAGGTTCTGAAATAGGGTGTTCAAAGTTCATCCATGTCTTATTGAAACAGACTGGCCTTAATGCTGGAAGTTAAGGAAAGATGAGGCATTGGTTCAGGAGGATAGAGATGAAAGAGCTGTTGGAAGTGAATATGGGTTATGATTCGGAGTCTATCTTCTGCCTGCAAACTTGAAGCTAGACTTGAAAGCCATGAGGTAACCATGTCTGCTTAGAGACTAAAGGTTTGACTTGAGATGAAGAGGGCAATGCCTTTGATTTTAGGAAACAAGCCTTAAGCACAAATTTGTCTGATCCATGAATATACATGTGGAACGTTCTTATTGAGCTCAGTAAGCAAACCACACCGTTTCCCCCAGTTTTATTTAGGTGGTGTCAGGGACCCAACTCAGAACCTCATCCATACGATGTTCGTGTTCCACTACTGAGTCACCTCCCAGGCTACTCACGCTTGCCACATGAAGGTAGAGTTGACCTCCAGCAAGGATTTTCTCATAAACAATCAGGCCGGAAAATAGAAGAAATGTGTGAGAGAACTGAATGAATCATTCCAGTCATTTAGATGTTCTCTGTGGCTGAGGAAAAGCTTTCCAAGTCTTCCAGAATGTGCTCGAAAAGGAAAGTGGGCGGTGGGATTGACTTTTAAGTGTGCAAAATGGGGAACTTTTTGAGGTCATGGATTGTTGATGTATTGAAGGCAATTAGTCAATGTACCTTTAAGACATGATGACTCACTGTAATCACAGTTGGACTGGGATCCCTCTTTAATGGCAGTTGCATTGGGACACGTCCCTGCAACTGACAAGTGTCCCCAAAGTATAAAGGGAGAGTCTAGCAGTTAGTTATTGGGGAGCCCAGGGAAAAGAACAAAGCAGAGCCTGCCAGGATATTGGGGGGCCAAAGGCCTAGGTCCCCAGGGCCTAGGCCTAAGATGAAGCATCAGCTAGATGCTGCCCTCCCTCTCTCACACACACATACACACACACATACACACACACACACGTGTGCACACACACAGGGACCTATAGACCTCCCCTGGCCCTCTCTGGCTGGTGAATTACATCTCTCTTTCTCTCTCTCTTTCTCTCTCTCCCTCTCTCTCTCTCTCACACACACACACACACACACACACACACACACACACACACGTGTGCGCACACACAGGGACCTACAGACCTCCCCTGGCCCTCTCTGGCTGGTGAATTACATCTCTCTTTCTCTCTCTCTCTCTCTCTCTCTCTCTCTCTCTCTCTCTCTCTCTCTTTCTCACACACACACACACACACACACACACACACACACACACACACACAGAAACCCCTGGCAGTGGCAGATTTCAAGCTGGGAATAAAAGATACTTAGCTTCTATCTCTCCCTTTTCTCTCTCCCAGGCCACTCTGGTAACAGTAGTCCAGGGAGGCTACAATGGATCCCATAACATTGTGCCTCATCCTGAAAATAGATCCGAAAGAAATTTAGTGATACCCTTCAGGTAGCAAAAGATTACAGGACTGTTTATACACTCGCATGTTCCCCATGTGTCTGAGTGACCCAAAGATGTGCTTTATCAAAATAATAACAAAATTGTCCTCCACTATCAAGCAAGAAGAAACTGCTCAAGTCATGCTTCTTGGGGTTCCATTTCTGTAAGAAAGTTTTGAGGAGCAAATAAGCCAGAAAACCTGAGACTTTCCTTGGAGTCCAGGAGAGGGATTTATAAGACCACTAGATTAAAATTCCTGTATTTAAGACATATTTCACAAACACTTAATGGGCTTTTCCCACCCGTTAAGAGCAAACTAAGGGCACAATGTTCCGCTTTAATAGGGGTAGTAACTTAATTTCATTTATAGACTAAACTGACAAAAAAAAAAAAAAAAAAAGAGTTTCCGCCAGAGAAAACATGACTTCATGTAAGTTCGCAAAGGCCCTCTCAGAAGTCTCCACGGGACTCTCCTAGCCTGAGTTGTTTCTATTCCTTTTGCTGGCTGGGGAAGGGGGAGCCATGAGGAAAGGGGGGGACATTCCTGCGGTTGGTACCCAATGAAGTTCACACTTCTGGGCCAGGTCCGTGATTAACCGCTCAACATCAGGAATTATAATTAAAGAACAGCCGGTTTGCGTAAGAACGCAGGCTGGGTTGAGCAGAAATCCTTGCCAACACGCGAGGCTCTGGGGAGGGAAATCAAAATCGTGGCCTTGGGCATTAGGTCCTGAGCTGGGGTGAAGAGGGGGTGGCAAGTGCGTGGGGGTGGAAAGGACAAGCTCTTCCTCTCAAACCACATGCCGATTAGCAAACAAGCGGAAATATTTGTCACAAGGAATCATGGACACCACATTCTTTGATCAGTTTGATAAAGAGGCTGGAAAAGGGGGAAAAAATACTTCCAGATACCAAACTCATCTAATTGGACACAACAAAATGACCAGTGCAGGGTGAGAAGTAAATTATTTGGGAAATTTTGGAAAATGTATTAAATCCTAAAAATACTCAAACAAAAAACTGGGGCCAGAGTAATAGCGCTGCAGTAGGGCCTTTGCCTTACACACAGCTGATTCAGGACCGACCTCGGTTCGATCCCTGGCGCCCCTTAGGGTCTCCTAAGCCAGGAGCAATTTCTGAGCACATAGCCAGGAGTATTCCCTGAGTGCCGTCGGGAGTGTCTATGTGAATACGTGTTCATGGGATAGGGGATAGTTAGACTCCATCCTTTGATGCTCAGGGCTTATTTTTAAAGGTTCTCTGAGGACCACATGGGATGTGGAGATTGAACCAGGGTTGACCACTTGCAAGGCAAGCCCTGCACTGTTGAAGTAACTGGTTTTCATTCTATTCAGGATAATTCTTCTTTGCTTGTGCATGTATGGACTGGAAGTACCTTTGGATTGGTCCCTCACCCTATACTGTTCTCTGCCCATAAAGACCTTGGGTCTAGGGGAGAAATTGTTTTTGGTTTCATTTCCACGGCTAGTTTACCTGCCTGCTGGTATTTCTTGCTAGTGAGTGGAAAACTTGTGGTAGAATTTTCCTGAACCCATTTTATTCTCAATTTTGCATATATTATTTCCTGTGTTGGTGTTTGCTTCCAGACCCACTCTCCCTAATACCTCATGATTGGGGCATAAGGTTTCTGCTTCACTGTATTATCTCTCCAGCCCTTCTATCAGTACATCCTAGAGACATGATTATTCATGATAGTGGAGACATGTCATTTCTTGAGTTCTTGGGGCCTCACAGGGCCTCACACATGCAGAGCACATGTGCTATCACTCTTACGTCTCAGTCCCTGAGGAGATAAATCTTAAGTATTCCAAAACAATATCTACTCAAATACAAAGATAGATATTGCAGTGTTGAGTGCTGAGTTGGAAATGACTTAGAGGGATGGAGATAGGAAATTGGTTATGGTAATTAGAATAAGTTCATCAATAGAATCTCCTTCATCCTAGACAAAAGAAAAATTTATTTTTATACATTTCCATGTAAAGATGACCTCAAAATATTCAAAAAAAATGTCAGAACATTAAAAATAATACAAAGCATAATTTCATTTCTTGTTATAAAAAGAATAAAGTTCAGACTCTTTTGATAACTACCCTATCCCTTATACTGGTGGAAAGAATCAAATCAATTAAAAATGGAAATTTTTTTCATCAAAATCTTAAGTTGCACTGTTTAGCCTTATTTTCTAAACAATAATAAAGTATTCATTTAGAAAAAGAAAGAAGGGACATATACAGAGAATAACAAAAGGCATATTTATTCAAAAACAGTAAACTGCACCTGGGCTAAATATAAAAAGGAAGAAAAAAGGAAGGGGTAAAGAGGGAGGAAAGTAGGAGGGAAGGAAGGTAGGATGCAAGGAAGGCAGGTAAGAAGGGGAGGAGGAAATAAAGGAAGGAAAAATGAGAGGAGGAAGAAAGTGTGGAAGGAAGAAAGGAGGGGAAGAAGGAAGGAGGAAAGGAGAGAAAAGATGGAAAGAAGGGAGGAAGGGATGAAAGGAAGGAAAGAAGGTGTAAAAATAAAGGAAGAAGGAGAGGAAGGAAAGTGGCAGGAAGGAAGGAGGAGAGAAGGGTAGAAGGCAGAAAACAAAGAAGGGAGGAAGGAAGGAAGGAAGGAAGGAAGGAAGGAAGGAAGGAAGGAAGGAAGGAAGGAAGGAAGGAAGGAAGGAAGGAAGGAAGGGAGGGAGGGAGGGAGGGAGGGAGGGAGGGAGGGAGGGAGGAAGACTGACCAGGTCCACTTCCCCACTTCAGCCTTTCCCCTGGCCTTTTCCGGAACTTGTACATCTAGGATGCAGTTTAAGTGAGCGCCGAGCCAGAGAAGGGAAAAGCAAGCAGAGCAGCCATAAACTCGAATTCACATAATGATAGACTATAAAACAAGATTATGTGGATGTGATTACTCTTTAATCATCTTATATTTTCCAGCGGTAGGTTGACTGACAGAATGAAATGATGGATCAGGGGAGGCCTCCTGTCCACAGCACCCCCATTCCTACTTCTGATGACACCAAGTGGCAGATCATGGAGCATCTTGGGAGAAATGTAGGGAGGACACTTGCTGCTTGGAGCTCTTATTCCTGCCACTGAGTAATGTGGCATTGAAAGCATATTTTCTGGGCAGAGAGTGCAGGGGCACCTCACACATCCCACATGCTCCCCACAAGTCCCCCAGACCACTGGCTATAATCCTCTAGCACCCCAGGGCCTGAGCAGTGCCATATTTATGGGCCAAGCATGGAAGCATAGTTTTCAACCTTCCAGTAGAGTAGGAGAACCCCTCTAGCCCCATTAACTAAATATATATATATATACATATATATACATATATATACATATATACATATATATACATATATATATACATATATACATATATATATATATATTAGTGGGGCCGGATAGCACAGCGGTGTTTGCCTTGCAAGCAGCCAATCCAGGACCTAAGGTGGTTGGTTCGAATTCTGGCGTCCCATATGGCCTCCTGTGCCTGCCAGGAGCTATTTCTGAGCAGACAGCCAGGAGCCAGGAGTAACTCCTGAGCATCGCTGGGTGTGGCCCAAAAACCAAAAAAAAAAAAAAAAAAATAGTGTTTTTGTACCAGTCACTCCATAGAACCAAAAGGATTTGGGGGGTTGGTTTTTTGGGCCACATCCAGCAGCTCTCAGGTGTTATTCCTGTATTCCTGGCTCTGCACTCAAAAATCACTCTTGGCAGGCTCAGTGGACCATATGGGATGCTGGGGATAGAATCTGGGTTGGCCACATGCAAGGCAAACAACCTACCTACTGTGGTATCACTTTAGCCCCTTGAAATGAAGTTCTTACTTTGTCTGAGTCATTCCAAGGAGATCATTGCCTCTACATTTCATCACTCATCCATTTCTGCTTAACCCTTTTCCTTCTCCCTCACTTCCCTTGAATCTTCTCAAACTCATGGACACTTCAAGTTTTATCAAGCTCTCACCCCAGGTTCTCTCATTAACTTCACCCCGGCACTCCCAAATTCCAAGCCAAGAAAGCTCTGAGGACAGAGCAAAAAAATATTCCAGAAGTTTCCATTTCTGTTCTTTTGGGTGTTTAGTTCCTAATAGCAGCACCATCATACAAGGAAGTCATGCAGTTCTTTTATAAAGAACATTTCTCTTACTCTTGTTACACTCTAAGAATATATTTCTTCCCCCTAAGAATATATTTCTATAAGCCATACATCAGGCTTTTGCGTTTTCTTTTGTTTCATTTTGCTCCAGACTCTCAAATGGGCAGAGACATAAATGCTACCAAATTTCAGAATTAGAGAATTAAGAAGTCTTCATGCAAGCTTAAAGGACACACACTAAAGGGAATTTAACAATTAGGAAGAATTTTTAACTACAATGTCTAGTCATTTGCAATTCATTAAAACAAAAGTCACCTGAGATTTGGTATCATCATGAAGAAAAAAATATCACAAAAGCAGCTGCCATTTTGTGTCTATTTAGATCTTCTGGAATAAAAACATTTGGAGACAGGACAGCAGTCTTCATTTTCTCTGTGACTCCTTTTGGGAGAGGATCCAGAAACCAAGAGGCGAGTCTCCCACTCTGTTTCCCCAAAGACCTTTTCTGTCTTCAAATATTTTGGGGAACATGGCCTGTTCGTTGGTACACAACTTCTGTATACTCTTCAAGAAGCAGCCTTTAGTTCAAAGCCAAGATTTGCCTTGAGCAAGGCTTTCTACTGCTCAGAGACCCCTGACAGATTTGCCATTGTAGAAATAGTAATTTCCCCAGTGAGAGGAGTGAATGAAATTATTTTTTGTTTTATTTTAATACAAAAAAATCAACCCATAAACACTTAGAACTAGCTCTTGGGGGTATGTCTACCTCTTTTCTTTGAAAAAAAAAAATATGCCATTGCCAGAAACCCTATCCAAAAAGTGGCCTCTATTGGTCCTCCAGACCCAGATCTCCTGGGAGCTTGCAAGAAGAAAAGCAAACTCTAGCCAGAGTAGATAGCACAATAGGTAGGTAGGGTATTTGCCTTACCTGCACCTGACCCTGGGGGTTCGATTGCCCAACATCCCATCTGGTCCCCAGAACACTACCAGGGATAACCCCTGAGTAGTTTAGGGTGTGGCCCCAAAACCAAAAATGGAAATAAAAGAAAAGAAAGCTCAAATTTCCTAGCATTTGTGACCAAAAGCAAACTCTTGGGGGGCCTGTGTCAGACATATGAAATACATAGAGCAGGAACCCACTTTGCCATTCTGAAACCCTGATTCCTGACTACCTTCATCCCCCAGTCAATGCCTGAAGACATTATTTCCATCCCAAAACAAACTCCTGAGCCTTTGAGTTCTTTCTTGCTTTCTCAGCAGCCCAGCCTCCTAAGTACATCTTGACTCTGCTACATCCTGCCATAGGTCCCTAATTCAGTCTCATGTTCCCAGGAACAAAGCTCATAGTCCCCCAGAACAAGAATCCCAAGTGTATCCCCATCAGACCCACCGGGAAACTCAATTCTGTATGGTCAAGTTTAGGCTGTACTTGCTCTGAACATCCATCTCCACCCATGCACTTGGATTCTGGAAGTTCCACCATGGAGAAAGCTCATGTCTTTCTCTACTCCTGATAGGACAGTGGCTCCGAGCACCAACTGTGGATTCCATGGAGAAGCAGGGATGGGGCAGACAGGAGTAAAGACATCTGCGAGCTTCTGCAGAGGGGGCAGGATGGAGGCAGTCTGCAGGAACAGGAAAGAAGTGGGTTGGTCGAAGGGATTTAGAAGCATGATAGTAATCAGAGAACTTGAGTGTAATTGCTTATGTTATTTCTGAAAGCATCTCAGCCAGGCTGGTGGTCCGACGTCCTAATTAGCTAATGGGTAGAGGAGGGTTTCACATGTTTAGAAATGAGGGCTTATTGGATCAGCCCGCAAAGATATTCACTCTTTTAAATTGCCATTTCCCTCTAAGATTGCGAGTCTCCAACTTGAAGTTGAGCGGGCATCAAATCCCCTGGCAGGCTTATTAAAAACACAGAGTGCTGGAGGCTGGGGGGCTTCTTCCTCCCAGGTCTCCCCTGAGCCACCCCACCCCCATGTAAGGTCTGGGGTAAAAGCTGAGAACTGGTGTTTCTAAAAAAAAAAAAATAAAAAGTCCCAGGTGATACTGAGACTGTTGATCTAGGGACCACACATTGAGAGTGACTATTCTGGAAGAGAAGAGGAAGGGGGAGCAATGAAGGAAGAGAAGAGGGAAAAATAGGAGAGTGAAGGTGTAGAAAGTGCAGAGTGGAGGGGAGAGCAAGGGAGCTGAGAGAGGAAAGAGAAAGAGGATGAGCTCAAAAGTGAGCAAAGATAGAATATGAAATAAAGGAGGTTAGAGAGAAAGAGAGAGAGAGTTGCTTGAACCAAGGCCTGTTCCCAAGATGTCCCAACTGGAATCAAGCTAAGAAACTGTGCTTAGCACCCTGGAACTTCTGTATGTGTAGCCTGGTATCGCTAACTACCATATTTTTCATACCATAAGATGCACTTCCCATGACACCCCCCCCCCCCGAAAGATGGAGGGAAATGTCTATGTGTCTTATAGAGCGAAAGCTAATTCTAGCTATGAGGGGTTCTTGGGGCTCCCAGAAAAATAGAAGAGGACTCAAAACTTAAACTCTCTCCATTTGTTAATGACAGTCATACTGATTCTTAATGTCACGTTGATTCCTTTTCACTTAACATGGTTGAAATATTATTCTGGTATAATTTATTAAATATTTTAGTATACCATTTGCTTTAGAATATTCTTTTTTTCTTGTTTTCCTCATCTAAAGACTATGTTGTCTTACGGTCAGGTGCGCCTTCTAGAGTAAAAGATATGGTATGTCCGTGTCAGAATCGCCCATCTGTACCATTGGGGGTGATGTCTCATGGCCCATGTTTTGTCTTCCAGGTGAAACCAACCAGAAAATCCATCTCTGAGCACTGGAGCAAATCAAGCCCAGAACACAGAGCCACCCCCCCCCAGATCTCTCACTGCTTCCTGCACCCACCCCACTGCCTGGCACCCATTCCATCTTGAATTTACTCCTAATCCCTGTCTGACCCTTCAGAACACGAAGCTCCACTTTACTTTGGGTCTGCATACTCCTCGCCAAGTGCTCAGCTGTGAGATTCAGCCCCCCCCCCCCGAGTTCTCCTCAGAGACCCTGTTGGTCTCATATTTTGAGATGAACCAACTGAAGCTGGGTATAGGAGAAACCCTACAGCCTGGGCCACTGATGAAATAAATGCACTTGGTATACTGGGGACTACCTCATCTGAACCTGAGGTCATGGGGCAGATCCAAGCAGTAGAAAAGAGCAGGGAGAAACTGTGTCATCTTCTTCATCACCTCTTTCCAGTGAGGCATCCATGTGGCCCTTGGGGCAGGCCCGTTGTAGCGACAAAGAGTAATAAACAGGCAGGTGACTTGTGAGTTAGGCCAGGAAAGCTAGCTGGCAGGCGAGGCAATTCTGTTCTGTCTGGAGGTGCATGGGGAGATCTTCGCCATAAATCAAAGAAATTAAATAGAGTGCAGGGCTTAGGGGCATTGCTCAGGCACCTAATCCTGATTCCAGAGCTGCTGAAAGGGCCACCACACCCTGCAGCCCAAAAGGAAGCTCCATTTCACCGCCTACTTTCTCCTGGAGCTCAGTGAGGAGGTAGAAGAGTGGAAACTTCTACTCTTTCCTGCCTCTGCTTCCCGGGGACGGTGAGTAAGGGACCCTTTTCCTTGACCTTTTGCCTCACTGTATGGGCAGAAAAATACAGGTTCCTTGAAGAGGAGAAACTAAGACAGTAGACAAAATAGAAACAGCCAAGAAGAGGAAACACAGGGCAAGAAACCTATCACAGGGTCGGAGCAATAGCACAGCAAGGAGGGAGTTTCCCTTACATTTAGTCCACTTGGGTTCAATCCCAGCATCCCATATGGTCCCCTGAGCCTGCCAGGAGTAATTTCTGAGGGTAGAGCCAAGAATAACCTCAGCATACTGCCAAGTGTGGCCCCCAAATAAGCAACAACAATAACAACAAGAAACAAGCAATAGCCCAACACCTACTTTCTCCTCAAGTAAGTCCCCGTGATGTGAAATCTACTCGCACCTGTAGAATATTCCAGAAGCAAAGCAGAGACCAAAGACGTTCCAAACTGAGAGAAGATCCATTGACTTTGGACATGGTGCAGGGCAGGTGATTGCTCTGTACCTCGTTGATCCCCAACGTAGCATATAGCCCACCAAGCATTGCCAGGAGTAAGCCCTGAGTACTTGTGGGTCCAGACACAAAAACACACATGTGAGGAAATTCAGACTCTCACACAAATGGTCTAAATTAGGTCTAGAGTCTGCAGCTTTTTGGAGTAAGCTGGGAGTAAGAGACTGAAGAAGGAGTCTGAGAGGGTACATTTGGGGAAACTCTGCTGAAAGGCAAGATAGGGTTTTGGGTGTGGGGAAAAGTCTGCGATGAGGACAAAGGACAATGGTGTCTCTATTGGCCAACCCCTGGGAATCCTAGAAGGACATATGGGCAGGTCAGGGACTAGACAAGAACAACCGAGGAGAGTACTGATTGGCCTCCAGCCAATGCCCTCAATCACTCCAACAGCATGGAGGGTTTGTAATGAAACAACTCCTCAAAAAAGGGCTCAATTGCATCGTGCCCAAGACTCATGTGCAATTCCCCAAAACAAAGGACTCGGGGTCTGTGGAGATCTCTTCTTCATGAAGGCCATGGTAGCCACCAGCTTCCACAAGGAGATGCAAATGGGTTTCTCTTAATTTGCTGATGGTCACTATTTATGAGAGCCAGAATATGGAAACAACCCAGATGCTCAACCACAGATGAGTGGCTAAAGAAACTGTGGTACATATACACAATGGAATACTATGCAGCCATCAGGAGAGATGAAGTCATGAAATTTTCCATGAATGGACATGGAAACTATTATGCTGAGAGAAATGAGTCAAAGGGGGAGAGAGAGACACAGAATAGTCTCACTCATCTATGGGATTTAAAAAAAATAAAAGACAGTATGGCAATAATACCCAGAGACAATAGAAATGAGGGCTGGAAGGACTGGCCCACGATATGAAGCTTACCACAAAGAGTGATGAGTGCAGTTAGAGAAATAACTACACTGACAACTATCATGACAATGGTAATGAAAGAGAGAAACAGACTGTCTCAAAGGCAGGCAGGAGGTGGGGGAGGAGTAGAAGGGGGGCATTAGTAGTGGGAAGGTTGCACTGGTGAAGGGGGGTGTTCTTTTTTATGACTGAAACCCAACTACAAACATTTTTGTAACATGGTGCTTAAATAAAGATATTGAAATAAAAATATTAATTTTCTGATGGTGCCGTCAAAGGAACAATGTCTGGGATTTGTCAGGCCCAGCATATCTCCTGCATAAAGCACCTGTCTGATGATGGGTGACCCCCAAGGGCTGGCTGGACTTTCCCAGAGTCTTCCATTGCACACTCACCCACATATTAGCACAGCACCAGGAATAGCAGGACTACAAAGGACACTCAGCAACTTGTCCCTTCATGGCCGAACCTGAGTCAATATTCTAAGCCTGAAGGACCAGGGAAAGGGGATGCCAGGGGATGGACAATGCTTATAACAGAGGTGAGGCTCCAAGAATAGAGGTGTCTGGGGGATGACAAGCAAAGTGTGTGTGTGCCTGTGGATGGGCTGGATCTCAGGATAGATGATTCCAGGAGGGGGAGTGACAGGTCTTGGGTCAGTGTCAGGGAGCTTGTTCCACCACAATGTTTCCAGCCCCCTTGACTATCTAACTGTGACTCAACAACCGCGATGACCCCAATCCCAAGTACCTTGCATAGTTATTTGTTCTTCTGCCTACAGCAGGCACTCAATGCACGCTTTCTGAGTCCTTCCTTGTACTTGCTCCCCGATGGCACTGGGGGCTACCACAGTCTTGCAAACTGACCATCAGTTTTGAGACACAGTGACGTTTGAATTAAATATGAAGCATCATACTCCCAGCATCCCTGAAGAAATCTCACATAGGGAGACTCCATCCCCAACTCTCATTCCTTGGAAATCTCATGAGAATTCACATTTCCACCTCCATCATTTGGCTCCTGTAAATGGCCATACCCATTTAAGAATGTGGAAACTGAGGCCTGTGGGAGTTCAGTGATGCCCCCTCCATGCCCATGCCCAAGACACTCAAGTCATAGAAAGCAGAAGCATGAAGGATTAGCATTTATATTTGATCCACAGGCCTCAACGTCTCTATAATTCCTGCTCTCTCTCATGTTTGAGCTCCAGGGTCTGGTTAGATAAATTTAGCATCAGAAGGTAGGTCTCCAAGGTGCCGTCCTAGACCCACAGCACCCATAGGGACCAGTATATGCACCTTTGTGGGAAATGCACATTATCAGGCCAGATTCACAGAACACGGCTGTCTCCGCCCTCCAAACCATATCTGGTGGGTTCTTTCCCTTGGAACATACACAAGAGGAAGGAAGAACAGAGTTTCAAATCCACTGACACAAGGATGCTCAGTTGGAAAGAAGAGACTCACTCCATCAGAATTGCCTGGGAGACACAGCTAAGGCGGTTTCCCAGGCCCCACAAACCACCCCAGATGTAGAAAGTGCATCTCAGAGTCCAGAGCTTTATAAGCAAAACCCACTCAAGCTATTCCAGGGTGAGAATCTCTCTAAGATACTGCCCAGACTGAAATCTCATCTCCCTTTCCTTCCTCCCTTCTTCCCTCCCTCTCTCTTCCTCTACTCTCTCTTCCTCCTCCCTCTCTTCCTTTCTCCCTTCCTCCCTCTCTCCCTCTTTCTCTTTTTCTCCCTCCCTTCTTCCCTTTCTCCCTCTCTCCCTTCCCTTCCTCCTTCCCCTTTCCCTCCCTCCCTTTTCCTCTACTCTCTCTTTCTCCCTCCCTTCCTCCCTTCTTTTCTTTCGCCTTTCCTTTCTCCCCTGCCTCCAGGGATCACATGTCAGGACATGTTACAGAGAAATCAGGTACCCCATCTTCTATCTCTGAGTTCTGAAGCTGTTTGTTCTGAACGACATGCCATCCATCCATAGCTCAATGGGGAGGGAAAACTGTTTCTTTTCTGACCCCCTCCTCCTACCACTCCCCCATATCCAGACCACCCTCAATTACCCTTAACAGTTCACTGTGTGATTTTCCAGACATTAGCATTCATATTTAAATACAGAGATGCTCTCCGGCGATAATTCAAAACATAAATGGGGGCTCAGTTAGTCTGATTATACGGTGACATGACCTACTTAATAGAATCCCATGTACGTCTCTGTGTGTGGTTTGTTTTCCAGGATGTATAAATAGAGTCCGTCCCTGCTAATGGTTATAGAGCATTTCACCCCTGCGAGTATCTTAATTGATTTAATTAGTCACTCATTGACAGAGAGTTTAATAACCTCTGTTTCTCACTAAACGTCAGGATAGGTGCCCTTGCTGAATCTGGAAACTTCAAAGTGATTTTAGATCCGCCTTCGAGGCCGTTGGCTTACACCCACGTGACAACCCACTCTCCTTTTCCAGCCAGACTTCCTGAGTGCAAGGAGGAAAATGGCACAGAATGGCAGTTACTTATTGGCACTGTGATTTTTACCTGCTCTGTAGATGCTTTTTGTCTGTATCGATGACCCCACCCCATGCTGAAGTTCTCTAATTCCATACACTTTCAACATAAGCACCGCATGTCCTGTTCCCCTAAACCCTGGCCCCAATATCTTCCTCTGATTCAGTCACACACTCAGCCCAGAGCCATTAAGGATGGAAATCATGAGCCAAAGCTGGCGTTCACCCAGGGGGTGACAGAGCACGTCCAGAAAATTTGGGATTCCCCTTTCTGCCAAGGAGGTGCAAGTGGAGACAGCCAATTTTCCATGGTCCAGAGGAGACGTTTCAAAGCTCTGGGCCCCTGGGGTTGGCAGGAGGGTCTGTTGTTTTGAGAAAATGTGCGGTTGTAGCCATTGTGAGAGAATAGAACTGTCTTTGAGGCTAGAGAGGAAAAAACAGCTGAAATAGAGCAGACAACAATGCTGAGCAATTATCTCCACAACCCAGCATTGAGCTCTTCATGAGGGAGAGGATCTAAAACTCGTTTCCCTTTCGTATGAAAGAAAAACTGAATTTGCTGTTAGCTACTCTCCATGGGGCCTAGTCTTGACTTCTACAGGACAGCATTTTTGGTGGCTATGATTGTGGTCTTTGCAGTAGAACCAAAGAACCAGAGATGCAGAGAAGTGAAATTAAATGCTTTGCATTACTTCAGATTCCAGACCTAGAGAGTCCAGACCCCAGGCCTAGAGAGTTCAGAGCCCAGGAGTTAGGAGACAACAGAAAAAAAAGCTTCCAAAGCTCACCAGCAATCGTGAATAAACAGTAGTGATGCTTTGAGTCTCTGTGTGTGACTGTGTTCAGAGCTGCTGTCATACAAATGTCTCCCCTCAGCTAGGAGCAAAAACAGTCATTACCTCAAGCTTCTTCATTTTTGAAAGTCAGTGATCTGGGAGGCTTCTTAGGGGGTCTCTTAGATGATAAATATCACTTGACATGTCAGAAATGCGCTCTGCCACAGTGTTGGCAGAAAGGCTGATTTTGCTAAACTGACCTTTCTTTTCTGGACAGATAATACTTGCAGCCTATAACATGCATTTTTTCAACAAACTCTCCTTCTGTGAATGGTTTCCCTGCCTTAGCCATCATCTCACTAACCATGTAACTAGCTTCGACTGATGCAACAGTCTCTTTGGTTGCTTTCTTGAAGAAATCTTGTTGCCTCATTAGACATGCTTTAAGACTGGCAACCCGCTTGGCTCTCTCATTTCTTTGATATTTTGCACATCCCTCAGCATGTTTAGTTGAATAACGGCGTTTCAAGTTGTATTCCTTGTGCACTGCAACTTTCTCTGAGCAAATAAGACATGTGAGGATGCCCCTGTGCTCAACAAAGAAATACTGTGTCTCCCATTTTTTCTGAAATTTTCTGTGCTCATCATCAATCTTTCTCTTCACTGCAGGCTTTGATGAAGTCATGATAAAGGTATGACAAAATCTAATTCTGTAATAAACTTCTCTCCCTTCTCTCCCTTAGGCCTCTGATAATGCAAGGGACAGCGGGCAGGAGCAGCGGAAATGATGTCTGTGCTAGGCGCAAAGTTTTCGCAATTATTTGCTTACTGAATATTAATAAGAAAAAATCGCAAAACATCACTTTAAACATTTGCATACCCCAAACGGAACTGCTTGGGGTATGTGAATGTTTAATGCGATTTTTTCTTACTAATGCAATTTTTATTGAGATTATTCAGTAAGCGAATAATCGCGAATATTGCCATATTTGAAGGCTGGCCACGGGCCACAAAATGTTGTACGAAGGGCTTCAAACGGCCCGAGGGCCGCGAGTTTGAAACCCTTGTACTAGGAGAAGAAGGTTCAGCTTTTTACCGTGAAGGCCACTGTTAAGGGATGAAATGACTCATTCCAGAGCAAGGAGTGTCAAATAAACACAGATAGGGACAGAGGCTGCAACTGCTGTTATTCCCACATCTCAGAAATTTCTGAAGTGATGCTACATCATCTCTGCTGATCACATAAACCAAGCCCCAGTGCATTGTGGGACTGCATGAATTTCAGAAGAGTTTAATTATTGGCTGGGGTGGGGAGTTCATTTTAGTAGCCAACTGCCCCATGTGATGCATATTTTGGCTATAAAATATTTTAGTTCTTTATGTGACACAAAACACAGGGGACTCTGGGTCCTTTCCCTTCTCCAACTACCCTTTGACTTAATTCAGATATGCAAGATGGAAGGGTGTCAGCAGGAGCCTCTGTTTTGATTCTGATTGATGAAACCATTCAACTAATATAATTTCTGTCTGTCTATGTGATTGGCTTATGAAGTTTGCAGTCTTCTGTCTTTACTTTCTTCAATGGATAATGCCACTTATCCATCTTTGTCCACCTCCAAGTAAATTCTGCATCCTGCAGAACCTCTCTGCACCCAACAAGGATGAAGCAAGCCAACATTGAGCCTACCTGTTCTTGCCCTAATGATTCAAGTTGTCCAATAAAAAGCAGCCAGAAGATTGGAAGGTAAAAAGAAAAGGGTGTGTGTGAGGTAATCAATATCCCTTGGTCTGTTTGTCTATATAGTTTGATTATCTGATCCAATAACTACACCCTATGATCCAGCCCTCCATGAATCCTTTGAAGTCCATTTCCTGTAACCAGCTCCTTCATTTTCAAGGCTGATAACAATGTTCTACTGCTACAAGTTCCTGAATGTTTTCCATTTCTTTCTGTTCTTTGTATCAGTTAATTCAGCCATATGATTGTGATTTTCTTCCTATTACTGTCTCGGTGACACACAAAATTAAATAGACTCCAGTTCCTATGCTCTGGCTTCTTTATGCTTCTAGATAATACTTAAAACATGGCTAGCTATCCCAAAGGGTAGAAACTCTGTTTAGCCAAGTCTCTTGAGAACATTCTGGGAACAAAGATGGCTGTGACAAGCATCACTGCCTTGGTTTTCTCTGGAGTCACTAGGAATTGAGACAGACATGGATGTGGATTCTAGTGAGATTTCCTACAAATAATTCCCCAAATTACTGAGATTTGAAGAACTTGAGGAAGTATTTTCTCAACACCTAATATCACATTTTTACTGAAGTCTGTCATGACTTGCTATTTTGCCATACTGGACATAAACTCCTTTTTATTATAGATTTTTTTCAATAGGAACAGTGGTCATACTTTTCAGGGAAAGTCAACAGAGTAAAACTGTGTTGGAAAACAATTCAGTTTATTACTGAGTGCATATGGAAAGAGAACAGCTCACAAAAGTTCTGCAAACCACTGACTCATGCATCTCCCAATCCAACCATCCATCCACTCAACTTCACATCCACCTGCCTGTTTGTCTTTCCATCTATTGGTCCATTCATCCATTGATGCATCCAGCTAGTCAATCATCCATCACTCATCCTTCCTCTCATCCATCTATATACCAACCAATCCATCCATCCATCCATCCACTCATCTGTCAATCATGCATCTGTCCATCCAGATATTCATTCATTTATTTCAAAATCTTATCCCACAGAAGACTTTTGAAGGTGGAGAAATAAGTCAGGCAAGTTAGAGAAATAACACAGGCAAAATTTATAAAACAGCCCAGAGCAGAGGGAAATCTTTGGTTGTGGTATTTTGATTTTTAATTATGACTTAGCTCTCCTACCACAAAGGATCAGATGTAGGGAGCATATACCTCTGTACTGAATTTCCCCCCACCATAGTCAGGTTGAGGAAAGGGTGACTGGGCTGTGCATATTTCAGAAGCCATTTCTCAGTCCACCCTTAGGGATAAGGGGAGGGTGTGGAGAAAACACCACCCTCTAATTAAACCATCCCGCCAAGCTAAAGGAAAGAGGCTTATGTTTTTGTTGCGAAAGCAGAGAAAAATTCTCACATCCCCCACTTGGAAAAATCCGTGTATCCTCCCATTGAAGGGGTTTTTTGGGGTCCCTTAGAAAAGGGATCATGAGTGCAACCCAAACTTCAGTTCAACTTAGAGGAGGATGAGTGAAGTCCTCCACCCATCCTCTCTCACAGTGATATCTCAATACACATACACACACACACACAGAGAGAGAGAGAGAGAGAGAGAGAGAGAGAGAGAGAGAGAGAGAGAGAGAGAGAGAGAGAGAGAACAGAAACTCCATCTAGATAGGGCCAAGAGGTTGGAGAAAGAGAGACTAAGCTTGCACACTCAGCAAATGACAGGTCCCAGCATGCCTTGCATCTCCTCAATATAGTGATACTGTTTCCTTATACTCACATCAATGATGCATGCCAGACCCTGTCCTGGCTTCTTTTTCAAAATTTTAACAACGTATCTTTTGCTAAAATGTACAATGTCAGGGCCGGAGAGATAGCACAGTGGTGTTTGCCTTGCAAGCAGCCATCCCAGGACCAAAGGTGGTTGGCTCAAATCCCGGCATCCCATATGGTCCCCCGTGCCTGCCAAGAGCTATTCCTGAGCAGATAGCCAGGAGTAACCTCTGAGCACCGCCAGGTGTGGCCCAAAAAACAAACAAACAAACAAAAACAACTGTACCATGTCCTTTTCCTGGGCCAGAAGCTCGTGTGAGGGCTTTGAGTCCCACTCTCAAATGGATGTTAACGGTGTCCTCCCAGGGAAAGTCAAGAAGTTATCCAACATCCTCAATCCTCCAGTTCTTGCCTCAGGTATAACTCCAGGATCTGGCCATATTTTGCAAGTGACTATGCTTCTATTTTTATCTGTTAATCAAAAAAAAAAAAAACAACTCAAGAATTGATTCTCATGAAGCTAATTTAGAGGGAGATGTTATGATCAGACAAAGGTCACAGGACATTGAAAGATCAGGATTAAATTGGGATTTCTCTAAGAAGAGTTGTATGTTTCATTCACATGACCAAAATAGATGACTCAATCATTACAACCAGAATCTAGCTCTCAGGTCTCTAAATGCTTCCAATTTCCTGGAGCCATCTCTTTTGTGGGAGTAAGTAACCCCTATCCCATTTCCTTAAAATCTAGAAGTGTTGTGTTTGTTTGTTTGTTTTAATTCTGGAGGGTGTTTTGTGGACATATCTGAAGATAGAAGCTGGATGGATGCTGGGGTAATTGACCCAGCACTGAAGAAGAAAACCTACAGCACCACCTGGCATTTCCAGGGAGGAGAGGAAGGCTGGTGTTGGATGGATCAAACATGCCTATGAATAAAATTCCCACGAAGCCCCAAAGGATGGCGCTCTGGGAGTTCCTTTGCTGGGGAACCAATACCCTTCTTGGTGCCATCATCCAGAGCTCTGACTCCCAAGGACAAGGGCTGCTTTGTTTGGATTCTCCTCTGAATATCTCTTCATCTAGCTGTTGACTCACAGCCTTTAATATCCTCAGTAATAAATCAGTAATCCAGTGAGTAAACAAGTTTCCCAAGTTCTCAGAGCTGTTTGAGTAAATTAATCATCGAAGGAGAGGATGATGGACCTCTGACTTAGCCAGTGGGTCAGAAGTGCCAGTGACAACTCTGGATTCCCAAAATGTGTTGGAAGTAGTGATTGAGGTACTAGAACCCTTGTTTCATGGCCCGGATCCTCTATCTCTGGACAGATCATTGCTTATTGGTATAGGGAAGTCATCTCTGCAAACTCATTGCTTTTATGTTCTGGAACCTACTAGAACTACCTCTAATGACGTCCAGAAGCCCAACTCTTTATCCAAAGTGCCCAATATTGGTGTGGTTATAATTAGACGAAAGAAACAAATATCATGCCAGAGCAAAGCATCTGATGCTGTCTTCTTAAGCGTTTGCATCTGCCAAGTAACTCTGTTTTCTCCACACGACCATTGCTTTTTAAAGGGAGTGTTTATATTGAGGCAATTACAAGAACATTATGTCTTTCTTGAAAAAAAAAAAAAAAAAGGTCATTGCTTTCAAAAGCTTTCCAGCATTCTACCCTTTCTCTGATCTTCTCTGGACCCAGTGAAGCAAAGATCCAGAGGCTTCCCTACTAAAAAAAAGAATTGCTAAATGAGATTTCGGGGATAGTGGCCATAGTGTTTGTTCACTAGTGACCCATTTCTCAGAGAGAGAAAAAAGGTCTCAAGCTAGGAGTCATTTCACTCCAAGTGACTCCTCTGAAGTTTGTCTATTGGTACATAGTGGATAGGGTGGAATGGAGCCTGGCTAAGTGGGGTGGTAGGTGGTAGAGACGACGTTGCCATTTTAGATAGGATGGACTTCCCCAAGGTGACATTTGGGAGAGCGCCTACTTCTTGAGCAAACTAATTTTAGGTTTAAGAACAGCTTAGCCCAAGGCCCAGGTGGGGGTGCCATGTTTAGAAGGTCTGAGCAGCAACTATGCACTGCAGTGGAGGGAGAGTTGAATATGGCAGGTGGAAGGTCTCAGGTCCTAGGTCCTTGGGTCAGAATCCGGTATTTGGATATTATACTCTTTAGTTTCTGAACCCTCCTCTGTGCATCACTGGAGTAGGCAAAAGTGTGAAGACTGCTTCTCCCCTGGGTGGTATAGAAGCTTAAAAGATCACTTCTTGGCAAAGAAAAAGTACATTTGGGGGGGATTAAGGGCAGCCAAAAGTTACACTAGGTTGGGAGTCCATGTCTGACTCATGTGTAAGAGACTCTGGTTCCATCCCCAAACGTTTTCACCTGGTTCACTGAGTATCACATGGAGTGGCTGTCCTAAATACAACTGGGGGGGTCCCTCCCCCTAAATGCAAAGGAGATTTGACTGGGAAGTGGGAAAGGAGGGAGCACGCAAACCCCACATTCCCTCTCTTAGAGTTGGAAGTGATGAACATGAAGAGGTGAGGACAGGGCAATCGAGAACCCACCCCCGAGGTCTGCGACACTGCAGTCCTGGCACTAAAGCTAATGAATTCTGATGATTTGGAGCGGTCATTAACCTAATCAGCCCATCTCCAAATTAGCACAGCAACCGCAGCCAGGCGGCATTTCATCAAGTCGCCTTCATTATGGGAGATACAGAGGCCCACTTGGCCCAAGCGACAGTGGGTGTCAGGCTGGGGGCCCCCTCAACCACTGATTTTTATCACTGACCTGTCGGAGCGTGAGGGAATCAGGGTGATGAAGCTCACAGCTGGGAGGAAAGCCAGGACAGCAAGCAAACTGTCTTTTTCCTCTCCAATGACACAGTGTCCTTCCAGAGCCATCTCAGAATATGAGCCCTAGCTAAGTCTGTATGTGTTGGCAGCACTATTATCTCAGACCCATCTTCTATGAAGACAACCCTTCTGCCTCTCACAACTTTCCTTTATCTTCCTTTTCTCCCCAAAATGAGCCTCTTTCCTAGCCATCCAATTCCCCTGAAAACCAGCTCAGGCAACTCAGGGCATGAATAGGGCTTCCAGTACAACTAATAATCCATTAACCTGACTCTCTCTTCTACTTGCTCTCCTGTGCTTTATTATTTTATTTTTCAATTAGGTTGATAATATTTAATGTGGACAGAATGAGTGAGACTGGAGTTTTGATGGCTGCAATGCAAGTTTCATATTCGTTGACCCCTGAGCAGTTGACCAGACCAGCAATGCACTGGCCCTGATGGGTCCCACCTGCCTGGGCTATTCCTGGAAGTTTCATCATTGTATCCTGGAATGTGCCTGCTTCTCTCTTCCTCTCTTCCTCTCTTCCTCTCTCTCTCTCTCTCTCTCTCTCTCTCTCTCACTCTCACTCTCTCTCCCCTCTTTCCCTGTCTTTCTCCCTCTTTCTCTCCCTCTTCCCCTTTCTCTCTTTCTCTGTCTTTCTCTCTCCTCCTCTCAATTTCTCCCCCTCTCTTCCACTATTTCTCCCTTTCTTCCCCTCTCTCCCTTTCTCCTCTCCACCATTCTCCCTCTTTCTCTCCCCCTTTCTTTCTCTCTACCTCTCTCCCTTTCTCTCTTCCTTTTTTCTCCCCTCTCTTCCTTCCTTCCTTCCTTCCTCTCTCTTTCTCACCTCTCCCTTCCTCTTCCCCTTTCTCTTTCTCCCTCTCTCCCCTCCTTCCTCTCTCTCTCTTTCTCTTTCCCTCTCTCTTCCTCTCTCTCTCCCTTCCTACCTCTCTTTGTCTTTCTCTCTTCCCCTCCCTTTTCCCTCTCTCTTCCACTCTCCCTCCTTCCTTCTTTCTCTCTCCCTTCCTTCCTCTTTTTTCTCTCTCCCCCTCTTCCTTTCTACCTCTCTCTCTCCCTCTCTTCCTCCCTGTCTTTCACTCTCTTCCTTCCTTTATTTCTCTCTCCTCCTTTCCCTTTCTCCCTCTCTACCATTCTCCCTCTTTCTCTATCTCCCTTCTATCCCCTCTTTCTCTCTCCTTTTCATCCTCTCTTCCTCCCTTTCTCAATCTTCCACTCTCCCTTTCTTCCTCTCTCCCTCCTTCTTTCTCCTTCTCCTTCCCTCTTTCTCCCTCCCACCCTCTCTCTTTTTTTTCTCCCTCCTCCTCTTCTCTCCCCTTTACCCCTCCAAACCTTCTTCCCTCTTTCCCCTTTCTCTCTGTCTGTATCTGCCTCCTGAGTGGAGATCTAAAGAAATGCTTTAGGTTCTGCTCTGTCACAAGTTTTCCATTGTTCCCAAAAAGTTCTGCCCAAGCCATTGCTCCAAATACCTGGATTCTGAAAAGGCTCAGCAGTAACTCTTCATGACAGAGGAGGCAAAAGTGGGAGTCTCTGTTGAAGCACCCTTCTTGGATGAGGAGGAACCCAGGCCTGAGAAATAAATAGGATATTCCAGAGGTTCCCAGGCCTGATTGTGCCGGGCTCAGTCTTTAACCCAGGTATGTTAGCACCAAACGCATCCTTCTCCTCTGGTTCCTGTACAGCTTCACAGTCTGTGGTACAAAAAAAGTGACAGAATCCCTACAATTCTCCACCTCAGCAAGATTTGACAGTTGCATAAATAAAAACATTCTGGAATATTCTTCTAGAGGGAAAAAAATAGAGAGTCAATGCCTCTCTTCCTACTTAGGAATAAGCTCGAATTTTCTAGCTTTCAATAGAAATGTAAAGGATGCGTGTGGGAGTGTATGTATGTGTTTGTATGTGCATACGAGTTAGCGTGCATGGGTGAGCATATATTTGTGTATTGTGTGTCATGTGTCAAGGTGTGTTTTGTGTGCATGCTTACAAGCACGCATGTGAAATAGTGTGTATGCAGGCAGGCTTGTCTACATGTGCCTATGTGTACAAGTGTGCAAACATGCATGTGTGTCCGTGGGGATGCATGTGTGTATATGGATATGAATAGGCATGCATTTGTGTTTATGGGTGTGCATATGGGCATGCAAGCAAGTATATGGACATGCATATGTGTATATGGCCATGCATGCATTATAGGCATTAATGTATGTCTATGATTGTGTAGATATGTATATGGGAATGCAATTGCGTACATGGGTTGTGTGGGGGTGTTCATATGTGTGTTGGCATGAATTGTGTATATGGGTGTTAGCATACATGTATGTATGTGGCTAGGAATGTGTGTATGTGTTAGGCATGTGTGTATATAGGCATGGCTGTGTGTATATGGTTTTGAGTGTGGGGGGCATGCGTGTGTACACATCACATGTATTGTGTCTGATTCTTTCTATTGCAATATACTCTCCCCCTTCTCAGACCTACAGGCCCTGCCCTGTGCAGACATGACAGAGAGAGCTACAAAGGGAAGATTAATTCCACAAAGAAGAATTCGGCACTAACAGACCTTCTTACCTTTGCAAACACTTCTCCAGGCCTGGAGGTGGGAGGCGGAGGCTACTCCGGGAGAATCGAGGAATGAGGTCATAGAGAGGCAGAAGCGGGGCAGAAGAATTAAGTAAATAAACACATGGATTGAAGGTGATGAAGGACTTGACAGAAACCTCGTTGTGGGTGGCTGAGTTGATCAATATTTGCTGAATTCTTATATCAGACGCCACCTCCCCGTCTTTACATGGTGTCGCTCTTGCTGCAGAGGTAATGGAAAACAGCTTTAGGGAGCCAGGCCTGTGGTCATGCCACCCTTTCTGAGATGGCAATATGGTCTCGAAGACTGAAATCCCATTCACCTCAGATTTCTAAATCCTCACATCAGGCTCTGCAAGCAGATCGACCAGAGAGGCTGAGCCACTTCCCTGATGAACTCAGGCAGATACCAAACATATTCTCATGCTGGTGGCCTCTTTATTGTGACACTGGTGAACAGTGTCTGTCCCCTATCTGAAAGTCGCAGGCTAGCTAAAACGAGGTCACACGGATCACCCAAGTTTCCTTTCAAATTCTGTTTCCAAAGGTCATGAAGGGCCTGAGACTCTGTATTTCTAACAAGCTCCCACAAGAGACAGGCTCTGCAATTGGTCTTTAGAGTGAGAGGGGTTAGGTTTGGCTGCAGTAAGATAAAAATTCAGCCCAAGAAATAGCACAACAGGTAAGGAGTTTGCCTTGCACTCACTCAGCCAACCCAGGTTCAGTCTCTAGCATCCCATATATTTCCACAAGACCTCCAATATCCCATATAGTCCCCAAGACCACCAGGTGTGATTCCTGAGCACAGATCTGGAGTATGATACCCAAGCACTGCTAGGTATGGCCCAAAAACAAAAACAGAAAGTACAGAAACAATAATAAGAAAACTCCACCCTTTCTTAGAATGAGGAGAGTCCCTTTCTTAGTCATGCAAAAGCTCTTCTGTCCCCAATTGACCAAAAGGCTCTCCCACACCATCCTCAATTTAAGAGCAAGAAAAATGAAGGGACTATTGCCTTGGAACACCAATAATCTCACAGTGACAGAGAGGGAAAAAAAATCTCTGGGGATGGGAGGGAAGGATGGTCCTCACACCTGCCATTAATGCTTCAAGCAAGAATTGGTAAATGTTGATCCTATCGAGAGCTCATTGACTGGACTTGGCCACATGATCCCAAGTCATTGGCTAGACTTTGTTCCATGAGCCTTGATTATTGGCTTGACTTTGTCATGTGATCCCCCAGACTGAGGCAAAGTGGGCTGGGCTTGTGTCTACTTTTAGGAAAGATACAGTTTAGAGAAAAGCATCTTGAGCTACCCACTAAATTTTAGTACCAAAAGAGTCCATTTGTAATCCTTTTTATTGTTGAATGATCTGTACTCCCTTGCGTGTGAAGTCAAGATCATTCAACAATAAAAAGGAACATGTTTGAATGACAGATCATACAGGCACACAAAAAGCACATCAGAAGTTTTGCAAACTTAAAATATGCAGTGATTATAAATGGGCTCTTTTGACTTATTCAAAACTTGCATTGCACAAGAAGTTCCAAAATACAACCATTGCATAAGTGGGGAGTGTCTTGTGTGTTATAAATTGATTGCCTGCTGAGTTTTGCATACTCCTATATTTTTTTCTTATCACCTTATGCTAAGAATTTTCTAGATCTTGGGGGTTATTGACACCATCCTTTTTTTAGGCTATGGTTTTTTTTTATGATGATTCAACCAAGTAATTTTGTTGAATTTTTAGTTTGATTCCAATTAAATTTTTGCTGTTGTTTTTGACAGTATAATATGCTGGTAGCTAAATATTTCTACACATACATATTAATTTTTTTAGAAAAAATCCTAGAAGAATTAATCAAAGATGTGATAGCCTTAAAGGGTTTCTGGTACACAGTGTCAAATGCTATCAAAAAGCTAAACCCTAACACTACCGCATCAACAGTACATGAATATCCATTAACAGACTTTTCTTCAAGAATGATAAGTAGGTTTTAATTGTGAATTTGAGAGTAAAATATGTTATTGCATATTTATCATATACTGATGTTTCTTTGGTAACCAATGTGTGTGAGTATTGTTCTTTAATATTCATTAGTGAGTTTTTCATTCTCTATCATTTATTACTCCACAGCCTGTTTTATTTTCCTTTTGAGTTTGCAAGCTTTGCTTATTCTATGACTCTCATGGAAATGAGTTTTTTTTTTTTTTTTTTTTGGTTTTTGGGCCACACCCGGCATTGCTCAGGGGTTACTCCTGGCTGTCTGCTCAGAAATAGCTCCTGGCAGGCACAGGGGACCATATGGGACACCGGGATTCGAACCAACCACCTTTGGTCCTGGATCGGTCATTTGCAAGGCGAACGCCGCTGTGCTATCTCTCCGGGCCCGGAAATGAGTTTTTAACCCTTTGTTGAACACATAGGTGACTAAAAATCTTTCCAAAGTCATCTCTTGTCTTGTCATTTTGTAATATATATGCATATGTATATTTATATGCAGATATAAATATATTGAGCACTGTCTGAATTGGCATAAGATTTATGAGAATTATTTAATAATATGAATCCAAAAGTTTGGAAATGAAATATTCCTTGACTAAGGAGTTCTATTCTAAAAGCTTTTCTAAGAAAATTCATCAAAGGTTGGCAAGAAATTTAGGAAGTTGCTATTCATCCTAATAATGCTCAGAGGTGCCTCCTGGTGTGGCTCAGCTTGGTGTTCAGTGTTACTTGTACTCAGCAGTTTTTGGGGGGGCACCAGAGTCATACTGGTAGTGATAAATGGCCTCTAGAACTATATTTGGTAGGGCCAGGGTCAGACTTAGAAACTCAAATGTACTTACACTCCAGTCCTGTGCATGGTCTCCTTGGTCCAAGAGACTTTCATTTTATTTATTGAGTCTCCCTCTTCATTTTCTTTTCTTTATTTTATTATTTGTCTTTCTTTATTTTATATATTTATTCTTTATTTCTAATACACATTTTTTTGGTTTTGAGATCACACCCAGTAACACTCAGGGGTTACTCCTGGCTATGTGCTCAGAAATCACTCCTGGCTTGGGGGACCATATGGGATGTGGGGGGATCAAATTCCTGTCTGTCCTAGGCTAGTGCAGGCAAGGCAGATGCCTTACCCCTTGCTGCACCACTCCAGCCCCTTTAATATACATTTTTATATATTTTATTTTTATTTATTTGTTCTTTCTTTATTTTATTCTTTTTTTTTACTTTATTTACTTTATTTATGGAGTTTCTCATTTTTCCTCCTCAATGTTTTTCCTCAGAGTTTTTTTCTATTTATTTGGTGAGGTCATGAGCCACATCCACAGGTGCTCAGGGGTCACTGGTGGTGTTCAAAGGACTATAGATAGTGCTGAGGTCTGCTGGGGTCTGCATCATGCAAGGAAAGAGCCTTAACTCCTATACTATGTCTCCAGCCCTCATCTCTCACTGTGTATGTAATGTTCGATCTCAGCTGACATATTCAAAAGCGATATCTTGTATTCTCTAGGATATTGTGGCTTACTTAAAAATGGATACATAGGTTAAATAGTTCAATATATAAGTAGATAAAGTAATAGAGGAAAAGTAGATTGTCTATACTAGAGATTAGCTGAATAGAGAGATGTGATCATTGTTATTTATGGATAAATAGGTAGATTATAGATGCATGCATCAGTATATATATGAACACACACATGATCCATGATAGAGGCATGCATATATTCATATAAAATATATTTTCATATGGAAGTGTGTGAGGTTATATAGATGGATACATGTTACTGCATACACAATTGATGCATACATATGGATATATCTAGAGATAAATAAATGAACACATGCATGGAAACATACAGAAATATATTGTTATATATGTGAATATATGATACATACACAAATACATAAATTGATGTATAGATATATAGAGATACATGTGGACACTTACATGGATGGATAAGTGTGTGTATACATGTACATGTGTGTGGGCATATAGAGGTACATGCATGGCTATACACATGCAGACATACAAAGTGTCTGTGGCTATAGCCATGGAAACATGCAAGAGTTGACTCCATCCCTCTGATCTGGTGCTCCCCAGCACTGACTGTGATCAGCCGCACATCACATACTACACTTGACTCCTTTTCCACAAGCCTGGGCTTCTCCCCAGCGGCCCTGGCTCAGGGCACTGGGTGGAGGCAGGCGTGAGTCTTCCTCCTGGGAACCAAAGCCAAGAGTCAGAGAAAGCTCAAGAGGCCACTGAGTCACCATCAGGTTAAGAGTTGGGTGCAAATGTTCCTGCTCCAGCCTAATAGCATAAGACCCAGAACTTTCTGCATGGCCAAGCTCAGTCTGGTACCCACTAGCTGGGAGCAAGCATGAAACTGTCCTTGTATCATCTCCTCAGTCCTTCCACTCATACCCTAGAGGACTGGACCAGTTTCCTCCCTAAGGCTTTTATTCTTGTTGGAATGCTTTTATTCAGTAGTGACTGTGCCTCATTATTTAACACCCAGTGCCCAAGTCACATCTAGAGATAATCCTCCCTCAGCTTCTCTTTTCCCAAACCACTGGGTCCTTTGGGACAGAAGTACACATGACCATGTTCCATCCATAGAACCCCATCTCTTTCATCCCTTCATCACCTCCCTGTACTCCCCATCCCTCCAATTTGCCACAGTCTCCATTCTTCCCTCTTGTCTCCCACTTTGCCCACATACAGTCCCTACCTCACCCTGGCCTACACTCAAAACTCTGATACCCGTATGGTATGATGGGTAGTTGGACCTGATTCCCTGGACCCTGGAAGGCCATAGCTAGGTATTGACCTTTGTCTTCCAGGCAATGTGCTTGCATCAGAAAAAGGGGAGAGGAGAGAGCTAAGATTTGGGGCATTTGAAAAACACAACCCTGCAGACATTTGCTGATCAAAAGATTCAGACAGTTCAGGGCAACAGTGTTGATGAGAGCTGTGGACTTATGGCTCTCTGCAGGCTCATTGTCCATCAGAGGATGGATCCCAGACAGCAGTTCAAAAGCAGAACCTGCAAGTTGCAGCGACGCTCAAGGGATTCTGATTAGCGACAGCATTTTGGAAAAGGAGACCTCGGAACCCCTCATTTGGTAATAATCCAAGTTGACAAAATGTTGAGTTACTCCTGGCTCTGCACTCAGGAATTACTGATAGATTCGGGGGACCATATGGGATGCCGGAGATCGAATCTGGGTCAGTCTTGTGAGACCCAAATGCCCTTCCTGTTGTATTATCACTTCAACCCTCCAGCAGTGATGTTAATCAGTGCGCAGGCTTGTTGTGGTGGGGGAAGAAGGAGAAAAGATCTGTTTTTCAGGGCTGCTCGTTATAAAACCATTTAGCCTTTAGCTCCTCACCAAGTGGGCCCCAAATTGGTGCCCTTTGCTAGGTTTCTCCTCTGTCTCAAAAATGCCAGTGGCTGAGGTAACAGCGTGGAAGGTTGACAGTGGTATTCTGAGAGGATTGGACTACTCAAAGAAACAGAGTGAGGAGATGGGTTGGAAACATGAGGCTGGCAACACCCAGATACAAGACACAAATCTGGGTGAGCAGGTGGTGAAAGAAAGACCAGCTCAAATGCAGCAGAACGCCTGGCACACAGAGAGAGAAAAAAGGAGACGTCCCTGTCTCTACCCCATGAGAACAGCAGTAGACCATCAGGGTCTCTAAGAGCCCTGTCCCCATACGCAGGTGGGATTTTAGAGGAGCTGAAAAAGCCAAAGGCAAGATGGGTTGATGAAACATTTACTTGCCTAAAAAAAAATATCCCCTGATTTAGAAATACATGTAATAGGCACCGAGCAGGACTATGGAAAACTGTTTCCCCCATAAATTTCCACCCAAGGCAGCTCAGACACCCCTTCCTTTCCTGCAGGTACCATCTGCATGGGATTTCTGTTCCCCTTTCTCCCCTCTCCAGCTCCCCCCCCCCAATATCTTTATCCAATTCTTGTTGAAACACAGAAAGGGAAACTTCTGGCAGCAGCGAAAGCTTTAACGTGTCACCTTGTGTTTCTCTGGGGTTTCCTAAAGTAGGGAGGCTGGGAGAGTATGTTTCTAATATCCTCTCATCTCTCCCTTCACATCATGTGCCCCTCTCCCCCTTTGCAGGTTCTGACCCCTGGTGTCTCTGGGGGACTGGAGGAAGGGAGCAAGGGGGGTCAGGCTTGTCAGAAAGAAGAGGCCCAGCCGCCTGGAGCAGCCCACTGTCCCCCACCTTCCCCCTTAATACATTTAACCTGGAAGGGGCCTGGCTCCAGCAGAGATTAGATTACAGGCGGAAGGTGGGGGGAAGGTGGTCCCACAAATGGCCAAGGGCACGCGCGGTGCTCAGCTAATCTCTGTTGACACACAGCTAATACAGAGCCTGTGGAGGACCACGGGTCCGAGCTGCAGCTGGTAGGGCCTGGTCGACAGAGGGGAGAGAGGTGAGGGCCAGGGAGAGCCCCTGGATCGTGTGTCTCTTCCCATCTCCAAGCACCCCGAGTGAACACGTCATTCTTTAAAGGTCTCCTCATCCGACGAAATGTCCCTGCAGCCTGGGGGCGAGGAGGTCAGCTTCATCTTTTCTCAGAGCACAGGCGTGATGATTAGAGTTTGAGAAAATGCTGCTGGCCTTGGCTTACCAGAGAGCAGACATTCTCCTACATGCATTCAACCAGCATTCCAGTCAGTGGGGTCCTGGTGGGTGGGGTGGCTAGGGCAGAATCAGGTCCTGACTTTTCATTCTTGGTGAGAGTCAGGGAAAAAAAACAAAAACAAACAAACAAGCAAACAAACAAACAAAAACCCAGAGGGCTTGGGCAATTTTACCATTGCCTTTTTCTGCCATACTGGACAGATGAGGATGCCCAATTGGTCATACCAAGGTCTAATTTCTGGCTCAAGGACTCAGCATGAAAAAGCTATTTTATTGATCTTCTTGAAAGGAGAAAATCTATAGGATAGAGACAGTTGACTATAAACAGACTCCTAGGATGGGGTGATTTCAGATTATTTATCCAGGACGCTGTTGGCCGCTCTACAAGGAACAAAGTTGGTCAATATTCCTCTTCTTTCCTGTGCCCTTTCCATTAGCAAAAAACATTCACATGAACAAGCTATGAGGCATATGGCTGTGTTTCAGATACATGAACTTGTGCCCAGCCTGTTGCTAGAAACAGCATCATGGTGTGGCAGCGCTTCTCAAATTGAGAACTGAGTGAGACAAATGAGACATAAAAAGTGTTGGGGAGCCCTGCAGGATTCCAACTCACCACTGACCTATTTAATAGGTCAACTCATCACTTTTTTCTGTTCACTTCCTCCTTTCCAATGAGACTTGTCTTTTTGTCTCTAAAACATTCATTTAGTCGTGGAGTGCTGAGTTCTATGCTCTTATCCTCTGTTACCAGAGATTTGGGCTTGGATGTCAACTCTCCCCCTTGAAAGTTGGTTAGTTTGGGGCCAGGCACTGAAATATTCTGGGCCTCCATGACCTTCTTTATAACACGGAGAAGACATGAGCTTCAACTCTCTAACTTGCTGTTGATCAGTTAAATCACATCAAGTTCATTCACATGTTTAATGTTGAAGACATTAGGAGCAATTGTCTATGTTCCTAAGTCTTGAACATTGTTGAAACTTTAAAAAAGAAATTTAGTGACAATGACAGAGGAACTAGAAATTATCCTGGAAAAGAGAAAAGGAGAAAGACAAGAAAAGTACTTGAATGTACTTGATTGCCGTCTGATTAATATATGAAATGGCATATTTCACATATAATGGAATAAGTTTAGAGATTATATCTAGCCATGAAATCTGAACTCACTCAGATCCTCTATAACCTTAGCCAAAGACTCCTTACCTTTCTGTATGTGCCCAATAAGAACACTTCCTAATATCTACCCAATTGGCAAAGTGTCCAACTATACAAACAGCATATTACTTCATCACAGATTAATCTCAGGACTTATTTATTTTTTGCAGAATTGAAACTCAGGGCCCATTGACAACACTTCTCCATTTCTCCCCAGATCTGGATAATATCTTTTTAGTCTCCTCTTCTCTGAGTTCTGTCCTTTCAGATTCTTGGTGCAAATGGCCTCAGGTAATATTTTTTCTTCTGTGTCTGGCTTATTTCACTCAACACCAATCCTCCAGCTACCTCCATGTCATAAATAGCAAGGTTTCCTTCTTTCATCAGTGTGAATATATTATACTGAAGGTAAATTCTCCATTGGCTGGATTCAACCCTCAGTGAACATTCTCGTTGCTACCACGTCTTGGGAATGAATATATATTTCTTTCATATATATCCCATGTATATTCCATGTACATATTCCATAGAGAAGCATCATGATTTACAATGCTGTTAACTCTGGTTTTAGGCATGCAGTGTTCCAACTGCAACCCCACTGCCAGTATTATCAGCATTTCTCCCAAGAGCCCCTCCCATTTAATTCCCTCCCAAAAAACTTGAAGCACCTCCTATGTGGTGTTCAGGATGTCTGGGAGGTCCACTGGCAATCTAAGCCAACCTGATTATAGGTTCAATGCAAGAGGATATAACTGCTCAGGCCCTAAAGTGCCAGGGACACCATCCCAGAAGTAGTGGGAAAGTCCAGGGTTATGCCTACTGATGTTCATGAGACCATGTGGTGCCAGGAATGGACTCAATGCCAGCCAGGAACTCAAACCTCAGAAAATACTTTTAAAATATACTTGTGAGGGGCTGGAGCGATAACACAGTGGTAAGGGGCCAGAGAGATAGCATGAAGGTAAGGCTTTTGCCTTTCATGCAGAAGATCATTGGTTCGAATCCCAGTGTCCCATATGGTCTCCCGAGCCTGGCAGGAACAATTTCTGAGCATGGAGCCAGGAGTAACACCTGAGCACTGCCGGGTGTGACCTAAAAACCAAAAATATAAATAAATAAAATAAATTAAAAAAAAGGATAACACAGTGGTACAGCATTTGCCTTGCACACGGCTGACCTAGGATGGATCTTGGTTCAATCCCGTGTCCTATATGGTCCCCCAAGCTAGGAGAGATTTCTGAGCTCACAGCCAGAAGTAACCCCTGAGTGTCACCAGGTGTGGCCCCAAAACAAACAAACAAATATATATTTTAATATATATATATATATATATTCGTGATTCCCTTAAGATCACAGTCACGGTGATTATGGAGAATTTCTACAAGTGCTTTGATTGGAATCAAACTTAGACAATCATACTCATACCCACCACTGACCACTACTGACATTTTTAATGTAAGAATTCATACAGAAATAGTAAACAAATAGATGCCAAAATGAGAACATGTGTCATTTTGCACATGACCTAGCAGTCTAAAAAAGACAAAGAAAATAGTACAAAAGCATCAGACCCCAATAGAGAGTGTGATGGTGTTGCCAGGTAGCAAAAAAAAAAAACAACAATCACAAATCAATAGCTTTTTAAACCACAAACAATATGGTTATAAAAAAAAAGACTCAGTGAAAATAGCGACACTTTTCAAATGCCCAGAAAAAATCTATGGTACAAAATATATAATCACCACATACTGAAGATGACTACTCATTCATAAAGCACTTACAAAAGAGATTTGATCACATGGGGAAAATGCAGCTTTCTCCATATGCTCTTCCCACCCTATGGTGCAAGAGGCAGAGTGATTCTAAAACAAAGCATCATTGATTATTTTAGTAAGATGCAAGTTAGGGGGTTTGTCAAGGTAGTTGTTTGCAAGTACATTTGGATGACTAAATGCATACGATTAGCCACTAATTTCTTTCCAATGTATTTGCCTTTCCAGATAATAATATTATCTAACTACCATAATCAAATTGTGTGCATTGGCCTGAGGGTTTACAGCATTGATGGAAGGACTAAAGGAACAGAAACAGTCTGGATCCAATATTGGGGTATTGTCAGGTGGCAATATAGACCAGACACCAGAAATCAGTGAAAAAGCAGGTGCCACTAGACAGTGAAGCATCCAGAGGGCTGATTCTGTCCACTTGATAGCCTCTTCAAACCTGATCCCAACTGACCTCCTGCATTTTTTTTTTTTTTTTGCCCATATGTGTTAATCCTCTCACTCTCTTCTTTGAAACTTCTTAGGACCACAGAGAGGAAGATGATGAAAAAGGAGCATGGGATACTAGGAAAGTGAAATCAGGCCTCATTTCCATTGGGTGCAGGAAAGTGAATTCGAGCCTCATCTCTGTTGCTAGCCCTAATCCTAGGGCATCTGAAGAAGTAAATGCTTATAATCCCTTCAGACCCCTCTGATCCCTGTGAATCCCTCCAATCCCACCAGCCATTGTCTGTTCAGGCTCAGTCAGGTTGAATGGAAGCCACTTTAAGAAGGCACCACGTATGTGGCCATCTGGTCAACAGACCCCCTCGCCTCCCCACATAAGTGTCTGTATCCAGCAAATTGGTCACTGGGAGAGATGAATTCACTGGTTCAAACTCACTTTAGTCATCTTTTACCTGTGTGGTTCTTGAGCAAAGTGCCCAGCCTCAGTCCTCATAGTGTCCCTCTCTACAAAACAGGTGTGTTCTGCTCCTTGTCTTGAGGGATCACAGTCAGGATCAAGTCAGCTTTTTCTCATATCCTTTATTGCCTCAGTGTCTTTGTTTCCCTATTACATTGTATTGTAGGTTGTTTGTACTCCCCCTTACATTCTATGTAAGGATGAAATGATTTTATACATGCCAAGGTCTTAGAGATATGGGGCATGGCACATTCATCATACATGTTCTGCTCTTCTTATCATATGCAAGTCCGGTGTCTAGGATATAGTTTATATTGGCTAGAAATGATGGCTATATGCATTACTAATACTATTAAAGAGGAACTTTGATTACATTTTTATTCAAGACCTCTTTCTAACTGATCTGTTGGGTACCTAATGAGCTGATTTTCTTTCTGAGCTCATGGATATGAGGTCATGTCCTTTACTGTTGTAATATTTCCAGTTCTGAACATTTCACTAACCTCCTCATCTGCCCCCTCCACCAGCACCAATTCATGAAGCTGAGCGGCAGTTAGGACCCTGAAAAATGTTCTTTTTTATAACTTTTCAAAAAATTTTCAAAAAAGTTTTACAAAACAAAGTCTCTAATTTCAAAGTTTTAGTACACAGGGATATCAAGTTGAAAGGATCAAAAAGGAGAATTCAAAAGCAGCCCCAAGAGGAGTTCTAGAATCCTAGAACATTCTAGAGGAGTCTAGACTCCTCTTTCCAATGTCCAGGAACATGCCTTTGTGTGCCTGGTCTTGGTTACACCTAGGGACAGAGTGTTCAGTACTGCCTGAGATTACCCAGTTATTCCATTGGGCAGCTCAGGAGAATGTCTCCTTTTTACCAAGCCAGATTCCACCTTTGATGCAATGTCCACCATTGCTAGTCCTTCCTTCCTTGTGGTTCTCTCTAGACCAAGTCAATGCCGTAATATTATGTCTTGTTAAGACTTGGTGACAGCTAAGTCAGGCATGGTCTCATTCAGGCTATCTTATGGCCCCTGCAAGAAGAGGGCTTCATGTCCTTTTTTCAGATGGGGAGCCTCAGACCTGGCCTGTGAGTGTTCAAGGCTGGACTTGACCTCCATACCCTGTACTTTGGGTTTCCACATGAAAAGAAGTTAAATGGAAGTTAAATGTACTCATTGCTGGAACTGACCTTGTCTCCCTATTCTCTTAGATGTCCAAAAACATCATCCAGAAAGGTATGCTAAATGCATGTTAAGAGTACTTAAATATGAAAGGAAAAGAAAAGAAAGCAAAGAAAAGAGGAAAAGGAAAGACAAAATTAAATTGAAAAAATTCAGGAGGCAAATAGAGAAGGAAGAAAAGTAGTGGAGGGTTGGGTGGGGGCAACTTTTTGAAGCTCATGCAGTGCTATGCAAGCCTTGTGGATATTCCAGAAATATTCATGGCTGGGAAGGTCAGTACCGAGTTTATTACATCAGACCAACAGGGTATTTAAATCTGGCAACTTGTGAGCCCTGAATAAATTTACAGAATCTTCTCTTCTGTGAAAGACAAGTTAAAGGTACTGAAGCTTGAAACTGATGGTCTATTAGAAGACCCAGGTATTATTTCCCCTCTAGAATTGTGATTATTAATATCAAATCCCTGAGCTGAAGGTCAGGGTTAGAGGTATCTTTCAGTCCCTTGAAAATATATGTGCCATGTCATCTGCATGTTCGGTGACCTTTTCTCATTTTCTTACTTTTAACCTTATCATATTCTCATGATACAGAAGAGCCAATAGATATTAGGGGGCCAGCCCTTGGTCTCAGTCTCAGTTCAGTGGGCCACTAGGCAATAGATAAATATTGCTTGTGGTAATAGTTTCTGAGTCAGGAGCAGAGATAGTGCTTTATATCTAGGTAGAAGTGCTGACAAAGGCTTCTGGTCTGCACTTGCTATTCCATCCTCACTCCAGCAACGGAGCTGTGTCGAATAGGTGTGGCTCCTAGATCAGAGACCCCAGAGTCATGCAGCAATGACTAGGGGGTACATCTTGATCCCTCTCCATCTGGTTCTTGGAAGGGCATTCATAGACATCTGTGATATCTATATCTGCTGCTTGATTAAACAGGCAGATTGTTGGGGGCGGAGAGATAGCACAGTGGTAGGGCATTTGTCTTGCATGCGGCCAACACAGGAGGGACCTGGTTTGATTCTCAGCTCCCCATATGATACCCCAGCCTGCCAGGGGATATTTCTGAGTGCAGAGTCAGAAATGGCCTCTGAGCACCGCTGGGTGTGACCCAATAATCTATCAATCAACCGATCAATCAATACGTTAAATAAAAAAAAGTAGATTGTGAGGCAAGAATGAGGATTGGATAGGTTGAACCCTGTGAACACAGGACAGTCAAGAAGGCTTTTCTTAGGAACCGAAGAAAGAGTAGAGATAATGTTGAAGAGAATCACATGTAGTGTGTGGAGGAAGCCAGAGAAATGAGATGTAGATGTGTGTGTCTATATAAATATGCATGTGTGTGTGTGTGTACTATATAACACACTAAAAGTTACTGTGATTGGTGAGATGTTCTCTATTCTCTTTTCTCTCTTCATCTGTGTTGTCTACTTTTTTTTTTTCCACAGTGGGAACACGAAGTTTCCAATCAGCAAGAGCAATGAGTCTATTTCCATCTGTGGTGGTTTATTTTCTTGAACGCATTTGGGAGCAGCAGTGCTTCCCCTATGTGAAACCCAAGGGAGCAAGGGAGCCGGGACTTGGGCCTTTGTAGTAAATATCTCCAGACCACACTAAATCCAATCTTCTCATTTGGGGTTATTTGCTTTCCGGATGGCAGGGCTGTGATGGATCCCAGATTCTGCACTCATGGCGTCTCAATCAGCTGTGTTTAGATGCCGCTGTGACACAAGATTATGACGTTTTGATGGGATTAGGAGATAATTTCGCTTTAATCTATAAAGCCCTGTATGCTTTGGGATCTGATTACCCAGGCAATTCCCTTTGCTCAGTCCTAGCAATTAAGATGAGCCAGCACTCCTGTTAATGATCCCCATATTGGAAGTTCAGGAAATCAGAAATGGGTGGTTTTGTTTTGTGTTGTTTCTGGTTTGGTTCTTCTCTTCCTTTTCTGCTGAGAAGGAGCTCTAGGCACTCTCTCGCACTCTCTTTCTGTCTCTCCCCCTTTAGATTCTTGGGATATTGCCTGTCCTGTTCCCCTCTCTGATTTCTGCAAAAGTCATTTTTGGGAGGTCTGCTTGCTTGGACTTAAGTGCAGCTTCTGTTTAATTTCATCTGTTATCCTTGTGCTTAGGACCATGGGTCCCAGCGGTGGGTTTTTAAATTCATCCAAAAAATGGTAGCACTTTATAGACTCAGATAGATGTGAATGAAACTCCTCCTGCAGAAGGAAGTGTTGCTGGTCCACCATAACCACATTGGATCCAGCTCAGACTTTCCAGAAAGATCTGCTCCCAGAATCCTTGAATGGCAGGAATTTATGGTCTGTGGTCACAACATTGTTAAATTCGCTCCTGCTTTTATTTCCACTAAAAGACTGTTGCATGCATCCAGAACAAACCAGCCTCAGAGGCCAGTGGGAGGGGTATGTTCGATGTGCCATCTTTGAAATTGAGTTCATATGAGCAGCAATAGATCATTAAGCTGGAGAGACTGGTCTGCCTGCCAGCCTAATTCTCTGCCTTGATTTCCCCCTCAGGAAGTTGGCAGATAGGGTTTGCAGAGACAGACAGTTGGCCTTCCAGATTGGGCCAATGGCAGGCATTCCAGAGATAACAGGAGGAAAAGGAAGGGCTGGTTCTTATCCTTCAGTTCTGGTACTTAGCTGAATAATTTTTCTAAGACTTCATCTCCTGTCTGGCTGTTCTTTTCTGCAATTCAATGCTCTTTGGGTTCCAGCATTTTCCTTCTCTGTGACTGATGGTAAACCTAAAGCAGTTAGGTTTACCAGAAGTCCCAGTGGGTTTTAGCAGTCATATTGGTTTTAGCAGCCATCTTGGTTTCTTTCAAAGAGGCTCCACACATTTGCAAGTAGTTCCATTTCTTTTGCTGAGGGAGCCCTCTTATCTTCTACATGAGGACACTGACCAATTTCTTCATCCTTTGGAGAGCTGGATTTCTGGGACAGGAAATCTTTGAACTCAGACACTCTATCATTTTCTTGCTTCATGAACTTAGTAAGTGATTACACCTCCCTATACCTTAGTCAACTATAAACTAAGCACACAACCAATTGGTAGCTCAGGGGACTGAATTAATTCCACCCTATATGAGAAGAGGGTTAACAGCACCTGCCATTTAGGGCAAATGTCAGTTTGCCTACTACCTTCTCCCAGGCCCAACTACCAAGTCCACCTGGATCTGAGTTCCATTATTTTAAGGCTTCTCTTTCTGCAGCATCTATTTGTCCAATGATTGACAGGACTTTGGCATATTGGCATTACCTCATAGTGTATGATTGAAAGTGGGGAACAAAAATATGAGCAACCTAATAATTGGGGATAGACCAGAGCTGGTGGAGGTCATTGCCCTATCCCTGGGCCAACTTTATTCAAATAAACCAAAGTCTTGGTAGGACATTTATATTCACTGAAGCTCTTTCTGCTCCCTACTTAGCTCTCTGTTATCCTATTTAGCCCTCACTTCAGTGCAATGTGATGGCTACATTTCTTGCTTCTATTTAAGAAGAGGCTGGCCTGGTTTTGTCCTCAGTCAGCCTAGTTTCTGACACATGTGGAAAATACTCAAAAATCATATGAGGAAAGGAAAGGAGCAAAAGAGACTCGGTGAGTTTCTTGGACGATGGGCAATACAGATAGAACTCTCCTAAAGGAAGGAGCTTAACTTGAAGACAGGAAAAAATGAATTGAACCAAATTCAGACAGAAATCATATAAATACCAGGGCAATCATATAAATCATATAAATACCATGGTTGAGAAAGAAGAATAGGCATAGTAGATAGAGGAGATAAAAGAAAAGTATGAGTGGATTCTATATGATTTGGGCCTGTGCTACTTGCAACAGAAAAGCCCTATAATTTCAGTCGCTCAAACAAATTTTTTAGTTGACATCAAATCCAAACATTGCTAATCAACAGGCAGGTCAGTTCCAACGGGTGAATTGGGAATCAGATTTTAGTTCATTATTAGCTTTGGGTTAACTTCTCCACACTAATCAAGGACAGAAAGAACATGGGATTCTACTAGTGAACCATGTATATTGGCACCTGATAAGTTCCTCCCCAACCTGTATCCTATTGCCAATACAATCACATAACTTTGCCTGACTACAGGGGCTGTGGGAAAGATATTTTAAGCTAATGGTACCCAAGCAGGAGAACAAGTGGGCTGGAAATGAGATCACCAAATCCTGGCTCGGGTTGGAAAGGACCAGAGATCCTTGTGGGCCAGACTTAATTTAATACATTGTACCAAAGGATCCTATTAAATGAGTTTTCTGCCTTCATGCAGGTGACCTGAGGGAATGTGTCATGAAGGTGATTGGGGACAGGACCAAGAAGGTTCTGGAGAGAACCTACACCCAAGGAGGATTAAGTAGTCTTTTGCGCAAGATGTTAGCATCTGAAGACAACTTTCATTCATTTTCAGTAAGTCTTGATCTTCATGCCCTTAAGTCAATTATCCTATAGGAAAGAAGGAAAAGGAGATGAGGGGAAGGGAAAAGTGCTATTAGGCCTGTGGCCTCTGAGGTCAAGGTGCAGAGTGTGTGTGGAGGGCAGTCTCCTAACTTCCTCCTCTGATTAGCGGCCACCCTGGTGTCCAGGTGTGCAGGCATTTTCCAGAACTTCAGGCTGAGCAAACCTTGAACTGCTTAACCTGGAATCCTGCATCTAAGTAGCCTCATTTTCATCACTGGGTCTGCTTATATGTTTGGACCAGTCGCTTCATCACTCTGAGCTCTGGTTTCCTCTTCTTGGACACAAGGACCAGGAAAAAAGCCATGTCCTGGTTGGATCTGGGGAATCCACAAAGAACAACTTGGCCTCCAAAGGCACAGGAGCTGTACTCATGATGAACTGTGCATTGATTTGAGGGTGTCGTATGTCAAAGAGAGCCCCAAGAGTCACTGTTCTTCCTGAGGATACCACACATGAACTCTAGACAAGGGAGTTAACTCTGCAGTTGGGTCTTGTATGAGGGAGGCAGTGATCAGATGCACAGGGCAGGGACATGTGGTGTTTCAGCTATTTGGTGGTGGAGATACCTCTCTAGGATCTCAGAGGAGGAGCAGAGAAGGCGGAAGGCCTGGAGTTTCTGATCTCCACCTCTGACCACTGCCGAAGAAACACAGGCAGTGGGGGTGATGGGATAAGACCCCGAGGAGCTTTCAAAGCCCCCACCCCACCCTCTTCCTTGTGCAGGAACCAAACTTTAATAACCAGAGCCCAAGAGTGAAAGAGAAAGAAACCAGACAAGTGAGCCGTCTGACTTGAAACAGGTCAGGTTGTGTTGGGAAGGAGGCTTTGAAATTGTGCACGTGTAACCGCAGCACAGAACATTCCTGCTCCTTTTCTGGCCTGAGGGGGAGGCAGGAAGAAAGAGAAGCTGAGGAAGGGAAGAAGAGAAGGGGAAAGGGAAAGGCAACGGAAGGAACTGCAAGAGAGATCCAGGAGAGGTGGCAGAAAAGAAAACCAGCCACTTCCCTGCAAAAACCTATAATGCAAGAAAGCAACTCAGCAGCCCAACATCCAGAAAGCCACAATCTTCTTGAGATTTCTGGGGATGTTAAGAGACAGAAATGGTCATTATTCTTGTCATTGTTATGATCAGCAGCAGCATCATGGGCAGATTCTGTGCCATCATTCCTGTTCAATCCCCATTGCCAATAACTGCCTCCTGAGTCACATACCTCCAAGCTCAGAGTTTGATTAATTCAATCAAGAACACACAGCAAAATTAAGCTTTGTCCCATCCTAGTAATTATCAACACAGCAAATAATGGCTTTGCCAATCAGCATGTTTTCAAGGCAAAAAAAAATTTTTTTAAAGGTGGGAGTAAAAAATAATGAGGCCGACCCAGGACAGAAGGTGGTTTGATCCCCAGTATCACATATGGCTCCCCAAGTCTACCAGGAATGATTTCTGAGTGCAGAGCCAGGAGTAACCCCTGGTCACTGCTGGGTATGGCCCAAAAACCAAAATAAAGAAGTGGGGGTACAACACTAGTATAGTTATGAGGAAGACAGTGAGGGAGAAATAGGAGTCATGCACACATATCTTCTACTTCTGACCTCCTGGATTTGGTGACCTGTGGTTCATAGAGACAGTTCCACTATCTGGGTCTTGGTAGCCCATCAAAAATATCTCCAGACATTGCAAATATCTTCCGAGAATGCACTGACATGGTGGAAGATATGGAAATAGTCATTGCTGGGAAGTGACAGCCCAATATCTGACTCTGATTTCACCTCATTTAAGATCTCATTTAACCCCCTACACACACACACACACACACACACACACACACACACACACACACACACACACACACACACACACACACACACATGCCTGCGGTGGGAGGAGGCTCCCTGGAGTCAGGAGTAGAAAGTAGACATGCTACGTTTATGCAAGCCTGTTGCGGGACCAAAGGGAAATCAGAGTTGAGGCTATGAGAGAGGCTGGGAGAGGCGTATCTGGGGTACCAGGAAGGGGTCACTGGGCAGCAAAAAAATCAGGCACCCACGACCGCATGTCGCACAGGGTCAGGCAGACCATAACCAGGACAGCATCTCTTTCCTTTGCTGGGTTTCAGGATTTCAGGCACACCCCCGCCAGATCTATCCACCTCCCCCTAATCCCAGGTTTCCTGTGAGATGCCCGGCGCGTGAGTCCACCCCTATTCTCTCTCCTGTCTCATTGGGAGAGACAATATATTCCAAATGCTCTATGATTTATGGGCAGAGCCCCCTACTCCCTGGCCAATCATCTCGCTCTTCAGGGGGACACAGATGTCACGGAGCCTTGATCCCAGAAACAATCCACATCCATTTTCTGCCAGGAGCCAAGGGTCTGGGGAATTCAAGAAATGCCCCTAAATTACAAACAAATGAGTGGGACCTTCCTCAGCAAACCCTTTCCCAAGCCCAAGCCAAACTATAAATCACCAGGCAGCCGAGCCGAGCGGGGGGCTGGCCAGTGAGGGAGCACAGATGTGGATGCCCCCAGCCAGCCAGGTGAGCCTCTCAATGCAAGTAAAGAGTGAGCAAGAAATGTGTGCACTGGGGGTGGGGGGAGTTAGGGGGTGCAGGCGCTGATGGAGAAATTCATCTTGACCCCCACAGCTTGCAGCACTAAGCAGGAAGTGACATTCTCCCCAGGATTTTTTTTAAACCCCCTCCCTCCACTTTCTCATCCCTTCCAAAATAATACAGCATTTGTTCTTAATCTTTCAGGGGGTGAAGGTTCCCTTTGAAAATCTGATGAAAGCTCGGGGACTCCTCCCTTCATTAAATAAATGATTGTTTACTCGTGCTCAAGCCTTGGAAAATGGTTAAGATGGGTTGAGGGTGGGTTTTCTAGGAAGATAAAGGGCCTCTTCCCCGACCGTCATATAAAAAAACAAATCTTTTTTTTTTTTTAATGGACTGATTGTTTTCCAAACGTTCCCTGACAGAGGCCTAGAGAAGAGTACACAAATCATAAGGGTTCGGCTTCATAGACTTTTACAAACTGAACCAACCGGTGTAACCTGCGCCCCAATCAAGAAGGAGAGCAAGTTTGCTTCTGGAAATTTCCTTACACTGGCCATCTTACCCTGGTCACCTAAGCCTGGACTAGTTCCAAGAGCTGGTTCTGGTCTCTCTAGGTGGAGGGATTCTATCAACCTACCTCTGTGCCTGTGTCTTATTTGGGGGCCTTATCCTCAGTAAATGATGTTTTCTTCCTTATCCTAGTAATCCACACAAGCCATTTCCAGCCTCTGATCGAAGAACTCACAACTGTGGCCATTTTTACATAGTTTGACTGAAATTCTATTCAGGACTTCACTTGTCCTCTTTGAATGTTATTCACTTTGCAGCACTGTTAGGAATGCATAAAACTGTGGAACTGTAGCAGGAAAGCAGGCGATGAGTTTGCTTCTCCATGTCTGCAGCCATGTTATTGGCAAAGTTTCTTGCCCGGCATTTCTGTCTGTCTTCAGCCTCCAGAGAGAGGCCACTTGTGGATGAGGGGATGGTTTCGGATTTGAGGGTTTGTGCCATGCAATTGTTTGGGGCTTGCGTTTGGGTTGGCCCTGGCTAAGTAGGTTCTGGGGCTCCTTGCCCAAAGATGATTCTCATCATCTCGAATCTTCTTCCCTCACTCAGACAGGCCCAGTGCTGGGGCCAGACTAGCATTGCTGGGCCATAGCTCGGATTGAGCTATCTTCTCTGAAAGTGGAGCTCCAAGGACTTCCCTTTCTGTGCTTCTGTAGGAGCATTGCCAAGTGTTTTCTCCAGGAGAGCAGCAGAGACCTAAAACGGTTGGGTATACCCAATGCATCCTCGAAGTCATTTTTTATGAGGGCAGATGAAGGAGGGGGCCAATTCTGGGTGGAGCTCACGATATATGAGAAGGCAGTGGAGGGAAGGATCCAAATTCATCCCAGTTTTCCATTTCACTTAGATTCCACTTAATGACCATTTCCCAGCACCTATTCCACCGGGAGGTGATTCATTTCATGGGGTCCCCTGAAGGGAGACTCTTAGGTCTGTTGAGGGCACAACTGGTTGGAAATGGGATAAGGGTGACTCCAGAGTCAGACTTTCTGGGACCACTAGGCAACTCCTCCTTGTGAGAGATCCTGGCCTGATCTCGCTCTGAGCTGGACACAGCATCACCTCCTGTGGACTTAGGATTCTTCTGTAATGGAAGCTGGTGCTTTGAGTCTCATCTCTTCAGTGGGACAAGCTGGTTTGAACCTTTTTTATTTCCTCTCATGTCATTGCCTGTAGGTGACCTCAGAGAACCAGCCTAACATGGTCTTTTGCCTCCAAACCCCACCTCCAACACCATTTTAATATAGTTGTAATTCATTATGTTTGGGAAGTATTTGGGAGCCAGACCCATGGTGCATGGACTAGAGGGTGGGGGAATTTGGACCTCTAGATGGGGTAATACCTAAAAGGGTAGGGGCATAGGCTTTGCAGGCAGGAGTGTCAGACCCTGCCAAATACCTTGGGCCCTGTCAGGTCTAGCTCTTAACTCACTTCCTTCACCAAAAAAGGGAATAGGAAGGGATGCTCAAAACAGCCATGTGAAGAGACAGAGTGATGGCACAGCGAGAAGGGTGTTTTCCTCATATGTAGTGGCCAGGTTTGAACCCAACATCGCACATGGTTCTCTTAACCTGGTAGGAGTGATTTCTGAGCACAGAGCTAGGAGTAATGCCTGCGTGCCACCTGTGTGACCCCAAAACAAAACAAAACAAAATCATACGCAAAGGAAGTGCATCTGTCTCTCTGTTCTCCCCTTGATGCTGGGTTGGATCTTGAGCCCCTGGCTGGGTAAAAAAAAATGTTCTCAGCAGGTTTGCCCTAACCATAGTAGGTAAGAAGCAACTTCCATTGACTTGGCCTCACTACAAGTTTTCCCAAGAGTTCTTTGGGGAAACTGATGCACGGGGTGGAAGGATAACTGACAGAATCATAGCACAGAGCCAGAGGTTTCAGCCTAGCCTTCAGATCTAGCTATGAGAGTCAGAGCTTCCTGCTACCCTACCACCTTTAACTGCCTCACCCATCAGCCCATCCTAGCCTCCAATCCATAATATTCTCCCATCTGTGCCATTCTGGCCCAATTGGGCTGAGGTGTTTTGGCAACTGTGAAGACTTGAGGATTCTTAGGGGTTCAATCCACTCATGTCCCCCTCAAAAATATCAAGTCCCACAGCCCATATTCCCATGCCAGAGCGATGGATTCTACAATCTTTGCCCCTCCTGACTTGCTGATGTGACAATAATTGATTATTGGTCATTTTAATACTGTTCCCCCACTCTAAGTCTGCTAACTAGGCAACTGTTCACATCGTCCATACAATATGGTGCTAATTCCATGACGGGCTAAAGCACCCACACTAGACCAGAAGATTCAGCTTTTCCAAATAGCAGGACCCAGGACCAGGACCCAGATGAGCCCAGTGTGGGTGTTTCCAGGCAGAGTAAAGGAGGAGTAGGTGAGGGCTGAGCTCGGGAGTGGGGGGGCTCCCTTTCATGCCTGCCCTTTGGAGACCTCGAAGACTAAACAGTTTAGGCCACATCTTGAAGAAAATTGCTTTATCCTTTCACCTCTAAGTGGATTCAGACACAATCAGTTGACTGGGAGCGCGTGGAGGTCAGAGCATAAGGCTGGCCTGGGGATAAGGGGGGCTTGGGCAGAGCCACGCAAGAGGGGAGAGGCCAAAAAAACCACAAAAAAAAAAATCAAGGAAGATGTCAAAGACCTGGTGGGGCATGGGGGGAGCTTCCCAACCTCTAACATCTGGTGTCAAATCAGAGGGTGTGGGGGAAGGCTCTCGGGCCGCGGTGGGGGAGGGCTGGGGGAATGGGGCTGTTCAAAGATTGCAGTAGGACAAGCCAGGCTGTCCAGCCATTCTCAGATGTCCAGGGAGGAAGCAGCAGGAGGCGGGGAGAGGAAGAGAGCAGGAGGAAGAGGTCAGGTCCCTAATCTCTTGAGCTGGACACCTGACCCTCAAGTGCTTGCAGATGGGGTGTAAAGGAGCGAGAGTGTGTGGACAGAGGGGTGTTGCCTGGATGTCCTGAGGGAGAGCATAATAACCAAATGTCCCTTGTACCTAGAGCATCCTGCCCCTGCATGCTGATGAGAAGGGGTCCTAGAAGCCCCAAATCCAGTCTCAGACCCAAGTCCCTTCGGCTAACAAGGACCATGTTTTCAGGAGTCCTATTTCCACTCATAGTCAGGTCATCAAATCAGAGTTTGGAATGAGAAGCCCAGGAAAGAAAGACAGAGACAGACAGAGATAGACAGAGACAGAGAGAGAATAACAGAGAGACAGGAGTGACAGAGATAGAGACAGAGAGATACAAAGAGAGACAGAAAGAGAGGGAGAGAGGGGGACAGAGAAGGACTAAGACAGAGAGACACAGAGACAGAGAGAGTGACAGAAAGTGTCCAGGGGGCTTAAGTGCTTAACTTGAATTCTGCTGAACTTGTTTGTTTCCTAGCATCCCATAGGCTACCCGAACCTCTTCATGACTGACCCTGAGCACAGAGCTAGGACTAAGCCCTGAGTACCATTGGGTAGGTGTGGCGTCCTCAAGCAAAATCAAAACGAAGAGGAGGGAAAGTGCTCTGTCCTGCTCCAGCACACGTGGGAAACTCACATGGTGAGATGGTCACTGACTCAGATGGTCACTTCTGCTGCTGGCATTGGAGACCGGCCAGCAGTAAGCAACCCTGTAGGTCTCAGTTCCAGTCTCTGTTCCCAGCTGCTCCCACTTCTTCTAGCATCCAGATGTGCTTTCTACTCTATTTCTGCACCTCCATGTTCCTTCTTGCTTTCCTTCTATCTTTCCCTGAGAGGTTGCAAGTGATGTCTCAAAGGCCTCAAAGCAAGGGCCCTTAAGGTCATTTAATGAGGCATGATTTTGAATATCTGTAGACAGGTGATTCTTGCTGGGACCATCCACCCCACTGGGCATCCAGACCAACTCTGCTTCATCTCCCCACTCTGCCACATGAACAATTTTCTCATGCCAGTCAGTTCATGCCTGTAGGATGGCGGCCACACTCTAGAGAGAATCAAGATGTACTCCATAATCAGGGGTCTCAAACTCAATTTACCTGCGGACCGCAGGAGGCAAAATCAGGGTGATCCTTGAGTGCAAAGTCAGTAGTAAGCCTTGAACATTGGGGTGTGTGACCCAAACAAGTAAAACAAAACAAAACAAAAAAAGATTCCTCTAGGGCAGGGCCACAAAATGTTGTATGGAGGGCCATTTGTGGCCCATGGGCCACGAGTTTGAGACCCCTGAATGGCATGAGCTGGTCACATAGACATGTATTCACAGAGCCAGCTCATGAAGTTTCCTTTATGTAGGGTGATCTTGTAGCAAAGGGCCAGTGTTCACAATCTTCATCACCCCTGGACATAGACCAATTCACCATCTGGGTCCCCAGCTTTGAACCCTGAAACTAGCCTCTCCATCCTGGCCCATACCTCCCAGTCCTGTTTTCATTTCACTTGTGGCTTTGATATTTGGGTCATTAATTTTTCTTTTTGTAGATGTCACATGCTTGTAAGATGATAACAATTTGTACTTCCTGATGGAGCTGATTTCATTTTGCAATTTTTACCCTAGTCTTCTATGCTGTCCCAAATTGAAAGTGTACCTCCTAATTTGGAGAGGGTTGTTTATTTATTTTAGCACTGAAAACAACATCATATTTCTCCCAGTCCTCCCTGAGCAAACACACTTAACAAGGTGGATCATTGGAACAGCACTTACATTTCTTCCTCACCTGCCTTCCACACACAGAAAAGATTCCTGGAACCATGGGAGAAGTGCCCTGGGGGAGGGGGGGCAGCGAAAGGGTGATCCTGTCTGTCTCTCTCTCTCTTGCTTTAGTTGAAAATCAGGCAAGAGAGCTCTCGACAGCTTCTCTTATATTTATTTCTGGCCAGATCAAAGGTCTTGTCGGCAAGCTGTCCTGATGTCTTGATTCCTGTTTTTCTTAGCTAACTTTTTCCCCCCGGACAGTGTTCACTCCAAATAAGCTGCTAAGAGCCCCCCAGGGACTAAAAGAGAAGGGGGGCAAGAGGAAAGAGACAGAGAGGGAGGGAGATGGGGGTAGACAGGATGTGCAGAATGTTGTTGTGTTTTACTAGAAATGAATGGACAGGTTTCAGTGGACTGAAATCAGTCATTCTCCTCTACGGTAGGAAAAAAAATAAAACAGGCATGTGATTATTTCTGGATTCCCAATGGGCTTGAGACAGCTCCCTCGGCACCCCATGAAAACTGACTTAATAAAATACTAATGCTGATTATCTCTTGAGGGGTAAGAACATGGGATATGAGATCCAGACCTCGCTGGAAAGTTTGATGAAGTTCTTCCTGTGTAACCTCATGACCTCACCTGTTTTCACATCTGTAGAATGGGGTCTTTGGAGCTTGGAGCTCTTGGCATGTGGGCAAACTTCAGTGAGCCGATGACTGTAGAATGCTAAGTACTGCCTGTCTGGGGTCAGCGGAGCTGAGCATCCTCAGGATGATCAAACATCCATCCTCCCCCTTGAATCCCCACGGCCCCTGTCATCGGGACATCACCCTTGATAGCCATCACCTATTTTTAACTGCTTTTGCAAGGGAGGAACTAGGCATAGCTGGAGATGGGAGAGATTTAACTGAGGAGAAATAAGACACAGAACAGGGTTCTGAGCCTGAGCTCATCGATTCCAGGACCAGATCCAGTCTTATCTGGTGAAGTGGTATCAGCTGGAACTATGGGACAAGGCAACAGGAAGCCAAGTGCTTCATTGAACACACAGATGATGGGTTCTCCTCCCATGTCACTCCAATCCCACTGACGACTGTTTTCAGCACATGGGAGCAAAACAAGGTGAATTTTTTCTCCTTCACTTCAGGTATGACTTGTTGGTAGAGTTCACAGGTCAGTGTAGAGCCTGTGGAAATAGAAAGCTGGTCAGATCAAAAGCCCAACATGCAGGTAGTTGAGGAAGGGGTGACCACCCAGTGAGTGATGGTTCCAAAGAACTCAGAACCACATTCCTCCTGTGAGCCGGGCTGTGCCCAAGGACACAACAGCCACTCTTGTCCAACTCTTGACTTCAAGGAATTTCTCAAAGACCCCAGGGGCTCAGAAGAAGACATCAGGTCCCAAGTCTCATAAACATTCTCAAGAATGTTTGTCCTCTAATATCCTTTCATGTGGAAATACCCTAAGGACTGTAGCATATGTTTTGTATGCAGGAGACCCGGGTTCCATGCCCCATAACTGCATGGTCCCTCAAGCACTCTAGAGCACCAAGAACTGTTCTGAGTACTGCTTTGTGACCCCCTAAAGCACATAAAAACAAAACCCTTCCATGCATACTTATTGATATGGCCTAGTCTGACCCCCATAAAAAAGGTGCCTGGCTTAATTTCCACATAGAAAATTCTTACCCAGCCCTGTCTGCACACAGCTCTGCTGTCCCATGCTCAGGAGACTCTAGGAACCTGTTGCTCTTCCCAGAATTTATCTAGTTCCACTCTTCCCTGGACAGTTCAAATGAGCTTATATATACATGTATGTATATATACGTATATATACATACACACATTATATATATTTCACTCCCTTCTCAAGATTGGCTCAGAACATTTAACATCCAAGTCACTTCCCTTTCTTGGATTGGCTGCACATGTCTTCTGTCCACTCACCTCCCCAAAAGAAGAAATCTGGAGGAAACAGAAACATCACACCTGGGCCGGAGAGATAGCATGGAGGTAAGGCATTTACCTTTCATGCAGAAGATCATCGGTTCGAATCCCAGCGTCCCATATGGTCCTCCGTGCATGCCAGGAGCAATTTCTGAGCACGGAGCCAGGAAAAAACCCTGAGCACTGCCGGGTGTGACCCAAATACCACAAAAAAAAAAAAAAAGAAAAAAAAAGAAACATCACACTATGCAGTCCAGATACACACAATGAAAAACCGCCCAGGACTGTGTTAGTGGCCTCCACTGTGTCCGCCTGACCCGTGGACTCTCCTTTAAGAACTGACTTTGTTTTGCCCACACTATCTTGCTCTCCTGGTAAATTCTTTACCGTCCCACCCCTCAGATCCAGACAGGCTGCGGTTTGACCTCCTCTCCCTTTACTCCTCATTTTCCTGCTTTGCTCATATGGCATATCTTCAAGTTTGAAGAATTTAAGATCTTGGATTGTCTCCACAGAGGATATAGGGTGCATTGAAGATGCATGTCCAATCACAATCCAAGAGACTTAGGGATTACTTCTGATTTAGTATTGGAAGTCTCTACTGGTGATGCTTAGGTGACCAGGCAGAATGGAGAACTATGAGGCATCCTGCATACAAAACATATGAAAATTCTTACCCAGCCCTGTCTGCACACAGCTCTGCTGTCCCATGCTCAGGAGACTCTAGGAACCTGTTGCTCTTCCCAGAATTTATCTAGTTCCACTCTTCCCTGGACAGTTCAATTCTTAAAATATTTCCACATAAAATGATATTAGAGGACAATATCTTGAGATATTTTCATAAGAACATAAGAAATAAATATGTGCTCAACCCATTGAGTTCTCTCTCTCTCTTTCTCTTTTTCTCTCCCTCTCCCTCCCTCTCTCTCAAACATTCTGGGCTTTGCTCTTCCTTTCCTTTCCTGATTTTGTCCATTTGAACTCACCACTTTTCCACCAAGTTCCCTGGATTCCCATGGAAACAGTCAAAGTTGGCATTCAGGGACAATGACCCAGGAGACTGGAACTGCTTACAAGCTTCAGCAAAGTGGCAATGACCATGATAATGATTGTTATCAAAGATGGTACCCATCAGGAAACCAGCCAGAGCCCTAGGAGTCTGAGCTCTGTTCCTAGGAGTCTGAGCTCTGTTCCCAGTGTTCCCTTGAGTGGATGCAGTGTTCCTGAATTGCACTTTACCATTCTTCTATAAAACCCACATGACTCTCTTTGGGGTTACCTCACCTGTCATCACATCCTTGGGTCTGTTTTGTAAAGCACCCAACAGTCTAGTCTATGACCATCCCATTGCCAGCTGGCTTCGTTGGTTGAGTCAGGCTCTCTGTAACTATCCATGATGGGTAGATTTATAAGTACTTTCTCAAATCCTGCAGCAACCTGTGAGGTTGCTGTCATACCAATGAGCAGCTGAGTTCATAGAGGTGAAGGACATGGCCATGGGCCAAGAAGGTGGTTTGCAGTGGAGCTAGTTTGGGAAATCAGGTTTGATGAGTGCAAAACTCAGGCGCCTTTTTCTATGGGATTGCAACTTCCTCTCCTTGCTGGTTTCTCAAGAGCTGGACAGTCTAGTAATAATACCCAGAGACAATAGAGATGAGGGCTGGAAGGACGGCCCACGATATGAAGCTTACCACAAAGAGTGGTGAGTGCAGTTAGAGAAATAACTACACTGACAGCTATCATGACAAAGGTAGTGGGTGAGAGAAGTAGAATGCCTTTCTCAAAGACAGGCAGGGGTGGAGGAGGAGATATGGGGCATTGGTGGTAGGAAGGTTGCACCGCTGAAGGGGGTTGTTCTTTTTTATGACTAAAACCCAACTACAAAGCCCGGAGAGATAGCACAGTGGCGTTTGCCTTGCAAGCAGCTGATCCAGTACCAAAGATGGTTGGTTCGAATCCCGGTGTCCCATATGGTCCCCTGTGCCTGCCAGGAGCTATTTCTGAGCAGACAGCCAGGAGTAACCCCTGAGCACCGCCGGGTGTGGCCCAAAACCAAAAAAAAAAGAAAAAAAAAAAAACAACTACAAACATGTTTGCAATCATGGTGCCTAAATAAAGATATTATAAAATAAATAAACAAATAAAAATAAAAAGAGCTGTAGACATGTGAGGGGGTGGTAATTTTATGTTCATAGTGACCCTGAATGTTAGACTATAAATTTAGGGTTGAAGAGGGTGATAGATGCAAGAAGAATCAAGCGGCTGTGCTGGTTTTCTGTTTAGTTAGTGTGCACCACAGATTTGCCAAATGAAACACAATGATCATGGAAATAAGGTAAAAGCTGGTTAATGTTTTGAATGGATCAACTGAAGAATTGTGGAAAGAAGAAGGAAGAGAGTGACCATCATTTGGATTCAAGTTCCAGCAATGATCTGGTGGAGTGTAGATGGTCACACTACATATGCTTTCAGCTTGGAACTCTTCTCTAGATATATCCCACTATTAAGAAAAACTTGCTGTGCCTTTGTCTCTCCTTGCACACCCCCATTCATCCAGCTGAATGTCCTGTCTGTCCTCCATTCAAAAGAGCTCCTAGAACCAGACAGCTTCTCACATTCCTTGCCTCTTGCTGCCTGAGTTACGGTAGTGGTACACTGGCTGTGTTCTTCTGGTTTCCTTCCTCCTCACTTCTCTAATTTATCCTCTACTCAGCAGCCACAGGGATTTTGCTGATCTATGAGTCGGAGCCTGTCACTCATTTTCTCAAATCTGTGAATCACAGATTTGTATCCCTGGATCTTTGCACAGCACTGTGGACCTTGTATCTCTAGAATCTTGCAAGTTCTGTTCTCCCTTCCCCTTTCTCCATCACTTTGAAAAGAAGCCTTCTCAGACCACCTTCCCTCAAACAGCACCCTATTCCTTTCCTGGGCACCGGTATCTCCACCCCCCTCAACTATCTGGTGTTTCACCATAGCTGATCTGTGTTCATCTTGTATACTTTTTGTTACATATTACTGTATATACTGATTAAGGGCAGGGATTGGCTGCTTGTCCCCACTGGATTCACAGCATCCAGAACTATGCTTGGCAGGGGTTAAATATTTGTTCAGTAAATGAGTTAATGATTGACTGAGTAAATGAGTGAATGAATGACCAAATGAATGAATGAGTGAATGAATGAGTAAATGAATGAATGAGTGAATAACAGAGTGCATGGATGAGTAAATGTAAATATATTGTTTGAATGATGAATAAGTGAATACAAGATGAATGAATGAATGAATGAATATTAGACTATGCTTTATTTATTCTTTGGAGTGAAGGGAGTCATTCACATAGGTAGGTCTTCTGAGACTAGACTTGTGTCCTTGGACTCTCTAAGATGATTGAATTGTCTCTGTCTGTGTCTCTTATAATCCAACAAAGTAGTCCTCGGCCACACACACACACACACACTCCTGAGTTCTCAGGAGGTGGCTAGGGGAGTGAATGACCATATTTGTTTCTAAATGCCCACACTTACTTATTTACTTACTTACAGAGCAGAACCAACTATGGAGGTTCTGCTTTCTCCATTTCATTTATATTCAGTTCATGGCAGGAGCCACATGTGCCTCATAAGTTCCTTTTTGAGCATGGCAAAAAGGCATATAGGTCCCCAGCCTTCCTTTCATGGGTTTCCTGGAAGGATTCAACAAAGTCCCCAATGCTGCCTCAGAGATCCCATCAGCCAAATTGGCACAGCTGACTTGAGAAGAAAGCCAAAAGACCAGAACATTGGTTGAACACACTTACAGAGACCCCATGACCAGTATGGCCCTGTAAGTCCCCTAGTGAGTGGATGTAAGGGCTAGATCTCTATCCCATTTCCCTCCTTCCCACTTTCTCCCTCACCTCCACTTCCCTTTGCTCTTTACCCATTATCCTTGGTATCCAGGCAACTCCTCTACTTCACAGGCATTTCCACAGGCACAGGGCCCACCTCACTCTGGCCATTATTCCCTTTTCAAGCAAGCTTCATAGTCTGCTTTTCATCTCCCTTACAACCAGGAAGGCAAACAGCATCCCCCCTATCCAACCCACCAAAGATCTTTATTCTTGAAAGAGGAGGAAGGATGGAACCTCAAAAGGAGAAAAGTAAATAAACTTTGGCCACAAATAGAGACCTTTCTAGAGAAAAAACAAGGGGTGCAGAACTGCCTATAATTAGCAGCCACCACAGCCCAGCACAAACTCATACTTCCAGCCCTAGCAGCTTTGTTGTCATAGAAACGTGACCCCCAGACCAGCAGACTAGCATAAGAAACCGATTCCTTCCCTCATCAGGCCCACATCAAAGGGGGCCTCTCTGTGCTTCTTGGTGGGTAGATGGTACCCAGGACCTCAGCAAGCCTCCAGAGTAGGCAGGAGATGGGAAGAAAACAGTTAGGAGAAAAAAAAAAATCCCAAAGTTTCTCTGCAGAAGGAAAAATTCCCAAGACAAATATATTGACTTCATGTGAGACACAGACTGGAAAGATTTAACTCAGGGCCATTTGTGTGTGTGTGTGTGTGTGTGTGTGTGTGTGTGTGTGTGTGTGTGTGTGTGTGTGTGTGTGTGACCATATACTGGGCTTCAAACACTAGTGCAGCCATTTGTGGTTTTCAGAGTTTTCATTTTTTTCTCTGTATATTAAAAAGTGTGGTCCTATTTGATATAAGTGGTAGATAAGCTATTGCCAACTTCCCAAAAACAACATAAATGTATCTTAGAACCAGGGTTTTGACTCAGCAGTCAAGTACTTGCTTTGCATGTATGAGGCCTTGGACTCAATTGCCACTCCCACTAAAATATATAACTAAATAAAGAATTACACAAATCAGATTGCTTTTTGGTAAAATATCCCCCAACGTGGAATTAAGTTGGTGAACTATCTGGGCATTTTTGAGCTTCTTGATGCCCACGACCAACGTGTTTCCTAAGTAGACAGTATCTATTTTAGTTCTGTGATGGTTAAGAGTTCAAAACTCGGGGCTAGAGAGATAGCATGGAGGTAAGGTGTTTGCCTTTCATGCAGGAGGTCATCTGTTTGAATCCCAGCATCCCATAGGGTCCCCTGTGCCGGCCAGGAGCAATTTCTGAGCCTGGAGCCAGGAATAACCCCTGAGCACTGCCGGGTATGACCCAAAAACTACAAAAAAAAAAAAAAAAAGTTCAAAACTCAGTACATGACTGGCTCCTTCATGGAGGCCAGTCTCACAAATCTCCAAAAGTCACTTTTTGTCTCAGCCTTGCTGTTTATTGTGGACCCACAATATTTCAGATTATCTTCTCTGAAACTCACTTAGATTCTTCCTTCCATTCCCTACCTTTTCCTCATTTACTAACTTTGGAAGAGCATAAGCAACTTCGTTTCCCAAAGCCCTGAGTTTCCTGAAAAACACAATAGTGGTAATGTTAGTATCTACTTGAAAGGATTGTAAGGTTCATGCCTGAGAACCTGGCTTCAAGCAGGACATCAGTGAATGCTAGTTATTGCTACCTGCTAGCTGGTATTTATTATGAATATTTTGGTGGAGTTTTGGGGGAGGGGCATACCTAGCAGTGTTCAGTGGCTACTCCTGGCTCTGCACTCAAGATTCACTGCTGGTGAGCTTGGGAAACTATATGGGATGCCGGGGATTGAACCTAAGTGGGCTACATGCAAGGCAAGATCCTTACCCCTGTGCTATCACTTCAGCCCCTATTCAACATGATTATTTACTACTACTAGATAGGACTTAGCATTATTTGAGGGTCTCTCTTTCCATATTTTATCAATCTTTTATTTGATTTTAGGAGGTAGACAGCCAAACAAGTAGCATACCTAAAGAGGACATTATAAAGCTTAGAATAATCTCAACAAACCCAATATTGAGAAGCAGAATCCAGCTACACGGAATTTTGAGTCTGTCCCTGGGGCCATTTGTATACTCATATCCTTTATAGGACACCTTGATTTCACTCTACTTGACCTCCAGCTGGCTTTATGGGTCATGGCTCCTTTTTCATGATCTCATCAGCTCTCATGAGCCTCTTTTCCCAACACTGGGTGGACTTTTAGTCTCTTCATTCTTAGCTGCATACATCTTCAGTTGTTCTCCTAGAAGTAAAGATTGAGGTTAAACTCAAGCTGTGCCTGTGGACAAATGCTGTTTCCATTACAGAAGGGCAGAACTCATGGGTTATCTAGCACAAGCACAGCTGCCTGAGTTTACTGGTACAGGAAGTACAGGAGGAGGGAAAATTCTGAGAATGAGATGGGAATGGAGTGATTGATTCATATATGCCTGATATTCTCCTCAGATGATCATCCAATGCTTTATGCCCAATGGAGTGTATCTTTAAGACATCAACTCAAGTAGAAAATCCTTTTGAAGTTCTACTCTTAATCTTGGAAATTCATGTGACCTTGATAATTCCTCTACAAGAAAATGTAAAAGATCAAAATAAAATAAAAATATTTTTCAAAGGAAAAAAGTTTAAAAAGGCTTCATTCATTTATTTATTGTCTTACTTATTATTGAGTCAAATCAAATCCCAGAAAGAGATGCCAATTTTCTTTTCTGTAGATGTATACACTCTCTAATAACCTCTTGGTTACCTGCCCTGGATTATAAAGTCTTTGGGAGAATCTAGATTCATTTGGGGACCCCCTACTGCTAACACATGTCTGAGCACATAAAAGATGTATGAGATAGCATTTGTGTAGAAAAAATAAAATAATGAATGAGTGTATGGAGGGATGAGATGGGAAGGCTAGATGAATTGGTAGATGAAATTAGAAGATGAATAGAGGGTAGAATAGGATGGATGATGTATAAAATGAAAAGAGCAGATGAATAAATGAATGACTGGATAGGGTAATGAGATTAACAGAGGGATGGATAGATAATTGAGTGAATAGATAGGATAGAAAAACTAAAATGGTACATGGATGCAAAGGAAGAGAATTGCATCTTGAGAAGCAGTGTATTAAGTTTAGCCTGATTACTCTTTCCAATCTTAGAGCAACTTTTTATTTTCCCTGATCAGAGAAGAATGGCACACAAACTAAGGACAATGGTGACACTCCAGGCCACTCTCAAAACATAAATATTTCTTCAAAGGAAGAACCAATCTGGAGTCTATTGCCCTAGTTACTACTGCTGAGAGTTAAGCTGTCATTCTCTGAAAAATAATAAACCCTTCACTTTTATAACATAAAAAGAAATAGATGTGATTGTACATATGCTGGGCAAGCCACAGGCCAACAGTAAATCAGAAACTGGGAGAGAAGAGATCTTTTTGTTTGTTTGTTTGTTTCCTCTCTTTTTTTCCCAATCCAAAAAAAAACTAAGGAAGAGGAGGATGAAGAGAGGACTGAGTAGGAAAAAATAGAAAACAGCTGGCTTCCTTTTTACCAAGGGCTTTGAGAAAACATAACAGCCATCCACATGGTATGTTATTTATTTTCTCAGTAGTGCTTATGAACGAGGTAGGCTTCTAGGGTACTGAGAACACAGCATCAAACGTTTGAGCACGTGCCTGCCTTTTTGAAGCTTACTTTTTAGTAGGATAAACTACCTTGATTCCATCAGGATTTAAGGCAAGGTTGCTAGATTTTTAAGTGTTTCAACCTTCATCCAGGAGAAAATAAAATCTCAAAAAATATATTTTTGACCAACCTCTGAGGGATGCAGTGGGGGTAGAAGAGGAGTATCAAAGCCTTTACCAATGGGCGAGACCAAAAGAAGAAAGAAATAGTATAAATGCATAAATGAAGGGAGAATAAATTTATGACCCATCTCTCTCCACAAAAAACCATCATCCCAATCTTAGTGGCTCCCACACGCCCACTTCTGGCAGTAATTCATCTCTGTAAGATCTATGGTGATGCTCAAAATAAATCCCTATCATTTCGAGTTCTGGCTTGCCTCCCCCAGGAGATAAACAGCTTTCCTCTGATGACTGCATAGTCCCAACTCTTGAGTGTTTTCAGATGACATAATTAACATCAGCCAAATGACATGGAGATCTATTCTGCAGCCGGGCCTTCTCCACATGCTAATGAAATCTTTACGCAGCGTGTTAATTGTGCTCAGTAGCAAATCTTAAATGGTCCTGCCTGAGGGAGGTCAAAACAACCCAGACAGAGACTGAGATCAAAAGACCAATTTCCACTTCAATCTTCCAGCTCCCACAGACAGATCCAGAATGTTCTCATTCCCTCCAAAGACTCAAACCACAAACTTCTTCCAGTCCCCAGCTGATTCTACTTCTTCTCTCTCATTAAGCCCTGCTCATCCAAAGTAATTTTTGAGAGTGTCCACTTTCTTGTGAATTTAACATCAGATTCTGGTATCAATAACTATATCTTCTTAGCCTTCAAAGGGGTCTTTCCATGTGTTTTATGCCCCCTAATCCATCCTCCTTACCAAAACAGGATTACCTTTGAATATCAAAAAATCATCAATATCATTGTTTCCAAATGTTCCTTAATTCTTCAGGTTAGTAAGAGAAGAGGTTCATGGTCACTTGCAGCTATAGGGCCTGGTCAGCTCCCACCCCTGCCTTCCTTCCCAGAAGCCCCTTGTTGTCCTCTGTTCACTCCAGTCATGTGCACTGATGGTTCTTCCTCCAAGAGTCCACAACCTCTTTATTCTATCCCTTCACAAAGCTAATCATCATAAAGCCTGGAATAAATTCTTCTTCCCACTCTATATTATTTACCCCAGCAAAATACTCAACCATCACCAACTAGGTGGTTTAAAGCAAAATACATTTGCAATTAGGGTTTCTGGTATCATAAGTCTGGGTTCTGATTTAGTTGGATCCTCTGCTTTAGGTCTGACATCAGGATATGAGACAGATGACACTTAGGGATGAAAGTTCAATCAGGGAAGGATCCATTTCTGAAACTGATTGGCTATTGACAGCACTCTGAAAGCTCTTTGTCCTTCAAAACGTTCTCATGTTGACATAAAGATTTCATTTCTGCCCATTTCTGGGTTCCTTCTCCAATCACCTAAGTCCAGAAGACAGGAGATAGTATCTGCATGGAAGGTGGAAGTCACACTCTTACATAATATCATGCAAGAAGTGATATGGCATCATCTTTGCCTTAGTCTAGTAGCTGGAGCAAGTCTCAATTCTATCCACAAGCAAGGGGAAGGAAGGACACAATCACAGACATTATGAGGCAGAAGGCACTGGGATATCTCAGAGTTTTTTTATTCTTCATTGAGCCTGATAAGGGTTATTTCCCCCGAGGTTTTTGCTTTTGTTGTCATTTTTTTAGAGAATCTTTCTTTGACATTCCTTATGAAAATTGTCCTTTGTGCCTCCTAGGTCCACACAAAGAATTTACATTTCTCTTAAGTTGAATGACTCATCAAGGTCGCCATAACCATTAACCATCAGAAGACAGGAAGCTCCAGGTAAACTCAGCTTTCTATGCTTCTATACACCACTAGTGTCTAGTTTTGAGACTAGTTAACCTGCTATAAATGTTTCTGAATTCATAACTGAGAGACTGTCCACACTGTTTGGTGTGGAGACAACACTACCTTAAAGATGCTGATGCCTTTAGCATCTCTATCTGTTTGGATTCTCCTTGTGCCTTGATCCAGATCAGGATGGTGGAAGAAGATTTTGGAAGACTTTAAGTCAACTTCAGTATAGTACTGTTTATTTCAGGAAATAGTACATTTTTGAACAAGGGGATAGCTCAAAGGACTGGAGCACATGCATCGAATACAGAAGGCCCAGGTTCCATTTTAAGCACACACAATCTCTAACATCTCTACATTGATCTCTTGCAAACAACCCACAATTTAGAGATTTCAAACGACAATCATCTTATTATATCTTATTACTTTTGTGGGTCAAGAATTTGAGTAGGGCTCAGCAGGAAATTTGAGAATCCCACCCTAATGAGTTGGGTCAATGAAATGAGCCACTTGGGGCACTGAGATTAGCAAGACCACACCACTGAGCAGTGTCCTACCTCTCTGGATGAGGCTCATCCAGTTCTGTTCCCCATATTTCTCTCTGTCCCAGAGCCTAAGAAGCAGACATGAGCCCTCAATGTCCATTAATCAACATTATGCCCATTTTATGCAATGGCTCCAAGGAACAAAACCTAGTGAAGGGAGATGAACCTCTGAAGGCAGCAAAAAGAAGAAATTTGTCTCTAAAATCACCTTCCAACAAGATTTTCTTGCTTGGGCATGAAGAAGTGAGGGAGGATTTCTGGACAATTGGAGTGATGTGAAAGCCATGTACCTTCAACCCTATTGTCTTATTTCATGTCTTTCAGAGTCTCCTAAAGCATAAGTGGTCCCCCTACCCACATACACACACGCATACACACACACGCATACACACACACACACTCACACATCCAAAGAGCTTGGTAGGAATTTCTGTTTCAGAAAGTTCTTCAAAGCACATTCATAAACTCCCGTTTGTACACTTGGCATGTTCTTGATTGTCATCACTAACGTGAATATTCACCATGTGCTAGCCAATGCTGTGGCACCATTTCTGCATCATCCCAGCAGGTTCCACATGGCAGACCTAATCATTCATTCTTTACTACATTTAGAAGAGGTAAGGTAGAAATTTGAGAGAGAGGTACCAAGGTTTACCAGAAATTTCCTGTACAATTATTATTTATGGACAAGAAAGTTCAGGCATGAAAAGATAAGCAACTTTCTCAAGGCCAATATAAGTTGGCAGGTGAATAGTGATCTACTCTAACAAAATCTGTATATTTATTAATGAAGTTGTACTTTGTAATTGTCAGGAGGTGATGGGTGGATTTGACCCATTTCTTGAGTTAATGAAAAGTGACAGAAAATCAACCAAAATATGTTTAGGCATAGAGTGAAATGTCCTGGCAGGCCCACATACTTCCAGGAAGGTAGGAATGATGATGTTGCTCCAGGAATCAGGAGCAGGAGCCTCTCACCTCCAGATTCTATTTTTGTTTCTTCTCTTCTACTAAAAGTCAGTTCCTTCCAGATATGGAAGATGTCCCCACTCACAGATTCCCCATAGAAAAATAGAACCTTTTCTTCACAGATTGGGAAAAGCCCAAGAAAGAAAACTGATTGGCCCTTGTGGTCATGTGACCAAATTTTTCCTCAAGTCCCCTGGCCCAAGGAATGGAAAACTAGAATGGTCAGCACCATGCAAACACATGTTCATAAAGGATGTGGGAACCATTTCTCAAAAGGGAGCAGGTAAGTCTCTGAAGAAGTGCAGGTGATGATGGCAGGACAGATTATAACTGACACAGACCAAAGACCCTTGGCTTTGTCTACTTTTGTCATCAGATACAATTTTTGGCTGCTGAAACGAATGAATTTTATTGGGGAATGAACCCATTGTTCATTCACCTACTTTGGTATTAGTTTTCATACTCTCAGGGCATGTTCTGACCCTCTGAGATAACTCCTAGTATCTTTCAAGGCTGCCCCTTTTATCATGTAGCAGAAAGAGCAGTTGGTTCCTACTGCATTCTTCAAGGTTGCTGAAAGGATGTGAGAGGCCCAGTGGGGAATAAAACTGCCTGCCCTAGGCAAGTTAAACTGTCATAAAATAGAATGTTTGGTTGTCTCAGGCACCTAATCCAAAGAGGCAGACAGAAGAAAGCATGTGTTCAAGTCATATTAATATGGTTTCAATCTCTCCAACTCCTACTTATTATCTGTGTAACTCAAGCAAGTTATTCTTCTCTGGGGTTCAGTCTTTCCATCTTCAACTTGGGTATCTTAAAATTGAGGCTGGTAATTTCTAAAGGATGATGGGACAGGGGTTGGAGCGATGGTGCAGCAGTAGGGCATTTGCCTTCATGCAGCTGACCCAGGACAGACTGTGGTTTGATCCCTCATATCCCATATAGTCCCCCCAAGCCAGGAGTGGTTTCTAAGCACATAGCCAGGAGTAACCCCTGAACATCACCAGGTGTGGCCCAAAACAATTAAAAAAAAAAAAAAAAGATGGGACAGAATGAAAATTAGGTAGCAGATAGAAATGTGTGTTCCAAAGAAAGATCTTCACACATCCTAATAATTATCACTGTGGGTAATGTTATCATTTCTGGCAATGAGTCATAAGGAACACACCTTTTTCTGCTATGAAATTCAGTGGTACTCAAAAAGAGATATTGAAAGCTGGTTAATGGGAGACAGGGAGGACCAAAATGGTGGATTGTGCATGTAAATGTGAAGTTTCTAAACTATACTTGTTTATAGACTCTACTTCATTTTCTCTAAAGAACTGTCATTTTGGAGGGGAAAACTAAAACAAAAATACTGATCTTCCCAAAATGGGAAAGCCTGTGGGTTTTTTAGGAAAAAATTTGTTCATAAACATCATTAGAAAATGAAATGCAAGAAGCCATCTTGGATCATGCTGTTTTCAGCTGCCTGAGACTGGATTTCAATAGCGTTCCTGCAGGTGATCCTGCCTGCTTCAGAGCTGCCTGAGACTGGATTTCATCAGCATTCCTGCTGGTGATCCTGCCTGCTTCAGAGCTGCCTGAGACTGGATATCATCTGCGTTCCTGCCGGTGAACCTGCCTGTTTCAGAGGTGGGTCGGGAAGTACACACACTGATTCCTGCTGGTTTCTACCAGTAGTCAGAAGGGTGCAGAAGCCATCTTGGTCCATGCTGTTTTCAGTTGCCTGAGACTGGATTTTATCAGCGTTCCTGCCAGTGATCATGCCTGCTTCAGAGGTGGGTCAGGATGTACACACACTGATTCGTGCTGGTTTCCGATGGGTGTCAGAAGGGCGCAGAAGTCACCCTGGGCCATAGTGCTTCCAGCCACCTGAGACTGGATTTCATCAGCATTCCTGCAGGCGATCCTGCCTACCACAGAGAGTTCTTGGCTGGCTCCGCCCTCCTGCTGTGCCTTAGATGACCCTGAGAACTTGAAGGGAACTCTTTGCTTTGCTTGTCTGTCTTCCCTGAATACTTAAAGCTTTACTCAGAGGCCTAGGAAGCGCACCCCAAAAAAAAAACTGTCATCTAGAGGCTGCAGAAGAGCACCACCACTCCGCTTCATGGCCACACACTCTTTCTAAATAATGAACCCCACCACAACACGCAGGAAAAACCACATTGCAGGCGTGACAATGGGGATACCTTGCAGGCAAACACCATGCACAAGAATGAAGACTAAAGCTCAGAAACCTAATAATTCCAACCACCTGATTAACCTCTCAGATAAGGAATTTAAAATAGCAATATGGAAGATGTTTGTAGAACTCAAAGAAAGCATAGATTGGGCCCGGAGAGATAGCATAGTGGCGTTTGCCTTGCAAGCAGCGGATCCAGGACCAAAGGTGGTTGGTTCGAATCCCGGTGTCCCATATGGTCCCCTATGCCTGCCAGGAGCTATTTCTGAGCAGACAGCCAGGAGTAACTCCTGAGCATCGCTGGGTGTGGCCCAAAAACCAAAAAGAAAAAGAAAAAGAAAACAAGAAAGCATAGATCAATCTGAACAGAACACAAAGACAGAAATCAGAAAACTCTAAACTGAAATCACAGATCTGAAAAACATGGTAGCTCCAAATGAAAACCTCAATGGATGGCCTCGCCAGCAGAGTAACAGCAACTGAGGAGAGAATCGGAGTACTGGAAGATGTGATGCAGAAAAACTCAACACAGCAGAAGAAATTGGAAAAGAACCTTAAGACAAACAAACAGGCAATGGAAAAAGTACTCAAGGAATACGAACAGATGAAAATAGAAGTCTTTGATAAACTCAACAGAAACAACATAAGAATCATTGGAGTCCCAGAGACCCAGGTAGGAGATCTCCAGGAAGAATCAACTGTCAAAGACATCATCAAAGAGATACTCCCAGAGTTAAAGACTACATGCAATTAAATCCTGCATGCCCGAAGAGTACCAGCTAAAAGAGACCCAAAGAAAAACACCCAAGACACATCCTCGTTACAATGACAAATCCCACAGATAGAGATAGAATACTGAAAGCAGCAAGATCAAAAAGGGAAATTACATTCAAAGGAGCATCCCTAAGACTTACAGCAGACATGTCACAACAAACTCAAGGCCAGAAGACAGTGGTGGGATATTGTGACAAGACTGAATGAAATGAATACCTCACCGAGAATATTGCACACAGACTGACTCACGTTCGGGTTTGAAGGAAGAATACATAGCTTCATGGATAAACAACAGCTCAGAAACTTCACAGATGAAAAACCAGCCTTAAAGGAAAAACTGACAGGTCTACTTTAAGACAAGAGAGACCAACAAACACAGCAAACTTATCTACAAAGATGACAATACATCCTATGACAATAATCTCCCTCAATGTCAATGGATTAAATTCACCAATTAAAAGACACAGAGTGGCACAATGAGTCAAAAAGATGAATCCAACCTTCTGCTGCCTACAAGAAACACATCTGAATAGTCAGAACAAACATAGATTCAAAATCAAAGGCTGGAGGAAAATCATCCAAGCAAACAACACCCTCAAAGAAACTGGGGTGGCCATATTAATATCTGATGACACCAATTTTATACTCAGAAAAGTCGTAAGGGACAAAGATGGACACTATGTACTAATCAAGAAATATGTGAAACAGGAAGAAATCAGACTATTAAACATATATGCACCCAGTGAGAGACCAGCAAATTATTTAATACAGTTACTGACAAATCTGAAAGAAGAAATCAGTAATAACACAATAATTGTGGGAGACCTCAACATGGACTTATCAACACTTGATAGGTCAACCAGACTAAAACCCAACAAAAACATACTAGCCCTGAAAAGAGTAATGGAAGAAAGAGGACTAGTATATATATATACACACACACACACACACACACACACACACACACATATATATATATATATATATATATATATATATATATATATATATATAGGACACTCCATTCCAAAAAACCTGGATACACATTCTTCTCCAATGTACATGGGTCATTCTCCAGGATAGACTACATGCTGACACATAAAACATACCTCCATAAAATCAAGAGGATAGAAATCTTGCAGGCTACCTTTGCTGACCACAAGGCTCTGAAATTAGATGTGAACTACAAAGGCACACAGAAGAAAAACTTTAACAATTGGAAATTAAGCACCCTGCTACTGAACAACCAGTGGGTCCAAGATGAAATTAAATAGGAAATCAAAACTTTCCTGAAAACAAATGATAATGAAGACACAAACTGCCAGAATCTATGGGACACAGCAAAAGCAGTCCTGAGAGGAAAATTTATAGCTCTACAAGCACACATCAGGAAGGAAGAAGGGGCATACCTGAATAACTTAATGACATACCTCAAAAATTTAGAAAATGACCAACAAAAGGAACCAAAAGTAGAGAGACAGAAGGAAATAACAAAGCTGAAAGCAGAAATCAATGAAGTGGAAAACCAAAAAACAATCTGAAAGATCAACGAAAGCAGAAGTTGGTTCTTTGAAAAAATAAACAAGATTGACAGACCATTGGCAAAACTCACAAAGAAAGAGAGAGAGAAATCTGATAACCCATATTAGAAATGAAAAGGGGGAGATCACGACAGATATTGGAGAGATCCAAAGGGTAATCAGAGAGTACTTTGAGAAACTTTAAGCTACTAGACATGAGAATCTAGAAGAAATGGAAAAATTCTTGGACACTTATAATCTTCCACATTTAAGTAAGGGGGATGTAGCATATCTAACCCCCCATCACTACTGAGGAAAATGAAACTGTAATCAAACATCTGCCCAAAAAGGAAAGCCCAGGCCCAGATGGATTTCCTAATGAATTTTTTCAAATCTTTCAAGAGGAGCTACTACCAATCCTAGCCAGGCTCTTCCATGAAATTGAAAACACGGGAACACTCCCAAACAGCTTTTATGAAGCCAACATCACCTTGATACCAAAACCAGACAGAGATGCTGCCAAAAAAGAAAATTACAGACCAATATCCCTGATGAATGCTGATGCAAAGATCTTCAACAAAATCCTGGCAAATAGGATCCAATGCATCATCAAGAAGATTATACACTACGACCAAGTAAGTTTCATCCCAGGAATGAAAGGATGGTTTAACATCCATAAATCTATCAACATCATACACAACATCAACAAGAAGAAAAATAAAAATCACATGATCATATCAATAGACACAGAGAAAGAATTTGATAAGGTCCAACACCAATTCTTGATCAAAATTCTCAGCAAGATGGGAATGCAAGGAACCTTTCTCAATCTAGTTGAAGCCATCTACCACAAGCCAATGGCAAATATTATCCTCAATGAAGAAAAACTAAAAGCCTTTCCTCTAAATTCTGGTACAAGACAAGGCTGTCCACTCTCACCACTCCTCTTCAACATAGTACTCGAAGTTCTTGCTATAGCAATCAGGCAAGAAAAAGATATCAAGGGAATCCAGATAGTAAAGGAAGAAGTCAAGCTCTCATTGTTTGCAGATGACATGATACTCAACTTAGAAAACCCTAAAGACTCTACCAAAAAGCTTCTAGAAACAACAGACTCATATAGCAAGGTGACAGGCTACAAAATTAACACACAGAAATCAATGGCCTTTTTATACACCAATAATGATAGGGAAGAGAAGGAAGTCAAGAAGGCAATCCCATTCATACTAGTGCCACACAAACTCAAATATCTTGGAGTCAACTTGACCAAAGATGTAAAGAACCTATACAAAGAAGACTATAAAGCCCTGCTCCAAGAAATAAGAGAGGACACATGGAAATGGAAACACAACCCTGCTCATGATTGGTAGGATTAACATCATTAAAATGGCAATACTCCTCAAAGCATTATACAGATTTAATGCGATCCCCTTAAAAATACCCATGACATTCTTCAAAGAAGTGGATCAAACACTTATGAAGTTCATCTGGAACAATAAACACCCTCGAATAGCTAAAGCACTCTTAGGGAAAAAGGAAATGGGAGGCATTACTTTCCCCAACTTTAAACTGTACTACAAAGCAATAGTTATCAAAGCAGCATGGTATTGGAATACAGAAAGACCCTCAGATCAGTGGAATAGGCTTGAGTTCTCAGACAATGTTCCCCAGACATACAATCACCTAATTTTTGACAAAGGAGCAAGAAATCCTAAGTGGAGCAGGGAAAACCTCTTCAACAGTGGTGCTGGCAGAACTGGTTAGCCACTTGCAAAAAAGCGAACAAAGACCCCCAGTTAACATCATGTATGAAGGTAAAATCCAAATGAATTAAAGACCTTGATATATAACCTGATACCATAAGGTATATAGAACAACACATCGGTAAAACACTCCATGACATTGAGAATAAAGGCATCTTCAGGGAGGAAACTGCACTTTCCAAACAAGTGGAAGCAGAGATCAACAGATAGGAATACAGTAAGCTAAGAAGCTTCTGCACCTCAAAAGAAATAGTGCCCAGGATACAAGAGCCACCCACTAAGTGGGAGAAACTATTCACTCAACACCCATCAGATAAGGGGCTAATATCCAAAATATACAGGGCACTGACAGAACTTTATAAGAAAAAAAAACATTTAATCACATCAAAAATGGGGAGAAGAAATGAACAGACGCTTTGATAAAAAAGAAATACAAATGGCCAAAAGGCACATGAAAAAATGCTCCTCGTCACTAATCATCAGGGAGATGCAAATCAAAACAACAATGAGATACCATCTCACACCACAGAGATTGGCATATATCACAAAGAATGAGAACACTCATTGCTGGCGGGGATGTAGAGAGAAAGGAACTCTTATCCACTGCTGGTGGGAATGCCGTTTAGTTCAACCTCTATGGAAAGCGATATGGAGATTCCTCCAAAATCTGGAAATTGAGTTCTCATTCGACCCAGCTATTCCACCCCTAGGGATATACCCTAAGAACACAAGAATACAATACAAAAACCCCTTCCTCACACCTATATTTATTACAGCACTATTCACAATAGCCAGACTCTGGAAACAACCAAGATGCCCTTCAACAGAAGAATGGCTAAAAAAACTGTGGTACATATACACAGTGCAATATATGTGGTACAATATACACCTTTGCAGCCATCAGGAAAGATGAAGTCATGAAATTTTCCTATACATGGATGTCCATGGAATCCATTATGCTGAGTGAAATAAGTCAGAGGGAGGGAGGGAGATGCAGAATAGTCTCACTCATCTATGGGTTTTAAGAAAAATAAAAGTCATTTTTGCAACAATCCTCAGAGACAATGAGAGGAGGGCTGGAACTTCCAGCTCACTTCATGAAGCTCACCACAAAGAGTGGTGAGTGCAGTTATAGAAATAACTACACGGAGAACTACCATAATCATGTGAATGAATGAGGGAACTGGAAAGCCTCTCTGGAGTACAGGTGGGGTGGGGTGGGATGGAGGGAGATTTGGGACATTGGTGATGGGAATGTTGCACTGGTGAAGGGGGTGTTCTTTACATGACTGAAACCTAATCTGAATCATATATGTAATCAAGGTGTTTAAATAAAGGAAAAAAAAACATTTCACACACACACAAAAAAAGAAAATGAAATGCAAGAAAAAGAGTGCTAACCCAACAGAAAATGGGCAAAAGACCCAAATAGATATTTTTCGGAAAATCTCCAAAGATCAATCATGATAACTGGCTCAGTTATAGTAGAAGTGCTGGTTGCAAACAAAGTGAGGGAACATCACACATTTGCCAGAATCAGCACAAAGCAAAAAGACAATAGCGAGTAAACATGGAATGCTCACAAGTTCCTCTTGGGCATATCATTTGAAGCAAATGTTTCTGTAGGCAGTTTGACATTAGAGAAAAGTTAACCCAGAAAGTCCATGGGAATTCACCCTATAGACATGAATCCTCCAAGGAAGCATTGGGAGCTTCCCTCTCTCACTTAAGCCAAAGCCCAAAAGAGAGTAAACTCTGTAGTGATTTCATCATGCCACCTCTCCACAGCATAATCGCTTCACCCATGGTTCAGCCCAGATCTTGTATGCTCCATGGATGAACAACACAGAGCTGAGCAACACTCCACATGGGTGTCTGGAGCCCGGCTCAAGGTGAATTGGGAGCAAGAGACAGAGTTTCAGAATGGAGTGGAGACAGAAGGAAGACTTCTGGGATGGGGAGTGTGACTTTCCAGGCCATATACTGTGTCTTGGCCTGAGTGGCATTGTAGGGAAACATGGAGAGGACATCGAACTTGATTCACTTGGACCAAGGTGGATCTGGGCCCTTCACATTTGTGCCATTCACATTTGTAAAGATGAGAAGGTGTCCTGGAGGCTGCCATCTGTGACTGAGGGGAGACGCCCCCAAGGCCACCCACACCGGATTGCTGTTTGCCTTAGCTTTGGAAGGATAAGAGCTCGGAAGCTCCGTGGTCAGACCTCCCTCCTGGGCCAGGAGAAGCTCCAACCTCCGGTTGGCATCGGGCCAGCTGCCTCTACTCCTGGGCCTCTCCCTTTGTGTCAGCAGGTGGAAGCCTGCCCCCCAGCAAGCTCCGGTCCCCTCCAACACAGGCCTGGCTTTTGTCTCCTCAGCATCACCCTTGCCTGTGGGCGGCTTCGCAGGAATCCTGGGAAGACAGAGCAATGAGAGAGTATTAAAAATGTCAGCAGCAGGGGCTGAGAGACACAGCTGGGTAAATAGAGCCGGTGGAGATGTTTTCATTAGTTGGCTTGATGGTTATGCTCACTTAAGTTACAGATTTAAGGTAGAGGCCTATGAGTTCTTGCATCCATTTCCGGGCCTGCTCAGACCAAAGCACCGCAGTCTTCAGCTTTGGGAGGGAGTGGGGAAAGGGGTGGGATCACTTTTAGTTAGGGTTTTTCTTGCCATTCTTGGGAATCATTTACCTTTGTTTTACCTCTTTGAAAAGAAGGTTTCTTTCAGGTAACTGAAACTCAAAATGCCCTTTCTCATGGATTTCTCTAGAAAGCCTCAGTTCCAACAGATTTTTTGGTTTACTTGTTTGGGAGCCAACCTTAGAAGTGCTCAAAGTTTACTCCGAGCTCTATGCTCCAAGAGTATTCCAAGGAATACTCCTGAAAGGGCTCAGGAAGCCATAGGTAGTACCCAGGAATGGAACCCACGTTGGCTGGGTACAAGGTAAGTTCCTTAACTACTGTACTGTCTCTCCAGCCTTACTCTGACTCTTTCATCTGGATGAATTGATATCAGATTGCTTCTCTGACTAAATCTGATTTGTTTCCAAATGGGGAGTTAAAAAGGAAAAAGATGGAAACTTCTCAAAGTAAATGACACAATTTTCTCACAGATATGCTGATAATCTCTAACCCTTGGAGCTCAGCAGTTGCGCAGATCCCAGCAAACTGTAAGACCCTAAGTTCAATCATCAGCATTGTAAAAATAAATCATTAAATTAAAAAAAATCCCTTGAAATAAGTACCATGTCTAGAAGTGCAGTGTCCAGAGTTATTGTCTCATAACATTCGCCATAAGGTATACAGAGAGTAGAGTTCAAGATCAAGTAACTGCTTGCATACCACATATGTGAGAACATTTCTACAACGCAAACTAAACAGTATCTACCACCCTGTTTTATTGATAGGATGGAATGAACACTTGCATAGAGCAGTTAACTCAGTGTTGGGCACAGCCAATCATAATTCTGGGTGAGCGTTGCATCTTCTCTGTTAGAATGTGGTTCTTAAGAACCTCAGAGGCTCAAGGAAGTGTCTGTGCTGCCATGTTTTTTATTTATTTATTTATTTATTTTTGGTTTTGGGGCCACACCCAGTGGTGCTCTGGGATTACTCCTGGCTGTCTGCTCAAAAATAGCTCCTGGCAGGCACGGGGGACCATATGGGACACCGGGATTCGAACCAACCACCTTAGGTCCTGGATTGGCTGCTTGCAAGGCAAACACTGCTGTGCTATCTCTCCCGGCCCGTGTGCTGCCATGTTTATTGTGGTATTATTCATGGAAGCTAAGTAATGGAAACCACCTAAGTGTCAATCAGCAGATGAAGTGTGGAGATGCTGTGGAAGACACAGACACACAGATATAGTATTTGGTCTTCAAAAAAGGAAGAAAAATATTATTACTGCCATATCACAAATAGAGTTTATTTAGGCTAATGCTATAGTAAGAAAAGGCAGACAAAGGCAAATGTTGTATGGTATTGCTTTTCTCTGGATGCTGTTTAAAGTTCAGTTCATTGAGTGGTAAAGGATGGCCAGGGCTTGGGGGCCAAGCTAAGTATAGAGGTGGCGGTCCAAGGGACAATGTGGCAACTGGACTTGATCACACTAACTTGGAACATTAAAATGTGCTGAATAGACCAACTATCAATGTAGGCACAGAAAGAACAAGGGAAGGAACTAGAGTGATAGCCAGTAGGAAGGACATTCACCTTGCATGCAGCCCACCTGGGTTCAATAACCTACATTCTATATGGCTCCCCTAGCACCACCAGGAGTAATTCCTGAGTGCAGAGCAAGCAGTAAAAGTTGAACATCACAGAGGCCAGAGAGATAACACAGTGGTAGGGCATTTGCCTTGCATGTGGTTGACTTAGGAGAGACACAGTTCAATTCCTGGCATCCCATATAGTCCCCTAGTCTGCCAGGAGTGATTTCTGAGTGCAGAAGAAAGAAGTAACCCCTGAACACAGCTGTATGTGGCCAAAAAACAATGAATCAATCAATAAATAAAAAGTTTATAAAATAAAAAACAGCTGAACATCATGAGGTGTGGCCCCCAAACAAATAAACCAAACTCAAACAGAAAGAAAGAACAAGGGAAATGAGTTATGGGGAAGTGGTCATTCATAAACTCAATGGCAAAATCCTTTTAAGCTATATCCATCAAGTCATCATAGATGATATTTGAAACCTATTAGCATCTTATTAGTTGTAGTTAGTGCTACAACAATAAAGTCTAAAAATATGTCTTTTTAGAAGATATAATACCCAAATGTTGCCTGAATGATGCAAAATAATACTAGTGGTTCAGAGTGCTCCAAGTTATTCTAACTATATGGAGTTAATAAATTATTTGTCTTCACTACAGTGCTCTTAATTTAAGGGTATGTTTTAGATGTAGGAAAGAGAATATATGTGGAAGAAGAGAATTGTGATGACAAGGAATAATGCAATGTACAACTATAGTAAAACTAGACCATGCACTACAAACTAATACAACTTAATACAATGCAATAAAATCAGTGGCATTAGTATATTCTCAGATGCTAGTATAGTAGCAAAGGGGGCAATGATTAATTCCCTATAGAGAAGAGAAAGTTGTCCCCACCCCCACCCCAGGGTCCAGCTATGATGTCATGGGAAATACCAAGCATTCTTGAGCGGTATACAATGCGCCAGCTCTTGGGCAAAGGTTTGTGAAGGGTGGAAGAGGTAAGTCCTTTGAAAATCCTGTTTTCATCAGTTGTAATAGGCTTCAGCCCTATGTGAAATCAGACCCTGTTTTGCCTCCCAGGGCCCCGGGACCCCAGCTTCCCTTCGCATGTCTCGCGGATTTGCATCTCAGCGGGCCATCACACTGGGGTCAGCCACAGAGACCACTGTTCGGAAATGATGGATGCTTTTCCATCCTCCCAAGCTGGGGGTTTCTCTGCAGCCAACAAACATGCACTGTGGATGGCACATTCCTCCAGCACCTCACAGAGAAGGGAGTAGTGTGTTGGTATCTAGGGACATGCTTTGCAGTCTGTATACTTTGTACGTAAGCTGTAAATAGATTTGGGGCTATTATTCCTGTATTAAAATATATTAAAAACAGGGTCAGTGGTGGCATCCTCCAAAGTCACACCTGTGCTTTAGGAATCCTGTCCTACAGCTATATTATAAGAAATATATGTATATTTCCACAGAATCTCTGTTCTGGAGCCCAGAGAGATAGTTCAGTAGGAAGGGTGCTTGCTTTCTGTGCAGTTGATCCTGGCACCCTATATGGTACCTCAAATCCCACCAGGAATGATTTATGAGCACAGAAACAGGGATAAATCCTGACAGAAGTAAAAACATAGGTTGTACCCTCAAAACAAAATAAAGCAAAAGAATGTCTGTTCTACTACTATTGCTCACTACATGGAACAATGTCATAGATAAACTGATTACCAGATTTCATGTAGTTTTACACAAAACATGTTGTTGAATCTTACACATTCTTAGCTTTTATAATTATTTTATAGAAGAGAAAACTGGGAACTGAAAAACCGTATCACCTGTTTAAGGTAATACAACTAAAAGGTGGGAGATAGAACCAATGTCTGAAAATGACTACTTAGCTCCTTAGGCCTGACCCCTCACAATCCTACTCCTTACCCATGTCCCCAAAACCAGTGTGTCTTGTCCTATACTCTTGAGGTACAAATATCTCCCATGTTGTCATGTATTTATTATGTCCTTATCAAATAGATGCCCAAACACTGGCACATTTTGTCCTTAAAGACCAGGGACTGGAGAGTTAGTACAACGAGAAGGTCCTGCCCATGTATGTGTCCTATCCAGGTTCAATTCCTGGTACCACATGATTCCCCTCACCAGCATTGCCAGTGTCACTTTTGACTCACCAGTACCTTGAGTCCTATCATTGAATCTGTGTTCTGGTTGGCTAAGAATCACTAGTGGGGTCCCCAACCTTCCCAAGCACCACTTGTCTATGAGAAGCAAAGGTTTGACTTCATCTCCAGCATGACCCCCATCCACCCATTGCCCAAACAAATGCTCCATTCACAGTTCCCCAAGATGACAATTTGGGTGGTATGCTAGTTCTCCACTGCACCCCAACTGGGACTTCCAAAGCCAAGAGTTGGGGGGGGCAGAAATGAGGACGCACACAGCAGACCTGACTGGGAGCCCTGCGCCACATCTTCCTGAGATGAGAGTAGAGTCTGGTCCCCCAGACCCTTACTGGTGACTGAAATCAAAGACAGGGGGAAGACAAGGGAGCTAGGAATTAAGTGAGACATCGACAGACCAATGATTTAGTGGCTGAACTCAGGAGCTAAACCAGAAGCAGCACTGACTTGGAATGAGCCTGGCATGTAGTGTCAAGGACACACACGCCACTTGTTCTTCATACGTGCATATTAGCAGGTCACTGTTGGGTAACAGAACACCTGCCAATCTTCCTCATGAGAAGGAAGAAAGGATGAGCCAAGGGGGAGCTAGGAGTGGTGTTTGGGTTACTAGAATGGACTACAGTAGGTTACTAAGGGAATCCAGGCAGAACATGATGGATGATGAGCTGAGATTCCATGTCACACCTTCAACTCAGAGCTTGTTCCCTGGCCTCAGTGCCAAGGTCGAATTCTTACCCTATCCTGTTTCAGGAAAAAGACAGCCGGGGAGGGTGAAGAACAGCTGCCTTAGCCTCATAAAAGATGGGTCTCTTGCCCCCCACTGCTTCAGGAAGAAGGGAACGAATCCGTTGGTTCTAGGTGGAAATAAAGCAAATTTAGCTAAGATGGCGTGGAACCAGAGAAAAATGTTACCCAGGATCATTTGGAAATCAAGTTTAACCCAGCCAGAGATCCGTTACCAATTTCTTGGACAATTAATCTGGCTCTGAGCCACTTATATTTCTCCAGGCTCAGTTTCCTTGGCTATAAAATGAAAGTAGTAACAGCACAAAATCCTTAAGAACCTCTATGTTTGTTTGTTTATTTTTTAAATCAGTCCTGGAGGTTGGAGAGATGGTACAGGGGTTAAGGTGAATGCCTGGCATGATGCCAACCATGATTCAATCCCTGAAACCACAAGGTTACCTCCAACCCCAGCATCATGAGTGCAACCCAGGAACCCCAACGCACTACCAGTCTGACCCAGGGAACTCCTGTCATTTTAGGATCAGAACCACATCCTGAGATGCTTGTGTTTAAACTCCCATATGATTGACCCAGAATCACTGGAAAGACTGCTGGCTTCCTGAGCATCTCTTGGAAAGTCACAAAAATAAAAATTTGAAATTACAGTGCACTGAAACACAGAAAGGGGTGAAGAAAATGAACTCTACTGTATTATTATTGCCTGGGGTTTATTTGGGGTGTCCATAACCTGTGATGCTCAGTGCTTACGCCTAGCTCTATGCTCAAAGATCACACCTAGAGAAGCTAGGAGGACCATACGAGGTGGGGATTAAACCAGGGTGGGCTACAAGTAAAGCATGTACTTTCTTTGTTGTCCTATTATTCCTACCTCTCTACTATCTCACTGTTCTTTCCCCCAGATGACTCTTAGCCTTCTCACTAAACTGTTCTTCCAACCTGGCTCTCTTAACAGCTTCCATTCTGCTCTTTTTTTCCCCCATAGTTCTCATTGGGTATCCCAAAACAGGCTCTTCTCCCTCTCTATTTATTTCTGCAACTCAGAGACTGCTGCCCAGATAGATACTTCAGGGTCCTGCTTCTGAACTCCTGTCTGTGCTGGTCTACTTCCAAGAAACCCCTGTGCTCCCCCATTCATGCATGACTCCCTCAGGGCTACTCCAAGACAGCCTAGTACCAAGCCTGGGACCCACTTGTAGAGCTGAGACCATTAGGCAATAGGTGCATTTGTCAGATTCTGGCCCGGTCACCAGAAATGGTTGGCCTGCTGCTAGCACCCTCTGTTAGGATGAACTCCAGGTCACTTCAGACTCAGCTAGAAACTCTTCTGTGATGGCTGCAGGGGCAGAGGAAATAAAGACAGAGTGTCTGCCTATGGACCATATCTGCTCCAAAGGTAATTTCACCCTTTAGGGTACTTGTTGAATTTTATGGGTCACCTTTCTTTATTCCAATTCTCATCAATGATAGATCCTCTCTTCCTTCAGGCACAACTGGGACTTTGACCTCACCTGAAGACCTATTTTAATTGACATTTAAATGGTTTTCTTTTCCTTTTTCTTTTCATTTTTCCCACATGAAAAAAAATGGGCAAGAAATTGAGACTTCAATAAAGGCCTGATTATGGCAACATCTACACACTGTATTTTTCTGGTTCAAGGAAGAGGTGAGGAAGAAGAGTGGACTAAAACTCTGAGAACACTCTAGAACCACAGATTCTCTCTGGGAAAAAAAAAAACTCAAAAAAGGGAGATCTAAGTTGAAATTTGAAAGAAAGGTATGATGGGTAGTTGTGTGCCCACACTGATATAGCATGTGTGAGGAGAGGAGGTTGTTCCTGACAGAGAAGATGCCACCACCACAAAGACATGTGGGATGGAGGAAAATGTTACAATCATGGGCTTTTAGAGACCAGCTTCCTTATCATCTCTGCTCTTCAGTCACCTCATCTCTGGAAGGGGCCACAGAACAAATACTGCCTCCACAAAAAGAGTTTTGTAGAATCCGACCCCTCTCTCTGGTAAGCAATAAAAACAAAATGGCTGAGGTAGTTGGTCAAAAAAGCATGTTTCAAAATGGCAGCCCCTAGGGCCCAGAGTGGTGGCAGGCAGAGAAAGGAGGAAAGATGGGAAAGTGCCTTCCTCTGTTCCTTTTCACCTAGGGTTGGTAGAGACACAGCACCAAACTATATGTCAACCCCAAATGAGCTGTATCTGTCCAGCTAGAGAGAATAGAAGAGTCCCTTCAAGACTGGGTTTAGAAGTAGACAACACAGGAAAAGAGAAATCCCATTATGCAGGTACTGTTTGTGTTTCAGCATGATGTAGAAAGGCCCAGTTCTCTGCTCAGCTCATGTTTGGGGTACACAGGGTTTGAGAGCCAGGAAAGCATCATTTTCTGTGTTATCTTGAAGCCTAACTCCACCTCAGGGTCCATGGTTCCAGTCTGACCAGCAACAGAGCCTAGGAGACAAAGGGCAATGCTTAAGAACACAGAGCCTGGAGCCAGTCTGTCTGAATCCAAGTCATATAACCAAATCATATATTCATATCCTAATCATGCCAACCTCCTAAGGTTGTAGAAGGATTAAGAGAGCAAACAGATCTTTATTACTTAGGACACAGCTTAGAACTTAGTCAACATAGTGCCATCCTTCTGCCTCACCAGCTTTGGGATAGTCAAAGCTCAGGAGGTGAAGGAATGAATGAGTTCATAAATGAATTGCTTTCAGTCCAAGAGTGATGGAGTATGCCTTCAATTTTTACCTTGGGAAATTCTCCAAAATCCCTTTATTAGTGAGATGTTTACTGAATTCTTGATGATTACTCTTGACCTCATCTAGCTGGACCCCACTTTTTATCCCACTCCACAAACCATTGAAGGATTGCTTGGCCTATGAGTAGCATGCCGAGTGGAAATAGGACAGAGTAATGAGAACTGTTTGATTTTGTTGCAATGCCAGCTGCATCCAATCCTGCCAGCATCCCTGGAGGAGGTTCTCTTCAACCACAATCTTCAGAAGAGTCAGGGTGATTTATAAAAGTTGTCTGTTGCTGTGTTGAGATTAAGAGCATTGCATCAGAACTGTGTTGTCCTTCCACTGGTAGATCTGTGTTAGGTGACCTGGTACAGGTTGTGAAAAATCCTCTGGACCTCCAGACTCTTATTGGATATACCCAGAATGTAATTCCTTCCAGGATCTCCATTGTAGAGACCACCCTCTAAATATGAAAGTTTAACCTCTCTTTACAGAGCTCTGAGATCCTCAGAGCAACTCACTGTCATAGATCATGAACTAGCTCTACCCAGAATGGACCATGTGGAGACTTGCCATGAGGCTTCTGGGTCTCTCTCGATTGCCTCAGTCAAATTCCAGAGGGAATTACAGGTAGTTGGGGAGGTCTTGGTTTTGCATTAGCTTCTCCCTAAAGGCTCAGGAGAGAAATGAGGATAAATTCTCCTCAAAGGGTTGTGAGAAAGGACTAAGATTTGGTCCCCACAGCCCAGTCCGAGAGTGGGCTCATCAGTGGGTCCCCACGTGAGAATTGGAGCTTCAAATAATCAGCTGGTATTTGATGGGAGACTAAAGGCTTAGCTGCCACCACAATCCTTGTGAAGGTTCAAGAGTGCCATTGTGGAGGTAAGTGGGGGAGTTGTGAATCAGGTACATGCTTCCAGGAAGCCTTTCTTCCTCCATGTCTCTCTCTCTCTCTCAGCACCCCCTGGCCTCCCCAGTTTACAAATGAAAATTAGCTGATGGACTGGTCTTCCCTGATTGCCGACACCTCTTTGAGTTTCCTCAGAACAAACAAATTCTGTCCACGGTTCTTGTTTGTTTTCTTCCTTCTGCTGAGCATTCCCTGGAGTGATCTTGAGCAAGGGGTCAGGCTCATGGAGGACCTGCCCCAGAGACGGTTAGGTTTTGATGAGTCCAGGGGTCTACACTGGCTCTCATACACACACACCAAATACACACACACTCACACGCACCCATGCCTGCATCATATATCCACACCTATACCACACACAAGCACAAATACACAACACACATAGAGACAAACACACATATCACACCATACACACAGATACAAACACAGCATGCACAGACACATGTACTATGTAAGTAGACAACTCAACATTGCACACAGACACAACCCCACCATAGACATACACAAACTCATACGTACCACACCACACCAAAGACACACAGGGAGACATGCACTTACACCACACAGACATAAAGACACACAACCCATACTATATATATACACACAAACATACATATATACCACCACAGATGTACTTATAACACACACAGACATAGACATATCCAGAGATAAGCATACAGAGACATCCACTCTTCATATAGGCACACTCACACATGGACATATCATAGACACACACAGATACATAGACCAGACAGACACACATGCAAACAAGCACACAGAGGCAGCCATACAGACACATATGTCCAGACATATAGAACACACATCAAAACCAGACACAGCCCACATAGCCTTGCCCCCTGTTTTCTCCCCACAGAGAGTTCTCTCAAAGTTTCCTTTTCTGACTGGATCTGAGAGGCATGTTGGGGGAGTGGAACAGGTAAAGCCCTGCCTAAGGATGGGCTGATCAAAAGCTGGGAGGGAAGAGGTTTATTTTTGAAAGATTTATAGGAAAGTTTTATAGGAACAACTGCCTGTGTCTTATGTAATATAATAAAATATAATAAAAATATTTAAAATATAATAAATACAATAAAAGTCAGAAGTTCCTCACCAAACCTTCAACTCTGTACCCCAAAGTGAATAAATTGTGACAGTATGTACCCATTTATTTGTTCAACAAATATTTAGAGGATGCCTCCCAAGGGCCAGCCAGTGTTCAAAATTTGGGCGTGTAGTGGTGAAGAAAAGCACACACTGATAAGTTATTTTTTGGCAGCCTCAAGCTAAGAGGCACCTATTGTAAACTGAGGAGAGTCTGCACCACCTTTGAGGCCACCCTTTGTATCCAAAAAGTTTTCTTGACATCTTCCCCCATTCACTCCTGTGTGTTCTAATGATATGAACTGACGATTAATTGGCATTGAATTCATTCTCAGTATTGGGAATCTCAAGTGATCTCGAAACTGAGTTTAAGCAATAAAATTTCTAGGACAAAGATCAAGGGAACCTGACAGGAATTGCAAACATAGCTAAAGATATGGGCATGAATGGTTGCTTTGATATCGTCCCTGTCTTACTCCATCTCTCCATAAGGTGAAGTAAAAGGGGAGTTCAATGACAGGTGGCATAAAGTCATACTTGACAGAGTAAGCCTGATTCACTGGGTGACAATAACCAAGTTGTATATTTGGTTCTGTCATGAGTCCATGCCTCTCTGAAAAATCACTCTTGTTAGAGTGAACACTGAGTAAAAGCAATTGGATGAAAGAGACTGAATGAATGATGGAAGGATGCTGAGTGATGGTTCAATATATGGGAAAGTAGACAGGGATTAGAAAAAAAGATGAGTAGATGGGTGGGTGAATGGTGGGTGGATAAATACATAAGAGGATGAATTTATGGGTAAGTGAGTGGAGGGATGAAGAGAGGGAGGGATGGAGGGAAGGATGGAGGGAAGGATAGATGCATAGATAGATAAATGGGTGGATAGATAGCTGGGTAATTGATGGCTGGCTGGTTGGATAGCACAAAAAGGGGATAAGTATACGTTTATACATTAAAAAATGAAGGTGTGAGTGAGTAAATGAATAAATTCACGATGACAACAGAAGAAATAAAGGTGCACATGGGAATTAAAAAAACAGTAAAAGGATGGATGGGTCTCTAGATAAAAACCAGCAGTCAAATTTACACTTAACAATCAGCAGCTAACTACAAAGACACCAAAATAGCAAGCCAATGAATTGATTATAGAGTCCTCTGAAGATGTCTTTTAATAAACTTCGCATTCAACACCGTAATTCAATTTTCCACACTGCTTCTCAAAGGTCCCCCGGAACAGATCAGTGATCTGAGGGACAACTTCAGGCCTTAATGATCCATACTCCAAGCCTGTCGTGTCCCAGTGAGTGCCTGGAAGAGAGATGAGCACATCAATTAATTTCTAGAAGAGATACATGTGTCTAGGAGCCAGATTTATCCCATGAAGCCCTACAAATACCAACATCCATGGCTTAGCATCTCCAACAGAAAGAAGGCCAATGTCAGGAAGGGGTGCTTGGGGGCCTAGAAAATGACTCCTTCATGAGGCCTTGCTCCTGGCTACACTTGCTCTGGACTGATTGTTGCAATGGCCCCACCTTTGGTAATGAGAAGCCCTATCCAGCTCTGTAGGTGAGACAGAAAAGAGTTTCCAAAAGCATCAGAAATTAGTGAAATCCCTGCTGTGGAGCTGACAAGCTGCTGCTGTGAACCTCCATGCCTCGAAGAGCTCCTGACTGCACAACAAGGGTGAGCTGACCCCCCTCATGAAGGACTGAAAGATCTATTTTAAGGCAAGACAAACTAAGAGACACACCAAAGTCCTACATAAAGATGACACTATATTCCATGACAATTATCTCTCTCAACATCAATGGACTAAGTGCACCAGTTAAGAGACACAGAATGGCAAAAATGGATCAAAAAGCTGAATCCAAGATTCTGCTTCCTACAAGAAATATATCTGAGCAGATCAGAACAAACAAAAACTCAAAATCAAAGGTTAGAGAAAAATCATCCAAGCAAACAACTCTCTTAAAAAGCTGGAGTGGCCATATTAATATCAGATGACACAAGACTTAGACTTAAAAAGTTAGAGGGAACAAAGATGGTCATTTCATAATAATCAAGGGATATGTACAACAGGAAGAAATCACACTCCTAAACATATACATACCCAATAAGGGACCAGCAAAATATTTAATACAGTAGTTGACAAATTTGAAAGAAGACTTCAATAGCAACACTATAATAGTGGGAGACCTCAACCACCCTGCCACTCCTTGACAGTACAGCCAGGCTGAAACTCAACAAGAATATACCAGCTCTGAAAGGAGAAATGAAAGAAAGTGGCCTACTAGATATACATAGGGCTGTCTACCTCCAGAAAACTGGATACTCAATCTCCTCCAATGCACATGGTTCATTCTCCAGGAGAGATCTCATGCCGGACCATAAAACATACCTCCATAAAAAAAGGTACCTCCATAAAGAGGATAGAAATTGTATGGACTACCTTCTTAGATCACAATGCACTGAAATTGATTGAACTACAAAGGTACACAGAGGAAAAACTTTAACACCTGGAAATTAAACGGCTCACTACTGAACAATCAGTGCGTCAGAGATGAAATCAAAGAAGAAATCAAATAATTCCTAGAAACAAATGTGAACAAAGACACAAATGATCAGAATTTGTAGAACACCGCAAAAGTGGTACTAAGAGCAAAATTTATAAATTTACAAGCACACATCAGGAAAGAAAGGACCAACATTAATAATTAAATGACACAGCTTATAAAATTAGAAAGTGATCAACAAAATGAGCCAAAAATAGGTAGGCAGAAGTAAATAACAAACCTTAGAGCAGAAATTAATGAAGTAAAAATTAAAAAAACAACCCAAAAGATCAATAAAGCAAAAGTTGGTTCTTTGTAAAAATAAACAAGATCTATGGGGCTGGAGAGATAGCATGGAAGTAAGGCATTTGCCTCTTATGCAGAAGGTCAGTGGTTCAAATCCCAGCATCCCATATGGTCCCCTGAGCCTGCCAGGAGCAATTTCTGAACATAGAGCCAGGAGTGTGACCCAAAAAACAAAACCAAAAAAAACAAAACAAACAAACAAAAAAACCAAGATCTATAAACTACTAGTAAAACTCACAAAGAAAAGGAGAGAGAGAAACTTAATAAATTGAACTAGAAATGAAAAGGGGGAGATCCATACAGATACTACACTACAGAGATTTAAAGGGTAATCAGAGACTACTTTGAGAAACTCTATGCCACAAAACATGAGAACCTAAAAGAAATGGATAAATTCTTGAACTCTTATAATCTTCCATGGTTGAACCAGGATGATTTAGCATATCTAAACAGACCCATCACTAATAAGAAAATTAAAATGTTAATCAAAATCTTCCCAAAAACAAAATCCCAGATAGGTTAACTAATAAATTCTTTCAAACCTTTCAAGAGGACATACTACCAATACTTTTCAGGCTCTTCCAGGAAATTAAAGAAACAAAAACATTTCCAATAATTTTTTGAACCTAACATTACCCTGATACCAAAAACAGACAGAGATTCTGACAAAAAGAAAACCACAGACCAATATCCCTAATGAATACAGATGCAAATCTCCTCAACAAAATCCTATCAAATAGTATCCAGATCAAGAAGGTCAGACACCATGACCAAGTAGATTTCATTCTAGGAATGCAAGGATATATATATATATATATAACATACATAAATCAATCAACAAAATACACCATATTAACAAAAGAAAAATCATATGATCATATCAATAGATATAAAGAAAGCATCTAATAAGGTCCAACACCTATTCATGATAAAAATTCTCAACAAGATGGGAATGGAAAGAACTTTTCTCAATATAATCAAGGCCATTTACCACAAGCTCATGACAAATATTATATTTAATGGAGACAAACTAAAAGCCTTCCCTCTAAAATATGGTACAAGACAACACTGCCACCTCTTGCCACTTCTATTTCATGTAGTACTAGAAGTACTTGCCATAACAATTAGGTAAGAAAAAGATATCCAGATAGAAAAGGAAGAAATCAAGCTCTCATCATTTGCAGATGACATGATACTATATTTAGAAAACCCTACAGTCTCTATTAAAAAGCTTCTAGAAACAATAGATTAATACAGCAAAGTGTCAGATTACAAAATTAACATACAAAAATGGACTTTTTATACACAAATAATGATAGAGAAGAAATGAGTCTTAAAAGAAAACAACTGCGAGCTGGCGAGGTGGCGCTAGAGGTAAAATGTCTGTCTTGCAAGTGCTAGCCAAGGAAGGACGGTGATTCAATCCCCTGGCGTCCCATATGGTCCCCCCAAACCAGGGGCAATTTCTGAGCGCTTAGCCAGGAGTAACCCCTGAGCATCAAATGGGTGTGGCCCCCCCCAAAAAAACAACAACAAAAACAATTGCATTCACAATAGTGCCACAGAAACTCAAATACCTTGGAGTCAACTTAACCAAAGAGGTGAAGGACTTATAGAAAAAAAACTACAAAACCTACTTCAAGAAATAAAAGAAAAAAAAGAGGACACAAAGAAATGGAGACACATACTCTGTTCATGGATGGGGAAGATTAAAATTATTAAAATGACAACATTTCCAAAGCATTATACAGATTTAATGCAATTTCTCTAAGTACACCCATGACATTCTTCAAAGAAGTGGATCAAACACTATTGAAATTCAGTTGGAACAATAAATACCCATGAATAGCTAAAGCAACCCTTAGTAAAAGGAAAATGGGAGGCATCAATTTCTCCAACTTTAAATTGTATTACAAAGCAGTAGTCATTAAAACAGCATCGGTATCAAAATAAAGACAGACCCTCAGATCAATCATAGACTTGGTATTCTGAGAATGTTCCCCAGACATACAATCAATTTATTTTTGGTAAAGGGGCAAGAAATGAAAACTGAAGTAAGTAAAACCTCTTCAACAAGTGATGTTGAGACAACTGGTCAGTCACATGCAGAAAATGTGAACTCGGACCTCCATCTAACACCATGCACAAAGGTCAAATTCAAATGAATTAAAGACCTTGATATCAGACTTGGAACAATAAGGTATATAGAAGAATGCATATGTAAAACACTCCATGACATTGAGACTATAGGTTTCATGAAGGAAACACCACTATCCAAACAAGTGGTAGCAGAGATAAACAAATGGGACTATATTAAACTGAGAAGCTTTTGCACTCAAGAGAAAACTGTGACTGGGATTACAAAAGATAACCACAGAATGGGGAGAAACGATTCACCCAATCAGATAAGAGGCTAACATATAAGATATACAAGGTATTGACAGGACTTAACAAGTAAAAAACATCAAAAAAATATCCCCTATCAAAAAAATGGGGGAAAAGAAATGAACAGACAATTCCTCAAATAAAAAATACAAATGGGCCAAAAGGTACATGAAAAAATGCTCCACATCATTAATCAATGGGGGAGATGCAAATCAAAACAACAATGAAGTACCATCTCACTCCACAGAGACTGGCACACATCACAAGATCAAGAACAATCAGTGCTGACAGAGAGATGGGAGAAAGGAACTCTCATTCACTGCTGGTGGAATGCCCTCTAGTCCAGTCTTTATGGAAAACAATATGAAGATTCCTCAAAAAACTGGAAATTGAGCTCTCATATGATCCAGCAATACTATTCCTAGGGATCTACCCTAGGAACACAAAAACAGAATACAAAAATGCCCTCTGCATGCCTATTGCAGGGCTATTTACAATAGCCAGAATCTGGAAACAACCCAGATGCCCAACAACAGATGAAAGGGCTAAAGAAACTCAGACATTTACATAATGGACTACTATGCAGCTGTCAAGAAAAATGAAGTCATGAAATTTTCCTCTACATGGATGAACATGGAAACTATTATTCTGAGTGAAATAAGTCAAAGGGAGAGAGATAAATATGGAAGAATCTCACCCATCTATAGAATTTAAGAAAAATAAAGGACATTATTGTAATAGCACTCAGAGACAATAGAGATGGTGGCTGGAAGGGCCAGTCCATGATATGATGCTTACCACAAATATTGGTGAGTGCAATTAGAGAACTAAGTACACGAACAACTATCATGACAATGATACTGAGTGAGAGAAATAGAATGGCTGTCTGGAATACAGAGTATAGGGGAGGAGGGAGATGAGGCACACTGGTGGTGGGAAGGTTGCACTGGTAAAGGGGATTGTACTCTTTTATGACTGAAACTCAACTACAAACATGTTTGTAGCCATGGTGCTTAAATAAAGATATTAATAAACAACAACAACAAATGAGAAATGATCATCACAAAAAAAAAAAAAAAAGAGGAAGAAAGAAATTAGCGAGTGCCTCTAAAGGGGCAATGCACTGCCGGGCTCTGTCCCAGCTTGTCCATCAGGCCCCTTTGACCTGACCAGGAGTCACTAGGTCTCCCCTTCCCCACTATCCTGAGGCCCAGCCCTCAAAGGCCATCAGTCAAACAAACCACCTCAGGGCCCATCAACACAACTTCCAAGGCAAACAAACAGTGTCCAGGAAGGTCAACAGCCAGGAGCCAAATGCCATTAAGATGAGGGCTTTCTGGGCGGAAAGATAGCATGGAGGTAAGGCGTTTGCCTTTCATGCAGGAGGTCATCCAGTTCAAATCGGAGTCCCATATGGTCCCCCGTGCCTGCCAGGAGCAATTTCTGAGCCTGGAGCCAGGAATAACCCCTGAGCACTACCGGGTGTGACCCAAAAACAAAACAAAACAAAAACAAGATGAGGGCTTTGTCAGCAACTCCACCACCACCTCTTAGCTCCCAGAACAATGGTAGCATCCTTCTAAGGTTAGTAGTGCTGGTGAGGCGAGGAGCAAACAGCTGCTCTCAACCAAGTATTTTGCAGGTCTCAGTTTCCCCCCCAAAGAGCTAGAGAAGCTATGGCAGGAAAAAAAAAAAAGCTGAGTCTCAGGAAGGGTAAAGCACTTGCCCAAGGTCACATGGCTAACAAGTCGCCTGATAAAAATCCAACTGGAGGCCTTTGACTTTCAAAGCCATCTATACATTGATTTCACCTGTGAACTGCAAGGATTATCAAATGGGGGACAGTTTCCTTTCCACTGCCCCCCTCCCCCACCCTCTCCAGTTTTGTCTTCTTAGTGAAAAAGAAAATTCTGGAAACAGGAGGAAGGCAGGCTTTTTTTTTTTTTCAGTGTCAGAGTAAGGAATGTGAGGAGAAAGAAAATCAGCAGAAATACAGGAGAGAGGTGTGGGGAGTCCCTAAAGGGCCAGGCGAACAAATACACCCCTTCTTGCTTCTAATGTGCATTGTGCAGTGGAGGACTAGAAGGAATTTGCCACAGAATTGCAGAAGCATTGGAATTCAAAGGTGAGGGAAAGAGATGTTGGAGAACCCTATGGGTGGAGATTAGGGGTTGAGGGGTTTGGATCATTTCCTTAATGGTTCCATGCTTCTAATGTGCATTGTGCAGTGGAGGACTAGAAGGAATTTGCCACAGAAATGCAGAAGCATTGGGAATTCCAAAGGTGAGGGAAAGAGATGTTGGAGAACCCTATGGGTGGAGATTAGGGGTTGAGGGGTTTGGATCATTTCCTTAATGGTTCCATGAGGGACTTCCAGGATAGAAGATATGCTGCTATTGAGATTGGAAACTCAAGAAGATGGTGTTCAATAAAAGCAGAAAGAGGGGCCAGAGTGGTGGTGCGAGCCATAAGTGTCCTGCTTTCCCATGCTAGGCCTAAGACAAACTGAGTTTAATCCTCTAGCATCCCATATGGTCCCCAAAACCAGGAGCAATTTCTTGAGCTCATAGGAGCCAGGAGTAACCTTTGAGTGTCACAGATGGTGGCCCAAAAACCAAGAGAAATAAAAATAAAAATAAATAAAAGCAGAGAAACTGTGTGTGTGTGGTGTGTGTGTGTGTGTGTGTGTGTGCGCGCGCAGCGCCAATTGCGCGCCAGCGCTTCCGCATTGCATGCGTATTGGGCCAAGTTGCTTGCATGCATGCACATGCAAAGACCATTGGCACAAAGTAGTGAGGTCCAGGGAAGTGACCCTTTGAAGCTTGAGAGGTTAAGAGACTCAACTCCCACTTGGTCCTCAAAGGACTGAGTAGACTCAGAGAAGGTTCTAGAACCTTCTGGAAGAAAGCACAGGATGCTCAGTTACTTAGGAACTAACCCCTGAAACAAAGGTGGCGCTTAGGGATAATCACCTCACTGGATTCCCCAGGAACAGAGGGCAGCCCCCGTCCACATGCACCTTATACTCACATACATTTACATATTAACACAAACATATTCATTCACATATATTCACACACATGTAGATAAACCTCATAATACACATTACATGCACAGTCACACAGCTACATATTCTCTCACACACATGGTCTTTCTCTCAGGGATCCCCCACCCCATGATGGATCCATATAGATCCATCTATCAAGATCAGACCATCTAGCCCAATTTGAGACCCCTTAAGGGACCCTTCTTGGCTCCCAAATTATCCACAAGGCACTCTTGTACCAGAACACTTTGTGAGTTTCTTCTTTCCCATCCACTTTGCTGTCAAACACATTTATTTCCAAAGGCAGTTTTGGGTGTCATTGAAAATCCAGGCTCCTTACATTTCCAATATTGGGGGATTCTAACTTGTTAGATTACTGGTTCTACCCTAATCAATATTTGTATTCCACCCTAGGGTGTGGATCTGGTGTTGGGATTATTGGGTTTTATTCCCTCCTTGGTGATTCCTCTCCCACCCTAGGGCATGGCCTGGTTCTTGTCAATAAAAAGTGTCTGAGGAAAGCAGGAGCTTGTTCTTTGGTCTTCCACCACTAAGGCTCTAGAGCTGCTTTCCTTCTTTTTGGGGGAGTGCTCACACCCAGTGGTCACTCGAGGCTACTCCCTGGCTGTGTCTGTCCTGAGTCAACCATATGCAAGGCAAAATGCCCTACCACTGTGCTACCACTCTGACCTCGTGCTTTCCTTCTTAGGAACAGAAGGCTTATGTGGTGGGGATTCCTTGCTTGGGTGCTGGAATTTCCTGAATTTGTTCTTGTACCTCTTCACTGTAATGGATTATTTCCTGCATCAACATTTGCTTCTAGACCCACATCTCTCCAGTGTTCTGGTGTTTTGAACTAAGAGGACCTTTAATTCAAGTACTAACTGAGTATCTCCAAAAGGGTTTGAGCCTAAGGGACACCCACTTTCCTATTCTCCAGATTAAGGGGGTGATGAGTAGAGGATCAAGTCACGTAGCAGAGCAAACTGGGATTTATTGCTCACTAGAGAAGGAAATCCAGGGCCTGGTTGCTCTATGACTCTGCATAATAAACTATGGCCAACTGTTCTTTTCCTTGTACAGCCAGCAGCTCTCTCAGAATCAGTTGGTCTTGGAAACTCACTGAGGATGAGATGGGGTCCATTTTGGGTCCCAAATCATGCCAAGTATCAGCTTTCTAGAATAATTGTTTTCCAGAGGGTTGAATAATGTCCAGCCAAAGTACCCCACATATAGCTTACAATAAGAAATTGGTGGGAGAAAAGCAATGTTCGCTCTATATAAATTCTATAAGACAGAAAGTCTGAGTGTCCCTATGACATCTTATAAAAAAGATATTTTGAGGAATTGGGGTGACCTGACAAGACCCTGAGTTTGATTTCTTGGCACCGTAATCCTGCCTCCACAAGGAACAGCCTGGTAGACTCCAGTTTCATCAGGAGTTTGACGTTGTTCCAACGTCGGTTGAGAATAGCCCTGCAGGGCCCTAAGTACAATTGTATAGGTCCCCTACCACATATGCACAAAGATATTTTGGAGAGCAAGACCACAGTCTACTGTTTTAATTACTTGGTTTCTTGATCATCCAACTTGAAGCAGAAGCCTCATGCCCCAATCCTGAGGGATTGGGGAGCACAGGTCTTGAAAGCAGAACACTGACCATGGAAGTAAATACCGCACAGATGAAGGGAATAAAATAGGTTCAGAGAAAATCCACCACACAAAAGCCTTGCACTCATTGCAAGAGATAGCCACAGGCAGGATAGACTAAGCTTGGGAAAAGAAACTGAAGGACGGTTTCTTCTTAGACCGCAAAGTCTTTACTGGGAAGGAGAGAAGACCACTCCCATGGATGGAGAACAGTAGATAGGGGTGAGGGACCAATCCAGAGGTACTTCCCAGTCCATACCAGCACAAGCAAAGAAGAATTACCCTAGATATAATGAAAAACCAGTTAATTCCCACAATCACTGTTTTATTATTAGCTGTTGTTATTCTTCAGTGATCTCTAGGAATTAGACCATAGCCCACTCATGCATATAGGGTGAAGAGAAGCATTTGCAGGGGTCATGTTTACCTGGGTTGCAAGGGAATCAGGTCTATCCAGGTCATCCACTGGAGGAACCTGTCTCTCCTTTCACTAGATCACGGGGCCACCTTTGGCTTTTGCTGATCCAGTCCTCTGTGTCCAGAGAGAAGTGAGTCTCTCTCTCTCTCTCTCTCTCTCTCTCTCTCTCTCTCTCTCTCTCCTCTCTCTCTCTCTCTCTCTCTCTCTCTCTCTCTCTCTCTCTCTCTCTTTGGTTTTTGGGTCACACCCAGCAGCGTTCAGGGTTACTCCTGGCTCTATGCTCAGAAATAGCTCCTGGCAGGCTTGGGGGACCATATGAGATGCCGGGATTCAAACCACCATCCTTCTGCATGCAAGGCAAATGCTCTACCTCCATGCTATCTCTCTGACTCTAGAAGTGACTCTTGTGATCCCAGTTTTTCCTCCCAATTGGCTTCTGAGTAGGTAACACTGGGCATAGGAAAGACATTTAAGATGGGGCTCAACCTACACAATACCCCAAGACCTCAGAACACCAGTACAAAAGTGTTTTTTGAGGACAGCTGACCAGGGCCACATCCTTTCCTATGTAGGACTGGCAGAACGCTGCCCCCACACTACCATTCACCAATGGACATCAAGGCATTAGCTTGGCCAGGGCCCCTTGGATCCAAGGTTTAAGTCCTCTGAGGAGGTGCCTTCAAGAAACACAGAATAAAGTTGGAGAGATAATGCAGAGGAAAGGGCACTTACTTGCATTGCACAATGCCAACCTGAGTGTTGGAACCTAAATTCTGAGCAGAAGAGGGGCCATTTTGTAAGGGACCACTATGATATAAGCCACATGCTATGGTAGTGTCTCCACAGCCAATTTCTATAGACTCTGCCCCAAGCTTCCTGGCCAAACCAAGTAGCCTATCAGGGAAGGGAGCAGTAGGAAGGTACCCCTACGCAATAGCCAATCATTTTAAGGATCATCAGAAAGCTGGAACCTCCCTATATCCTTTACCTATATAGTCTTCCTCATGACCTTGGGCAGGGCTCATCTCCTTCAGAGGATGGCCCTTCAGTGTGGCGGCCTTGTTGGCAGACGGATTAAAGTATTAAACTTTATTCCAGCTATATGGTCTCATCCTTCTACTCGGAACCCTAACAGAGTTCAATCCCCAACATCCCATAGGGTCCCCCAGCCACCTCCAGGAGTGATACCTGCTTTGCAGAGCCAGGAGTAAACCCTAGGCATTGCTGGATGTGACCCACCCCCTGGAAATCAAATACTAAAAGAAACACAGCAGGCTGGTGTGGCTCAAGACTGAAGGGGTTGGAAACAGGAGTCAGGCCCTGTCAGTTTACACCACACATGCACACACACACACACACACACACACACACACACGCATGCACGTGCATGCACGCCACACACACGCTCACCAGGAACCAGCCATTGTGCAAGGCACTTGAACTTTCTTCTTTTCCTCTTGGAGTGAGCGGAGTGATCATTTCCCCAGTAGGTCCAATTTTCTTGGAGGGTTTTGTTAGCAAGGGCGAGGGTGCAGACGGATAGATTGTTTTTTCAGGAAAGTCTATTTAAAAAAACAGAATGCCCTGATGGGATGGGGCCGGGAACAATGGGGATAGAACATACTCCCACGGGTGATGGCTTTCCCCTTCAGTTGTTTGGTGCTTTTGCTCAAATTGAAATCTGCAATTGACTGGGAATGAAGAAATCCTATGGTGATCTTGGAGGGTTTCCTCCCTCCCCTTCTTTCTTTAAAAACATACAGAGCAAGCTGGAGTGAGAGTACAGCACATTGATACTTACCATTGCACAAAGCCCATCCAACTTCTATCCCTGGCATCATGAATGAATCCAAGTAGCTCCTATCATTCCAAGCTCAAGCCAGGGTGATCCCTGAGTACAGTCATGAGTAGAGCCCTGACCCCCATTTGTCTGAGCCCTCCAAATGGTCAAGAGCTCTCAAGAGAAAAAGTGAAATCAAATCAATTCCTTGATGAATTCTCTAGAAACACCTGCCTGGGTGCTGCCAGCAGCACTTCAGAACCTACAATTCATGGGGGTGGTTCAAAGGGGTGCACAGTTAGTGGGGCCTGAGCTTGCCAGAGATTGCTTATCTGGTGGGGTGTCACTTTTAATTAACTTTGACAAATGGTTTTATCTTTCTGAGTCTCTTTCTGTCAAAATGGAATATGATCCAGTAATCCAAATTAAACAAAGAAAAAGTCATTCATTCATTCATTCATTTCCTTTCTCAAGCATGTTTTTCTCAGCACAGCCTTTGGGCCAGGCTGTGTTGGAGGTAGTCCATCCTCACTCCAGAGATACAGAGATGAAGGGGTCCTGTTCCAGATTCTTGTTGACCAGAGACACTCCCTGCATCCAAGAATTAGGGGGAGAGCACCCCAATGTATTGTTGCCACTGTTGTTTTTCTTTCTAAGCTTTCATTGTTTCTAAGCTCTGGGTGATTCTTTGGGTGTGCTAGGGAGCTGATAATGCAGGATTGAATGGGGGCAGGACCAGCTCCCCACACCACTTTGGGGTAGGGGGGGCAAGATTCTTGGCTTGAAGGAATTCCATTCTATTTCCCTTCCAAGGATCTTTGCTGAAGGCATTAAGCCTGGGTGATGGGGGGAAAAAGGGGTGGAGCTTGCAGTCCACAGTTTTACCAGAATAAAGTCCCAGATAAGAGATTTGAGATCCTGGATAGAAATTGTGGTAGCTGGCTGCCCAGAGTGGACTGAAGGGGGAGCACAAGGGAAAGAACAGTCTGCTAGTCTAAATGGAAAGGGGGATCTTCTGTGCTGTAAAAAGATATAGAACTCTCCAGAACTCCGCCTGCTCAAATACAGAGCCTCACAGATTCCATAGTATTGGAACCAAGAGAATCTGTAAGGGAAAGATAATTCATGGTGAGCCCAGAATGGAGGAGGTCAGCTGGTCCTTCCCTACCTCACAGGCCTCAGTCTATCTTAAACATCAAGAGGAAGTTTCAGGGAACTATGTAGATATAAGATAAGCTAATTTTTTTTTGAATTTTGGCCATTCATTCATTTCTTTCTCCATCTATTCATCAATCATCCAACTATCAATCATATAGCATTCATTTATCCATCAATTTATCAATTTAATCAACCATACATACATCTATCCTTCAATCATCCCATCCATCCTTCAATCATATATCCATTCACCAATAACACATCCCAGTTAATCATATATCAAGTATTTATCCATCCAGCTATCCATCAATCATACATACATATATCTATCCTTCAACTCATACCATCCATCAAACTCATTCATCATCATCCATCCATTATCCATCACTTGTCAACAATAATCTACCCATTCTATCAATCACCCATCTATTCCATTTATTCATTCATTCATTCAGCTATTGGTCACCTCTGCAGACCAGTTTCCACTTCTGTGCTACATGGTTGAAGACACCCATTGAACAAGGTGGAAACATGACTCCTCGTGGATCAGACATTCAGTCTCAGGAAATCAAAGGAGAGCTTGTGTCTATGCCTGCATTGTGAGAGTTCCATGTTTCACCCCTGACACTGCTATGGCCTCCAACACTGATGGGGTGTAAGCGCTGGAGAGTGCTCAAGGACCCCTGGGTCCAGTCACGTGAACTCTCAGGCCGGCCCTGTTGAGTTGAGTGTCTTAAGGGATAATCTCCTGAGTTCCCAAGCACTGTAGGGGGTGCTGTTTGTCACCACCAAATCAAAGGGAAGAGTAGAATATGCTGTGTTGACAGACATGGTTTTGGGTTTAAGAGAGTAGATCATAGGGTGTATGGAGTGGTGAGATGGGAGAAGAGGCCATTTCTCACACCCAAATTTTCACAGGGGTACATTACGAGCCACCCAGTGCATTGTAGGAGCTGCAGTATCCCTAGCCAGACTCAAAAGTACCTTTCTGCAAGCCACAGCAACAGCCCACATGATCAAATCATGGCCTTGGGGTGAAAAAATACTGCCCTCATTTTCTTTCTCTCCCACCAACAACCCATTGAGAACTACCTAGTGACATAGAATGCAGGGTAGAAGTTTCTGGAATGCTCTGTAATCTTATGCTGTGTGAGCCATAGAAGAAATCTGAGTTGTACTACAGGACACATAAAATTCTCTCACTAAATGCATGTTGTAGGGTACTTATCTGAGACCCACCCATTTCTGGGAGGGGTCTTGGGAACCGGATAATAGGTGTGACTTTACCTGCAAAGCCCGCCCATTCCTGGGAGGGGGTCTTAGAATAGGTAGAGTAAACCCGGAAGTGAAGGGGATTAAGGGGCTTTGCCTTTTGCCCTGCTGGGGCCTCTCGGGGAGGAAGAAGACTGAATTATAAGATGCAGGGCTAAGAATGGCCAAATGCTTGAAAGGTTATGAGTAAGGCCACACCACATGTGGGTGGCTAGGGCCTAAATAAAGATGATTCTTCCTGAAGCCTGCCTGTGAGTGAGTGGATTTCGCGTTTTTAACCTTGCCTGGAACCCGCCGGCTGCATGGGGGTTGCTGAGCCACAATGGCCTGGGATGGCAAACAAAGAAATCCACCTCCATCCATCGCCATCCAGCACCATCCTTAATTATTTAACACTACAAAAGGCTCTTTTAAATTTCAAAGAAGGGGAAATGTTACCCGGCCACCCAGAATTTACATGTAGCGACCTGAGACCCACCCATTTCTGGGAGGGGTCTTGGAATAGGTAGATAACCCGGAAGCCAGGGGATTAAGGGGTCTTTTTGCCCTTGCGGCCCTGCTGGGCTCTTGGAGGAAGATGGCTTGAATTATAAGATGCAGGGGCTAAGAATGGCTAAAATGCTTGAAAGGTTATGAGATAGGCCACACACCGTGTGGTGGTCAGGGGCATGAATAAAGATGATGCTTTCCTAATGCCTGCATTGAGTGAGTCTTGATTACCCGATTACCTGGGCCTGGAATCCGCCAGCTGGATGGGGATGAAGCCACGTGGCTGGGGCCTAAAGCACAAAGGCCCTCCATCCATCGCCATCCATGCCCCATCGTTATTATTTTGACACAACACATGTGAGTGGTATAGCTGGTCTTGGCTTTCAACAGCCAAAGTGGGTTCAGAAAAGCTCACCTCCCGCCCCCCCCCCAGAAACTCCTTCTGGGGCCTAGCAGGGGATCCCAGTGAGCTGCAGAGAGGATCTCAATGGGTCTCGATTGAGGCAAAGAGGGTCCTTGACAGAATCCACTGATTCCAGTGGACAGTACCCCAAAATTCTGGCTGCCCGTGCCTCATGGCAAAGGGTCTTTCCCTATCTGGAAAGAGCACAGCTCTGCAGGGCACATCAGTGCCAAGGGAGTTCTCTTGGCTGCAGCTGCAGTGGTCAAAGAGAGGGGCACACATACCTGAACTCTGGCCAAGTGTATGAATGCCCAGTGGTGCACCATGAGCACTGAACTGTCGGGTTCTATGTCCAAATGTGGTACATAGGTTTTCTGTCCTGCCCCTACTTGGTTGAAAATATCATGGTTGTTGTTTTTTGTTTTTATAGATTTCTGGTGTACAAAATCTATGGAGTGCATTGCCCACTGGGCTTATCATGCCATTGCAAGTCTGAATTTCAAAGAATTTCCAGGTGAAGGCTTCTCATTTGATGGCAAAAAGAGGAAGGCTCTGGGCAGAGTGGTGAGCGGGCCCAAAATGACCACACTGGCAGGCAAGATGGGCATCCAGTGACCCAGATCCAAACTTGGCTAAACATCTGAGTTTCTCTCTAGGGTTCAGCCATGTAAAGAATATTAGATGTCACATACACACGACATATATTGTGTGCTAGACTATTACTCTTGTGTTAAACTTTCCACTTCCTTTTTTCTTCTTTGCTTATTTTCCACTAAGCTCCAAAAGCCGTGTGCGGCTGTACTTGCTTTGACAGCATCTTGGACTATTCGGGTCTTCCTGAGAAAGAACCATGGTGAGGGCTGGTTCTTGAACCTTAAACCCTCTAGGGCTTTTGCAAAATTGTCCATTATCCCAGAATGGTGTGAAAAGCAGGATACCAGACTAGCATGCTGAGTGGGTGGAGCCCAGCTGTGGGCCAGTAAAACAGAGGTTTCAGGGACTTCGCAGGAGCCTGGTCTTCCTCTACCTGAAACCCTATGTTCTCGGAGGTTCCATCTCATTGCTGCATCTACTAGGCTGGAAATAGGGAACCCACGGCAGGACCTCGGACAGAGGGGGAGACAGGACAAAGAAATTAGCTTGAACTGAACCCTGATGTGGTACACATGCATTGAATAGACCCCAAATCTCGCCCTTCTACACCCCTCGTAGGGTGGGGTTTTCTGCATGAGACCTCAGAGGAGCCAGAGAAACCACTTATTCTTGGCAGGAGGTGGCTTTTGTTTTTAGTTTGTTTTGGGGGCCATGCCCTGCTGTGCTCAAAAAATTATTCCTGGCTCTGCTCTCAAAAATTACTCCTAAGATAGCTAAAGAACTATATGGGATCGAACCAGGGTTAGCCATGTACGTGCAAGGCAAACATTTTACCGGCTGTACTATTGCTCTGACCCTATGAAGGGTGGTAGGCTCTTAATCAGCACCCTGGAATCATGTCTGGCTCCCTCCCCTCTTTTTATCCCCCCCTGGTCAGAGTCTTTTGGATTAGGATCTTGGAAAAGTGCTAGAAAGTTCAGCTCAGGGGTCATTGCTTGTCTCCTTACAAGCTGGCAGCCATCACAATGCTTCATTAGGCATCATGGAGACAGAAGGTATCAGCATTGTAGGCTCTTATCCTACATTAAAGCAGAGATCCTGCACGGAACATAAATCCTCTGGTTCTTATCTGGGATCAAGGAAGGGCTCTTAGTGTCCTACTACCTGTAATTAAAGCCCCAGCCTGGCCCCTGGACCCTGTTGACTGGGGAGAAGGAAGAAGAAACTGTCCAGTAAGGTGAAGCAGTGGTGAAGGGAGGGGGGGGTTGTCAGGGTGGTTTATATGGCCCTGACTTGAGCTCTTTCCCAAACTACAGATTCCCAGGCAGTCCCGCCTTCTGCTCTCTGCAAAACCAGCCACGAGCCAAGTAGGGACCCAGCCAGCCAGTGAATAGATTAAGGGGTAGACTCCTTATTATCACACTGCCTGCCAGGTGGTGTGTGACTTTTGTCGCCTTCCGACACCATCCTTTCATTCACAGACCCCGGTAAGAGCATCCTCTGAGCAGGCCAGACAGAATAGGCCCGTCCCTCATTCTCAGTTCCAGAGCCCTGAGAGGGCTTAGAACAACTTCCCCTCTCCCCATCTCTCTCAGAGCAGGAAAAAGACTAGGTTGTTCATAATCTATGTTGTTAATTTAATAAAACAGAGGGGACAGCCACAGTTTCTGACCCAGTATCATGGCTTGGGGGACTCTTGTCTTGCAAAGACTGTGAGATAATCCCCCTTCAGACCCCCAAGACATACATAGAAGCATATTTCTTTGGGGGGTGGGCCACACCCGGCTGCACTCTGGGGTTTCTCCTGCTCTGCACTCAGAAATTGCTCCTGGCAGGCTAGGTGGACCATATGGGATGGCTGGGGAATTGAACCCAGGTCCATCCTGGGTCAGCAGCCTGCGTGCAAGGGCAAACGCCCTATTGCTGTCTATTGCTCTGAACATATAGCGGGCATTTTCTAGTGTTCTGGTTTGATGCAAAAAGACAAAATGATTATTTTTCCCCAGGGAGTGTTCAAATAATCTTCCCACCTGCACAGGTGAAGATGATAGCTTTCAGCCTGGGAATCTCCAGGACCCTGCTTCTGCTGGGCCGAGGTATAGTATAAACAGGCACCATCCCCAAATATATCTTATCAATGAGACTCCCCTAAGACTATTCATGGTACATCTATAGGGACCTTAGAAAGTTCCCACTAGGAAGCATAGTTGGTGCTCAGTTTAAATATCCTTGAGGTGTGAAAGTTTGTATTTCTGTATTTTGGGGATTCTCACTGTCTCTATATAGACAGGATAAAGCCATGCTCCTCCCAGTATGTCCTGGGAAAGAGACACTCAAAAGGAGTGGGGGAGGTGTCTCGACATGAGGCCCTGAGGGCCACAGGGATGCCCTCCAACGAGCTAAGGCTCTTTCCTCTCACTCTGACTGATCTGGCAGTTCCCTGCTCTCCTGACAGTGAGAATCAAGTAAAGGAACCCTGGGAACATGGCCCCCCAGAAATCATTTTGTCACTGTTCCCCTTTCGAAGACTTAGCACAAGCAGACCTGATTTTCTCAATGGAGTATGGTGACTCTAAGTTACTTTGGTTCCTGTAAAAACAAACAGATCCTAAAGAAATAAAATAAACAAGTAAATAGGACCAGGGATAATGCAGACTTTAGGGTGTAGCCAGGCCTGCACCCCACTCAGGTTCCATCCCTGCCTACACCCGTCCCAAGCATCAGGGAATGAACCCCTGCAGAGTTTGAGCAGCATAGAGTATTCAGATCCCCAACCCTGAGCTCTGCATTCCCTAAGCACTTCCTGTGTGTCATGCACAACTCCCATCCAAAATTAAAAAATTAAAAATAAATATGTGCATTGGCCCATTGAAATGGAGAACTCAGACGCAGTTCAAAAATCCTGGTTGGGGAAACAGAGCGATAATGCAGTGGAGAGAGCATTTGCCCTTGCATGCAACCAATCCATGGTTTGATCCCCAGCATCCCATATGATCCCTTGTGCTCAACCCAGAGAGATTCCTGAGCACAGGAGGCCAGGAGTAAAACCCTGAGTACTGCAAGGTGTGGTTTGGTTTTTGGGTTGTGCCAGAGCCCCAAATTAAAAAAAACCGAGACTGGGGCTTTCTTCATAGTCAGTTGGGACTTCAGGGTGAGTGGTCTCCAAATAAGGGCTGGTCCCAGTTTCTTGGCTACAGTTGTAAGGGGAGTGCCTTGGAATCTGCATTTGGATTCTAGTAGTATCCTCCAGAAGTCTCTTGGGGGTGGAGGCTGGGCATCTGAATCACTGTCATCTTCTTTCTCCTCCTTCTCCTGCTACTTCCTTCTTTTCTTCTTTCTTTTTGCCCCTCCTTATTTCGTCTTTTGTCTTCTTCTTTTATTTTTCTTTCTCCTTTTTCTTCTTTTTCCTCCTCCTCTTCTTCCTCTTCCACTTCCTCCTTTTTCTTCTTTTTCTCCTCCTATTCTTTTCTTCTTCTTTTCCTCCTCCTCTTCCTCCTCTTTTTCCTCCTCCTCTTCCTCTTCTCCTCCTCTTCTATTTCTTCGTCTTCCTCATTTTCTTCCTCTTCTTTTTCTTCTTCTTCCTCTTTTCTTCTTCATCTTCTCTTCCTCCTCCTCTTCCCCTCGCCCTCTTCTCCTCTTCCTCCTCTTCTTCTACTTCTTCCCCCTTCCTACCTCTTCTTCCTCTTCTTCTAATTCCTCCTCCTCCTCCTCCTCCTTCTTCAATCCATGTTCTCCAGCTTATCTGCTCAACACCCATTTGCTAGGCCTTAAAAGCACAGTCCTGCACCCAACTCCAAAGCAACTTGGGCTGCTTAATGATGCTAATTGCTCCCCCCAGGCTGTAAATTTCATGTCAATGCCCTCCCAAGTGATTCATGTAGTAAATTGCACACTTAGGATTTCACCAAGGTTTACCTGCTAATCCCACATTCACTCAAGACCCAGCTACCCAGCCCAGCCTCCCGAACCTGGAGCGGCAGGAAGAGCCGGGCTGCAAAGGCTGGCCAGGACCTCACACACCATGCCCGCTGGAACCTGGTCTCCACCTTGCTTTTCTCCTTGTCATCTGTCCTTGGGCAATGGGAACGCTCCCTTCCTGCTAACAGGCAGGAGCCCTACTTGTAGACTGAAGCCCGTGCCACGTCATCTTCTCCCAGGGACAGATATAAACTGTTCAAGAGGAAGAAGCCAGACAAAGGAGTCAACCTTTTAACCACCACTTAACAGGTGTCCCCAAATCCTCCTCTCTCTGGCCAAAAGGGCCTCCAGAGTAATCTTCCAAAAGCATGCAATCACTTAGATTGTGTCACTCAGAGTGCAAACACCTTCCCTGGCTCCTATTGGGTGCCGCTGTAGACCACCACACCTTTTTTGTTTTGTTTTATTTGGGGGCCACACCCCGCAGTGCTTAAGGGCTGCTCCTGGCTCTGCACTCAGGAATCATTGGGAGAATCATATGGGATTCCTGCTTTCGAACCCAGGTTGGTGGTGTGCAAAGCAAGTGCCCTACCCATTGTACTATCTTTCTGCCTATCCTCCATTTTAAACTGATTTTGAGGCCAAGCTCATTCTCCTTCTTTAGGGCTACAGAGCAAAGCCCCCCAAACTCAAGTAAATAAATGTTTGCATTTTAGAGGGATCCTACCTAGCCCCCCAAGAGTTTTGGTTTTGAAACGGACCTTATGTGCCTTTAGTCAGACAAGACTTAAGATGTTAAAAGTACATTTGCCGTGTGTGTGTGTGTGTGTGTGTGTGTGTGTGTGTGTGTGTGTGTGTGTGTGTGATAGTACAAAGGGTAGGGCTCTTGCCTTATGAGCTCACTATTGGAAAACAATTGGTTCCCCAACACTGATTATGATTGCTCAAGAGTGATCTCTGAACACAGAGCCAAGTATGAACTCTGAGTATAGCAAGTAATAGCCCCAAACAAACAAATTATAAAAAAAAAAAAACATATGGGCAAATCCTCTCCTGGTGCTGATCCTATAATCTCTGCCAAGAAAACTGATCCCCTAGGATCACTCCTGCCCCCCAACTTTCCTCTGCCACACTCACTACCTTTCCATGGCAATGACTTGCTTTATCTATCTATCCATCAGCAGGCAGCAACTGACCTGTTCTGGGGGTTGTTTTAACCCCATCTTCAGAACTGGTTTCATCTTTCAGGCTTTCCTTTCTCACAGGCAGATCTCTATGTCCCAGCCAAAGTGTCCTCGGAATAGCCATCTCCCGAGCCTGTTGATCCTGTTGGTCCTTGGCCAACAGTTAGTCATTCAGCCACTGGAGAAAGTTGAGTTAGTAACTCCTCTTGATTAAAGAAACTGAGGCACATAGGCTAGGAGACCCCAAGCCTGAACTTTAACCAGTCTTAGGCTGCTTATGTTGACTCTCTGTGCCTTGTGTTGGCTCTTCGCCTTACTTGGTCTTAATTTCTCCGTCTTCATTCAAATCTCACTTCTTTGGGGCCCAAAGCTGGTGCCCAGAGCTCTACCTACTAAAGGGATTTCTTAGGAACAAAGGAAACTGTCTCTGGTTAATAGTCTTCACTTGCTCAACTAAGATCAGACTCTGAAATTGGGGTCCCCACAGGGTGTGACACTTTGGGAAAGTCAATATTTCAGTACCTGTCCCCAGCCTGTCCTGACCCCATGTAACCCCACACCTCAATGTCAATGTCATGTTTGCCCCCACTTTCTCCCTGTTAGGGACTGAATTGTGCCCCCTACCAAGATGGAATAAAAGTCCTAAACTCCAGGCTCCTGGGAACAAACTCTTCCTTGGAAACAGGGGTGCTTTGTGGATGGAATCTGGTTAGGATGAGAGCTTGCTGCAGGCTGGAGCCCCAAAACCTTTCCAAGATGCCCAGAGACCCTCAGAGACAAAGCCAGAAGTGATGCAGGCAGGGCTGCATCAACAACCCATATCTGTTCTATTCCTCAATGACAATGGAAACTGAGAAAGATCAGACAGCCCCTAGGAGGGAGAAGGAGGGGGAAGGCACTTGCCTTGCATGCAGGTTCAATCCCTATGGTCCCCCAGAGCCCTTCCAGGAGTGATCCCTGAGCGCAGATTCAGGAGGAAGCCCTGGGCATTGCCAGGTGTGGTCCCGAAACAAATAAACACAACAAAATAAAATAAAACAAAAACAAGGAGTGGGGGAAACAAAGAAAAGGAAAAAGTGAAAAGAAAGCCATCCTAACCATTTAGGGAGTGAGTGCTGGAAACAGAGCCTCAGGTTCTAGAAGGTTCCAGGTCCTGTCTTCTAGAAAGCAGTCCAACTGAGGGGTTTGCAGCCACTGGTCCCCAGGAGCCCCTCCCTAAATTAGGAATTAGGAACCAGGCTGGCCATAACTCAGGCTGTGGGGAGGATGCATTGGCAGGGGTCATGGACATTAGTGCTGACTTCCCATAAGTCTGAGCACTCTAAAGAGCACTAAGGAGCAAACACTGGGCATTGACTTCCACAGAGGTCTGTGCGCCTGAACTGCCTTCCAGGAGGGCCTGGGGTCAGCTTGGACACCCACGCCCCACTTCCGCATCGAAATGCAAGTGTCTTGTTTCGTGTTGTTTGTCTTCCTTTTTGTCGGGAGCAGAACCACACTGGGTTGGGCCTCCTGATAGCAGAGGTGATGAAAGGTCAGAGGGCAGGGGGAGGGTCTGATTGGGAACTTCAGAGCAGGATGTTGGGGGAAGGAAGGGAGCTCAGGATGAGCCTGAGACTAGCTCTAAGTGGGTACACCGGAAGCCAGGGCTGGTGACAGGGGTCATCTGCATCTACCATGATGTACTACTTTCCCTTGTGTTCAAGAGGACACTGTGGATGCCAGAAGGGTCAACTGCAGTCTATCCACCGTCTGGAAGTCTACAGCGCCCCCGCCAGGCCAGAGACTGTCCAGCTACTGGCCTTGGGGGTTGAAAGCAGAGGGGGTGCCCTTATCTAATCTTGCTTTGTTGTATTTGGGGGACACACCCAGCAGTGCTCAGGGGCTTACTCCTGACTCTGTGCTCAGTGATCACTTCTGGCAGGTTTCGGGGGAGTTTGTGGGGTGCTGTGGGATCAAATCCAGTGGGCTGCGCACAGAGCAAGTCCCCTTCCTGCTTTCCTTCCTAACTCCCTGATTCTTAAAAAGCCATCCTAAGAGGCGCTGGTTCCTAGTGTTTTACTGGGAGCTAAGGACCGGGGAGCCTCCTCCTGGAGTCTCCCTGGAGTCTCTCCGGAGCCTCCTGCTTCCCCAGAACAGCCCACAGGAAGGAGCCAGGGCTCGGCAGAAGGCACATTCCCACCCTTGGCAACTCCTTTGCAGCTACTTTGCTCCAGTAATGGAGGTAACAGCTGCTTGGGCCTGCAGAACAGCTCCAAGCGGTGCGCAATTACGCACCGGGTTAGCCAGCCAGCCCCGAAGGCACCCCTTTTCTTGCGCACCCCCCCATTTCCGCAGAAGGGTAAACTGAGGCTCAGAGAGGAGCTTCTGCTGAGAAAGAAGGCTTGAGCTCCGCAGCAAACCCAGGCCAGACGTGCCTGGAGGGGACCTGGGCCTCCGTGCCCAAGCAGACGCGCGTTTTTTACGCGCGACTTTGAAGCATCTAAGCGTCAGCAAGGGGGTTCGGCCTCCCGGCCTCCCGCTCTAGGGGGGTCTTGGAGGGTTTTTTGCTCCATCACCGGGACCCCAAAATTATGCCAAAGCCGCGGATTCCAGGCGCGCGCGGGTGCCCCAGGAGTCCCACCCACCTACCCACCCACCCATCCCAGGCCCCGGGGGCGGCGCGAAGGACCCGTGGCCCGGGCAGGTGGCTCAGCGCCCTGCGTGCGAAAGCTAGACCGCGCCCCAAGGCCCTGCTCGCGCCGTCGCCGCCGCCCGAGTCGAGTCGAGTCCGCCCGGCCCGGCCACCGCGCCGCCCCGCAGACTCGCCGGCGCCAGCGCACCTGCACGGGCCGCGCCGCGCGCTGATAAGGCCGGAGGGCGCCCGGGTGGGTGGGGGGAGTTGGGGAGGCGCCGCCCGCCCGACCGCACAGGCCCGCACCCGGCGCCCCGGCCCCGCTGGGGTCTCTGATGTGCCGCCCGCCCTCTCGCTCCCCGGCTCTCTCTGGCTCTCTGTGTCTCTGTCCTTTTCTGTGTCTCTGTCCCTTTCTATGTCTCTCTCTCCCTGTCTCTCTCTCTGTCTCTCTCTCCCTGTCTCTTTCTCTCTCTCTCTCTCTCTCTCTCTCTCTCTCTCTCTCTCTCTCTCTCTCTCTCTCTCTCTCTCTCTCTCTCTCTCCCTCTCCCTCTTCTCCCCCCCCCCATTGGCTCTCTCTCTGTCTCTTTGTCTTTCTGTCCCTCTGCCTGTCTCTCACTGTCTCTCCCTCTTTTTCTGTCTCTCTGTCTCCCTCTTTCTCTCTGTCTCTGTCTCTCCCTGTTTCTTTCTCTCCCTCTTTGTCTCTCCCAGTCTCTGTGTGTTTCTCCCTAGCTCTCTCTGTCTCTGTCTCTTTGTCTTTCTGTCCCTCTGTCTGTCTTTCCCTGTCTCTCTCTCTTCCTCTCTTTTTCTCCCTTTTTCTCTGTCTCTGTCTCTTTGTCTTCTGTCTCTCTGTCTCTCCCTGTCTCTCTCTCCCTGTCTCTCTGCTGGCTCTCTCTGTCTCTCCCTGTCTCTGCCTCTCTGTGTCTGTCTCTGCCTCTCTCTCTCTCCCTGTCTCTCTCTCCCTCTTTGTCTCTCTCTGTCTCGCTCTCTCCCTGGCTTTCTCTGTCTCTGTCTCTTTGTCTTTCTGTCCCTCTGTTTCTCACTATCTCTCTCTTCCTGTCTCTCTCTCCCTCTTTCTCTGTCTCTCTGTCTCTTTGTCTTCTGTCTCTCCCTGTCTCTCCCTGGCTCTTTGTCTCTCTCTGCCCCTATCTCTCTTTCTGTGTTTCTCTCTGTCTCTTTGTTTTTCTCTCTCTGTTTTTTTGTCTTTCTGTCTCCCTCTGTTTCTCTCTCTTTATCTCTGTCTCTCTCTGTTGCTGTCTCTTTGTATCTCTCTCTCTCTCTCTCTCTCTCTCTCTCTCTCTCTCTCTCTCTCTCTCTCTCTCTCTCTCTCTCTCTCTCTCTGGCTCCCTGTCTGTCTCTCTCTGACTCTCTGCTTCTCACTGTCTCTGTCTCTCTGCTTCTCAATGTTTCTCTGTCTCTTTGTGTTTCACTCTCTGCTTGTGTCTCTGTCTCTCTAATCCATGTGTGAGCATTTTTTTTTTCTGTCTCTACCTGTATGGTTGGTCCCCTGGCCTGCATCACTTACCTCTCTCTTATTCTAATTCTTTGTCTTTGCTTCAGCCACATGCAGCAGTGCTCAGGGGCTACTTATGACTCTGTGCTCTGGAATCACTCCTGGCGGTGTTCAGGGGACCATATGGGATGCTGGGGATCGAACCAGGTTGGGCCAAGTGCAAGCTAAACGCCTTCCCCATGCACACTTTGGGCCCTCTGATTCTAATTCTGTTTCCTGGCCCTTATTCTCTCTCTCTCTCTTTCTCTCTCTCTCTCCCCTGCAGTTCTCCTGTAGACTCAGGATACCCCCTTACCTGTCACACACACACACACACACACACACACACACACACACACACACACACACACACACACACCACAGCCAGCTGCAATAGCAGTATTGACAGCTGGAGTGCAAATGGGGCAGGGCAGGTGTCCTGGGTGAGCGGACACCTCCTGGGTACCTTTCATCTGAGGTTCCCCCAGAAGTGGAACTGGCAAACAGTCAGGGACTACCCCAGCCCAGGGTGTTGTTATCTTTCTTAGTAATCCTCACCCCCTCCCTTAAATGAGTTTAGTGCTCAGGACAGAATCCGGGCTGACGCCCCAGAGATTAAGGTTCTTGGGGTTTCCCAGGCCAAAGATGACAAACGGAAGAAGCCAGGCAGTGCACGTGGCTTCCTTTCGTGCTGTGAGTTCGCCTGTACCCCAGAACCTCAGCACCATGGCTGCTGCTTCTAAGGCTGTTTTTCAGGGTGTCTTGCCCCTGTCCACCCCCTGGAATCCCTTGAAGCCCCCATACCCCATAGCTTTACTTCTCTCTGGACCAACACAGATGCAAACAGCTCAGGGGCAGAGACAGCCCTGGTCTGAGCCAGTTCTTGGGACAGCAGATATAAGTCACACTCACCTCCACACCTACTTCCCTGACCCCCAAATTCCTTCCCAGAGTCCGCAAGCACCCCACCCCAGTGATTCCTGTTGAAGCTGAAATCCAGATGGTGGTCCCCGAGGCCATATTTGGTGCCCTGGAGGCTTGGTGGCAGAGGTAGAAACATTGGAAGTCATTTCCACCAGCTTGTCTGAAGGGCTCAAGACCTACTGTGTAATGTCAGGGAGATTTTTGCCCTCTCTGGGCCTTCTCTATCAACCAAGATCTAAAGATTTTGTGGAGCCTTCAAGTCTCTGACTGGGCAGCTTCAAATTCCTGACTTCAGAGATAATTCCCACAATAGTAACCTCTAAAGTGAGCCTGCCTGGGGTGCTGGCCTTGCTGCTTTTCCAGACTCTGGAAAAATAGTTTTATTTCCCAGGGATGGGCTGTTCCTTCATAGGCCAATCTAAGAAAATGCCCCCATTTTATTTTTAAAGATACATGCCTAGTTGCTTTCTCAGTGAAAGGACATTCCTTAAATCAACTATCATTTCTTTGACAACAAACATTAGTCTCTGGGAATAGAGCAATAAATAGTACAGTAGGTAGTGCACTTGAATTACATGTAGACAACTCAGCTTGGATTTCTAGTAACCCCTCTGGTTCCCTGAACCCCCCCCCAGGAGTGAGCACTGAACACAGAGCCAGGAGAAAATTCTATCACCACCGGGTATGACCCCCCCCCCCAAGAAAAAAAACCCAACCAAATCAAAATTATAGTCTGCTGATGAGAAACTGAAGATGTTAATCATTTTTGTTTGTTTGTTTTTGAACACACCCCATGATACTCAGGGATTACTCCTGGCTTTGTGCTCAGAAATCGATTACTCCTGGCTTGGGGGGCCATATGGGATGCCAAGGATTGAACCCAAGTACCTGGGTCGGCATGTGCAAGTCAAATGCCCTACCGCTGTGCTCTCTCTCCAGTCCCTGTTAATAATTTTTTTAATGTCTTATTCTGTGCCAATTTTTAAGAATTTTCTTCCTTGAGTTGTCTTTGAGAAATCCTTACTTTCTGCTTCACAGGAGTTCATCCAATCAATCAACATATTGGTGGAAGCTTCTAGTGGTGGTGGGTAGAGGTATTGGCTGAAACATTCTTCCCACCTTTCTAGTTACTGGGACATTTTTATGATGCTTTCTGGAAACGTGGACAGAGGATGCCAACTAGCACATCTTCTGTGTTAAGGGGCTATTTTGTGTGTGTTACCTGGTGATTAGAGAGAAGGATTGGGGTACACTCCAGTATGGGATGTGGGTATTCCAGTAAGGATGTGGGGTTTACTCCAGTACAGGATTGGGATATACTTCAGTAAGGAGGGATTGGAACATTTGGGATTCTTCTGTAAGAGAAAGGGATCTGTCTCCTGGGCATCCCAGCCAGCTCTCAGGGGTGCAAAGGGGCACAGGGTGGAATGTGAGTCCACATGGTCACTGTGTCCCTTCATGACTGTGGAGAGCAGGTTTGCCTCTGGTGTCCTGTTTTTCCATCTGGGAGATGGGAGTGATAACGCTGGGCTGTTGGGACAAGCAAACAGATAACTTCCAGGAGCCCTTTGAGCTCCCTGGAAATAGCCCTCAAGATATGATTAGGCGCCAGCCCAACGCAGAAAAGTCTGCGGTGGCAGAGATCTGAGTTCACAGCGGACAGTGTTCTATCATCAGTCATAAAGAGCTTTGTGATTCTTCCACCCGGTGTCACTGAGTACATTCCCACCCTGCTCTCTCGTGATTCCCTGTCAATACCGCCTGCTCATGGCCATCAACACCACCACCCCTACCACATCACCCCATTATCACCATCACCATCGCCCCATTCCACCCACCATCACCATCATCCCATCCCAACCACTATTACCCCATCGCACTCACCATCACCCCATCCCATGTCCTCATCACCATCATTCCTATCATAATAATCATCCCCATTATTACCCTACCATCTTCATCATGATCACCCATCACCTCCACCATGATCACCATGACCACCACCATGACCACCACCACCATCACCATCAACCACACATCCCTGCCATCACCACACCTAACATAGTCTCCTCTCTCTCTCTCTCTCTCTCTCTCTCTCTCTCTCTCTCTCTCTCTCTCTCTCTCTCTCTCTCTCTCTCTCTCTCTCTCTCTCTCTCTCTCTCTCTCTCTCTCTCTCTCTCTCACTATCTCTCTCTCTCTCTCTCTCTTCAGCCTTCACATTCCCACTCATCTCCTCCCTGTCCAGGGCGGAAATGCATCTTTTTCTTCCTGTTGGTCCAGCCTCATATTGTTGGTTCTTACAGGAACAATGTCAACAAGGAGTCAGCAATTACGGCTGAGCGGCCTCCATATTACTTCACAGGCCCTGTGCTAAGTGCTTTAAAAGCTTCAGCTCACTGAGTCTGCCCAAGCACTCTTATTATCATCCTTTTACAGATATTTCAGACTCTGGGCTACTGACTCCAAAAAAAAATAAAAAATAAAAACTTTCCCTACTTTCATTCCATTAAGGTAGAGCTCCTGCTAATAGCTTTACCCACCTGACTTTGGGAACTTTCAGAACCAGCTGAAAGAAATATGCTGCCCTTCCTTTTTCTTTCCCCAAATTCCTCACTGGAGTTCTCCATGACTGTCCATTTTCCTGGTATTTCAAGGATGTGAAGAGCTGCCAGGCATGTGTATGAGGCTAGACCAGCTGCTATAACAACAAATCTCTCATCTCACAGTCAAGTCCAGTTCTCTGTCATTCTAAGTACAATAAAAATCAACAGTGGCCTCTTCTCTACTCCAGGCTGTCATCAGAGTTTTGAAGTCTATACTGATAGGAGTTTTGCCCTTTCCTATATCCTTGGCATCTTCTTGATTTGGCTAAAAGGGCAGCATCAAGAGCATCATGTTTTAGTTGCCAGATTGGGATCATAGGAATATCACTCAGCTCCCACTCTCTGTTGGCCATAATTTAGTCAACTGTTATTATCCAATTCCTGGATGTCTTGGGGGGAAAAAAAATCCTTTCCTGTGTCCAGGAGGAAAAATAAATGAATAATGGTGACCTCAGTGGCTTCTTTTTCTGAAAAGAAATCCCTATTTCTCAGGAATACTTAGAAGAAGCAAAAATTTCTGGAGCAATTCCAGAATTCAGCATTTTCAGAGCCCTGTACCTCACCTCTGCCCCTCCTCCCCAGTCACCTCTATAACACCTCAGGTAGGATTTCCATCCCTTGAATAAAACAAAAATAGCTGCCCTGGAAGTCTGACTCCTTGCTTTTAGAATTTTCTCAGGACAATAGAACATCTGGTCACTTCTATGTTTCCAACTTATCAATGACAATTGAAAGGGGGGAAAAAATCCCTTCTTATCAAGCTCTGCCTGTCCTCAGAGACAAAGCTTGCTCTTCCTCTTCCAATACTGCTACAGAAGGGCCTCACCTGCCCAGGGATACCTGCAGTTTCTAGAACACACTCGGTTCTTCCTCATCTCCTTCTATTGTCAACATCCTTCATAATTTGACTAATAGCTGCAGAAGCAAACTCTTCCTCCCTATTTAACACCCTGAACCCAAAGTTGCTATTTGGTCAAAGCTATCCACACTCCACCTTTGCCTACAAGAGGATGCTGGAGAATTTGTCACAAGATATGGCTCTGGTGCCAAATCTGCATTTGCTCCCAACAGTGATTCCTTCACTTCTGTGGCAGACACAATGGGAGACACAGAGACAGAAATTGTGGAATTCTCCATCTGGTTGTTCTTCTGCATCTCCCTGACAAGCATCCCTCTATTTTTCTACACTAGGCATGTAATTTTCCATTTTTAGTGCAATGCACTCTTATATTGTTTGGGAAAATGCCGATTGGTCAAAGCTAATCATGTGACATCCCCATGGCACCACTGGTGATCGGTTGCAGAGAGAGCACATGATCTTACAAACACCTACTATAGGGCCCTGGGGGTGGGGGGGACTTTATTTTTCTAAAGAGACGTGGGAAAGCCCTGACTCATGTATGCCTTAGGGTTGGAAGTGTATAAATGCACAAATAATGAATGAAAAAGATGGCCTTTCTCTTTCCCCATTGGGCTGAGAGAAACTGATTCCTAAAAACAGAGCAAAGTCAAGGAATGAATCCATCAAGAGACGTGGGGAAGGGGAGGAGAATGTTGCTAAGTTGTGAAATACTTGCCCCTGGAATCATCCAGAACATGCTTCTTCCTCTGTGAGATGGTAAAGCTCTTTGGGTGGAAACAGCCTGCCATTTTGTTTCTGGTTGCCAATGGTGGGCCAACAGTGCACCAGTGCGACTTACCATGCAAACAGAGTAGCTTTAGACAATGTAAGGAGCCATATTAAATTTTACACAGAGGTTCTGGCTCAGTCATAACTCCTGAGCCATTTGGGAGACCATTTGGGGTACCAGGGTTGAAATCCAGGTGAGCCTCATGCAAGAAAAGTATTTTTTCAAAATATACATTTATATTTAATATTGGACAAAAGTAGTTTTAGAACTCCATTTTTTTGTTTCTTTGTTTGTTTTTAGGCTACATCCAGCGGTGGTCAGGGGTTCCTCCTGGCTCTGCATTCTGAAATCGCTCCTAGCAGGCTTAGGGGACCATATGGGATGCCAAGAATCGAACTCAGGTCCGTCCCAGATCTGTAGTGTGCATGGCAGAGGCCCTAATGCTGTGCAATTGCTCTGGCTCCCCATTTTTAGCTATCATTAATTTTTCTCCTATTCTTTAAAACCATCGTTGGAATTGACATATATATATATATATATATATATATATATATATATATATATATAATCATCTCCTCATAATTGACTTCTGTAAGAACATTTAGTTGAAATGCTAATTTCCCCTTATTTATATTGAGCCATCTTTATGTCTATGCCCCCTCCCTGTCTCAATAATTATCTATTTAGATTCTATTACTCTACTCCCTTTATGAGCAGAGCACAATATCTTGTTAAAATTTGCACTTTACTATAATACTATTAGTATTTTTATAACTTTAATTTGTGATTTATAAGTGTTCTTTGGAAATTGATCATGCATAGTCACAGTCTGTTCTACTCTATTTGTACATTTAATTTTTTTTTTTTTTTTTGGTTTTTGGGCCACACCCTGTGACGCTCAGGGGTTACTCCTGGCTATGCGCTCAGAAGTTGCTCCTGGCTTCTTGGGGGACCATATGGGACGCCGGGGGATCGAACCGAGGTCCGTCCTAGGCTAGCGTAGGCAAGGCAGGCACCTTACCTCCAGCGCCACCGCCCGGCCCCTACATTTAATTTTTTAGTAAAATTTTAATTAACTTGCACAAAAGAATGACTTCTTAGGCTAAATCATTCACCATAACAACCCCACAGGGAAATATATAGATTTGACTGCGATATAAATTGGAATTATTAGAAGCACAATTATATGGGAGAGAAACACTGGAGAAAATATTGACAAATATAATGAACAAATAAAAGATTAGTATCTAGAATATATGAATTTCTATTTGTATATTTATCTTCTTATTAATTCCTAGTAACTTCACTTAAGAAAATCAATATAAGGGCTGGTGAGGTGGCGCTAGAGGTAAGGTGTCTGCCTTGCAAGCACTAGCCAAGGAAGGACCTCAGTTCGATCCCCCAGTGTCCCATATGGTTCCCCCAAGCCAAGGGCAATTTCTGAGTGCTTAGCCAGGAGTAACCCCTGAGCGTCAAATGGGTGTGGCCCAAAAAAACAAAAAAAAATCAATATGATTTTATTTCTATACATCCTATAATATAATTTACTAAATAGCCTTCTTTTAATTTTTGTTTTCTTTTTCTTTTTTCTTTTTGCTTTTTGGGCCACACCTGATGAAGCTTGGGGATAATTTCTGGATTTCAGGCCCTTCCTTCCTTCTTTCTTCTTTCTTCTTTCTTTCTTTCTTTCTTTCTTTCTTTTCTTTCTTTCTTTCTTCTTTCTTTCTTTCTTTCTTTCTTTCTTTCTTTTTCTTTCTTTCTTTCTTTCTTTCTTTCTTTCTTTCTTTCTCTTTCTTTCTTTCTTTCTTTCTTTCTTTCTTTCTTTCTTTTTTTCTTTCTTTCTTTCTTTCTTTCTTTTTTGTTTCTTTCTTTCTTCCTTCCTTCTTTCTTCTTTCTTTCTTTCCTTTCTTTTTCTTTCCTTCTTTCTTTCTTCTTTCTCTTTCTTTCTTTGATCTTCTTTCTTTCTTATTTCTTTCTCTCTCTTTTTTCTTTCCTTCTTTCCTAATACCAGGCCTTACAATTGAGTCTCACTTCTGGCCCTTTGCCTTTCTTTTGTGAAATCAAAAAAAAAAAAATCTCTTATTAAATGATTCCATTTTTCAGAGGCAAAATGGTCACATGTTTGCAAATGGTGTCTCTGGTTTTCATTCTTGGAGACAGTGATATGGAGACAGGCATATTAATTCATGGATTTATTTATTGGGTTTAGGGGTCATACCCATCAGGGCCTACTCCTAGCTTAGTGTTGGACTGCATAAGGGGGGACAGAGCATGACCTCCTACATGCAAAACACTCATTCAGCCTACTAAATTCTCATCTTCCTGGCCTCAGTCATATGAGTTTTAATTTTGCAGTGTAGCTGATCAGTAATCATTTCATCAGTGATAACTTTCAAAGTGATGGAGAGGAAGAGCAACGATTCTCCTTTAGGGAATAGGTGACTTTGCTGCGAAGAGGTACGTTCTGGGTGATATGAGGAGAGAAGGATAGGTGCAGATTAAGGATGTGGCTTTAAATCTTATAGATACTCAGAGCAAGAGGTCCAGGCGCAGGTGGACAGGAGGGTACTGGGAAGGTGTCTGAAGCTCAACCCAGCTTTCCTTCCTCACTTCCCCTTTCAACTCTGCATCTTGCTTTCACTGCTGGACTGAGATAGTGAGATAGTGATTTGTTCTTTTTTTTTTTTTTTTTTTTTTTTTTTGGCCTTTTTCAATAAGAATTTGTCCTTTCAAAATGCCTGTCTATTTCTTCTAAGGACCAAGTCTTTTTTAAAAACATTTTGCCTTTTGGGGCTGGAGAGATAACGGGCATTTGTCTTGCACATGACCAACCCAGAATGGAAAGTGGTTCAAACCCCCAAGCCTGCCAGGGGTGATTTCTGAGAAGAGTCAATAGCAATCCCTGAGCATCGCCAGGTGTGACACCCCCCCCCCCGAAAAACCCACAAACTTTTTGCCTTTTGGGGATGAAATATGGATAGTTTTGATGCCATCACTGACCATGGACAGGGGCTATTGCTGGCTCTGTCCTCAGAAATAACTGCTGGTCATACTCAGGGTATGATATGTGGTGCTGGGATCAAACCAGGGTCACTGCCTAAGTGGCCACATGCAAGGCAAGAGCCTAAGTCCTGTGCAGTCACACCAGTTCTGCTTTCTTATTTTGGGGAGGCCTCCCAAGCAGTGTTCAGGGGACTCAGAGGAGGCCAGTTCCAGTGATGCTAGGCCAACTAGCTAAAGAGGTCAGTGCTCACTCCCACTAGAGTGTTGATAGGGGTGACAGAGTCACATCCTATGGTGCTCAAGAAGGGACACGCAGTTCCAAGGATCAAATCTGGGGCCCACGTCTCTAACCCCTGAGTTATTTCCTAGGCCCCTAAAATAAATTCAACTTTGTTTATTCCCAGTCCTCACTTTCTGATTGCTCATGTGGTCAAACTCTGGTCTTCTGTATCCACTTTGTTTTAACATTCTCTCCCTCTCTGCTTCATGGATGGGCATGTGTGTGTGCATGCACGCTGGCACATGCATGTGAACATTTTGCAGTGTTAAGGCCCTTCAAAAACTAAGCAAGTGATTCCCACTGCCACATCCCTACTCATGCCCTATACTATCTCTGTCTCTCTCTCTCTGTCTCTGTTTGTTTGTCTGTCTTAACTTCCTAGGCAGAAAGCTAACCAAAGTGAATCATAGAGATTGACACTGGGTCACACACTGCAGAGACAAACAACGGTGTCAAACACAGAATCCTGCCTTGCTTCCCAGCCAAAAATTCCTCCTCCTCTCACTGGATCACCCACTCCATGTCTTTCCACCGAGCCCATCTACAGTGGCAAATGAGCTTAGAGGTTAGCAGGAGCATTTAGTGGAAATGAATAAACTAAATACCCAAACCAAAGTCAATGACAATAGAATAAAGAAACCCAAACTATGACAAGCTAAACACAAAAGGGACCTGTTACACTAGCAGTCAAGGGGGCTGAGGGTGGAGGTATGAGATTCATGCTGAGAACTATGGCAGAGGGGAGGTCATCACTGGTGGTGGGAATGACCCTAGTTCATTGTCACCATGTACCTGAAATACAACCATGAAAGACTTGTAATTCACATTGTTCTCAATAAAAATAAAAAATAAAAATCTAGCCTCAAAAATTGAAGGAAAAAAGTGGATGGTATCAGGAGTAAACAATCACATGAACATTGAGTGTAAATAAAAATTGATCAGACTTAAATGCCAAACCCAAAGTCAATGACAGCAGAATCAAGATAACCCAATCTATAACACGTTATACACAAAGGGGACCTGGTACACTAGTAGTTCAGGGAGTAAAGAGAGTGGTATGTGATGCGTACTGGGAACAGGGGTGGAGGGAGGACAGCACTGGTGATGGGAATGGCTCTAATTCACTGTCACTATGTATCTTAAATATAACTGAGAAGGACTTGTAAGAAAATAAAATCTAAAAAAAAAAAAAAAAGGAAAGGAATAAAAGGAATCGAATCCTCAGGAGAGCCAAATGATATAGGACATTGATGAGCAAGTGAGCGAAAGAAGAAGTTCTGCATGGCCAGTGTGAGGCCAACCGAAAGAAGGCATCTGATGCGACACACACAGAATGACACTGAATGGAAGTGAGAGGAAGAAGGCAAAGGTCCTGGCAGCTCATCCCAAGTCGTGGTGTGGCCAGAGGCAAAGCCATTCCCTGGGTTTTTCTCCTCCCAACTTTTTTCCAAGCCTCCACATTTCCACTCCAATTACCCTTCACAGGCAAGAACTAGTTTAAGTAGACTCACTACAAAGCACTTTCTCCAAAGTCCTCTGTGTCACACCTTCTGCCCAGAGGCAAACACCCACCACTGGGAAATCCACAAAGCTGGGAAGAGTCCTTCGGTGGAACATAAATCTCTCTTTTATGAGAACAGAGGGACAGGTCCAAAAAAGACCAAGTCTGGGAATACACAAAGAGAAGCTAAAATGGATTCTACCCCCTTGCTAATGCCTTGTCACATCCTGGGGCCACCGGAATTTCTGCAGCATGAAGGCAGGGATGAATACTTTGGATTTGATCCTGTGGAGGGTGCCAAATGCCCACTGGGGCAGGGAGGGTGAAGAGAGGGATAAACGATCTTTCTAGAATCTTCTGTGAACTTTACCTTGGTTAGTGTTTGCCTGCACAGTTCATTGCAACATGGCTAGTTCTGAGGAATCCATCTATGGAGAGCTGGGGGTGGTGGAAGAAGCTGTGTGTAACAGAGTATTCTATCAGAACAGAGCTTCATCCATGATGAACAAAGCCCGGTTGCTCTCCAGAAATGGTGCTAGTTGGGTCAAGAGAGATCTCATAGCTTCAGCTATGACCAACAAAGTCCCATTGTCCCCCTGGAAAATGGTGGTATTAGGGGCAAATTGCTCTTCTCTTTACAACTGGAAAATCATTCTTCTATGAGAAGAAGGAAGTCCCGCCATGTTGGACAATCCATGTGTTTGAGGGTTTCATGGTCCATGAAATATATTAAGGAATAGCTGATGTTGTATAGGATCACCTAGAGAGCCTAAAATAACCAAACTCAGAGGAAGAAAGGAAAAAAAAAAAGTACTTGCTAGTGTAGACCAAATGCACACACATCCAGCTTTGAGATGAAGGTCTGAGATTCCAATGGGTAAATATCACACTGCCATGGGTGATGGAAAGTTGCACAGAGAGAAGTTAATCACACACAATACAAGAATTATTAGGGGAGGGGGGTGAGTTGAGAAACTAGATGAAGGCACCTTTCCCCAATATAATAAATAGCTTGTCTCAATATCTTGTGGTTTTATTATCAAGTATTCCTCGATCCAGCAAATATATAATGTCCTTTTGAAAATTGCTGATTTCTTTATTCCAGACATCCCTAGGGGTGTAACATATGGTGAATAACTATTATCAAGATTTTGTGATACAGCTAAGGTAATATTCAATCATTTAATAATATTAATAATATCCATGAATATGACGATCAAGCCATTATCGCAATTATCATTGATCTCAATCATCCATCACCTAAGTGACAATCACTTATGTCATTGTGGTGGCGATTCAATGGACTTTTTTTTTTCATTTGATGTACCTCTGCAAGTCCTTCTGTGAGGGTAGTGGCAGGCCCTCACCCAAAGAACCCCACAAGGAGCTTCTGTAGAAACAGCTATTCAGCCACTTCACACCCTTGGTGAGCTGTGGGAACTGCCAAGGGCAGAGGCCAGGCCTCAGCCAGCCTGGCAGGAGTCATGACCTTTGGTGACTGACTGACGTGATGTTTGGCACCTTCATGGTTTTATCTGTCATTTGGAGACAGGATGGGCCTAACCTCAGGAGCTGGGGTGAAGTAGGATTAGAATCATGACACATCACAGGTCAGTTGCCGGCACAGGAGACGCCCAGAGCTCTCCTCTCTCAAAGAGATCTGCCTCCTCAGGGGACAGGGCTGGGGGTGGGAGGCCCAGAGCCACCTTTATGGTAAATTCTGACTTCCAGTGATTTCAAGGTTGGGGTGTTCAGTGACTTCTGCTGGGAAACAAGAACCCCAAGATAATCTTCTCAGAGCTAAGGTAATCCAACCTTTGTATTAGGTGATGATGGCCTCATACAAGGCCCATTTGTTGTTTATCAAGTGGGTGGAGGCAGTGGCTGGTTCTTTTGGAGTCACCTGGGGGCAGCCCACATCCAAGCTTGCCTCACTGAGCAGGGGTTCACTAGCTTCTATGGCTGCCATTGACTGTCTGGCTGTGGTATGTGTGTCTGGGGGGGATGATGAAGGACCTGAATCTGTCCTGTAATAAATAAATAAATAAATAAATAAATAAATAAATAAATAAATAAATAAATAAATAAATAATAAATCTGTCCTGAATAAATGTCTGAAACAAAATGGAGAATAATCAACATGAAATGTATCCTTGAGACTGGACTTACCTAACCTTTGCGTGGCAAGGTATAGGCATTAATTGTAAGCTTGCTGTCATTTATGCTTGTATTTTACAGTCCTGTGTGTTTAGAAAATGTGTCCCAGTTATAGATTACCTATTCCATGTTCATTGTATTATATGTGACATGTATATAGTCTCCATGATATGATACACATTATAACATATACACATGAGCTTGGCATCCAATGGAGAGACAGGCATTATAAAAACAATCTGATTTAGTAGACAAATGCACAGAGGCTTGGCACAAAGTCTATAAACTTGTTTTCTATGATTTCTGTGCCAAACAGGGCTGACTCCTGGCTTTGTACTCGTGGATCAGTCCTGGTGAGACTTAGAGACAATTTGGGAGGGGTGCTGGGGATTGAACCCAGGTGGGCATTTAGCAGGCAAGCAATGCAATCTCATGCTGTACTACCTCTCCCATACTCCACAAAATACTGGTTGCTGTGTATAAAGACATCCCATTTCTGAGGCCTGTTCTCAGGCTCCCAGGACACAATGCAGAGCCAATTTCCAATGTTCCAGAAATCCCCAAGGAATATTCTGGGTGCCCCTGTGAGCACAGGGCTGCTATGGCCAAAATGACTGTGCCAGAGCCTACTCCTGGTTTTCCCTGGGCTGAGCCCACACCTCCAACCTGTAGCCTTGAGCAACTGGTCAGACTTGTCTAGGCCTTAGTTTCCCCAACTGTCCAAGGACACTGGAATGTGGTTTCCCCTCTGGGTGTCTGTGAAAAATAGTCTATGGTCTTATATCTGGGACACACAAGGCCGAGAGGGCCTGTTTATGAGGAATGACTAGGGGATGGTTTTTGGTGTGGGGTAGGGTGATTTCCAGCATGGAGTGGGGTTATTTCCATCTGAGAATTAGTTAATGGCTAGCCAATGGGGCTACACATATATTCATCATGCAGGATTGGGGACAGTTTTATCTGACCCCTCAATGGTTTGCCGCTAATTATTTTGTTTTAAGTAGTTGGAATGGACTTGATTGCATTTTGTTTCTCAGGGACCCCAACCTTCCCATGAGGCTTCCAGTCCATCTCTATCAGGGTAGAGGAGCCAATGGGGGCCCCACTTGCCCCAGGGTGACAATTTCCAGGATGTGGCCTCATCAGCTGAAGCAGAGATGATTCTGGGCACATCACCTCCTCCCCACCCTGTCCTGCTTATGGGAACCAAAGTACATGGAGGTAACGCCTCTGTGTGGCCTACAAAGAGCCAGAGAAAATGAAAGTGACAGCTAGACCACGCACAGATGGGTCTGGGCCATAGGGGACAAAGTCCAAGTGACACAACGGGGCCATTGGACCTGCTGCCACTAAGCCCTGACTCCAAATGTCCACTCCAGGGCACATGCACCCATGGGTGACTCAGCAGAGTGCAGGCGAGAAAGAGTCAGCAAGGGCCTCACTTCTAATTCCTAGAGCAGTGCTGGGTCCTTTCACTCTGAGTCACCCTAGGCGGGACCCAAAGATGGATGGCATCAAATGCTGCAGGCCTATGCAGAGTGATGACAGGATTACTTGGGTTTGGTTTTGAGCTTCTGACCTAGGTTCAAATAGAGGCTCTACCACCTCTAAGTGGTAGGACTTCCTACTTCTACCCCCCACCCCATGCTAAGTCTCTATTTCTAGGTTAGGAAGACTGCGATCATGTAGGGCCTGCTAAATGGGATAGGAGCAGGTCATAGAGAGGGGGTGCCACAGGTGATAGCTCTTGCCTGATTCTCACCATCACAGTTGGCACCACAACCAGTATGACCCTTACCAAGTATTGGATTCACAGATCATTTCCAATCCTCATCCTTCTTTTAGCATCTTTGACACAGTGGCAAGTGTTCTAGTCCACGTACCCAGGCTGATATGATCATCTAAGATGTAGAGCAAGTCTTTTAGCTATATCCAGAAAAATGATGGCTGAATGCATCCAAAGCATGTAGGCTAGATACCAAATTTTCATGAGCTTCTGCTCTTGGAGAAGAGAATTCTTCCAGTTCCTTTTGGCTTACCTCATTCTCTCCCAGTTTCTATTTCATGAAAATATACCATTTTATAAAATAATCAAAAGAGGAGATTGTGAAATCCTGAGATACACCAAATCCACTGGAATTCTCTACAACAGGACTTCTCAGAGCTCTAGGTAGAAATTGTGGGTGTCTGATCATGGAGTCATGACAAGTTCCCTATAACTGGCTTTACCATGGAGCCTTTGTTCTGGAGCATGAACCATCAGCTAGGAGTAGGGAGAACCCAGTTGGAAAGTCCCAACTTGAAGTTTCTGCCCAAGTCTTAAGACTTATCTCAGACCATATCCCTTGCTCCAACATCCTTGGACTCTCCTAATTATTCCTGGCCTCTGAGTTCACACCCAAGAGCTCTGATTCATTTCTGCTCTTGCCTTTAATCCTGGATAATTCTTGATGCTTCCCATTCACATACCCCAAGGAGTATCACTTCAGAGTCTGAACGACAGAGATGTGTGTGCATGTGTTTCTGTGTGTGTGTGTGTGTGTGTGTGTGTGTGTGGAAAAGAGAGAAAGAGAGAGTGAGAGAAAGAGAGAGAGATTTACTCTATCTGTGAGCCTGAGCTTCATTTTTATACACCAGTATGTTTGATATTTTCTAGGAAAATGTAGCATTGGGACATGACTGGGGAGCCTGTTGATGACCATCATGGAGATAAAGTGCCAGAATTTACCAAAGTGCCTGGCATTCTGTGCTACCAATGAGAAGTGGGACCATCTGAATCCCCAATTTTCAGATGAGGAAACTAACATTCAAAAAAGTTCCATAACTTTCCCATAATCACCCAACAAGTATGTCTATGCACTTAGCATGATACAGATGTGTTCCAGCACTCATGTTTCAACTCTGTGATGCCAATTGTCTCAAAAATACAAGTAGCTAAAAGTCTTAAATGAACTCACTTAATATAAAGACATCAGATGATCACATACAGTGGCCCTGCCAAACCCCATTCTCTCTAAGCACCAGCCTAAGTTGCCTGGAGGCAACACATGAACATCTCAAGCCCTATCCAATATGGCGGCCAATGATCTTCACTCAGAGAACCAGTCAGTTCGTCAGTGCGGCAAGAACAGAGGTATACAGTACCATGGAACATGGGGAGGTGACTAACAGTGTCCTGACTTAGTCCTATCTCTGTCATGAACAGTCTTTATGTCCTTCAGCTCTTTGTTTGTTGCTCATCTAAGCAATGGGGTAATTCCATCTGAAGGAAATGGACCTGGTCCCTGGCCCAAAGGTACTTTCCTCACTTGGCGCTCTAAGTGGTTGAATCCTTCAATGAATTAATAACAGACCCAGAATCACCTCTATCCAGTCCCCCACCTCCCAAGAAGATAAGACACTGTTCTACTTCCTGCCACAAACTATCTCCTTGTCACACAGTTGGCGCCACTGAGGTGCTGGCGCCCGCCACCACCTCCCACCCTGTGAGGTGGCAGCTTATCATCAGAGGGGAAGTGAAATGATGCGTGTGTCCACAAAGGGGCCGACTGCAGAGAGCTCTTGTAGGCTTGTAAAAGGTGTTGTATAAATCAATTATTAATACTAATCAGCATAATAGCACCACAAGCTGGAGCCGGGAGGCCTGGAGACAGGCACCGCACCCTCCCTCACAGGAGCCAGGTATCTCATGAATTATAAGATCTAAAGAGCAATGACCTAGGAGCACTAAGAATTAACTCCCTCTGTCCCTCCTCTAGGAGAATATCTATCACCTGGCTTGGTAAAAAGCCTCTGCCTTGGCAGCACTGCCTGAGATAAAGAAGGTTCTAGAATGTTGGAGGTGTGGCATTGGAGATGTGGCATTGAGGGTAAGATTTTCATGGTAGCACTTACTTCTAAGCTCCTTACTGAATCCAGTCAGGATTGGAGCATGCCCGTAGAACTCTAAAGAAAATGGTGCCCACGTGTGTCTCTCCCTTCCAAGCCAATTTACCACTTCTTGGCATCAGGAGGCGCCCTTCACCCATCCTGAGCATTTCATTGATTTCTTTCAGGTCATTTCCTGTTCCCTCCTGGGGATCCACCTTGTGTGTTGGGGACAAAAGGTACAATAGAATCAGGACATGGGTGTATGAATTGATTTTGTGTCTATTCTGGGATGTTCTGTGACCTGGTTTGGTCACCTGCCTGAGGATATTCAATATCTCTATGATTGACACAGAAGTTATACAAACACACACACAACTTTCCTGAACACAGTTCATCTGGGCACTTTCACAAGTAAATAATTCACCTCCTACAACACTTTTGAGAATCATTTGGTGTCAAGTGAAAAATGGGCAGTGGATCATAAGCCTTAAAGCCTGGTACCCCTGTTTTAAGGGGAAACGTGATAATGAACTAAGAGTGGGCTCAACACAAACTGCCTGGGCATCCCAAGTACCAAAGAAGGTGGTATAGGAAGAAAAGATTTTTGGATGAATTAAATGTCAGGACAATGGTGATTCCAGATCAACCTTTCTCAACCAGAAACCGCCTTTTCCTGAACATGTGTGTGATGGCCACAGTTAGGCAGAAATCGAGGCAGGGTGAGGACAGAAAGAAAAGGATCATGAGGGTGTCTGAGGAGGTAACAGCTGAAGGCCCTCAGGAGACCCTCATGGGCACCTCCAAGGTAGGAACCGGCAAATCATAGGGCACAGCAAGGCAACAGGGAGGATTATAACTGTGTGAGCTAAGGGAGCTTGCTAAGAATGAGGTCAAGGAAGGAACTAGGGCAGATCTCATAAGATCTTATAGGTCATAGGTGGAAAGGAAGGAAGGAAGGAAGGAAGGAAGGAAGGAAGGAAGGAAGGAAGGAAGGAAGGAAGGAAGGAAGGAAGGAAGGAAGGAAGGGAGGGAGGGAGGGAGGGAGGGAGGGAGGGAGGGAGGGAGGGGAGGGAGGGAGGGAGAGGGAGGGAGGGAGGGAGGGAGGGAGGGAGGGAGGGAGGGAGGGAGGGAGGGAGAAAGGGAGGGAGGGAGGGAGGGAGGGAGGGAGAAAGGGAGGGAAGAAAGGATCAGGAAGGGAGGGAGGAGAGCAGGAAAGAGGAAGTGAGAAGGAAAGATGGAAGGAAAGGGCAGAAGGAGGAAGGGAAAGAGGGAGAGAGGGAGGAATAAAGGGAGAAAGGGAGAAAAGGAAGGAAGGGAGAAGAAAGAGTGGATGAGAGAGAATGAGAGGATAGATGGGAGAATGAAGGAGGACAGGAAAGAGGACAGAAGAGAAGTAGGAAATCAAACACAGATCATTTTCTTCCTATTACAGGCATCAGAAAGGGCTGGGTGGGGGGAGATGTGTCAGTGGAGTGGGGCAGAAGGCCAGCATTTTTCAGCCTTGATTTTTGCCCATTCCCTCTGTTTCATCTTTTCTTGATCCTCTCCTCCAACCTTCTCAGAGGGACAAGGAGGGAAGGAGAGAAGGACAGACAGACAGCTGCCCAGGAAGAAGGCTGTGGCATGACCACTTCACAGCCATCTTACACACACACACACACACACACACACACACACACACACACAGAAGTTTAGTCTTATCTCCACTCTAGATAAGAGAGAGACAGAGACAGAGAGACAGAGAGAGAGAGAGAGAGAGAGAGAGAGAGAGAGAGAGAGAGAGAACACTCCTTGCCTTTGAAGACAATCAGACAAGCAATGTGGCTGTATCAGGCATTTCTCTGGGCTCCTTATCTTTATGAGCTGTGAATTTATCTCCATGGCAGAGATAGGGCTCTGAGACACACACACACACACACACACACACACACACACACACACACACACACACACACACACACACACCTCTGGGCAGGACTTAATGCTTCAAACAGGTTAGTAGGTGATTGGTAGCCTCTTAATTGCCTCCTTCCTCACCTGCAGCTCCTCCTTGGCTTCAGCGCTATAAACTGGGTGTCCAGGACCAAAGGTAAGGGAGGAGGCCCAGGGCAGTATTAACCTGTCCCCTTGATAAAACTCCTGTTTTATTACCCTATAAATCAGCTCTTGTCCCCTTTGTCCTACAGCAGGAGGCTCCTGAGAGCCACCTCAGCCACCTCCTGTGAGCAGGCCTCTAGAAGGAGGAGGGGGATCAGAATTGCTTCAAGGAAGTGTAGCCAAGGGTAGGTGCCTGGCCCAGGTCACAGAGACAGACAATTTGGGGGTCCTGGAGTGTAATTCATTTCACACCCAACCCAAAGGGTATCTAGAATGAGGGCAGCTATAGTTTTTATATATCAGAGAGCACATATTTATCCAAGACCATCATTCATCCTGACCTTAGAAGGAGAAGGAAAGAAAGAAAGAAAGAAAGAAAGAAAGAAAGAAAGAAAGAAAGAAAGAAAGAAAGAAAGAAAGAAAGAAAGAAAGAAAGAAAGAAAGAAAGAAAGAAAGAAAGAAAGAAAGAAAGAAAGAAAGAAAGAAAGAAAGAAAGAAAGAGAGAGAAAGAAAGAGAGAGAGAAAGAAAGAAAGAAAGAAAGAAAGAAAGAAAGAAAGAAAGAAAGAAAGAAAGAAAGAAAGAGAGAAAGAAAGAAAGAGAGAGAGAAAGAGAGAGCGAAAGAAAGAAAGAAAGAAAGAAAGAAAGAGAAAGAAAGAAAGAAAGAAAGAAGAGAAAGAAAGAAAGAAAGAAAGAAAGAAAGAAAGAAAGAAAGAAAGAAAGAAAGAAAGAAAGAAAGAAAGAAAGAAAGAAAGAAAGAAAGAAAGAAAGAAAGGAAGAAAGGAAGGAAGGAAGGAAGGAAGGAAGGAGGGAAGGAGGGAAGGAGGGAAGGAGGGAAGGAGGGAAGGAGGGAGGGAAAGAAGGAAGGAAGAAAGGAAGGAAGGAAGGAATATGGAAGAAAGAAAAGAAGTCACAGAAATCATACATCTCTGGACAACTAGACCCACGTTAAGCGTCAAGTATGACATCATGGTCAGCTCCCCAGCCCCCTTAATCTACTAAGATCCCAGTGCCCTGGACACAGCTTCTCATCCCAGAAGCAGTGAGTGTGCATTCAGAGGAGGATGAAGCCCATTCAAGGGCAGAGGCAAGAAAGGCCACAGGTTAGAATCTTGCAGAGCAAACATTTAGCCATGAGAAGTTCCATCATTGGGTAGGGTCAACATCCGCTCACTTTTTCTTTTTGGGGGGAGGGGGGCACATCTAATGACGCTCAGGATTTACTCCTGGCTCTGTGCTCAGAAATTGCTCCTGGCTTGGGGAATTATATGGGATGTCAGGGATCGAACCCAGGTCCATCCTGGGTCAGCAGAGTGCAAGGCAAGTACCCTACCGCTGTGCCACCGCTCTGCCCCCAGCAGCAGCTCACTTTTAAGAATCAACACGTATCCTCACAGCAGCATCCATACTTGGGTGCAAGGGAGGGAAGTGGCTTTGAAGCCAAAGGTCATAGGAGTCCGTGTCTCAGACAGCCTCCAACTCTGGATTAACACAACATCCCAAATAAGGTCATGATAATGTGGAGTGTTCTCGGATCTACATCTCTCTATAGGCTGGGGACTCTAGGCAGAACATGGTAGGGTGGGTAAGACCCACAGAGTTGATGTGGACTGGTAGATAGAGGATGGAGTGGGGTGGGAGAAACCAGGAAACAAGTCCTGAGGGTTCCATGATTGTTCTCAGAATTTTTGGTTTGGAGGCAGCTGCTCACAGGCTCTCCAACCCCCCTCTGGTCTTTACCATCTCCCAGCTTGCCAGAAACTTGTACTGGTCCCACCAAGGCATGGGCAAGAAAATGCCCTATCAGCTGTCCCCCATCCATGTCTATGGGACCCCCTTCCTCTGCAGCTAGTGCTCTGCTCTACTTCACAGCATTCTAGTCTACTGGGGGTGTCTGGGCCCTGTTACTGCTCCAGATCAGTTGCCCTCCCTACCCAGAACTCATGACAGCCTCCCAAAGAAACCTTCACCCCAAGTTTTGGCTCTGGATAAGGCATCCTTTCTGACAAGGACACCATCACCCCAATTCCTAGTGTCTGTGTCAGGGAAATGGGTCAGCCAGGCACCTTCCTCTATCTGAGAAAGAGGAGAAAACCTGAGAGAATGTTCTGGTGAGCCGAAAGCCCACCTTGTGTTGGTGCAAACCAGCGTGTTCTAATCTCAGCCACTCAGAACTGGAAGTCTTGACTTCCTTTAACTTCTCTGGATTTACTAGTGTTGTGGGGCCAGCTAATCACCAAGGAGCCCTGGATTCAGCTTATCAGGGGTCCCCATTACCAGCAAGGCCACAATATGACTCTGTGCCTCAGTTTCTTCAGCTGTAAAATGGGGCAAAGAGCTTCTCTTACATTCAGAGGACACCTCAGTAAGAAAATTTCCATCTCGGGTGCAGGGAAAGAGTGCTAGGACAAGATCAAGATCACAGAGTTAGGAATGGGGGGCAAACTGGGATGATAGAGGCTTTGAGAATCCCCTACCCCTTCATCATTGTGCTCTTTGCCTCTGTACCCCAGCATATTTTTGGCCTTAGTTACCTGTATTTTTATTCCTTCTGCCTTCCATGCACACACCACACCAATGCTTTCTTTTATGTTTGTTTATTTGTTATTTTTGGGCCACCCCGATGGTGATCAGGGGTTACTCCTGACTCTGCACTCAGAAATTGCTACTGGTAGGCTCAGGAGACCATATGGGATGCCGGGATCGAACCCGGGTCCATCCCAGGTCAGTGCAAGGCAAATGACCTACCGCTGTGCTATCACTCCCCCCAATGCTACTTTCTACAGTTCTCTTAAGTACCCTCTAAATTCTCCAGAACACCAGGGTCCATGAAACAACCAGTTGCCTCTGGACCTGGTATGGGCACTAGAGGGAATTTGACATTGTGCCAAAGAAGACAGACGTCAAATCTGAGCCACACTGGCTGGAAAAGGACACAAGTCAAAAGGGCCTGGGAGAACTGGGATTTCTGGGTTGTCTTAGGTTGACACCGTCATTAACTTTGGCATGTTTCAAGTCTATTTATTGCAAATCTTTCAGTCCCTCTGCTCAAGGTTTGAACTTCCCTGGGATGGGGGATGGGAAGGACCTCTTAAGGTTTAGTGGAGGTTGTTTGTCTACCAGATCAGCACAGAGAGAAGGTAAGTGCATGTCTTCTAAGGGAGCAGTGAAGCTAGTTGAAGAAGGAAAAGAAATTTTGAGCATCCAGAGCTGGAGAAATAGTACAGAGATTAAGGTGCTTGTTTTGTATGTGACTGACCTCAATTCATTTCTTGGCATCACTATGGTGCCTATGCATTTCTAGAAATGTTTTCAGGAGCACAAAGCCAGAGGTAATTCTTAGGACCATCAGATGTGTCCCCAAAATAAAAGGTGGGGGGAAGGTAGAGGAGGTGCTGGAGTGATGATAGCACAGCAGTAGGGTATTGGACTTGCATGCGGCCAAACAAACCAGGTTTGTTCCCTGACAAATATGATATGGTCCCATGTACCTGCCAAAAGTAATATCTGAGCATAGAGTCAGAAGTCAAAAGTGCTGCTGAGTGTGCCCTCCCCCTAAAAATAGGCAAAAAATAAAAAATGTAACCAAAAATAAGGAAAGGAGTAGAGAGGAAAAGAAAAGAATTATGGGAATTCCAGAATAATACCTCCATTCCCACTATCCATTGCAGTCACAACCTATACAATCTACTAAGAAGGCCCAGAACTCTAACCGGGCCGGACACTGACCAGAGGGCTTGTGGATAGATCAACCAGTGGCTCTCACACAGTTCTGTGAAGACTCATGATCAAAACCGGGTGTTTTTCGCCTGGAGAACTCACTCATCCACCCAGGGAAGGCCCGGCCTCCTCCAGGATGGAATCTGCCGTTGATTAACGCAATTAGCAGCATTAGGAGAGGAAGTTGTTAACCCAAATCAATTATCCACAGACATCTATCACGCTAAGTGTTCCTCTTGGTCTTGAGCATATTGCGCTGTTGGTGTTTCGGTGGTGATGGCCATTAAAAATAAATGATCCTTGTTGATTTTCTATTGATATAGCTATTAATGTATTGGTGCCTGTGTGGATAGGCCACTCAGGGTAGTGTATGGAAAATAGATGTACTAACAATAGGAAGGAAGTATTGGCTCTCATTTCTCAATGCAGGAGGTAAATATTGACCAGCGAAAACACCGCGAGAATATGAGGAGCTAAAAGGCAAAATGTTTGTCTCAGCTCCATCTTTCTTTAATTACTTAGAGCGTCTCCGACAGAGCGAAGGCTCGAATGCAAGGAGGTAATTCTTGGCCTCAGCATCTAATGCAGCCTCCATATATCACATTTCTTCCATCAGTTTCTACTGCCTTCCCAAAGGCAGAGAGTGATTGTCCAGGATACGAAAGGTTGATATTCAACTGTTCTTCTACCAGCTGGTCTTTTGCACAGCTCCTTAAGGGTGTTTTCTGTCCTGCAGAATGATAGTCAACTATAATAATACTATTGCTTCCGGGTCAGGTATTTCTCTTAAGCCCTTTCCAAACCTAGAAAATAAGCCCAGCTCCCACCTCGCTCCATTCCTGTAATCAGCTAGTGAGAAAATAGAGGCAGAGGAAAGTCCCGACATACCTCAGGGAAGCAGTAAGTAGTCACCTCATCTCAGCCTAACAACACTTGGCTACCCTTTGAGAGAGTATGCATGTGCACATGTGTGTATGCAGAGAAAGAGAGAGAGCGCTTAGTGCTAGGGATTGAACCCATGACTTCATTGCATACAAGGCAACGTGTTCTTCTGAGATATATCCCTACACTCTGAAGTACGATATTTGAAGAGAAATGCAGTATATTCACTCCCTAATTTAAGGGTTCGAAGGGAAAAGAGCCATTGGCCTGACCCATTCTGCAGTGTCTAGAATGAGTACCGAAGGGCCAAAGACTGTGTGCATTGCTTTCTGCTCCCCTAGGACCAGGATTGTCATTGCAGCATCCAGAAATAACTGCGTGATTGATTGGAGTGACTAAATTCACTAAGCAACTACGTTTAGGCTGGGAAGGGCTGGGATCTTGCCGAGGGCAACCCAGGGAGAATTCACAGAAAAAAAAATCACCCCATGAAGGAAAAAGGGGCAATTGTTCCCAGTACCCTGACTACCAGTGCCAGAGAAGGCCAGATTTTTACCGAGTCATCAAAAGGAGCTTGAAACACGGCAAACCAGAAAGGCCAGCTGGGCTTTGTCTCAGGAGCTGAATTGTCAAAAACTTATTTCAAAATGCCTTTGCCTTTCTGCCAAGACAACTTCTTCAACTGGTTAATTAAAACTGGGTGTCTGCCCCACTCTGGAATGACTGGAGAGGGGTGTCATCTCCAGGGCATGCTTTGGAAACTTCATAGGGTTTGATTTGGGTGGGGGGGGAAATTGTAATTGCTTAAGGATCTCTTGGTTAGAAAGACAGGAAGGATCTGGGAAGTTCCAGACATGGAGAAGTGAGGAGCTCACAGAGAGAAAGAGAGACAAGTTCACCCCAATTTCCCTGAAAAGATTGAAATTCAGAATTAAATACACATACATACACCAATGTCCCAGAACTTTTGATTATATTTTCTCTTGACAAATTTTTGTTTTGGTTTTCTTTTGTTTTGTTTTCGAGCCACACCCAGAGACGTTCAGGGTTCAGGGGTTACTCCTGGCTCTACACTCAGGAATTACATTTGGCGGTGCTCAGGGGACTCAATGGCATACTGGGTCTGCTATGTACATAGTAAGTGCCTTACCTGCTGCACTCTCTCTCCAGTCCCCTTGAAAATGTTTTAAAGATAACTATCACTTCCTGGTAGGCCCCAAGCCCTGCGTTCTGCCTTCAGAGTTGAGTAACAAAGAGTTAGGGGATTGGTGGGAAGGGCTTCTAAACTCCCTCAGATTCTTCCCTGAAATCTTTGGAACTATGACCAGGACATCTTCCTGGGAAGAAGGACTTTTGATAGAATCAGAGCTGTTGGAATGAAAGGATTGTTCTAGATTCTGGAGATGGGCCTGCACATAATCTTGAGTTTCCTGAGAAGCATCAGACAGGAGTTGGAAGGAGAAGGGTAGGACAGAAGTAGAAATGAAAGGGAGATGGATGTGGGGCAAGTGTCTTCCAAGACTAGAAAAGATAAGAAAGTCTTGGAGCCACATTTAAACAAAGCAAGTGGCACCTGGGAGAAGCCAGGGGTCTAACCAGAAAAGTGGGCTCTGGGTGTAGAGGTTGAGGCTTGGCCTATATGAGCCAGAGCCTGTGGAAGTAACTGAAAAGGATTGTGCCCTCATGGAGGACCCAATGTACCCTTTGTGCCATGTGACTAGAGAAAGAAATGGAGGCTCAGAAGTTTTGCAGCAGCCCTACCTCACCGGACTTGGGCCCTGTATTGATTGACAGGCTCCTGAATTATGGAAAAGGGTGAAAGATATTTATATCCAGCCCCGCAGAGCAGAAAGGCCTTTCTTTGGAGAAATCTATAGCGTTTCCACAGGGCTGTGATTCTGCCCAGCGCAGCAGCTGACTGGCCAGTCCATCCAGAGGCTACTTGGCTCCAATTGTCTGTATAGGTTCTGGGGGCAGCAGGGAGGAAAATGGGGGGGAGGGGTAAGCACTGCCCACCCAACTCTGGTAGCTCCGCCAGCTTTGCACACTTTTCTTGTGTCTGCTGCCAGAAGCCCCTTAAGCCATGGCTACTAGCTGCTTCTCAAACCCCTCAAACCTGCGTTAGAATCCCAAACTCAGGATCCACCACCCAAAAGACCACCAGGGAGACAGGCAGTAATGTAAATGCAAGGGAGTTTATTCCAACGTGCTAGGATCCAATATCTCCTAAAAAATGAGGCCCCCAGGAAGAGCTTACAAGGGAAATTTAAAGGGTACCAAGGCTCAATCTAGCCTGCCTCTGGGTAGTTGATCTTTAAAATTATTGGTCCTTAGTAGGAGGTTGGCCTAGGATTTGGTTGTAGTTCAAATGTAGTATCAGAAGAACAGCTGGGCAGGCTGCAACCACCAGACCCAAGGTGTATTGTCATCTGGCCATCTGTCAGATCTGTTTAGCCCTTTTGGGTGCAATTCCTGGCATTTACTTCTAGGGTCTGGTTCCAGGAACTGGCTGTTCTTCTGGACCTAATCTTTCTACCTTAAAACTACAGCCTGTCATGGCTGCACTTAGGCTCATAGCAAAGCCAGGTTTAGAGCAGTTAACTTTCTTAGGCAAGCAGATTACAGAAGACAAAGCAATGTTATCTCTAAGCAAAGGCACACCATATTCTAACATCAACATTTAGGTAACAGTTAATTCTAAATCTTGGATTCTAATACCTGCAGCAACTAATCTGTGCCCACCTGGAGCACCATCAAGACTGATGACCACCCAGTTTGGGCTCTGGTACTCTTTCAGGTCTGATTTTAGGGGGTTTGTATCCTGCCTCCCCCTTCCCATAGCTGGCGTTTACCTTACACAGGATTTTTGAAGGTGGCCCATTCTCTCCAAATAGGTCAGACGATGTTCCTTTCTCAAATATCCTCTGTTGAGGTCCTGCCCCTCAGGATCTCAGAAAGTAACTGTTGAATTAAAAAAACCAGGGATGTGTCATTATTGAGGGAGAAAGTGGGTCCCATCACCATCAAGACATCGTGATGGGACATGGGTGACATCACCCACAGAAGATATGGGCTTCTCTGGGAATTAGAAAAAATTATATGAGGGTTAGAGAAATAGTAGAGAGAGGGCAATGTTTCCTTGGCATGCAGTTGACCCTAGTTTGGTTCCCAGTACCTTCATATGGTTCCCTGAGTCCTGCCAGAGTGATCCCTAAGTATTGCACTGTATGGATACACACAGATCATTTGAGAGTATCCCCAGAGCCAGGTGCTGACTTTCTCATGGAATCTTCCACAATTCCCTGTGGGTTATCAATACAAAGAGGTCCCTCATTAGGCAAGTGGGGAAACTGAGTCAGGTGCAATGGCAGGTTCCCACCTGCTGACCTTTGTCACACATTTATGGGGGCTTGATGACAGCTGCCCCCATGTGGGGCTGGGGCTAGAGCAGGTGACTTGTGTAGAGATATGGGATTGGGGGGTACAGGGTTTCCAGACAACAGTACCAAGGACAGAGGGAGGGAACAAGGGGTCTTACACTATACTACAAATCCCAAATTCTGAGCTTTGGGGAATCCAGGTTGTTAGGGTGTTCTCTCATTGACACACACTTGATGATGCCCTCCTGGACTGATGAAGAACAGGTCCCTGTGCTTGGGGTGCTGACTGTGCCTCCCCTCCATGAACAAACCACAAGCCAAGGCTCAGGTGATGAGTTTAGCTGTGGCTGCAGGTAGGCAAGGGAGGTGGTGGGCTAGGGGAGAGGAAGCCTCCAGTCTGCACAAGCTCTGTCTCCTTGAACTGTCTCCTGCAGCAGCTCTGACAAGGCCCTGATATTATAGCTTTGTGCTCCTTGTTCTCAGAACAAATTTGTGCCAGTGTGGTGAAGGGCCATGCTGGGTAGCTGGGAGGTTGCTGGAGTCACCAGTGGTCCTACCATACAGTCATTTCACTGAATTCTTCCACAGGATCCTTCCATGGGTTTCGTCCACTGGATCCTTCCGTGGGATCTTTTCATGGAGCTCTTCTTCTTTTATAATTTTTATTGAAACCAATGTGAATTACAAGTCCTTCACGGTTGTATTTTAGTTACATAGTGACAGTGAATTAGGGCCATTCCCACTACCAGTGTTGATCTCCCTCTACCATGGTTCCCAGCTTGCATCCCATAACTCCACCCTTAGCCCCCTGGACTGCTAGTATAACAGGTCCTTTTTGTGTTTAGCTTGTTGTAGTTTGGGTTTCTTGATTCTATTGTCGTTGAGTTTGGTTTGGGTTGTCATTGACTTTGGTCTGTGAAGTTTTTTTATTGGATCCAATAGAGAGAGGAACCAAAGGCCAGGAGAACACTATTGGGCAGGTGTCACCAGATCGCCATACTGGGGCATGGTAGTGGGGATTTGAAGCCATGAGGCCCATCTCCCTCCTCCCACACTGACCTTATGGGTTGGAAGCTGGGAAGTCCATGCCAGGTTCTTCTGAAGGCCAAGGGGTGGGAGGAGAGAAGTCTCTGGATTCAATCACAGGGAGACAGACACCCAGGATCAGGTCCCTCCCACACACATGTAGATCTTTCCAGCTCCACGCACTTCCCCAGGTCCGCCTGCGCAAGCGTCCGGGCAGCTGCCTCCCCTCTGGGGCCTTCCTTCCTGTTCTAAGAAGTGAAAGCTCCGGACCCCTGCACTGCCTGATAGAGTTCCAGGGCTATATTTAAACCACAATAACCGGGGCCTGGGCCAGACCCTGCAGAGACGAAAGGGGAGAGGGGAAAGGGGGAAAAAAGCAACAAGCAATTCTTCACAAATTAGGACAATCCTAAAGGTTCCTTTCAAGTGTCCGAGTGTATTCTTAGCAAGAGCGTAACACCTAAATCAAATCCAGGCTGTAAAAATGGCATAATAGCCGGAAGCCCGGCTACAGGCTTGACTTCCGCCAGGGAGACAGGCCTTTGGGGGTGTCTGAGGCGGGCGGGCGGACAGGCACACGGCCAGCAACTCCAGCCTCATAAGGAGACACACACCCCATCTGAGTTCCTTGTGGGGTCACTGGGGCCTTTTCAAGCCAAGTGCAGGAAAATGTGAGTCTATGAACAAGAAACGACAGCTGTGGGTTGCTTAGAATGAAGAGTGGACAAGACCCCCTGTACCCCCACCTTCCAGGGGTCCTTCTTTCCTATAGGCCAGCCTTCTGTAGGACCCAGGCAAGCCAGAGTCTCAAAAAAGGTTGGGACACACGGGTAGGCCTTAACTTCTAAGATAGGGTTTCTTGAAAAGGGTGGAAGTGGGCCTGTCAAAAGACCTTTGACCTCTGTACTGGTCTCTCCCGCACATGCCCTCAGGCCTCATCTCCAGGACCCACCTGCACCTCCAATTCCACCTGAGTCTTCTTGGAAGACCCCAAGTAATGCTCCAGGGTCCTTCAGTTCTACTCTCAACTCTTTTCTGTTAAGCAAGGTGGCTCACCCCTGGGCCTGCACATTGACAGAGGATGGTGATTCAGAAAGAGGCTTATTGGCAGCCAAAAAGTCAGGTGAGAAGGTGGTGGACTCTAGACCTCATAGCAACAAGGCCATCAGGTGTAATTTTGACAGAGAAAGAGTAGTAAAAAGTGGCCTTCAGACCAGAGGGCGCCAGAAAGAACAATTAAATCCCCTAGTGAGTTGGTCCCCTGCGGCTCTTTGTCTTATCTTAGGATCCTAAACAATGTAAGAATTAGGCTTTGGGCCCCTGGGTAAACTGAGGCTTTCTTATCTTCAGGCTTTGGACCTAGAGACAGCCAGGCTAGGCCCACCAAGACTGGATCAGTTTTCTTTGACCTAGTTTCAATCTCACTAGGAAAGAATCCCACTTTCTTATTTTGGCCGCCAGGTCTGACCACTCCAAGGTCTCAACTTTGACCCTTATCCCATGGCAAGAGAGTCTTTTAGTTTCTTGATTATCTCAAGTAATTATTGTCTCCAGGGCTTTGGCTCCCAATCTCCTTGCTACCTAGAGTACACCACTCCAGAAACCCTCTTTGCTGTACCACCTATTCCTAGAGGCCTTCCTTGCTGCCCTCATCAGAATCCACCCTTTAGACTAAGCACAAACTTGCCCCCTTATCTTAACTGATCTAACAACCCTTGCTTACTGAGGGCCTAGGGGAGGTGGCAGGGAGTGGGGGGTGTCTAGTCAGTTCTTCTTTGAAGGACTCCAAGCAGTAACTTCGGGAATTCTTCCCCTGCCCTGAGCCACAGAAAGAGGGTTCTTATCACAGGTGGGAAAACTGAGTGCTGCCCTGGAGTTTCACTGCCAAAAAGTGGAAAATGGGATTTGGTACCTCAGAGAGATCTCAGAATTCAGCCTTCTCAACTGACCAGGGAAGAGAGGATGCCTCTAGGCTCCCAGATGCCTCCCCTGCCCCCCATCATCATGCTCTGTAGGCAGAGGAAGACACAGCACCCATGGCCCAGGCCTGCCCCTTAGGGCAACCTGTCCCTTCCCCAGGACACTTAACACTCTCCATCTGCCCTCTTGTACCCCAGCAGCTGATCCCACTCCAGGGACTCTCAGACTCTTGTCTGCCTTGAAGAAAGGGGCTGGGGTCACTCACAGTAACACCAGGAGGGAACATCCCAGCTGTAAACTGAAGACAGAGATGTCAAGACAAAGATCAAGACAGAGACAGAGAGACACAGAGAAGGTCGAGGGAGATAAAGACCAATAAAAAAGAGACAAATAAGACAGAGAGAAATGAAGAGACATAGAGAAGGCAAAGAGAGAAACAAAGAGATAAACAGAGACAGACAGACAGACAGACAGACAGACAGACAGACAGACAGACAGACAGACAGACAGACAGATAGATAGATAGATAGATAGATAGATAGATAGATAGATAGATAGATAGAGACAGAAAGACAGAGACAGCACATCGCTAATTGAGTTCCAGAAACTCCATCACTTAGGTAGAGCTTCCCACTTCAGACTTTGGGGTGCCTTAGTTACCCACTCTGTTTACCTAACCCTGCCCACCCACCCCTTGATGAAACTCATGCTCTCCTCTCTCATTTCAGCCCCCAAATGCCTTCTCTTCCCAGCAGGGTCTCTGAAAGCACCCAATTCTGCCTGCACCCAGGATCCCTTTGCTGGCACTACTGATCGAGACCCCCAAATCAGAGGCTCAGGTAGGGAGTGGCATCCCAGATCTGGGTTCAAAATTCAGCTGAGGGGCTGGAGTGATAGCTCAGCAGTAGGACATTTGCCTTGCACACAGCTGACTCAGGATGGACACTGGTTTGATCCTTGGCATCCCATATGGTCTCCCGAGCCAGGAGTGATTTCTGAGCGCAGAGCCAGGAGTAACCCCTGAGCACAGCCAGGTGAGCCCCCCCACACCCAAAGAAAAAGAAATAAATAAAATAAAAATATCCATCTGGGTCAACAGAGCCTCAACTCTTCCTCTCCCCCAAAATAACCCCTATAAAAGGAGTTTCTCTGTAAGGATGAGGCTGGAATGAAACCGAATCAACTGTCAGGGTAAATTGTGTCCCCATGTCCCCAGCAAACAGAGCGTGGCTTTGTTCCCTTGGCTGAGATTCAGGACAGCTCCACCTAGGACAATCCACACAGCTCATGATGGACCCTATGCTATTCAGAGCCTATTCTGGGCCTTAGGGGAGGAGAAGGGACCCCGGGCTCCTGAACTGGGTCAAAGTTACCCCCCTGACCCCTCCTTTCCTGTCGCCCCCAGCTCTGGCACTGACACAGCAACACAGCTTGGCCCCTTGAAGGCCATCCCTGCTGTGTGGCTTTGATAGGGAAAGTGTGAAGAACAAAGACTATTGTTCACAGAGGTGCTGGTGCCTCTCAGGCCCCCAGCCAGCTTCCCAGGGGTGAGGTCTGGCCCAAGACACAAAGAATCAAAGTCATTAAGAGCTGAGACAAACAATGACCCAATCCCTTCTATTTACCTGGTCCCCGGGACTGCCAAGATGGGGACAGTGAGGTCGGTGCTGGTCACACGTCTTCCCTGCCCTCCTTGGGCAGTTCCTTTTCAAATAACGGGGCTCGGGTGAGGTCTAGGGGTATAGCTCCCCTGACTCCTGGAAAGAAAGCAGACACAGTGCTCCCTAGGAAAGCCCTCATCTAACAACTTGGATGGGCTCCCAGATTCTTGCCAGGGAAAACTCGGGGCCCCTGGCTGCCCCTCCCCCATTTTTAGCTCCCCAATCCTTGCAGTTTCCAGTTTCTAATGGCACACCGATTGCTAGAGTATTTTAGCCCCTGTTCTCAGTTCCTAATATTTGAGATGGCTTGTTGGGGTATGGAATCTCTCCCCCTCACCCCCATACACAGGACACACAGGTTAGAATAGGGTTCAGGTACCTCAAAGAACCTAAAACCTGTTTTTGCTTTATATTTTTTTGTTTTTATTTTATTTTGGGGCCACACACTGCAGCACTCCCAGCTCTGTGCTCAGAAATTACTCCTGGCAAGCTCAGAGACTAGATGGGATGCAGTGGATCTAACCCAGGTGGACCAAGAGCAAGGCAAAAGCCCTCCCTGCTGTGCTATTATTGCTCTGATCCAATACCTGGTTTTTTTTCCCCCCACAGGCTTGTGGAAATGTATGTGTTCCCCCTGCTCAGTCTATACCTTAATACCCTAGTCTAGAAGAGGGCTGGAGGAGGTGAGGAGGTGAGGAGGGTGAGATGGTCTTCCTCTCACCAAGGTGAAGTGCCCAGGTTAGAAAAGGGGTGAAAAACAGGAATCGATCTTGACTACCTGTAGACTGTCAAACGAAGCGTGGGGTGTTTTATATTTGGGGGTCAAGTTATTCTTCTTTTGTTATTCTATTAATTTTAGTCAGTTGTATGAGACATAATTGAGGCAAACTCATCATCATCATCATCATCATCAAATACAAGAGAAAGACACATTTTCACCTCAACTTCCTAGATAAGGCACCGACTGACTTCTCAGATGTTTGCCTAACAGACCTGGAAATAGAGCTTCAGGGCAAAGAACCCCCATCGGGGATGAGGTAGTGTCCTGCATTTCTGGAACCTACAACCCCACTGTATACAGCTTCTCACTGAGCGCCTGCTGGATGCCAGGTTCTGTGCTGAGAGGAGACAGCCTGTCCATGCTTTCCTGGGCTTCTCAAGGAAGATCTCACCTGTAGGGGCAAATTTGCTTTGGGAGGATTATTTGGGCAAATCTGAAGCCAGATGAGCTGGCAAATAGCTACCAACTGAGTCCCAGATGGCAAGATGGATTAATATAGGGGTCTTAGGATAGAGGTTAAGATAAATCCCTCCACCAGGCCTCAGGCCGGAAACCTGAGCACTGGGAAACATTCAGTCATTTGCTTCCCTTATATTTTTCTTCTCGTCAGTGTGGCAATGTCTGTGCACTGGATGCTATGCACAGTCTCTGGGGATCATGCTGGCTCTGCCAGATTTGGAATTCAGCATGTGGGGAAGTGCTGGGGATGGAACTGGGCATCTTATACCCCTCACAGCAGTTGCTTTATAACTGAGCATCTTCTCAGGGGCTCTCTGCTGAATCCTGACTGAACCAGAAGGGAGCTTGGCAGAGTAGCAAAGAGCTTTGGAATTGGGCAAAGAGCTGTGAGCCCACACGAGCATGCTCCCCAACCCTCAAAAATGGCTCTGTGTACCCCAAGGTCACAGCTGAGGATGATGTTGGCAGTAAACAACTTGAAACTTGTGATTCCCAACCACAACAGAAACAGGAAGCTGACCATAAGGCAAGCCATGTCGGTGATGGGGGAGCCTGTAAAAAGTGGGGTGAATTACACGCAGCAAATACACAGACAGTGAGTCTAGGAGAAAGTTGTCTGATAAAGTTCAAATTCAAAGGCACCATCCTTGGGGAAGAAGTTGAACTAGGAAGCGGGACTGTGAAATTAGGATCCCCATTTCTGTCCTGGGGGTTTAGCTACATAGATCTGCTCCCATTGTTAAACGTGCTCTACAACCCCCCCCCCCAGCTGTGTGCTCTTCACAGTTTGAATGTGTTATGGCAATAAAAAGTTTATATAAAGAATAACCTCATATGGAGGTAAAGCCCAGAACATCTGCAGACCAGATTGTCCCGGCCTGGACTGTGAGTGTGAAGTTTAGGTTTGTCACCTCCACTCTCAGCTGCCTCAAAGCTTCTTCCTCCTCCTCAACTTGTCCAGCATGCAACGTGTCCACTTTACTGTGTGCAAGACTGAGGCTTGGGGTGCAGATTGGCTTCCCCATGGGCTCAGAGGCTCCCTTTCAGCAGCCTCCATAGTTCAAATTTCAGTATGAAAAATGTTGTCCCTTACATACAATTTTTAATTTAAAAATGCCCAGGAGGGTGAGAGAGAGAGAGAAAGAGAGAGAGAAAGAACACAGTTAAGAAGGCACTTGCTGGGGCCAGAGAGATAGCATGGAGGTAAGGCGTTTGCCTTTCATGCAGAAGGTCATCGGTTCAAATCCCGGCGTCCCATATGGTCCCCCATGCCTGCCAGGAGCAATTTCTGAGCATGGAGCCAGGAGTAACCCCTGAGCACTGCCGGATGTGACCCAAAAACCACAAAAAAAAAAAAAAAAAAAAAAAAAGAAGGCACTTGCCTTGCCAAAGCTGGTCAAGTTGGTTCTCACATCCCAGATGGTTACCCAAGTTTCACTAGGAGTGATTCTTGAGTATAGAGCAAGGAGTAAGCCCTGAGCACTGTCTGGTGTGCTCCCAAATTAAAATGAAATAGATGCCCAGATGGGTCCCTGTATGGAAGCCACTAGCTTCTGTATTTTCCCTTCAATCAACTTGTAACCATCAACACCCTTTTTCAGGGCTTCTCAGGCTGAGAATTTACTCATGGCTCAGTGCTTAAGGATCACAACTGCTGTTGTTCTGAGGACCCTGTGTGATGCTGGGGATCAAATCAGGGTCAGCCACACACAAGGCAAGTTTGCATGCTTGCACATCTGCTTAAAGGATAGAGTGCCAAGAACACTGAGGTGGGCAATACAGATGGGAGTAAAAGGCTAGAATGCAAGGAGGACTGCTTTCTCAAGACTGTCTCTAGGCATAATGATGGAGATTCTGCAGGACTGCCCATTATACACATGGGGAAATGGAGGCACCTGAGAGGAACAGTGTTCCTGCATGGAGTAGAGCCAAAGGGGGAGACTATTTGGGGGCCAGAGATATAGTACAGTGAGGAGGGCACTTGCATTGTATGCACTTAGATCTAGGTTCAATTCTCAGCATCCTATATGTTTCCTCAAGCCCAGTAGGATTGATCCCTGAGTTTAGTGCCAAAAGTAAGTCCTAAGCATTGTAGGGTATAGCTCCGAAACAAAACAAAAAGATAAAAAAATTTGAAGGTTAGAATAGTTTGTCCTCTCAAATGTTCCACCTTGACCGGGATCCCCTTCTGCTCCTTGGGATTTAGGATCTTTTGATTTTTTTAGTTTTATGGAGGGGCTGAGAATTGAACTCAGGGCCTCGCACAAAGACTTTATTATCGAGCTGCATACACAGCCCTTCCTTCCACTTTCTTTTCAAGGTGGTTTGACAACCTCCAATGGTTAATATCGGTGGGTTTCTCCAAGACTAGAAGCCAGCAGAAATGCCAAGGCTCAAACCACTCCCAGGTTCTCCCCAAACCCTATCAGCCACTAGAGAAAGGGGGACCAGACAATTCCTGCAATTTTCTGCAAACCTTGGGCAAATTCCACCATGGTGACTTGGACCTGGCTGCTCACTCCTATTCTCACAACTTTTTTTATTTTTGTTTGTTTATTTTGCTTTTTAAAATAATTTTTATTTATTTATTGCTTTATTTGAGCTAGGAAGCTTCTAGGCAGTGCTAAGGGAACCATGGTGGTAATACTGGGCCAACTGGGCTGGGCAGATCAGTACAAATGCCCTGGGATGTGGTTCCACTCAGGTTCTGCAAGGCTGAAGACCCCAGGGTATAACTGTGCTCAGAACACTTCCAGGGCTGCACATGGTGGCATTGGGGGACATGTGGCATGAGGGTTTGAACTCTGGTCAAGTGGTTAATAATCTCCCCAGGGCTGCTTGCGTAAGTTTTGCGGCTAAACCTAACACTGCTTAGGGCTTACTCCTGAAAATGTAGGGAGAAAAAAACATGCTATTGGATCTCCCATAAGTATGGAAATGTTTCACACTGACCCAAGTGTAGAAACCTAGAATCAGGTCCTGTACACAGTGCAACTCTATATATATTTGCTAGCCACAGGGAGTCCTCCACCAAACCCAGAGGGGACTGGCCACAAGGGTCCCCATGCCCCTGTGTCTTCACACTTTCTTAGTCATAGCTGGAGAACACCCCAGACCTTCCTCTTCCAGAGAACTTGCCATTCAGAGCATCTGTGTTTTTCCCTACTCAAGGCCCCTCCAGTGATTTTGTTTTTCATGGAAAAGCTAGACCAGTTCATGACATTATGTCCCTGCCTTGGAGATCTTTGTCATCCCATGGACTTCAAAGTCCAAGCACAGACCAGCTCCTTTAAGACTGTTCCACCCATATTTTCTTACAACCAGGAAATGGGGAATTTCCTTCATTGTTTAAACCATCCCAGTGAGGCTCTGCCACAAGGCTTCCTCTGCAAACTTTTCTTGAAACACAAAGATGGAATCAGGGCCCTCTCCATGGCTTGCTGGCACTGGTGTCCGGGACCTTCCTCTGATCTTTATCACACACTTGTTGAGCCCGTTGTAATGACAATATTTTTTATTTATACAACACCTTGCTTTGGGGGCCTGGGTTGGGTAGAAGAAGGGTGGGAGCCAGATGAAAGGCTACATGAGAATTTGCTCCATTTTCCCTGCGGCCCTGGAAAGGAGAGATTTGAAGGGACAAAGGCACCAAACTTGGCAAACCTGAGGATTTGCCTCCTGAGCCAAAGCCTGTGCCAAAGTTGGAACCAAGGGCCTTGTCTTGGAGATTGTTGTCCTATGCTATGTTATTGCCTTGACCTGATGCTAAAGTCTTTAGGGAAAACCTAATACCCAACAACTCAGACACATTTCTCTGACCCATCTGCCCTTTTATTTCTCCTCCATCAGACTCCTCTCTGCTCTTATTCTTTGGTCTCTTTTGGGGGATCTTTGCTCCTTTGTCTATAACATGGCCTTTCTTTGTAAATACTCTGCAGTTCTTAAGGCTTACTCCTGGCTCTACACTCAGGGTCACTCCTGATTGTGCTCAGGGGATCAAGGGACCATATGTGATGCCATTGATTGAACAAGGATCCCAAGCATATAAGGCAATCCTTCCACTCCCTTTTTTTTTTTTATCTCCAAACATGCAGACCTCAGATACTCTCTCTTCTTCCTCTTTCACTTTTATTTTAGGCTCTCTTCCAGCTTTTTTGTTTGTTTGTTTTTGGGTCACACCCAGTGGCGGTGCTCAGGGGTTACTCTTAGCTCTGTGCTCAGAAATCGCTCCTGGCAGGCTCAGGCGAACATATGAGATGCCGGGAATAGAACTGGGGCCCATTCTGTGTTGGCCGAATACAAGGCAAACCCCCTACTGCTGTGCTATCACTCCAGCCCCTCTCCCCAAGCTTTGATGGTGTAATTCTGAGATCTAAACTTCCAGTCCCAATTGAGAAGAACCACACATGTAAATGATGAATTGGGGTAGATTCAACTGCTATAACAAACGATCGCTGTTACTTCACACATGAATGATTTTTCTTTCTTTCTTTCTTTCTTTTTTCATGTCTCAGATCAATTTGGGTCTATAAGGGGAACCCTGTCCTGCTTTAGCTTGTGTGTGGAGGGAAATCCTAGAAGCTTCTGTCTTATCTCCAAGGGCCAAATATATAAAATGGGAGTGTGTGTACGTGTGTGTATGTGTGTGTGTGCGTGTGTGTGTGTGTGTGTGTGTGTGTGTGTGTGTATGCGCAATTGAAGCATTACTGGTGGTACTCAGGACTTACTCAAAGATCTGTGCTCATTGATCACTCTTAGCAGCCTTCGGAGGACCATACGTAGTAGTAAGGATGGAACCTGGGTTGGCCAATTGTTAGATATGTGCCTTACTTACGGTATTATAATTTTGACTGTCAAGATGGATCAACACAGGGGGAGATTATTTGCATTGTCAAAACCAGAAGCATGGGAAATTAGCATTCAGTTGGTAGAAACCAGGATGTTACTAAGTACCCCTAACACACACAGAATGGGCATCCAACACACACACACACACACACACACACACACACACACACACACACACACACACACACACACACACACACACACACATTACCTGATTCACAAAATCAACAGTAGAGCAAACCTGTCACAGAACCACATGGTCCTTGCCTACAGATGATGCCTCTGGCTGATTGGCAAGTGAAGGGAAGCCAAATCTCATTGGACAGAGCTCAGTCTCCTGCTCCTCCTCAGCCTAGCTGCAAGGGATGCTGGGAAATGTAGTTGTGTGTGACTAGAAGAAAGATACACAAGGAGTAGGTGAACACATGTATCTTTCTGCCTTAGAGGGATATTCCAGCTCTCAACGCCTCCCTCCTGAAGTCACTTCCCCGTGAGTCTCATCAATCCTCATCTGTCTCTGATTCAATCCTATCTTCGTCCTTGGAGCTTTATTTATCTCAAAGGAACACCTCCTTCCTTGAACACTGCCATTGTCCCCTGATCACCCGGGACCAGATCGGAAATATCTAAATAGCCCCAATAATTACAATCATGTTGCTGTTTATTTTTCTTCAGATAATTTAGTCCCACTCAAATATATACATATATGAATTTTATATATGTGCTATATATCTTATTTAATACTTATCTCCTACTTTAGATAAAAATTTAAGAATGATGGGTAGGGTGTTGTCTGGTCTTATTGTCTGATTCACCATTTCAGCATCTAGTGGATGGATGCCTATTACATAGCCAGCACTCAATAGATTGTTAAGTAAACAAATTAATCCTTCCTGTGCCAACCAGCTCTATTTGTCTTTCTATGCACGGATCTAGATATACAGGTTTCCTAGTCTAATGTCCCTAAACAATCAGGTCCAAAGTTCTTAGCCTACTATTGGGATCTTTCACCATCTGCCCCCATTCTACCCTTCCTCCTTCTTCTCATACACCCAAAGTTGAAATCTTTGATCTTGAGACACCTTATATTTCTTCTCTTAAGTCTCCGTTGATAACATATTTAGTTCAGCTTCATTTTATTCTCAGCTCTATCCCTTTGTATAAGCTGTTTCTCCTGACTGGACTGACATGTCATCCTCCATCTGGCAAACTCCTACTGATCACTCAATGCTCTGATCCATGCTCTTGTCTCTAAGAAATTTTTTTCTAACAATTTAGGCTGCCCTTTACTCCTCTTCATTCCGCACATCTTTGGTGAAATACATTTTTTCTCTAGGGTGGTTTCCCCCTGACTCCGCCCAAGAAGACTCCTGGTTCTTGAAATAAGGGAGAATGGATCTGGAGCAGTAGTATAGCAGATAAGGCACTTGCCTTCCATGAAGTTGACTGAGTTTGATTCCAGGCAACCTTGTGGTCACCTGAGCACTACCAGGAACAATCCCTGAGTGGGATCTAGGAATAAGTCCTGAGCACCACCAAGTGTGACCAAAAATATTAAAAAACAATAATAATAAAGGTATGTATGTGTGTTCACCAAATATGTGCCCACCTCTTGCCTTGAGCCAGGCACTGAACAGGTATATAGAACATGTGTGGGGAAATAGAAGATTCCTGGTTATGAAGATGGTGTCTAACACATTCTCAGGACATTTTCTCCAGGGAGCCAAGACCCTCCATGATGGCAGATGCCCCCTCCCCTAGAAGTCACAGACACTTTAGGTACAGGACCAACCCAGCCAAGAAGTGACTGCAGCTGGCTCCTGATCACCCGGATTGAAAGCCAGCTAGACCCATGTGCCATGAAGCAAGGAGGACCCAGCTCCTAGATCATTCATGATCAAAGAGCTAATCCCTACGTCCAGCTCAAAGACCTCTTATATGCCAACCCTCTCCTTATTCTGAAAGGCAAATTGTGCTAAGTGATAGTCTAGAGGCCCAAGACTGATTGGAAAGTGCAGAAGTCGGTAGGCCCCTCTTGGAGCACCACCTTGTGAGCACCATAGAGGCCTCAGATCTGACTCTTTTGCCTCTGAATTCCTGTTCCTGTCGAGCTCAGCAGAGAACAGATTCCAGGGATACAATGACAGCAGAAAGCACCAATAACAAAGGTACTTCATGATCTGAGAACTGGACAGTCTGAGAATCCCAGTGGAATGGGGAGAAAAGCAGGTAAGAAGTAATGAGAGTTATCAGCACTGTCTCCCAAATGGAGATGTGGTAGAGTGGTGGGCAGAAAGAGGTATCGAGGCAAATGTCTCCAGGGTGTGGCTTTCGGGAGAATTTGGATGGTGGGAGGAACTAAAGACCAAGACCATGGAGGTGGGGCCAGAAATATAGCACAGTGGTAGGGCATTTGCCTTGCATGCAGCCAATTCAGGACAGGTGTTTGAATCCCGGCATCCCATATGGCCCCCCTACCTGCCAGGAGCTATTTCTGAGTGCAGACCCAGGAGTATACCTGAGCACTACCGGTGTGACCCCAAAACAAAACAAAACAAAACAAAATATCATGGAGGCAAGACAGAATTCTGGCTCTATCCTGTTCCCTTCCTTCCACACCTCATGATTCCTATGAGAAAGGGAGAGGAAAGCCTAGTGGTGTGAGAACTCAAAGCAGGAGAAGCTTAAGGAGCAGATCTGGCCCTGGACAGCCTCTCCTTCCACCCCAGGGCAGAACTCAAGGTGAGTAGACTAGCTGCAGTTACAAAAGCACCTCTCAGAGGTCCTCACATCACAGAAGCTGAGGCCCCTTGGATGTGGCTTTTCACTGAAAACAACATTAATTCTTTTTTTCCCACCCAGGGTCTCATTGGTCTGTGCACTCTGTCTGCCATGCAGGAGAACTGGAATGTTGAGACTAGATCTGAAAGTTCATCTTCACTTGTTCTTTGCTGCCTCCCCCAGCATGGCTCACTGTATGGGGAACCAGCTGCCATGCTGTTAGGAAGCTCAAAGGCTCTATGGAAAGTAGGTTACAATGCAGAAATGTCCTGGATAGAGTTGGCAGCAGCCAGCCACCCATTAAGCATTCCATGCTGGTGGTGGAAGAGCCTCTGACCCCAGTTGAGCCTTCAGTTGAGACTACATCCTTGGTCCACATGCAGCCGAGAACCCTGGAATGGGTTATTCACGTAAAGAATGCACACGTTACTAGAACTCAAGATGAAGAGTCTTAGGATAATTTTTGATATACCAATTTGTGTTTCTCTATTCAGAAGGGGAAATTTAGATGATAAGAGGATAACATTTCTGAATCCTTCTGTGTTTTGGTCCCTACCTGGCAATCCTCAGAGCCGACTGACCCTTGGTAGCACTTAGGGGTCCCTTTGCAGTGCAGGGGATCGAACTGGTGTAGGTTGAGTGCAACGTAAGTGTTTTATTTTTAGTACCATCTTTTCAACCCATGTTGATTTATCTGAGCATGGATCTGGGTTTGTTTTTTTTTTAAGTATTGTTTTGTTTTGTTGTTTTTCATTTTTCTGTAGAGACACGTGTCACTGGGGGTAGAAAGAGGAAGAGGAAAGAAAGAGTGAGTGTGTTTGGGTGGAGAAGGACCTTTTCATTTAAACACTGAAAGAAAGCTCAACTCTGCCAGAGTTGGCAGGAGACTACTTGAGAAGGAGCATGGCCTCGCCAAGAGAAGTTCCTGTCAGTAATTGTCGTGGGCTTCGTCACCCCCACTTAGCGTGGCCCAGAGCCACTTATAGGATTGTTTGGAAGGACACACAGTGCAAAGATTGGCCAAGGGGAAGGGGCCAGGCTAGGGGGAGGGAAGTGTTGCATTTGGAAAACCTCAAGGTTTCTGAGCTGGCAAGATAGGTCAGCAAAAAAGAGCTGGCTTGTCTAGACAAAAGTTTGATTTTGAATCAAAAAAGGGAACGTTTGCAAGTAGGAAAGCAGTTTAAGCATTTTTTTCTCCTTTGAAAAGAACCATGAATTTTTAACCATCCACCCTAAAGAGAGACAGAGAGACTCCAGTAGGGACACCAGGGATTTTGGCCTCTCCTGCCCCCCCTGGATGGATGGACAGCAAGTGAGAGGCCGCCGGCTCGGAAAGTGGACATCGACTCACTCCTGGAGCCGAAAAGAGAAGCTTAACAGGGCCCCAGGGTGCAGAGAAGGAGCGATGCTGCGGACCTGTCAAGGAGGCGATGGAAGGATCAATGGGAAACCGCCCGGCCAGGGCTTAATGACCTTGGGGGTTAGGCAGAAGTGCTGGGTCACTGGGTGTGATACAGGAGGCTCTTGTGGGTAGCTGAGAATACAGTGCCAGCCTCCACTGGGGACCAGCTTTCCTAAGGGGACTCCCCACCACACCCCCAGTGTTCCATTGCCTTTAGACTTGGTCAGCTCTATGCAGAGCTATTGGGCATTTACAGCCAAGTCTGTGGGTACATTTGAAGTGTGCAGTCATAAGTGATGAAAATTGGGTTCCAGGGGATATTTTCTACCAGGCTATGGCTGCCATGCAGCCCTTAGATTAGAGTGGGCTTCCAGCAGGGGGTGACTAAATAGACACCCCCATGGGTACCTGGGTTCCTCCCTTTACCTGTTGTCTGGGTCCCTCTGAAGGTTGATTCTGTTTCTCTCCTTTTGATGGGAAACATTCTGGAGTGTGGACTGTAATGTGAGCCCTGCCTCAGCCCCCAGAATTCCATGCCATCAGGCAGAGGGGTACAGAATAAGTTGTGTGTGTGTGTGTGTGTGTGTGTGTGTGTGTGTGTGTGTGTGTGTGTAGGTGCGTGCGTGCTAGTAGGCACATTGACATTCATATGGCTTTTTCTTTTTCGTTTTTTTTTTTGGGGGGGGGCACATCCTGTAACGCTCAGGGGTTAATCCTAGCTATGAGCTCAGACATCACTCCTGGCTCCAGGGACCATATGGGGCACCAGGGATCGAACTGAGATCTGTCCTAGGTCAGCTGCGTGCAAGGCAAACCCCCTACTGCTGCACTACCACTCCGGCCCCCATATGACTTTTTCCTCTTTTCTCTCTGGAATGGGAAAGTCTTCGGTATGGGTAAGTTGAGGGGACAAATTTGACTCTTGGCATTGAGAGGAAGTTTGGGACCTACCACTGACTTTCTCCTGTCAGTAGAGGACTAGAACACCTGCAGAGGGAGAGCTGGCATGATATCCTGTAGGGTGGCCCTTAGCATGGAGACGGAAAACAATGGCAGGCAAGAAGCAAGTAGCAGCTGATTGGGTGAGCTCCTGTGAATTTGCTAGTAATTGTGCAAAGTATTACAGGTGATCATGTCCCGAAGAAAAACCAGGAACAGGGACCAGCTAAATACCTTCAGATGTTTCTAAATAAATGACAAAGCAAGTGAGAAACAAAGAGCATTAAACATGCACAGCCCAAAATAATACAATCTTGGCATCAAATCCTACATTCACTCTCACAGACTTGTATCCTCCACTGTGGTCATGTGTATTTAGATTTTTATCTTTTGGGGCCAGAGTGATAGCACAGAAGTAGGGCATTTGCCTTGAAAAGGCCGATCCCAGACGGACTTGGTTTGATCTCTGGCATCCCATATGGTCCCCCAAGCCAGGAGTGATTTCTGAGCGCATAGCCAGGAGTAACCCCTGAGCATCACAGGGTCTGGACCAAAAACAAAACAAAGTTTTATCTTGTATATGTTTTATGAATTTTTAAGCTGATACATTTGCCCCATTGCAATTGGGGATGGTGGTGGTCACCTTTGGTAGTGCAGGAATCATTCCCAGCATGCCCAGTACTTGGGTTCCAACAGGGGTTTCCATACACAAAAACTTTCACTCCAGCCCCATGAGCATCTCTTCAGAAGCCCATCAGTTATTTCCAAAAACAACAGATATAACAGTAAGCTTGCTCTATTGTATATGTTTTGATACAGCTGTAAATCCATTTATTCTTCTTCCAAGAGCCCAATTGAGTCACATGGTAGTAGACAGATATTCATTTGCCAAACCAAGCAGCAGGGCACAGAGGGATTTGAGCAAAGTCCAGGGTCACAATCAATGAGCAGTAAACTGGGTGTCCAACAGAAATGTCCTCATTGGCACACCGTACCCCTTGCTACCTCAGGGAGCACTTACCCTTGTCCTCACTTCCTTCAAATCACATCAGATCCTTAAAGGCTCCACCAGTCCTGCTGCTCCTGGTCTCCTGGTTCTGCCCTGGGGCCAATGTGCCCACCTCCTCCTGATGGACTGTTGAGTGCTGCTCCCCACTCAGAGGGAAAGATATAGGAGAGGTGTTAAGTCTTCATCCATTATCACCTCTGGGAAGGGAGGAGGGAGTCCACATGGGGTCAAGAGTAAAGCCAGTTTATTTTTCCTCCAAAAGACTTGTGGTGAATTCTATGGATTCTTTCAGTCCCATTGCCTGGGCTCATAGTGCATGTGTGTGCATACATGCTTATGTGTGTGCTTCTGTGTGTGTGTGAAACACATATGCTTGTAGGTGTGCTTAGTTCTGAAGAAGGGACACAGATGCATTTGCAGATTCAGTCTGGCTGCTGGGGAGACTGTTGGCTTGGGCTGAAATTAGAATGATGGGGTTCAGCATACTCAGGGTAACTCTCATGTCACATCATGTACATGTTGACATGAGTTGTCAGTGCCCACCGGCTAGGAGAAAGACAATGCCCATGTTTGGACTCAAATTTCTTCATTTTAGAAGCTTCAAACACAGACACAAGCACACACACGCCACACATACATACCTATTTCCCTCTGATAATGTAAAATAAGTTAAGACAAGGACAGAAGTAAGTATGAATTTAAAACTATCCTAAGATGCTGTAAAGCTTATGGGGTCAGGGATGATTTAGTATTCTGGGACCCAAGTCACATTTGATGGAACAGCCTCTCCTCCACTCCCCAGTTCTTTGAGAAATCAGCCATGACCATTTCAAGTAGAGGTACCCAAGCTTATTTTTCTAACCACTCTAACAAGGAAAAAAAAATCACTGTATGGCCCCCAGTCTACTCTCATTAAGCAAATAATAGACAGAGAACTCTTATTGCATCCAAGTCTACCACCATCCCAGAAATCATTCATGCTCTTCCTGTAGGAACTATAACTTACCTCGACTAAATGGTCTATCTCTGGCTCATCTTGCCCTACCAATGGGCTCAAGGCCGTTGCCAGGAAGGCAGCTGTGCTCCACCTTCAGACTCACACTGTATTGCTGTATGTTTTGGACTCGAGGAAGAGCCTGGCGGGTTCCATTCCCTCCATAGCCCCATGAGCTAGCTGACACGGGAACTCAGCCAGGCTCAGCAGCTCATTAGCAGGGGAGCTGGAATCCAAACCTAGGTGGTCCCTCTCTTGAGCTGCCTTGTCTGCAAGGGCAGTGACTGGTCCCAGGTGGCCATCACAGGCATGCAATGTGATGAGACCTTGTGGGGAAAGGACTGATCATGAAAACAGCCCAGAATTAGAATGCTAAGCATAAAAAGAAGCATGTTAAATTTCCTCCTCTGTGTTGTATTTTTTTTATTACATGGCAAATTGACACTAGGGACATATTGGGTTACAAAAACTCATAGTTTATTAAGATATATTCATTCTCTATCTTCTTATTGAGTCAATTAGGAAATGTAAAGGTATGTATAAATGTGTGACCCCTGTTTGACTTCTGATGGAATCTTGGCTTGATAGTTATCTGGGCCAACTCTCCTATATAGAAAAAAATTCATAGAGTCTTTGGTATAAGATTCAGGACCACTGTGCCACCCAGTTCCTCTCTGCACCAAGTAAAGCCACTGGTCAATGAGCAAAATGAATCTGATTCTCATGGCTTCTTCCCACAGTGTTCCTTTACTCACAACTATTTTTTGCCTGCCTCTATTAATTCTTTGTGTGTATATATATATTTTAAATATTATCTTTATTTAAGCACCTTAATTACAAACATGATTATGGTTGGATTTTAGTCATAAAAAGAACACCCCACTTCACCAGTGCAACATTCACATCACCAATCTTCCCCTCCCCGCCTGTATTCAAGACAGGCATTCTACTTCTCTCACTCATTAACATTGTCACCATAGTTATCAGTGTATCAGTAATAACTACATATCAGTGTAGTTATTTTTCTAACTGCACTCACCACTCTTTGAAGTGAGCTTCATATTGTGAGTCGGTCCTTCCAGCCCCTACCTATTGTCTCTGGGCATTATTACAATAATGTCTTTTATTTTTCTTAAGACCCATAGGTGAGTGAGACTATTCTGTGTCTATCTATCTCCCTCTGACTTATTTCACTCAGAAAAATAGATTCCATGTACATCCATGTATAGGAAAATTTCATGAGTTTATCTCTCATGACTATTGCATAATATTCCATTGTGTATGTGTGCCATAGTTTCTTTAGCCATTCATCTGTTAAAGGGCATTTTAGCTGTTTCCAAAACCTGGCTATGGTAAATAGTGCTACGATGAATATAGGTGTGAGGAAGGGATTTTTTAATTGTATTTTTCTTTTCCTAGGGTATATCCCTAGGAGAGCCTCTATTAATTCTTCCCCAACTTTCCTTACTCAGGATGCTTTCCCTGAGCTCTAAGATTCCCTTTAAATGGTGGTTCCCTGGCTTGAATGGTGGTTCCCTTTTTGATGACAGCTACAGCTACTTGGGATGGGATGGTCATTTGCCTAATCCATCAAAGCTCAAGCAGAAAATAGACCTACACCAGTTACTTACCAGCTAAAGAAGATTTGCCAACCAGCAAAAGGGGAAGCTGTTACTCAGTGATCGCAAAGGGGCATAATAGGGAGCAACACACAGCCCCAAACACACACAGGATGAGAGGCCTAGAGGAAAGATCTTGGATTATTTCAACATGCTCACATAAAGAAGCCTCAGGAGAATGAGTGGTGACTGGAGATGGCTCAAATACCCAAAGAATCTTTGACCTGTGAGGAAGAACAATGTTGGCTGGAAAGGGGCAAAGAATGACAGTAATATTGAGGTTCCCACCTTGGTGAGCCACATCTGTGCCTTAAGTGATGGTGCCAGGGGTGTGATTTTTTGGCCCCTGGCGAGAGTCTTATGGCTTCTGGAGAGCAGAGAAGCTAACCTAGAACTATCACGAATGTGGATCCTACAGTTTTCTGGCTATTGGTCCAAAGACCACACCTACCACTGCTAGTATATATTTATCAAGAGGTACTGAGGTCTGTGCATCATACCTAGGGACTTCCCCACCATCTTACACAATTGGAAGCAGCAATGAGGCCCCTGTAGATGAATCTGGACTACAATTTAGGAAGCCAAGCTTGAGTCTTCAGGGCAATCTAATCCTGTGCTTCAAAAAGTGGAGCATTTGGGGCTAAAGCAGTAGCACAGCAGGTACGGAGTTTGCCTTGCAAACAGCCAACTAGGATCCATCCCTGACATCCCATATGGTCCCCACAACACCGCCAGGAGTAAATTCTTAGCTTAGAGCTAGGAGTAACACTTGAGCACTGCTGAGTATAGCCCCAAAACAAAACACAACACAGCAAAATAAAGGGGAGTGAGCATTCAACTCGATCAACATCCTTCTTATAACCCTAGAACCCCTGGGGGGAAAATCCTAAAGTCCCTACAAGTAAGATTTGAATCCTGGAGAGCTGGGTCCACTGTTTCCCACTTGGACAAATGATATCAGGAGTTTGTGTACAGTTTAGTTTGCCTGACATATGGCAAACACCAGTTTATTCCCTGCTACCATATTGCCTTTCCCTGAGCATGGCCAGGTGTGACTCCAACCCCACTCCCACCCCTGCAGACAATAAAAAGACACCTAAGTTAAAAACAAGCTATTTCATGAGCTTAGATTTTTAACTCACTCTTTCCTTCTGGAAGAGAAGGAAAATGAATGTTTCTGTCTTTTTATTTTTTTAAATAATAAACTCGTGCCTGAGAAAGATGCCAATTTTGGCGTGTGCACCTAAGTGGGTTTTTTCCTTTCCCCTAAAGTACTTGTGACAGGAAGCACCAAGCTTTCAAGTAAAACTAAGAAAACACAAACAACCCAGGGAGAACAAAATCTACCTACTCCAGGTTTTGGGGAGATGAGATTTTATTCTCTTCCTCTTGGCTCTCCCAGAGTGCAGTTGGGATGGAAACTCAGAATCACCTTAGACTTCAGCTGGTAACTCAGGATCTTTTTCCTTACCAGCAGCAATCCCCATGGAGCCTCAGTTTCCCCCATGTGGAAACTGTTAACCATCCCCAGCGATTCCACCAAGAACAACCATCCAAATAAATCCTCAGCTCCCAGTGGCTGCCAAGGAGTTCTGCTGTTTCACTCTGTTCTTTCTCACTCCTAACAGCAGAGATGGAGTGATTCCGGAGACCTGGTATGGAGATGTTGGCAGCGTGTATGTGCTAATAAAAGAAGAATTGGACTCACACAAGGAGGAAATGAGATTCCCAAGAAATGCCCCCAGTTATGAAAGGGCAGAAGGAAGAGAGACTTTTCTTCTGCTGAGGCAGGAGCACTCGCCAGCACTGCCCCAGCGTTGATTCTCCCGGGAAGCCCACACTGGTGGCCCATGAGGTCAGCGCACATCTGGAATGTGTTAGCCAGGAGGTGAGCGGGTAAGAGCATACATGGGTTCAAGAGACACCTCGATTTGTTTCTGGGAAAGGAGGAAATTGCTGTACATGCAAGCAAGAGGAAAGGTTGAGTTCAGTGAAGTCTTAGCAGGGGAGATCATGTGCTGTGGATGGGCTGGGAACTATGTCTGTGTGTTGGTATATCTGTGTGTCTCTGTGCAGGTGTCTCTGTGTGTATGTATCTGTCTAGGGGTATTATCTATGGATGTCAATGTGTGTCTGTGTGTATCTGTGTGCATCTGTATTTGTATGTTTCTGTGTTTATTTGTGTGTCCATATCTGTGTATCATCGTGTGTGTGTGTGTGTGTGAATGCATGTATCTACACCATCTTGTTTATACTTTTCTTTGGAGCAGCCTTTGAGCTAGAAACTAAAAATTACTTGGGTTTCCTTCCATTTGATTTTGGTTCTTCATTGTCAGGGATTAAACCCAGGGCCTCACACATGTAAGACAAGCACTCTACTACCAAGCCACCTTCCCTTTTGAATTCTGATGCTTTGACCTTTATCAAAGAGAGCAGCACTTCTTAGTAGACAGAAATGATGTGAACATCCCAGTCCAGTATCCAAAGCCCAGTTTCTTTGGCTCTTTCTTTCCCTTCCAGAGGACCAGGCACCTTCTGTCCTTTCCTGGGAAAGGCTTGAGCTCCCAGAGAAGTGAGAGTGGGAATGGGTGCTCCAAAGAGATTGCTGCAGCCAAGTGGACTGGCAGATTTGGGAGCGATCCTTTTGAATAACTTTCCCTAGCAGGTGCCTTTCCCTAGCTAGTGCCTATGACTTTACATATGCCTATGGCTTTACAAATCCAAACAGGCCATTGATCAAAGATCCTGAGTTTTGCCTTCGAATCCTCTTCTGGCTGGCATGAAGAATGGCTGTGCCCACCTGGTACAAACAAGCCATATTCTTGCTGCAAAATTAACTATCACTGTTGCCACTGAGCCAGAGCCTCCCACACACCTCAGTCCTGCCAGCAACCCTTCCCAAACCACCATCAGGTCTCATGACACTTCTCTTTGGGAACCACATTCCCTTCCCTTCTTGTAGCCCTTTAATGGAGGTCTAGAAAGATGGACAACTTTGGGTAGAACCTGCAATGAAAAAGAAGGATTAATGATATAGGGGTCCCTGTTTCCAATACAATCTACCTCCAGGAGAATGTGAGGGCTGCTGATTTGGAAAAATGGAGTGTTTCTTTCCCTAGAAAGCAGAATAGACAGAATCCTGCAAACATCAAAGCCAAGTACAAGATGTCCCCACCTCCAGTGGCTCGTGTCGAGTGTCTCCAGGGATGTCCTTGTTAGGCGCTGTCACCTATGTGCTCTCACACCACATACAGCTGTGCTTCCTCCCAGTGGGTGCAGGGACACCTCCTGTGGCCTTGACTCCGTCAAGATTTAGTCAGCGAAGAAGACCAAGGAGTCTACACAGAGGCCCTAGGAGGCCCCAGGGATGCTCTTTGAGTGTTAGATGACACCCAGATATTTACCCCAAACAAAGGCCTTCCCTTAACTTCCTCTTTCCTTTTCACCTAGCCTTTTGTTTTGTTTTGTTTTGTTTTTTTTTTTTGGTTTTTGGGCCACACCCTGTGACGCTCAGGGGTTACTCCTGGCTATGTGCTCAGAAGTCACTCCTGGCTTGGGGGACCATATGGGACGCCGGGGGATCGAACCGCGGTCCTGTCCAAGGCTAGCGCAGGTAAGGCAGGCACCTTACCTCTTGCACCACCGCCCGGCCCCTTCACCTAGCCTTTTGCTATGCAAAAGTCTGCCTGGATCTCACTGGACCCTCCCCTACATGGTTGAATTTGCACTGGGAGAAAAAAGAAAAGTATCTTGGCAAGAAGCCACTGACTTCTTGACTATCTCCTGACTAGTTTATTAATTCTTGGTTATTAATTATTGATTTATTAATTCTTCATGGATACCTGCTTCAGACCCTTCACCTGGGATTAAAAATATGGTGCGTGGGAATGATTTCACAACATGGGAATTTATTTTTACACTTGACAGTCACAATGTTTTGGACATTTTGACCTGTCCAGCCTTCTCTGGCACTATCAAGGCTGAAAGAAGATTGAGAACAAAACAGAATGAATCAATAGTTAAGCTACAACATCAACATTAGCCCCAGGACTTAACACATGCTCCGGCAATGTTACTCAGACAAATGCATACATGCCTGTCCCAGGGCCTTGGCTAGCACCATGGCACTTCATAATGATTTGCCCAATGACCTACACTCCACAATTCTTGGGTGGTTTTTTATTTATTTATTTATTTATTTCTTAAAGATACTGATGAATGGCTGGAGAGGATAAGGTCACTTCTTCTTACACTATTGTAAGATCCAGCAATGTTCTTCTAGGCTCTTTTTTGATGAGCTCTTTCCATAAAGAACCACAGAGTAACTATTTCTAGCTTTCCAGGCCCAAAGGCATCTATCCCAAAGATTCAACTATAACAGCTGTAGCAAGGAGAGCCTCCATCCATAGCAAAAAGGAGAAAGGACCCAGTGGGCCTGGTGTGTGTCAATAAAACTTTATTGGCAAAACTAAGCAACAGGGCCAGATGGGGCCCAAGGGCTGCAGGGATTGGATGCTGCTTTAGACCCCAATTTTGAGAGTCAATAGAAGCTAGGGACGTTTGGGTTTCTGGGTGAGAGTACTGTAAATCACAGAAGTCAAGACAAGTACATCTGAAAAGGATGAAGGGAAAGAGGCCAAGAGGGTGGAAAGAAATTTTGGTACTGGATGTAGGGCTGGCACCTATCAAGAGAGAGGTGATCTCAGGTTCAGCTACTAGCAACAGCCCAGGAGAAATGTGGTGTTGTGAAGAGTGCAAAGAACAACCCAGACGTATGCTCTCTTAAGGTAAGTTAAGCACTGTCCCTAGAATAGACACATATGGACTCAGTCTGACCTCTCTTTCTGAAGGCCACCACCCAGAAAATTCCATCAGAAATACCAGAGACAGAAAGAGTCCACATAGTAAAAACTAGCAGGGTCCCCCTCTTCTGCCTCAGGGTTGTTGGTAGAGGCCTTGAGATTGGTTCTCATTTTGCCTTCTAATTAGATGTCTCTCAATTGGTTACTTTGGTTTTTGTGTTAAAAAGATGTTTCCTCATAGCCTCCTCATCTGGCTTTTTCCCCCTCCCCTGGGTGGTGGGCTTTGTTTATCCCAATAAAGGCTACTGAGGCAGCTTGAAGAGTGGCTGCCATCTTGGCTCATGGTTCCATGTGGTGGAGTAACTGGCTTGTGGATGTACTGCTTGCAGTGTGATTTTCTGGTCTGCTATTCCTTCCCAACTGTGTGTGGCTTATTTCCTGCTTTGGAATTGCTGCTGGATCTGCATCTCTTGTTCCTCTCTGAGGATGGTGGAACACACAACCCACCATTCAACACAGGGTGGTTGCTTTTCTGATAGTCACTGAAGAATAATTATCTTGTGACCTTGAGGTGTCTCAACAGGGATGAAAATAATTCTCTTCAGCTTCATTATACAACATCCTCCCCCTGCCGCCTCCCACCCCCTAGTAGAATCCAGTACTTTCTCTGCAGAGGCTCCATCCATTTCACCAAGTGATTTTTTGCATGTGGCCTGGGACACCCTGGTTAGTGATAAGACACATAGTCAAAGCAGTTTAAGCACTACTACGTTTAAGAAACATTTCAGTAAAATTCATCAGCATTTCCCTGCTCATAATTTTTTAGTTTGGGGTTTAGGATTCTGAGACCATTCCTGTCCCCATCCTTGGTGAGTCCATTCATTCAGCAGCTTAGGTTTCTGCACAGAGTATGTACAAAGGAAGTGACAAAGGAACAGCTCAGCTGGGGACAGTGTCCAGTGGTAGAGTGTGTCTTCAATGTGTGGAACTGTGAATTTCAACATGGCACTACATTTCCCCAAGCACCACTGGAAGATCCTTCTCCTGACCCTCCCCCCAAATGATAGATTATGTGGCAATCTGTGGAAGGAAGGAAGGAAGGAAGGAAGGAAGGAAGGAAGGAAGGAAGGAAGGAAGGAAGGAAGGAAGGAAGGAAGGAAGGGAGGGAGGGAGGGAGGAAGGAAGGAGGAAGGAAGGAGGAAGGAAGAAAGGATGGGAAGAAAGGATGGGAAGAAAGGAAGGGAAGAAAGGAAGGAGAGAGAAAGAAAAAAGAAAGGAAGAAAGGAGTGAGGGAGAAAGGAAGGGAGAGAGAAGAATAAAGGGACTTTGTCTTATTGAATAATTTTGATAACTTTACCATTTTAAGCAACATCCAAGTTCTTAGAACCACAACAGATAATTGGGTGTTTTCTGAAGATGCTTCATTGCCTCACCGTTTATCCAGACTCTCTACCTCCATTTCCTTCTTTTAGAGGAAGAGTAAAAGTGTTGGTACCTTCTCAGTTTCTGGAAGAATAACTGGAACTGTTTCTCCATCAAACTTCTGAAGCAGCGGCTTTCAAATTGTGCTTAAGTGTTTGCAGGCATTTCATTTGGCACCTTCTCCCCCAGAGCCTTTGGAAATTAGCTTGACATGCTCAATCCAACCCTACTGAAATGGGGATGACTTTGAAGGGGGCTTGGTGAAATCTGGTCTCTCTGAGTGGAAGCAAGGTGATTTCCTGGAGAAGCTTTCATGGGTCACCAAAGCACCAGAGGACGTGTTGGGGGTCTGGCTCCAGGTGGGCTAGACAATTTGTTCTGGGGGAGGGTAGCAAATGGCCCGGAAACTCTGCAGGGAAAACAGAATGAGAAATCAGAAGCCAAAGGTGGTGACAACAGTGCCCTGAGCCTTTCAAGAATGTCCAAGGGGATTGGAGCCAGTGCTGGGGGGGATGTAGCACAGGGCTCAGCTTGTGAGAATTGGCCACTTTGGAAACATTTTAGCTTGACACCAAGTATTAAATCATTTCTCCATTTTATGACTTGGAAAAGAAAGAAGTAGTTTTCTCCCAAGATACTAGAAGAAATTGTAAGGCAGTAGTAAGTTATGGTCTCAGGTCCTATTTAATAGATATTCAAGGTTCTTTATTTTAAGATACAGAAATAAAAATTTCATGGGGGTGATGTAAAATCCAGCTTCCTGGGTCATGAGGATTTAAACTCTTCCACCTCAATCGAATTGAAATGTATATTTCAATTGTATGAATCTCCAGGGAACTGGGTGTGTATCTGGGGGTGTGAACAGGATATATCGGGGAGTTTCTGGACCATGTTCTCTAACCTGGGGAATTCAATGGGGGATGTAAGATGACTATGTCATTATTGATCAGTTTTTGCTCCATAAAGTCCCAAAGAACATGGGATTGCTAGAGTCGGAATCGAAGGACAAGACCATCCAACTGGAATAAAGTTTAATCCTATAATCCGTCTGCTATAAAGGCCCCTCCCCCACTGGCCAGCCAGGGCCATCTCCTGAAGGTCATGAGGATGATTATATAAGGAAAGAAAATAGGAAAGTTTCAGCTTTCTTATGATCCTTAAAATGATTGTCTATTGAAGGGGGACCTTTCTACTGCTCCCTTGTCTTTTCCTGATAGGCTACCTGGTATGGCAGGTAGCTTGGGGCTGTGTCTATGGAAAAAGGCTTGTGAAGACATGGTTTACACCATGTGGTTCTTACAAAATGGGATATCTCCTGCTCAGAACCTGAGAAGCCTGCCATATGGTGTTTACAAGATGGCATCCCTCCTTGTTCAGGATCCAGGTCCCAACAAGATGAACTTCAAGTAGCTTCTGATGAAATCAGGGAAGTCTAATCCATCCAACAATATGTGTCTTTATGCTGAATCTTCGAGTCTCATGGCAGAGTGGGAGAAAATTGGGCTTAGAAATGGAGAGGACAAAAAGCACCATGTCAGCCCAAATGTAAACACAAGAATGATGGTGACATTCAAGCTATGGTAACCGACTGTTAAGATGATCATCAATGAGTCCACTGTAATATGTCCTTCTTTGGGAGTTGGGTTGAGGTTTAGATATCCCACAGTTCCCAGAAGGTAAAGCAATATCCCGTACCCCCTATCTGGGGAGGACAGGAGAAGCTGGTTGGGTAGCAATTCTCCACAATAAGTAATCCATTCAGATATGGAGTTTATAGCAGGCAAGAAAACTTACACTGCAAGCTGTTCACCCACAAGCCAGTCGCTCCACCATGCAAAACCACAAGCCTAGATGGCAGATCTTCCCCTAAGCTCTCCTACCTCCCATTTATTGAAATCCAAACAAAGCCCCTCCCCAGGAGGTGGGGGAAAAGTCAGATGAAAAAAAAATAGGAAAACAAGACCAACAGAAAATATTTAAGATACAAATGAGAACTATTTGACACAAAAGGGCACTATTTCAAAGGCCTCAAGTTACCTCCTACTTCCCCTTTCTAATTCTTTAAAAATTAAAACAAAATAGAAAATAAGCAATAGGCCCTGAAAAGATAAGAAAACTAAACTCAATGAATAGCAACAATTTGCATAGATGCATCAAAATGAAAACTGTAGAGAAAAAACTTTAGGCCTAAAAACAGGGTGTTCTTACCCATAAAACATGAGTCAAGGAACCAACTACAGGCTCCAGACTATTTCACAATCCCCAAAGTACATTCTGTAAAGTTCTCCAAAAGTCTTCCTTTGTAGGCCAGATGACAAAGCCAGAATTCAGAGATCATGGATCTGGTAGAATATGAAGATCTTATGAAGCAATCGAAGAGTTACACTGTAATCCACACTTAGAGATCTTAGGAAGAGATATAAGAAAGTCCTCTTAGCAGGCAAAATGAAGTTTATTTTCAGGTCATATCCAGGGTGGATATGTCCAAGATAGGGCACAGTTTTGAGCCTGTTTCTGGAAGATGATAGATGCACCCCAAATGTCTCTAGAAATAAAACTGCAGTATCTCACTGATGGTTACCTGGGGTTTTGACATGAAAGAAGTAAAAGCTTTTTCAAGCTCTTCATTCTTAGCAGGAACCCATGCAGAAATTCGTGATAAATCAGAAAATGAGGCATAAGATATAGGGGAGTTTGGCTGATTATTGATTGTTGCGAGCTCAAGTCAAATTACCAAGACAAGATGTTTCATGGGAAGAATCTCCCTATTTCAAGAAAAATATGTGAGGTTCCATCCTTTTTTGTTTTGTTTTGTTTGTTTGTTTTTGGGCCACACCCGGCGGTACTCAGGGGTTACTCCTGGCTGTCTGCTCAGAAATAGCTCCTGGCAGGCACGGGGGACCATATGGGACACCGGGATTCGAACCAACCACCTTTGGTCCTGGATCGGCTGTTTGCAAGGCAAACGCCGCTGTGCTATCTCTCCGGGCCCAAGGTTCCATCCTTAATGGATAGAAACTCCTTTCTGTACCTACAACTTTTCCTATTTAATGTACCCATGCAAATATCTTGCCACAGAATACAAAGGAGATTTATTGGGATAATGATGATAAATCAACAAAACAAATGACTTAGTTTTAGCAAAAAAAAAATGCTAGAAAATGTTATCTAAAGTAGAGTCCTATAAGTAAAATTAAAAAATGGGGGGAGAACTATAATTACATAAGAAAACAGGATGCAGAAGCATATACAAATCAAATAAATGCACCCATATGAAATATACACAAGAGGTCAATATCTTCTTTGAGTCCACTTGAAGAGATCTGAAAAGAAGAATCCAGAAAGTCATTTCAGCCTTGTCATGTATATATGATGAGTATGTGGTGTGTGTGTGTGTGTGTGTGTGTGTGTGTGTGTGTGTGTGTGTGTGTTGGGACCTGAGGTTCCAGTGAAGCCCAGTGACTTGTGAGAAACATTGGAATCCTGGGTCCAAGGGAGAATGGAGAAAAGCAACTGAGAAGAGAAGAGTGTTGGGTCTCTATCCTCAGAACCCACCCCCTGCTCGGACTTTGTTCTGTGACATTTCATGATAGGAGTCTGTTGAATCTCCATACCCACAATCTGAGGAGGGACCATTTGTACCCTCCTTCATAGATGAGGATGCCATGGATCAGGCAGAGATGCAAAGGTTGGTCTCCAGAACTCTTGAAATGGATGTTCCAGGTCAGAAGCCCTGTGCAAGTGGGATGAAGTGAATGTGGAACAAATTGGAATGAAAACTTCATTTTTCCCTGTTGTCCAAGCCCCATTTCAAGAGCTCATTAGCAAATGCATCCTTGTGGGCTACCATATTGGAAAGTGTGACTTCAGAATCTCTTTGCCAGAATGTCCTATTGACTAGACTAGCACCATTCTCAAGCCCTGGATCTTAACCACTCCACCCAAATCAAAGGCTCCCCATGCCTCAGGGTGTGGAGGGCTGATCTTTGTGGAGGTTTCCAGAGCAACTGGCATCAAAGGCATGAAGATTCCCACCTCTTTCCACAGGGCTTCCAAGAAAAAGTCTCAGAGCAGCAACGTGTGACTATTGGTTCTTTGATGAAGAATGTTTAAACACCCTTTCTCATCAAGGAAGGCAGGCATTGAGAGACATTTCTCACTTCCTGGGAGTGACTTCATGGAGGAAGAACAAGAAAAGCAACAATACTGTAGTAGTCTTTGAACTTGGAGACACTCAGCACTGTTCTATGGGCTGCTTCATTGTGGTCACTCTGTTCCTCCCTGCCCACACCCTGCAAAGACAGAGACAGTCCCCTGTTCCCGGGCCCCTCCCAGTTCTCACCCTAACTGCCAACATGTTTCCCAACTCATGACAAGAAGACCCTATGTCACAACTAGGTGACAATGTGGCAGGAGGTATGACTCCCCCCCCCACAAGGGGAAGCCTAAAATACTCCCATTGTTTCACTCCCCAAATTCCTCAAGGGCCTGAGCTCTTCAGTCAAGTTTGCGGTTTGGTTAATCTGATTTACAGACACTGAGGACTTGGAAGAAGGTGTTGGAACAGCCAGACAGAGGTTTCACCTAGCACCTGAGTCTGTTTTCATTTAGCTCCCTGTTCACTAGGCCAGGTGCCAATCTGTAGCTGCCAGGCCATGGCTGTCCTTCTAAAGATATGAAGGGTCCAAGAATAAGCATGACCTTCAGAACTTCCAAGTCATTCTCTCACACCTTCTCCTCCTTCACCTTTCAGAGATCTCCAAAAAGGTGCAGTCACGAACCAAAGAGATCCTCTCTCTAAATAGGAACTCCGATATTATGCCAACAGCTAGTTGCAAGGGCCGGAGGCAGCAATGGTTACAACTCTGTGGTCTTCAGATGCTGCCCAGACTTGCAGAAGAAAGACGACTTGCCCTGGAGGGTGGGTGATGCAGAGAATGTTCTAGACGACTCAGAACTCTGGAAGCTTGACAGAGACCCTTTTCCTCTGGGGCCATCAAAGATTGCCATGCAAGTAGAAAGTGAATAAACCAGTGTCATGGAACTCAGGGTCCTCAACTGGTGAGTCGCCTGGGTTAAGCCACACCTCTTGGTAAGGGTAAGGGATAGGTCTGTGGATGGGGACTGGAGAGATAAAACAGTGGGGAGGGTGCTTGTCTTGCACATAGTCGATCCAAGTTTGATCCCTGGTATCCCAATTATTTCCCTCAGCTCACCAGGAAAAATTCATGAGCACAGAGCCAGGGGTAAACTCTGAGCAGTGCGGTGTGTGACCATCCCCAAATAAGGGGTGTGTGGCTGGTTTGACAAGCTTATGGCCAATGCTAAACTCAACCAAGCTCCCCTTCTCTGGGGATTTTAGTCAAACTAAACTCAAGGGGTAAAATTTTGGAAGAAGAGGCTATAGCTCTGAATGGCCATGTCAGAAAGATTTAAGTCAAAAAGACAGACAGACTTACTGGAGTATCCTGCCTTATCTCAAAGCTCTAGCTTTGGAAAGATCAAATCTATTGAATGTCCTCACATATCACCCTGGTGGCCCTGAGCCATGGGGTTGCTTTCTACCTTTGGGTTTCCATGAGATTGTGCAGGTGAGCAGACTTGAACTCAACACAGATCTTGGCAGGGAGGTTGAAATGTAGATGCCTGGATTAAGAGCCACTACCAGTGCCCCTGCATGAGCCTTGGAAGTCAGATTTTGGCTGGGAGTCAGTCACTTTGGAATCCCCTGACCTTAACCTTCTTCTCTAGATGCTGGGTCTCAGGGCCATAAGTTTATTTCAGGCTGCTTTTGTCATTTCTTGCTGGTACTCAACCCAGACACTTGCCTTTGTGAATTCCCCTTTTCCTTGCTCCAAGCCTCTCCTTCTGGAGATGTCTTTCTTCTCTGAAAACCTTCCCAAATTATCCTGCGTGGGTGATATTGCTATCCATGAAAATGGTCCCACCCTATCGACCTTGATTTCTCAATGAGTCTTTTACATGACCTCTGACTTACAACTGACAGAGGCCAAGTAGGTGAAGATCTATCCTGGGAAATATCTGATCTGCAGACTCACAAGTGGAAGGATTAAAAATTCACAGGCTGGGGGCCAGAGATATAGCACAGAGGCAAGACACATGCCTCTGTGCTACACTGGTTCAATCCCTGGCACTGTAGGATCTCCTGAGCCCTGCCAGGAGCATTGCCTGAGCACTAACCATTGTGGCACTAAACTAAAACTAAGAAAAGAATCATAGGTTGAATGTGTAGAGATACACACACACACACACACACACACACACACACACACACACACACACATACACACACGCAAACAAATACAACCAAGTATGAAACATTCTGTGCACCAATGACAGGGTTAATGTTTTCATTGCTGCCTCCACCTGTGTGAACTCTGTGTCCTTGTAGAAAATGTTATTTGTGTTCAGACTGTTCAGCCTTGGAAGCTTCATTCTGCTCATACAGTATGGACCAGTCAATTGCCTTCTCATAGGATCTGCCAGGGCTATCCCACACCTCAGCACAGGCAGCAAAGTGTGTCTCTGTGATGCTTCTTAACATCTGAGGGCTAAGTGCATACATGGGGCCGTTTCCCCTCCAAGGGCCATCACTCAAAGCAGGAATCAGTCCACCAGATTAAAGGACAAGGACACAGAAAGTGTCCAGTTCAGTCAGCATTGAAAAAAAAGAAGCTATGGAAGAAATGCTGACCTTGATATTCTCTGGGAGGCTCTGGACTGACTGCCAGAGGCTGGGAGCAAAGACTACTTGATGATCAAGAATAAGGAAAGTGATAATAGTGATAAAGAGGTTCTAGAAGTATAAATATGACCAAGTAACAACAAAAACCCCAAACACACATACACAGATGACAACTGCTTATGAAAGAAAGTCTTAGAGATCATTCACAGCCCTTTTCATCCCACTCCTTGATGTTTAACCCTGGGTTTAGAGAGGAGAAATGATAGGGGACCAACAAGCAGCATTCTTGCTCTGCCTCACATCTGCAAATCATCAGTAATGGTATAATTCAGAAAGCAGAGTACCACAGCAGACTACAAAGACAAGAAAATGCACACAAGCCATTGAGTTCCATATTTTTTTCTTTTAACAGGTGACATGGAAACCTCTTGGCATTGAGCCCCACATGGTCGTGTTCTAGGCAGGATACTCTAGGCCTATTTCTTCTGATACTGCTCCTTGAAAGAACCCATCCAGTCCCCTGGCTTCCATTATTGGTGATTTTTAAATCTTACTTCAACCCACATCTTTCTCCTTCCCTGAAGTGCTAGAAGCCAAGTGATCATTGTCACCTCTTTTGGGCATCTCAGAGATCTCAAAGGCCCCAAACCAATCCCATTCTCCCAGGGCCAAGATCCAGGCCTTCACCACTGGCTTTCCCCATGGCCTCATCTTTACCTTCATTGGTGAGTCTTATATCCACTCATCAATTCCAGAGATCCTTTGAATTCCTCTAGTCCTGTCCTCCTCTCTAAGCCTTCTCCCCTTCACTGTGCCATCTTTATTTTGTTTGCTTTTGTTTTGGGGCACACCTGGAGTGCTATGGGGTTACTCCTGACTCTGTGCTCAGAAATCCTGGCAGGCTCAGGGGACAACAGGGATGCCAGAAATTAAACCCATGTTGATTGCATACAAGACAAATGCCATCCCTGCTGTGCTATGGCTTGAGCTCCCTTAGGCTGCCATCTTGCTTTGGATGACATTGAGTGGTCATTGACCAAATGGTCTCCACCATAGTTGCCTCCTTCCAATTTATTTCCCAAGACGTCTATTTTCCAAATGTAAATTTCATCCTTTCCTAGCTCTTCTGTTTTTGGGTGAAGCACACCCAGCAGCACTCAGGGATCACTCCTGGTTCTGCCTTCAGAAATGACTCCTAGCAGACTCAGAAGACAATATGGGATGCTGGGGATTGAACCCAGGTCTATTGCATGCAAGGCAAATGCCCTACCTGCTGTGCTATCACTCTGACCCCAACTTCCAGCTCTTCTTAAGCCTTATCAAAACTTCTTTATTATTCTAAAAATAAAATTTCAGATCTTTAACATGGTTTATAAATGTATAAACAATCCCATGTGAAAGGGCCTCTCCAGACTTATCTCATATTGCCCTTCTCTTTCTCTCCTTCCCTGTCTCACTTTCTCTTTCTTTTGTCATGTTATAAGTAGCTCTATGGAGAGTTTCAATAAGCATGAAATCAATAACTCTAGTCAACAATCAAAGTGTACCTCACTCTAGGTCATACCAGATTTCTAATTCAGAAATACTAACACAGGGCCTGAGTATAGCATAGAGAGAGTAGGGCATTTGCCTTAGCACGAATTTAACCTGGATTTGATTCTCAGCATCTCATATGGTCCCTCAAGCACTTCCAGGGGTAATTCCTGAGTACAAAACCAGGAGTAATCCCAAGGTATGACTGGGTGTGGCCTAAAAACAAAACAAAACAAAAATAGAAATACTGATGTTATTCTTGTTTTGAGTTTGGAGCTGCTGTAATTTAGAATACTTTTCTATGCAATCACAAGTGACTATTTACTCTCTAGTCTTTTAAATTCTCCAAATTTTCTATTCATATGAACATGATCACCCCAGCTCTTGGAATCATCCCTGCACCTCCTCTCATTGCCAACTCTAATTCATTCTCACATAAGATTGTATCTTCTCCAGGAAGCCTTACTTAGGTTTTGCAAATACTGCCTGGACCCCACCAGACTGCTAGCTCCATGAAAGTAGGCACCAAAGTGGTCCTGAATTCACACTGGCTCTCTGGCTAGCCACCAAAAATTGGTTCTAGAAGCAGGGGTACAAGTGTTTTCTGAAGAAATGTGAGGCTTGGAAAGGCATTCATGCCCTGTCCTAACTGAGCTGCTTCCTCCCTGCTCCCTCGCAGCTGATTTTCATCATGCACTTAGGGACCAAGTGCTGAGTTTCTAGAAGTTTCTTTTAATTGACGCAGTTACTGTTTTAATCTCAATCTCTGTCTGTGTACCAACATCTCTGCTTGCCCTTTCATTTCTTTTCATTCTCAGTTGCTTTAATCTCCTCCTTCTCCGCTTCAGGGAACACACGCAGAAAAATATTAGATAAGTTGATTAACAGCTAAGTAAAATCTGGGACTCAAAAACTCCTCCTGAAACTGTCACCCCAGATGTGCTCTAGATGGGAGAACAGAAGAGCTGGCCCATGCTTCCTGATCAGCCAAGCAAACCAACAGCAACAAGACATTTTTTGGGGGGAGGGATGTCTCTAAGGGGAAAAGACATCAAGGAAATCAAGTGGAAGGGGATTAAATAAAATCTAGAAGAGGGGGAAAATCAGTTTATAATAAAACATTCTGGGAAGACATAAATATTGGTTCTTTAACACACCTGCTGGTCAGCTGATGCATTCTAGAGAAAACAATTGCAGGAATAAGCAAAGTTGACTTTTCTGGAAAAAAGTCTATTCTCAGCAGGCTTCTTTTTTAGACCCATACATCAAATATGAGATTTCAGGGGGAACATTATGTCTCTAAGTAATGCCCAGACACTTGGTTTGATGTTTAGAGTTTTTTTTTTAAGCTCCCTTTGGTTGTTGCTTGCCACATGGGACATGTCCCAAACCACATCATTCTATAGTCAACACTATTCCTGGGTGTGTATGTGGTGGTGGGGGAATACAGAATGACACAAAGCACCCATTCTGAATCTTCTCAGTCCTTGAAGCCTTGTGGGCAGCTCACAGACATCTCCATTTCCTGCCACTCTACTGGAGAGAAGATTCTAGAAACTCTGCCCGTGATAGCCGGAAGTAAGCCATGGGGCACAGCAAACCTGCAAGCGTACTTGCTTGGCCCTTACTCTGTTTTATGAATTATCTGGGTTCCAAGCTGAGGCATTTGTGCTAAATATTCCAACTTTCAACACATGGGAACCCACCTCCTTGGTTAACAGTATAGACACTCTAAAGGTCCTACTTGTCCAGGACATGTATCCTCTGTCGCCCCTTTAATCTTCACCTGCCCTTTTTTCTTCTCTGCCCATCCTGAGACTGGTATTTGCAGCATTTGCCTGGCACCTGTCGTCCCAGGGTTGGCATGTCCAGGCTGAAAGATGTTTGCCACATTCTCCTCCTCCCAGCAGTTGAAACAAAGAATTCACAAATACTATTGAACCTGGATTCTGAACAAGGAGGGATGCCATTTTGTAAAGGCCACATGGCAGGCTTCTTCTCAGGTTCTGAGCAGAAAGAGATGCCATTTTGTTTTTTTTGTTTTGTTTTGTTTTTGTATGTTTGTTTGTTTGTTTTGTTTTTGGGTCACACCCAGCAGTGCTCAGGGGCTACTCCTGGCTCTATGCTCAGAAATCGCCCCCAGAAGGCTCGGGGACCATATGGGATGCCAGGATTCGAACCACCTTCCTTCTGCTTGCAAGGCAAAATGCCCTACCCCTGTGCTATCTCTCCAGCCCCAGAGACACCATTTTGTAAGAAGCATATGGTGTAAACCACATGTTAGGTTTTCACAAGCCTATTTCCTTAGGCACCACCCCAAACTACCTGGCCATACCAGGTAGTCTATCAAGGAAGGGAAGGGAGCAGTAGGAAGGTCCCCCTAGACAATATCCAATCATTTTAAGGACCATCAGAAAGCTAGAACTTCCCTATATTTTTTCCCTATATAATCTTCCTCATGACCTTGGGCAGGGCTCATCTCTTTCAGGAAATGGCCCTGACTGGCCAGTGTGGAGGTCTTGTTAGCAGACAGATTAAATATTAAACTTTATTCCAGTTGTGTGGTCTCATCCTTCTACTCCAGACTCGAGCATTGCCACCTCCAGAGAGGTGAACCTTCTTCAACTCTCTCCCTGGACCCTCTCTCATGGCCCCTCTCACTCATCTTCCCTTCTGTCTGGATTTGCTTATTCAATACAGACTCTGTGAGGGACCTCAAATGGCCAGTCCACTCAGTGAAGACTCAATATTCCCTCAGCTCTTCTAGCACCCCATTCTACTGTCTCTGGGCTCACTATGCTGTTTTCTAAAATTCCATCTTCCCAAACAAGAACCAGGTCATGATCAAGTCCTACTGATCAATGACTGAAAGCAGTGCTGGTCACTCTATGAATAAATCAGTAATAACGACAGGGATGGGATTTGGTGACATGAGACCTCACCCCTCAGAGCATCAGGGAATAGAGGAGACATACTTCCTGGCAGACAGGGACCCTGGCCCCTACATACACCCCTTCCATGAACAAGGGTCTGAGTATCAAGGACCTCAGAGTCTGTCCCTGAAGTTTGGCTTCTGGAAGGAGAATTATCATTTATCTGCCAAGGATTTCTTTTACCTTCCTTCCTCCCTTTCTTCCTTCCTTCCTCCCTCCCTTCCTTCCTTCCTTCTTCCCTCCCTTCCTTCCTTCCTTCTTCCCTCCCTTCCTTCCTCCCTTCTTCCCTCCTTCCCTGCCTCCCTCCCTTCTTTCCTCCCTTCCTCCCTCCCTCCCTTCCTCCCTCCCTTCGTCCTTCCCTCTCTTCTTTTCTCCCTCCCTCCCTCCCTCCCTCCCTCCCTCCCTCCCTCTCTTCCTTCCTTCCTTCCTTCCTTCCTTCCTTCCTTCCTTCCTTCCTTCCTTCCTTCCTTCCTTCCTTCCTTCCTTCCTTCCTTTCTTCCATCTTTCCATTTTTCCATCCTTCCTTCCTTCCATCCCCACACCGGGCAGCACTTAGGGGATCATGTGGGGATGCCAGGGATAGAACCTGGGTAGGCTGAGTGCAAGGCAAATGCCCTGCCCACTGTAATATCACTGCAGCCTCCCACCCCCCAAGGATTTCCGCTCTTCCCTGGGCAACTGAGCCTCAAGGAAACTATTAGTTTCTGTAATGAATTTGAAATGCCCAATCCCTGACTTCCTCTGGTCTGGGCAGCCATTCAGAACAGTGAGAATCTGCCAGAGAAGAATAATTGAAGGGCCTCTTAGCCAACCCGGGTATTCATACTCACCCAATCCCCCACCCAGACCAACTATACAGATGGGGCCAAAACAAATTGGCTGTCACTGCCGGGTATGTGGAACACCACATTCTTTGCCTTTAAGACAGAACAAAGGGTGCTCTATGCTCTGGGGCTCCTCCCAGTCCTGCCACAGCCAAGACAGAGCAGAGCATGATATTCAGGCCTCCGCTCGACCTGCAGAAACAAGAACCTTGAAGCCTCATGAAGGACCAAAGGGCCTGGCACCCATTCCAGCTTGGCTATAAAATGGCTATGTGATCTTAGGCAAGCTGCTTTCCCTCTCTGGACTTCACTTGCTGGGTCTGATAAATCTAAATAGAAACTGTGGCTCTATTGGTGGGAAAGAAACAGTGAGATGAGCCAGAGTGATAGTATAGCAGAGAGGGTATTTGACTTGCATATAGCTGACCCAGTTTGATCCCTGGCATTTCATATGATTCCCCCCCAAACCTGCCAGTAATAATTTCTTAATGTAGAGCTAGGAGGAATTCCTGAATGCCATGGCTTTAATTAATAGACAATCAGCAGAATCTAGGTCATGCAAGGCAGGCACCCTAACCACTGTACTATCTGTCTGGCCCCTATATATGACAGGTTTATATTGCAACACCCACTGTACATGGAATCCTGATGAGCAAGGGAGAGACACTTGACTTGGCAACTAACCGAGGGCACACTGAGTGTTCATCACCCTGATCTGGGCTCCATCAAACAAAAAGGCCACAGAACATCAAAGCAACTTTATATTTGTATTGGCCACAGGGCTAATGGCCTGGCATTTTTAGCTGTATGCTCAGCCAGGTGACAGCTCTGAAGTGTATGTCCAAAAGGACCCAGAGTCATGGAACCTTCAGCAAATGAATGAAGGAAAGGCCAGACCTGATTATCCCTGGCTGCAGCTTGGAATGTATTTTTTTTGTTTGTTTTTGTTTTGTTTTGTTTATTTTTTCAGGCCACACCCATTTGATGCTCAGGGTTACTCCTGGCTAAGCGCTCAGAAATTGCTCCTGGCTTGGGGGATCATATGGGACGCCGGGGGATCAAACTGCAGTCCTTCCTTGGCTAGCGCTTGCAAGGCAGACACCTTACCTCTAGCACCACCTCACCGGTCCCGGAATGTGTTTTTTGATGTAAACTGAGTCAGAGATTTAGAGGATGAATGAACTTTTCCTCTGGCCCTGTCAACAGGAGAAATGGACCCTCATGGAGGGTTCTAGCAACCAGAAGGAGACATTTGGGTCCTACCCATATGAATGCTTGAGTCAGTATATTCAAACCATCTACTGCTCTCTCTTCTCCCCCACTGACAGACGGTTTCCCCAGCTCCTTGAAATTGCAACTAGAAGAACCCAGCTCAGGGGTCAGAGAACATGGCACAACAGTAGGACATTTGCCTTGCATGCTGCTGACCAAGGATGGATTGCAGTTTAATCCTCTGGCATCCCATATGGTCCCCCCAAGCCAGGACTGATTTCTGAGTGCACAGGCAGGAGTAATTCCTGAGCATCACTGGGCATGGCCCAAAAATGAGAAAAGAAGAAGAAGAAGAAGAAGAAGAAGAAGAAGAAGAAGAAGAAGAAGAAGAAGAAGAAGAAGAAGAAGAAGAAGAAGAAGAAGAAGAAGAAGGACCCAACTCAGTCTTGGCACTCTGAATGACCAGCATAACTGGGGCAGTCACCCCAAGGCACCAACCCTGGCCCTCTGCCTGCCCTGCTGGTTATCATGCCCTGGAATGCCCAGAGTTTATGCCACTCTGCAGCTGGCCACTCAGGGTAGAACCAGCCACCAATTGCAGTTCATTTCTCCGTGCCCTGCCCACTCTTGTGTGTTAATTTTGTGGCATCTCCAGATGCCACATTGGAAAAGGTTCTGCTAAAGCTTCAGGGTAGTGTCTGGAGAGTAGAACATTTGCTCATCGGGATTCCATGCACAGTGGGAGTTGCAATATAAACCAATCATGTATCGGGCCAGGTATATAGGAAAGTGGTTAGTGCATTTGCATTGCATGACCTAGGATCTATCCTTGGCACCCATAGAGTTCACTGAGTGCCAACAGAAATGATTCTTGAATGAAGAGTCACAAGGAAGCCCTGAGCACCACCAGGTGTGGTGGCCCAAAATACAACATCTAAAAGATTTAGATAACAACAAATGCATCATCTGGGGCCATGTGGAAATTGAAGGGAAATGGGCCAAGTGATGAGACTGGGTTTGGATACAATCAATAAACCACAGGCCTCTCTGGCCAGTGTCCTTTGTGGGATGGGTCCAGAGTGGCCTTCTTCAAGCCTTCCCCCATTGGATACTCACAACCACCCCCCAGCTCATCATCCTGTGGTCCCTGAGGAAATGCTAGATGGAAATCCCCAGGAATGTTCAGTCTAGGGATTCAGACAGAATTTTGGGGTCAGAGCACGCTGTGCCAAGCTGGGGTACTAGAAAGAAAGTGAGCACCAGGACACAGGAACTCACCTTGTATGTGGCAGACCCAAGTACTACCCCCAACACTACACATGGACACCCCCTCGCCACAGCCTCCCAGAGAGACCCTTGAGCACAAAATCTGTGCTAGGTATCCCCTGAGTACCACAGAGTGTGGCCACAAAACCCTAAGACAAAACAACAGAACCAATGTACAGATGAAGGTCTCCTCAAAAGCCCAGAGCAGGTTTGACCCAAAATATGAGCCATCATCTCATAGACCAGGCAGGGCCAGGCTGCCATCCATACTTCCCTGGGCAATGCGTGGAGAACCAGGTGTCCAACATGGACAGGGCCAGACCCTCCCAGAATCGCCATGTCCTTATCCATGAAATGGACAGCAAGGCCAAATCTCCCTGCCAGGAGCTTCCAAGGATAAAACCGGGCAGGCCAGCCTTGATTCTATATTTGCCTTGGGACATTGCCCTGGACTTGGCTTTTCTCCCTTTAAACAACTTCAACAAGAAGCATCAAACTTGAATTTGTAGCTGCCTGGGCCAGCCTGAAGATCAGCTCACAGCCTTTTGCTCACTAGGTTCCCTTTAAGTGGTGGGGGCTGCAAACTTTCCTGAGGTGGTTTCCTCGGGGACACCCACCACTTCTCTCTTGCTTCACAGACCAGGCCTCATTTTATCTGGATTTTCAGCCACACAAATAGTTTCCAATCCTTAGTACAGGTTTTATATACCAAAATATCTGAATTAAATTGGGTGGAGGAGCTCTTCACCAGGGTCATGCATCGAACTCTTGTTTACTTGCGAAATTCATGTCACAAATGTTCATGTTCATGACTGTAGTAAAGAATAAGGCTGGAGCTTCTGTTCAAAGTAGTGATTTCTCAGGTAGGAAGGAATTCCACAATCGCTTGACTTATGCCTAGTGAAAAGACTAATCTCTGCCTCTCGCTCCTCATCTTCCTCCTCTTCCCTCTCAGTTCAGAATACTCACCTCCTCCTCCCCACCCCTTAAAAAATGGGTAGCAGAGAGGGGCAGGGATTGGTCTCTTCTCAGAGAAAAAATGGTCTCTGCCCTCATGACTTTCTGACTAGTATAAATTTCCTATGACATTAAGTGTTTGTTTCCATAGATGATAGATAGAATCCTTTGAAAGATGACATTTTTTGGGGGGGTAGGGTACACATTGGTGATGCTCAGGGGTTTACTTGTACCTCTTCACTCAAGAATTACTCCTGCCAGGCTCGAAGGGGAGGCATATGGGATGCCTGGAATTGAACCCTGGTCAACCACAGCAGGCAAGGCAAACGCCCTCTCTCTTGTGCTATTGCTCCAGTCCCTGAAAGGTCACTTTTGTCCTAGGCAGGGTCTTCTTTAGCAACTGGGGATTTTTGTGTGAGCAGGACCCATACACACCTACCATACACAGGACCATTCTATACCTACACACTACTATACCCAAACACCCCTCATGCACACACTCCAGGGCACACAACCTTGTGAATCTACACACTCCCATGTCACATGGTACCTACACACTCATGCACCCATGCCAGTCCATGAGTATTAACTCCAGAGATACACAACTTCTGTCCTCAAAGGTTCAGGACCTTTTGCAAGCATGTGGTTAAACCAGGATGAGAAATGAATGATGTTTGCAATGAAACATTTGTAAAAGTAAAGATAACTTGCACTCAGAACTCTCCCTCCATACCCCCGTCCCCCAATGCTTTTACTATAGGTCACCATGGATTGTGTCTACCCTCCCCTCCCTCTCTGGTGATGAAGGAGCGACTGTCACAGAGGACAAGACAGACCCCATCATTTCTGACAGTTTTCCATCATATGCTCAGAGGCACTGGGGGAGGGGGTGAGGGTGGAACCAGGAGTCAGTCAGGTTGAGCCCATTTACACCAGGGCAAGTGGCATCACTCTTAGAATATGACTGTTTCTTTGTAGTGTTGATGGACACAGCTTTGTGGTCATCCATCTCCTTCTGTCACAGTTTAATGCAGACCTGCATCACGTCAACTATAGCAAATATATATTCCATGCACACTAAGGCAAACGGCTGTGTACGCTGTTGATTCATAGACCTCCAAAAACTCCACTGGAACATCTTGGGGTCCACTGAGGAACACAGGCAATCTTTGAACACTCAGTCCCTGAACAAATAGGGAAATTGAGGTCCCAGGAGTTTGAATTGGGAAGGCCACAAGGCATTCCCCAGCCCCTTTTCAGCAACACCCCACCGCCCTCTGCCCTTCCCCTGTCCAACACCGCCTCCCTCTGCCAATGGCATCACCATACAAACCCTCAAAGGCTCCAACCCTCAAGAGGGAGCAGCCAGAATGAGGGGAGGAAGTGGACTGGGGATGGGGGCAAAGCTGGGGGGCTAAAAGGGCCATTAGAAATTCACACAATTAATTAGCCAATGCTGGGGACAGAGCCTCTTCTGCATAACCCATTGATGAGGAAAGTAGGGGTCTGTTCCCCCATGGGACCCCTTGCGGGTCACCACATGCAAAGCTCCAGGGTGCTTACTGTGTGCCTCCCTCTGCAAACCCCCCGGCCCAGAGCTGCTTAAATATTTGATGCAAAATTAAAGTCCGTTCCAACTTTTATGAGCCATGGAGCTGCGTGTCTGCTGTTCCTGGGCGCCCACTGCCCCCACCATTTCCCAAGGAGCCCCCCACTCTCGGGCCAGCAGCCTCCTTCTCCATCAAGCCAGAGTGCATTAGGACAATTAGCACCAGCCCACTGGCGCCAATTAGCAGCCAATAGTGTCTATACCGTGGATGGAGCGGCGGGCGCCGTGTCTCCAGCCGGCCTTCACACTCAATTACGTTAAGTGGAAGCTCCGAGCTGAGCTGTGGTTCCTTCGTGCACAGAGCAGGAATCTTGTGCACAGGTGATTTCCTCCCTGCTCCCCCAAACTCAGACCAACTGGGCTCCTGGTTCCATTGACATCTATGAACCCCCAAAAGGTGGGATGGGGACCACTGTGGGGGTGCCCTCCCAGGAGGCTGTTTGAATCTGGGAAGGAGAAAGCAAGCCTCGGACTGAAACAGGCCAGAATGAGACTTTAGTGCTTCATCCATTGAGAAGCATCATTTCATTTGTTTTGTCTGAATTTTCCAGCCAATTTTGCCCCAATTTTTCCTTTTCAGAGGGCTAAAAGAAAAGGAAAAAGCACACACAGAGAAACACACACACACAGACACACACAGACACACAGACTCTCTCTCTCTCTCTCTCTCTCTCTCTCTCTCTCTCTCTCTCTCTCTCTCCTTTAAGAAAATCTTTTATGTTTGTTCCGGGGCCATACCAGGAAATACTCAGGGGTTATTCTGGCTCTACACTCAGGAATCACTTCCAGCAGAGTTTAGGGAAAATTTCTAGGTGCCGGGGATTGAACGTGGGTTGAGAGAGTGTAAAGCAAGCTCTAGTCTATACTATCTCTCTAGCCCCTCGGTTTGGGAAATTGGAGTCAAAGCAGGAAACCTTCCAAGCTAACATCCATTGATACCTTTTCTCGGCTCCCAGCACATATTCAAGAAGTGTTCTGGCTTTCAACTGGCCTGAGGTGGATCAACATTTCCACCATCCTCTCTCTTCTCTCTGCCTCAGTATCCCTCATCTTTGCAACATGGTCCTGGAGGGCGGCCTTTGTGAATCCCTTCCTGATGGGACCTTGGCTAATATCTTGATTATTCTGCTTCAGAGCCAAAACAACTTGGGCAGGAAAGGTTCGAGGACCCTGGGAAAGTTAATCCCCTGTAAAGTAACTGGGGATTATTTCTGCCTTTGCACAGGGCTTTCTCTCTCTATAAGTGCTTTCTGATCATTTAGTCACTAATCCCAGATGCAGGCCAGAGGCCTGCAGGGAAAACTTTTGTCAAGTCGAAGCTGGAATCTCAAGAAGTTGGCAAGGCCTGAGCCAGGATTGGCGTCGGCTGAAAATGTGGTCTTTACTTTGTCCACTTCCTGCAGCACCCTCTCCCTTGCTCCTGAAAACTTTCAGCAGGCCCCTGGCTTCCTGCCCCTTCAGAACTGGGGATGGCCCATACCTGGCCAGAGAAGCATCTAGGAGCAGTCCCTAGTTTGGGGAAGAGGGAAGGTTCATGCCCTCAATTTCCTAATGCTGCTAGCCAAGGCCTTGGAGCAAAAGACCAAGTCGCTCACCTGTGACCCTCACCAGTCTAGACCCTGCAGTTATGTGAAGAGCAAGACTGTGATGTGGGCAGACACAAGACTGGTGAGGTCTGCACACACAGAGGATGCACTTGGTCTTGGTTTTGAAGGAGCCAATGTCAATGCCTCCCATGCACTGGAAACAGACACAAGAGGCCAACAGGAAAGTTTTCCCAAAGAAAAGCAGTGGAGGTTAGAGAGATGCCACAGCAGATAAGGCACTTGCCTTGTATGTGGCCAACCTGGGTTCAATCTCTGGCATCTCATCAAGTCACCCAAGCACAGCCAGTATTTATTCCTGTGTGAAGTGCCAGGAGTAACCCCTGCACATTGCCAAGTATGACCACAAAATAACAACAACAAAAAAGAAATGATATTGGTACATTCATGGGATCCAGTCAGAGAACAGCTTTGTAGATGTGTAGCTGAAGCTTACACAGCGAGTGTGGATGAAACTTCTGTAGTGTCAGGGCAAAGGAACTTGTAGGAAGAAACAGGGAGAGGAGGTGAAGCAGCCTACAAGAAGGGTGTGTCTATGGGGCTATTGAGAAGAATGAAGTGTCCTTGGGTTGGTCCACAAGAATGGGGTATCTGATGTGGCCTACAAAATGGGATGTCCACTCTCTTACTGTCCATTCTTCTGAGTTCTTGTCTTTTCCACTGCCACATGACAGGTATCATCTCTCAATAGGTTCGATGAAGAGGTGAACTTTTCCCTTCCAGGTCATTTGGGGGACAAACTGAGTGCTAGTGTCATTGCTTCTCTCCATCATCTAACTATTTATCCATATATCCAGCCAACCAGTCATTCAATCACTCATCCGTCATCTACTCATCCACCCATCCATCATCTATCCAGCCTTCTACCATCTACCCATTCACCCATCCATCTATTCACTCACTCAACTACCCATTCATCATCTATCTATTCACCCATCCATCCTTCATCCAACCTTTTACCCACCCATTCTTCCAACTAGCCATACATCCATTTACCCATCTATCCGTCCATTCTTCATCCATCCATTTATCCATCCATCCACCCATTCATCTTGTTATCCACCCATTAATCATTCATTCCTTTTCCAGTCCACTTATTTTATTTCAGGGTTATAGATGGGGAGAGCCTCTCCTGACATCCTAGGGAGCTGGGGAGATCCCACCTTAGACACACTTCTCCAGACATACCCCTTCAATTTAACTGTATTGTTTGAAACACATCCAATATCCTTACACACTTATTTTGCACATGGAAGTAAATTGAAATCCTTAGAGAAAATCCGCCCACTAGGGGAAAACATGACCCACACAGACAGGGGTCCTGGCAAAGAATGGATTTCTCCATTGATGATAAAACAACATTGCCCAAGAACCTGCCAGCAGAACCCATTTCTTTAGTGCCTCTCCCTTCTCCTACTCTGGGATCTGATTCGTGCTCTCTGGAAGAAGTGAATAGGAAATTGCAAGGTTTCTTCTTGCTCTCCTGGGAACAGATCAGGATGGCCCCACCCATACTGGAACCTTCCAGACCTTGCCCCAGTCACAGCCTAGGACTGCTTTAACTTTTAATCTTCCCATTAACTCATGGTGCAACTCATATCCTTTGCCCTACATTTTATTAATCAAAGCGCCAGCTTGCTTATTTCTCTGCCTTTAACTTTGGGTCTGATGTCTCCCCCTCAGATCCTCTCCTCCTGAGCTTGCTCAACTTCCTTGAGAACCTTTCACCCACCTGCAGACCCTCCATGATCCAATGGGAAACCTCACCTTTCTTTAACACATTGTGGGCACCCATGTCCTTCCTGTGGCTGTGTCATCTTTTTTCCAGTTGGCTGCTCTGGTGCATATTTCTGAGTCTCCCTCTGCCCCTAGGATCTCTGGCACTGGTCCATCGTGCACTCAAGGAAATGGTAGCTATAGAAGAAGCAGCTGATCATATATTCCAACCCGGGGCTTTCCAGCTAAGAGCGTTGCATCATTCTAAGAGAAGGAGGATGAGGAGACCCATTTTCATTAGTGCTTATTAGGCGCCAGGCGCTGTCATCGAATCCTTAGCCTTGCTGGCTCTGTGGAATGAACAGGAAAGGAATCTGGTGTGTGGTCCATGCATGAAGGCTCAGAAAAGTTAAGTAACTTGACCAAAGTTGCACGTCTCTGTTATTATCTCTGGCCAAGGGATCGTACACTTATCCCCAGGGGCCTCTGAGAAAGGTCTGTCAGATCAAGATGCCCCCACCATGGCACAAGATCTTGACTAAACCTCTATCCCCAGGGGTCCAGGCAGCCAGATCTGGGAAAAGGGCAGCTGCCTTTGCAAAGACTCCAGGCTCAGAGTTAAAAACACAAGCAACTCCCTACTGCCATGCCAGGTCAGAAAGGACTAATTAAGATTGAAAGCAAGACACTCCCTGTCACCACTACAGTGCAGCAGCCTTCTACATGACCAGCCACATCGAGATGCCCAACTTTTCACTTGCTCCTCTTTGGGGTTTCCCAGAGCATCTTTCAGAGATCTGTAAGGCTCAGAGTAAAACTAAGTGCATCAGGAAGATAGAGCACTCTAGGACTCTTGTCTATGGAAGTTAGGAAGCTTTGGGGATTGAAAGCTGAGAGAGGAGGAGGGAGTCCAGGGGAAGGCAAGTATGAGAAGGGCTGGCTGGAAGGAAAACACACCCAGTAGTTTTGTAAGTGATTGTTTTGGGGAGGTGCTTAGGAGGTTCTGGGATGTCACTCGTGATTCTCGGCCAACTAAGCTATAGGTTCAATGCAAGGACCTGAGGCTGTGGTGCTGTTCTGTCCCTACAGTGTTGAAGATACTCCAGACCACCCTGGTAGTGCTGGGGCCCTCCAGGATTGCACCCAGAAATGCTTGCAGACTATGTGCTGTAAGGAATCATAAGGCTGATGTGTTCCCTAAATCCTATCATAAACCCTGCTATGCAGTTCTTGTGTCCTTCTGTCATTGAAGTACCCATCAAGGGAGGGATAGGGAGGAATCTTTCCCTGGAATGCTCAGTCTCTTTTACCCAGCAAGAGGGTGATGTAATGGCTGCAAGTACAGCAGCCATAATGTGACCATGAGGTCTGATGCAGGAAAAGTACTAGAATATCACATGTCGGAAACTGGAGCGTTGAAACTGATGCCAACACCCATCTCCCTCAGGGCTTCTTGAGCCCTCGAAAAAAAGTCATTTGAGGTTTGAGTTACCTGTAACCATGCTTTGGGCCTAGGGTTACTGATTTCTGTTCTGTCAACTCCATATCTGTGAGACACAAAACACCAGCTTGGGTTTCTGTTGCAATTTGTTTTCTTTTTTTAGGTCATGTTCAACAGTGCTCAAAGGCAATTGTGCTTCCGGATCACTCCTGGCAGTGCTCAGAGAGATTGAATCCTGGGTCTTCTGTGTCTCTGGCCCCAGAACTGCTGTTTTAAACCTCCGCACATGGGGTCATTTGTTCCAGCAGCCCAGAGAAGCTGGTGGAATAAATTCTTTCTAGGAATCTGAGACCTAGACCAGAGCAATAGCACAGTAGGTCAGGTATTTGTTTTGTATGCGGCTGACCCGGGCTCAAACCCTGAAATCCAATAGAGTCCCTCAAGACTGCCAGCAGTAATTTCTGAGAGCAAAGCCAGGAGTAATCTCCGTGAGCCACCGGATGAGGCCCAAAAGCCAAATAAATAAATAAATAAATCTGGGGGAGTGACAGTGTTATGGTAGGTGCTGCTTAAATGGGACCCAATGCACATGGATCTTTCTAGAAAAATCTTTCCAGGAGTAAGAAAGCATCTCGGCAGAAGGAAAAGCTCAACTTCCAAATTCACCTTCTTTCTTTCCAGCACACACGATGCCAAGGTCTCTCTCGCCTGTGTCCTGTTTAAGCTGAGATGCTTCCGGCGCCCACAACAGGCTTCCTTTTCAGCTGTGCCTGCTTTCCCCCCACCTGCCAAGGGAAGCACATGCTGGCCCTCAGCCTCCATCTGTGCCACTGTCTTCTCTCGTGTCACCTCATTGTTCCCAAGCTGGCAGCTGCAAATGTAGACACAAGCCCACTTGGAATATCTGGGGGGTGGGAGGAGCCAAGTTCTCCTTCATGGGGGAGAGATGCTGATCATCAGAGCTAACTTCTCAATCTAGCATCTTCTGGTATCAGTGTCCTGCACCCTCATGGCTCACCATGGTGCTTTGAGTCTCCGCAGCATCTGTATTTGCCAAGAGCTGGAAAATGTACCCACGACTTTTGCCCCAGAGATCCTGCTTCTGAAGCTATATCAAGATGCCCCGTGATGGGGGAAATCTGTGGGAGTGAGAGCAAGGTGAGCTCAGAGGTTTCTGGGTGTTGTTCTTTCCCCATTGTCTGAGTCTCTGGGGGTCCTGGAGTGAGCATAAAGCTTGGGGACCTTTCACTACAGAGAGTAAAAAGTTGACTGCAACTTTCAGAGGTCACTCGGCCCAGCTACTCCCCCCACTTCCCCCATCTAATGATGGTTGACAGTGACACTAAAGCCTGCTCATTCCTGATCAAATAAGTTTCATCAATTACAGGCATTGGCTTAGGGACTTTCCATGATTTTGCAAAACTTCCTTAGAGGGCAAAGTGGTTTAGGGTACCTTGGTCCCCTACCTATCATGCTATTTACAAGCTGACTTTCCTGGCCTTCCTATCCCTTCCTATTCTTCCCACAAATGCTTCTTTGACTAAAATGCATTTCATCTTGCTTGTTACACAGACCCAGCCAAGGCAGGAACAGAAATCACATCTCACCTTGCTTCCCTGTTTTCTACTTCCAGCCTGAGTTCAAGGGCAAGTGAAGCCCATTCTCAGCACCACCCCTTAGCTCTGTGTCCTTGAAGACATTGAGGATAGATTCCTGTTGGAACTCAGAGCATTGGGAAAGCTGGTCTCTGGCCATGGTGTAAAACTTCTCTTTCTATCCCAAGTAGCTCCACATCCCAAGACCTCAAGTGCATGCACATGAGTCTATGCATCCAACTGTCATCCTAACCACTGTCCCCTTATAAACACCCCTCATGTAGATCTTGCATTGGGCCCAATGGGATCCTGAGAAGACAAGAAGGAGCCTACATGGACCCCCATACCTTTTAGGATTTATGATTTTCACTACCCAATGCTGCCTTCTTCTTTAATCTCACAGACTTTCCCTCCTGTAGAATGGGCTACAAACAGATCCTGCTAGAGCATAGAACCATACCTCATCTGCCAAGCCTAATAGTGTTACTGACTTATTCACCTAGCCATTCAGTTATTCACTCATTCTTCTAACCAATCAATCTTCAGGCCCATCCCCTGGCCAGTATGTTTGGTTTTTACAGTGCCGAATAAGCCAATCAGCTACAGAAACAACAAGTCTTATTCCTTCCTGCCAGAGCTGTGATTGGCTATGGTGCTGGTCCTGACTTTTTTGAATCACAATAAGTCCTAGCAGTGCCCAGTGGAAGCTATGAATAAAGCCAGCAAATGGCAGAACACAGAGACAGAAAGAAATAGAAATGACTGACCCTTCAAGTAGGAGTGCTTCTCTATTTATTAATAGACAATAATATTAATAATTATATTGTATGATCTTATCTATTAATAAATATGTAACATGTGTTATTTATTTATTATATATTTATAATATTGATATAATATTCTATCTATATTATAGATATTATAATACATAATTTATGAGTCCAAACAAATATAAATGATAATGAAGAGCCAAGAATATGGAATCCCTCATTCTCCAAAACAACCCTGAAGTCCAAGTACATGAAAAGATATTCAGACACTAGCCACTGGAAAATTCAAGCTCAGATCACACCACCATGACTCCTCACCGCACTTCCCACACAGAGAAAAAGAAGAAAGAAAGAAACTGGGGGTGAGGCTATGGGATTCTCATTCCAGGGAGACTGGAATTCTCATCCATCACTGCTCAGATGCGAAATGGGGACACCACTTTGGAAAACAGTTTGGCAGTTGCTTGTAGTGTAGACAAATTTTGGTCATGTTCCCTAGCAATACAGCTCTGAAAGAAAGAAAACAGATGTCAGCACAAAGGCGACACATTGTTCACAGTGGTAGCAGCATTTTAAAGGCCCCTAAACAGGAAATAGCTCATGTCCCTCCTGTGAGAAATGAGGGTGCATGTGGGCCTGTATGGGCCTGGAATATTATTCAACACTGAACAGGAGCAATGCCTGCAGGGGTAATCCTACCTCAATTGCAAACAACGAAACATCATCTGCAAATAAGGTACAAAGGGCTATTGGCAAAATGGGTTCCTTTTTAGAACATTCCGGGAACATTCCTTTCTAGAACATTCTGGGAAAGGCAAGGTTACAGTCAAATGTGTGGTTGGCCAGGGCTTGAGGAAGAAACATAAAAGAACTGTCTGGAATGGGGTTGGAAAGAGGATTAATCTGCTGGGGCAAGGGCACATACTTTGCAGGTGGAAGATTCAGTTCCATCCCCAGCGCCACATAGCATGGTGTCTCTGTAGATAAACAAAGATACAGAGACATAGAGACAGTGACAGAGGGAGAGTTCTGTCAAGCAGTGGTCTAAGGGACATTCCCAAAAATACTCAGTCAAGGGGCCAAGGATTCAAGGCTAGGACTTGAGGATTCAATGCAGCTTGGGTCCTAAGAAGCTTGGGGTCCCCAAGGTTCCCTGGGGACTCCAAGTAGTTACTCAGGAGTCTTCAGGGCTATATTGGGGGTGGCAGAGATCAAACCAGTGTCCCTCTTATGCAATCCATTAACTTCTGCCCTGTTAATCTGCCTCCCCAAAACTTCTCTGAGGCGGGGATGTGACTCATAGTAGAATGCATGTCTTGCAAGGGTGAAGCCTTGGTTTTGTCCCACCACCCCAAACACAATAAGTAAATTTGTAGTATTATCCACATTTTACAGATGATAAAACAGACACAGAGAGGCCAACACAGACCCATGAAACACCACAGGACCTTTGGATATGGGGGCTCCAAGGCCAAACTCTTTTGCTTTGTGCCTAAACAAGATCAGGAAGGAGTGGATGAGAGAAGAGACCCAGAACCCCCTCTCTGAGGTGTTGATCTCCCCTCACTGGACTCCCTTTCTTGGGGCTCATTCCTTAGTGCCAACCACTTCCCGGGGCTCTGATCAAAAGCCCAGCCTGATTCTGGCAAGGCTGAACAAATGCTTGACTTGGGGCGTTGGGCCACTAGTGGGTTCCCCACTCTTCATGTTGATGCTCAGAATTTGAGCATCTTTTAGAACCTGTCCCAGATCAGCTCCCTAAAGCATCCTATTACCCCCATTTTTACACAATCAAAACTACCTGCTAACAAGGTTTTTCCCTTCACTGGTCCTGCGACTGCTCATCTTCCCCACCTGGGTAGAAGCTGCCCATGGATGGTTCATGAGAGGGTGTAAAAAAATTAATTTCTGGAGCCGGTGTGATAGTATAGTAGGGAAGGTGTTTGTCTTGCATGTGGCCAACCCGGGTTTGATTGCCAGCATCCCATATGGTTCTCTGAGCACTGCTGGGAGTGATTCCTCAGTTTGAGAGCCAGGAGTAATCCCAGTACAGTTCTGGGTGTGGTCCAAATATTTAAAAAGAAAAAAAGATTTCTCCCCTTCTGAGCAATGAGTGTCAGAAGGTACGATCAGAGGAGAAATCTGACCCCTAACAAAAATGCCATAGTCAATACAGCTCCTGGACAAAATAGTTTAGATCTCAGAGCATCATGGGCAAGGAAACATGTACCTGCACATGGCCAGTGAACACCCAGGAAGAAAGAGCCTACATTGGGTCAGAGTGTTTGAGATGAAGTGGGCAGAACTACAAACTTGAAACAAGAAATTAATATGATTTTATGGGGGCCTGCTGATTGGTTGTGGGAAATCTCCCAACCTCTTCTCTTACTGTCCCCACTGAATTTTTTAAAGATGTCTTTATTTATTTATATTAATCAATTTTAATTAAATCACCTTGAGATACACAGTTACAAAAGTTCATGATGAGTTTCAGCCATACTTGTTCTAACACCCTTCACCAGTACAGTTTCCACCATTAATGTCTCCAGTTTCCCTTTCGACTTCCCCCTGTCTGCCTCATGGCAAACATTCTCTTTGTCTCTCTATATGTCTTTCTCTATATGTCTCTCTCTCTCTCTCTCTCTCTCTCTCTCTCTCTCTCTCTTTCTCTCCCCCATGCACTATGAGTCCTTAATGTCTCTTTCAACTTAAACAATAATTTAAGTTGGAGATAGGGTGGGGAATGTTATTACATTGAATAAATACCAGCCTAGGGTTTATTCAATAACTAAATCCCTCTCAGAGCTGTGCAGGACTTGGACAGTCCATGCACTTGTTTGTCTTCTTGTGTTAGTCTCATTCTCTGTGACTAATCCCTGATGGACAGAGATCCAAGGTGGCCATCTGATTAGCTTTATTGTGAAAAATAGCCTTATTTGTTAAGAGCAATCACCTACAGATGCCTTTTCTTCCTATTGGGCATAGGATAGGGAAGGTCATCAGCAGGATCCACCCACTAGCTGCCAATATAGTGCATGGGGGCTCCAATGGCATTGCCAGGTCTGGCTTTAAATCCTGGAGCCTGCTGAATGTTCAGCAGTGTTGGGGCTGACATGTTACTCCCAACTCAGCTGGAAATATTTGCCACACACCACCCCAAGGCTCATCCTATGAAGCAGCTGGAACCCAGCTTCCAGGGGGCCTCAAAAATGACAAGAGTGAGAACATCTGCTGAGAGTGGAAAATGCTCAACAACTTGACAAGGAATGATTTTGATTTTTGCACTGCCCTGAGGTTAGTCCACTGGAAGTCAGCTAAGAAATGATTTTATCTGAGGGGTCTGAAAATTTTGTGGACTTGGGATTTGTCTATTTGAAAGCTTGGTGTCATTTCTTGGTTTCTACACCTTTTCTCTTATTCAGCTAACTAAAAGATATCTGTTCTGGAGTTCCATCTCTGAGTGATCCATGAGGAGGAGGATAGAAGAGCATTTGTGGACATGGTGAGAAGGAATCATGTCTGCCCTGGGTAGTATTGGGAGAGTAACAGTACATTTGCCACATCTACTCCATCTCTGTCAGAAACAAATAGGACAAAGCAATAGAAGAAAGAACCCAGGAAAAAATTGTTGATGATAAAAGCAACATAGTGTATTGTAAACCACCGGGTATTATTAGAATTTACAAGTAAAAAAATTAGTAGCAGCTAGAGTTCAACTTAAGTCCAGGAGGACCCAAGAAACATTCAACATCTGTATGTCATGCCTCTTCTGAGAAGAAAGCTCCTTCTACGTCAAGATGTCACTAATGCAATCCATGACCTGCCCCTCTTGCTACCACTGACTGACAAATGCAGGGGATGGGAATGATTTTGTCAATAAAGTTTTATTAAAATCACCTTACTCATTTGTTTAGACATTGACTTTCAGCAGTATTTGTATTCTATGATGGAGTTGAGTATTGTGATGGGGTCTCCAGGAACTCAAAGGTTGCTATATTATCTGTCTCTTTACATAAAGTTTGACAAAACCTGCCTTAAAAATGGTATGTCCATTCAAGCTAAAAGTAATCACAATGGTTTTTCATAATAGAACATCTGTAGGTTGTCTTCTAGGTGGTTTTTGCCTACAAAATTATCCTAATTTCCCCTCTCCTCCATGTTGGTAGAGACCTTTGGATTATTCCTCATATTGCCTTCTAATTAGATGTCTCTCAATTGGTTCCTTTGGCTTTTCTGTTAAAAGATGTTTTTCCATTGCCTCCTCATCTGGCTTTTTTCCTTCTCCCCTTGAAGGTGGGATTTGTTTTCCCAATAAAGACTGTTGAAAAAGCCCAGAGGAGGAAGCTGCCATCTTGGCTTTCTGTTTCATGTGATGAAGCAACTGACTTAACAGCTTTCGGTGTGGGTTCCTGGCCTGTTATTCTTCCCCAGTCATGTGTGGATTATTTCCTGTGTCTCTTGTCCTACCCAGACAGGGGTCATTGGAATCCCTCTCCCTCCCTGGGGATTGTGGAATATACAATCCACCATTTAATGCTCCCAGACCCTCTCTCCTTAAGCTTGTCAATGGAGTTCACTAGGATTATGGCCAGGTCAATTATTTCCAGGTCTGGAATAGAAATCAAAACAGGTAAGGAAAGAGCCAAATCAGTTCTTCAGCTCCACTCCAATCATCGTTCAGGTCCTGGTCTTAGATGTGTTGAGATACCAATGTATCTCCCTCCTGCACACTTCATCTAAGAGCCAAGGGTCAGACAATTTCATCCCCTCACACTGTACTCAAGGTGGCCCTGTCGAGGGTCTTCAGGATCTAGAACCGGACAGAACTCCAGAGGCAAGAGTCACTAGGTTGGTGAGTTATCACTCATGCAACTGACATGCACTGAAAAGGCTCTATGGGAATGGAAATAAGTCCAAATATTCTTCAGAACCACCTTTCTAGATATTCCCCAGGAATATGGGGGTCCATGTGGGGCAGAGAGACTAGGGTGCGGGGGAGCTGGGGGAGTGTGTAGGTGGTTCTGGACCTCAGGATACTTGGCATTTAGTTTTGTATCTTGGTCTAGATATGCTTCATTTTGGAGGTCCTGATTTTCCACCTACTTGGAGAATGAATGCCTGTTCTTGAGGGACTAACACGGAGGCATTAGCATGACATTCACCCAAGGAAGCCACACTTGTTGGGGATCAAAACAGGTAAGGGATGAGACGAATCAGCTCTCCAGCTCCACTCCAACCATCCAGTTTATTGCACAACTTTGACCCAATCTTGTGGCCACTCCGTGTCTCAGTTTCCCTATCCTTAAAACACAGGAAATAGGGCCTGGAGAGATAGCACAGCGGTAGGGCATTTGCCCTGCACGCGGCCTACCTGGGATAGTCCCGGGTTTGATTCCCCGCATCCCATATGGTCCCCAGAGCTTGCCAGGAGCTATTTTTGAGCACACTACCAGGAGTAACCCCCAAGAGCTGCCGGGTGTGGCCCAAAACCAAAAACCAAACCAAACCAAAACAGGAAATTAATAGGATGCCTCTCTCCTGAGAAGGGGTGTGTGTGTGTGCCATGAAAGTTTAAGGAAGTATCTTTCTTTTGCTTACACAGAGTGGAAGAAGTTCTTTTTCAGGGCTTGGAAACGTTGGGAACCACCATCATCCTCTGTGCTGTTTCTCATTACCCATCATCTTCATCGTATAAGAAGCCTGTATCCACTGCAGGGAAGACCCCCCGTCACCACCCCTTCCCCCCATTTCAAGCAAACACACACCCTTCTTTTTGGAGATTTGTGATGTCTGGGATGCGCCTGTCCCGCAAGAATTTGGAACCAGGGCGACACAGGTGCAGCGCGTGGAGCTGGAGATGCTCTTGAGCGCAGGGGGTGGGAGAGGCGGGTGTTTTGCGCATCTGATCCACAAAATCATCCGATCCACTGTGGGGCCCAGAAGGCTCCCTGGCTCTTTTGCAAGTCGCCTGGCACAGGCGAGAAAACAGCCTGCGCTCTGCGGGCAGCAAACCATTACAATCAATTTGGGCAGCTCGCAGGCGCGCAGACAGACTCCAGGCCGACTGGATTGGGTTACCGGGGAGCTGGGGAGGGGTGCAGGGAGGGCGCTGGGGGCAGGTGGGAGGCGGCGGGGGGGGGGGCCCTTCGGGGAGGCTGGAGCATTTGGCCTCCCTCGGATGGGTCCCATTAGGCCTGCAGGCTGGCGCCAGGGCTGTGGGGCCTGAGCTACCGGTGCAAAGTGTTAGCCAGGAGAAGATGCGGGGGGGGGGGGGGAGTTGGGGGGCTGCCGCCAGTGTCAGCTTAACTCCTGCGGTCTCGCAGACTAATTGCTCACAGTGGAAACACGCCTCAAAGTGCTTTGGCCTCGTCAATAATAAGATATTAGATGCCTCCCAGCCCGCGTTGCATTGATTCTGACTCCCCTGGGGTCTCCTCCTGGCTCCGCTCCTAAATCCCCCCACTTCATCTCCATCCCCCTAGCTCTAGCTTCTAGCTCCCGATGACTCTTCTTCCTTTTTTTTTTTTTTAATAAGTGTTTTCTAAGCATGTGTTTAGCAAGAGTGGTACCTAAGTGCTAATTGTTACACCACAGATTGATCGGTGACTAGATGGCTTGCCAAGTTCCTCCAGTCTCCTGGGGTGGGGGAGACCAGGGGAGCAGGGAAGAAGGATGGAGAGGAGGCAGGAATGGAGGGGGGTGCTGGTGGGAAGGAGGAGAGGGGAATCCTTCATGCTGCTGCGTTTCCTTTTAAGTTGTGTCTTTGGGACTGGAGATCTATAGTTTAGGAGGGTGGGCGTTTGCTTTGCATGCTGCTAATCTGGGGTTTGATTTGCTGCACCCATATGGCCCTTCAAGAGTTGCCAGAAGTAAACCCTGATTGCAGAGCCCGGAGAAACCCCTGAGCATTGCTGGGTGTGGTCCAAATATATATATTAAAAAAAAAAAAAACAACCAATCAACTCTTATCTTTCTGGATTGAGAGTGATGCCCCTTTGCTGTGGGGACACTGATGTGATCTCTTAGCAATGGGATGTTATGGTCCTTTCCTACTTGAAGGGTTCGCTCCAAGCAGGATACTGCTGATGGAGGGGACAGAAAAAGAGACGATACCCCACGGGTTGCCCTGGCCTGGGACCCACTGCTTGTCCAAGAAACACTCTCAGCCACTCCACCTTAAGGTTTAAGTGAGCTTCCCCAGAAAGAGCTGGGCATGTTCCATGTCATGCTTCTTCTTGCTCTTTTATTATTTTTTTTTCAGTGAAATTAGACTTTATTTGGGGGGCTACTGAGGAAGAGTGGAGGAGAGAATGAGTAAGAGAGAGTAATGAGTACTTGTGCTCAAGAGAGAATGAAGACTTCTTTAAAGACAGAAAATACCCTGATACACAGCCCAGCATCCAAGTAAGAAAGTCCACATCTCAGGAAGGCAGATATGGGTGAATGTGCTCCAGTGTGAAATGGTGGTTTGTGTGTTCTACAATCCCCAGAGAGGGAGAGGAATCCCCATGCCACAAGTCCAGGTAGGACAAGAGAGCAGTCCAGCAGCAATTCTGATGCAAATAATCCACAAACACTTGGGAAGGAATAGCAGGCCAGAAACTATACCACCAACAGTTTACCCATAAGCCATAGCTCCACCACATAAAACCAGGAGACAAGATGGCAGCCGTCCTCCAGACCACCTGAATAGCCTTTATTGCAAAAGCAAAGCCCACCCCCCCAGGGGAGAGGGGAAAGCCAGATGAGGAGGCAATGGGGAAACATCACTTTAACAAAAAACAAACAAAAAAGGGAACCAATCGAGAGACATCTAATTAGAAGACAAAATGAGGACCAATCCAAATGCCTCTACCAACACTCCAGCACCATGTACCCAGGCAGCACATGAACTTCTCTTTCTGCCCTTTCACTGGACACTGGGAGAAATAGCCTGGACACACCCAGAAGCTTCTTAGAAACATGGAGGTGAGCATCACCCCTAACAATCAGGCTTAGTTCCACGTGCTCATGAGGAAGCTAGGAAACTGCTTTCTTAGATGCTCTGGGGCCTTGCCTAGAGCCAAGAGTGGCCCCTGCTTATGTCTGTATTTCCGGGTGAGGACAAGCATGGCAGCTAACTGGAGTCCCGGAGTCCTGTCCTTTGAGTTGGTGGAGATTATCAGCTCCTATTAGTCTCTGTCTATTGGCTGACCAAGAGCTAAGACTTAACTTTGCATCTCGCACAGGCCAAGTCACAGGCACTGAAGTGGTGCTTACTCAGGGCAGATACGGGACCAATGGACATTAGGAAAATGTAGCAAGTTCCAATCAACCTTTACTTTGCCAGGACACATCAAGAAAGGAAAATAAGATAGTTCATGAAGTTGGACCTGGGTGGGGCCAATTTTGTTTCCAGTGCTGAAAATACTTGAGGGATTAGGGGAAGACCCAGAGAGATAATATAGCAGACAAGGTGCTCATCTTGTTGGACCCAACTTGGGTTTGATCCCCAGCACCCCATATGGTCTCTGAGCATCACTGTGAATGAATCCTGAATGTAGAACCAGGTGTTACTTCTGAGCATTTCCAGATGTGACCCACCAACCCCCAATACCCACCCCCAACTAGCTTATGGAGAATAACTTCCTCTATCAAGCCAGCTCCTGCCTCAGATCCTTTGCTCCTATTGCTACCCACCCCCAACTAGCTTATGGAGAATAACTTCCTCTATCAAGCCAGCTCCTGCCTCAGATCCTTTGCTCCTATTGCTCCTATAGCTCTTGACTGAAAGCTCTCTGCCACCTTCTTCTACATTCAGTGGAATGCCTCCTGTACACAGGAGTCCCCTTCCTCTGCCTTTCTCACTTTCCTCTTCCTTCCGGAAATGGTCTCATGTTGTTTGTGCCACCAATCTGCATCAGTTCTTCATCAAATCAAATTCTCCTCCTCATTGTACCCAGAATTTCTGAACCTGAACACAGTCTTGGCAACAATGACATGGCATTTCCTGTGTCCTCCTTTATAAAATGATGATAAAATCATGGCTTCTAGAGGAATCTGTGAGGTGATTGAGTGAAACTTCTAGATCAAGACCCAAAGGTTAATGAATATTACTAATGCATACTGATCATTATTTGGAGAAGTCATTATGGACCACTTTTGTATATAAGGTCAAGGCCTAGAGATCTTTTCTTTACCTTTCAGCACTATGATTATTGTTCCTCATTTCCACCAACAAAATCATCTTCATCACCACCAACATCCTCATCATTACTACCATCTCCATCACTCCTGCCATTCTCACCACCATCTTCACCATATCCCCATTCCTATTTCCATCGCCATTGCCATCAACTCCACCGCCATCATCCCCACTATCACCAACTCCACCATCACCATCACTATTGCTGCCATCATCATCATCAGTACCACCATCATCACCACTACCATCACCATCATTAATGCCACACCACCATTATTATATTTTTTAATACAAGCCATCAAGTAAACATCCATTCTCTTGTTGAGCTATTTTTTTTTATTTCTCTTCTCTTGATTTTTGGGGCCACACCCAGTGATGCTTACTCTTGGCTCTACACTCAGGGTCTGCTCTGGAGGACTGGGAGGACCATATGGGGTATCAGAGATCAAGCCTAGATAAGCTGCCCACAAAACAAGCATCTTGTCCACTATACTCTCCTCAACCCTGGGTGTTTTGTTTGCATCATACACTTGTTTGTAATTGATTAATTAACCATCAATTAATGATTGTGTACAGAGTTGTGAGCTTGAGGTCTAGAACTAAAAGTATGGATGAATATTAATAATGTGTTGAGTTTTGTGTGTGTGTGTTTTATTTTTTGTTTTTAGTTTCTGGGCCACACCTGATGGCACTCAGGGGTTACTCCTGGCTCTGAGCTCAAACATCATTCCTGGCAGGCTCAGGGATTATATACCAGTAGTGTAAAATAAAAATCCACAAGTTCTGATCTCATCCCACATGCCATGTTTCTAATCCCTTACAGGGGTCCTCAAACTTTTTAAACAGGGGGCCAATTCACTGTCCTTCAGACTGTTGGAGGGCCAGATTATACAAAAACAAAAATTATGAACAAATGTCTATGCACACTGCATATATCTTATTTAGAAGTGAAGAAACAAAATGGGAACAAATACAATATGTGGCCCGCGGGCCGTAGTTTGAGGACCATTGCCTTAGGAGGACGGGTCTGAAGAAGCAAGGTAGTGGTGAAAGATTCATAAACCAAGCCAGTCAGGAGACAGTCATTGGAGTCAGTATGCTTTTTGCTTCATGGTCTCTGCCTCAGCCTCAAACTAGAATTGCTCTTTCTTTATTCAAACCAATTCCCAATACCAGGAGGTAGGAGGCTGAGTAATCCAGGTGGGCTTTTACATATGAAAAAAAGAGGTTTTAGGAAGGAGGAAGTTGTGGTTGGTAGCCAAGTATCATCTTACAGTATAGGATGCTGAATGGAACGTGGTTCAGTTGCATGAAAGGCAAATGCCCTACCCACTGTGCTATTGCTCTGGTCCCAAAAATTATTTCTAACTGGGTAAATAATTACACTTGCAATATGTAGGGTTATTGTTTTCTATTCTGTGGGGGATAGAGACTTCATGAGCTCTTGATACTTCAGCAGAAAAGCACTAACCTTAGCTGTGGTCCTCCTAAGTCCAAGGATTTCTCAAATTAGGTTGGGTGTTTGCACTCCAGAGTCCCAGCTGTATAGGGTTAAAGAAGAAACATTGACCAGATTCAGGCAGAGGTAAGAACAAAGTCCCCTTTGTGTGTCTCTCTGATGTCCTTCTGAGCCATGACATATCCTGTAGATAAGGTGCCATTTGGTGATAATTCTCGGGCTACGACTGAATTCCATTCTAGTTGCTGTGTAATTGTAGGCATGTACCTGGATGTTTCTGAACCTTAGCGAACCCATCTTCAATGAGGAGACAATAATAGCACCAACCCATCCAGAGATGTATTTGGATTAAGTGAGATCATCCACTTAATTGCTAGCACACTGCCTGGCTTATGATAAGGAATCCTCAAAAATCTATATAAGTGAGGGCTTACCTCTCTCTTTGGTGGTTAACAAAGTGGGAGGCAGTTCTGAAACACGTTTTCTTTAATATCTAAAATGTGTACCTCTACAAGGGACTTAAAAATCATGCTAGCAGCCAGATGTTTTTTTTTTTTTCTTAAATGTTTAAATTTTGAACAGAGATAAATAGGAAAGGCAGAGAGAAAGGCCCTGCTCCATTGAAGGGGCAGCCCCTTCATCAATGGATTCTTGGGCACAGATGAGAGATTCTTGGATTCTAGGGGCCAGTTGGGTATGTCCAGCTGGAAATGGTCCCATGGCTTATCCAAGACAAATCCTCTCTTTCATCTATCATTTGCACAGGCCTTGACTCTCCTAACTCTCTTGGGAAGGTGGTCACAGTCTGTGTGTGTGTGTGTGTGTGTGTGTGTGTGTGTGTGTGTGTGTGTGTATGTGTGCATGTGCATGCATTTAGTTGCAATGAAACAAACGTCCAGAGAATCTGTGGGACCAACCTCCCTCCACCCCCCAGTGGTGAGGGCAAACTAAAGGAAGGAATCTAGATTTTTCTGTTCCAGAGAAAGTTGGTCATTAACAGCTGATTATCTAATAGATGCCCACCATATGCTAAGCATTGGGTGAAGAGCTAATAATATGTTGGTGAATGAGTTGCTATCATTGCCCAGTAGATAACCCGAGCTTTAGAGCTTGAAAGAACAATGTCACTCATTATCTCATACAACCTCTGGGGACCAGAAAGTCAGCAGGGACCCAGCTGAGCTCTTTGGCTCTGTAACCTAGCAGGAGATAATGTTCTAGAAGTCAGCCAGACCTGCACTCATCCAACAGTTTTGATAGGCTTCCCAGGAAGTCCTTCCTTGCGTTGGCAAGGGGGTGTATAGCAGAATCCGTGTGTCAGGATAGTAGCTCCAGAAGCCAGCGTGAGTATCCTCACAAGATGGCACCCAGAGCTAAGGATGCTAGAGTGGAAAAGTACACAACTTTTTGCTTTTGATGGATCATCCCTAGGATCTAGCCACCAAGGATTTATCCATAGCTCCTGCTGGTAGACCAACTCAAACCGAGCTCTCCAGAAAGGATGCTCATATAGGCGCAAATGACAGAGATGGGGTTTACGTGGGACATTCTGGGGGAAGCTGCCCACTGTTGTGACTGTGGCAAGCACAGACACAAAGCTGTGTGTTGGATGGGTCTCACTTACTGAGGAAATGTAGGCAGTACAGAACTATGGACTCTAAGCATTCCAGAGAGTGTTACTGTGGAGGGGGGAGTAAAGGACATATGGAGGAAATAGGGGTCTTGTGGGTGAAGGGGGCCACCACAGAGAAAGAGAAAGGACCCCACCCACCCTCCTGAGTGGCCCATCACAGAGAAAAAAGAACAGATCCAAGTCTGCTGGAACTCCTGAGCACTACAGATGAGAACTTCTGGCCAACCTCCCTGGGGCAGGATCTGGCTCCCCTGAGAGCACATGATCAGAATATTAGGGTCCCCCTATTTAATTCTCAAGAGTCATTGTTCCCAGGGAGCAAGGGATGTGCTACTCTACTAAAAAATATAAAAATCTGCTCATTCTTGCATCCATGTTTCTTACATTCATGGCCCTGCCTCCAAGAAAGGAATTTCTGGGGAAGATAAAACATGAAGCAATGATGTTGGATTCAAAGGGGGTAAGGAGGAGCCTGAGATAGTAAAGGGGTTAAGGTGTTGGGCACAGGTTCAAGAGAGGTCGGTAAGCACAGACAAGGACACAAGATTGCAAACGCAGAGGCAGGCATATTTTTTAGTTAGCTAAGGGTCCAAGACTTATGTCAGACACAGCGGCTTTTGGTCAAGGACCCCCAAATCCCCAATCTACTCAGATTAAATAGGCATTCAACATAAATCCAACCCCACACAGTTATTTCCTATTGGGACACACCAATATTCAAAGATTATATGTTTTATTTCATTGGGTCTCTCTCAATGTTAAGATCTAGGACTGCCCAGTTTCTTTGCAACAGATGTATATGTAAACAGGCTCTTTTTCTCTTTATCTATATCTCTTGTTCCTACACCCACCTGGTACATCCCAGCCACCTGCTAACTCTGGCCAGTGGTCTTCTGTGTCTGGGACTTTATCTGAAGGCCACATTCTCCACAGAAGAACAAGCAAGCAAGGAGATACAGAAGCTACTAAGCAGGGTCAGCAGAAGCAAAAGTCCTCACAAAGAAAAGCAAAATTCTCAATATTTTACAAAGGCACTTGCCTTGCACATGGCCCACCTGGGTTTAATCCCAGCAAACTGACAGGTTCCCTGAGCCTGCCAGGATTGATACCTGAGATAGAACCAGGAGTAAGCCCTGAGCTCTGCTGGCTGTAACCCCCAAACCAAAATAAATAAATGAATGAATAAAAAAAATAAGTGAGAAAAAGAACATGCTCCAAGGAGAGCCAGGGGTTCTTAAGAGAAGGTAGGGAGTCCCTGACAACTTCTGAGACTGTTTTTATGTGGGTGCATTTCCCCCCACCTCCAGAGCACTGCAGGTGAAAGCTGTTTGTAGATGCTCTGGCAGAGCTTGTCGAAGTAGCAGTTCTTTCTAGAAATACTTATCAGGACTTTCTTCCTGATGGAGAATCTTCTGTCCTGCTGAGAGGAGTTTTGTCTCTGGGTTTGGGTTGAGAACTCCTTTATTTTTTTATGTTTGTTTATTTTTGTTTTATTTTGTTTTGGTCATACCCAATGACACTCAGGGACTACTACTGGCTCTGGCACTAAGAAATAATTCCTGGCAGGCTCAGAGGAACCATATAAGATGCCAGGAATTGAATCCGGGTTGGCTGCATGCAAGGCAAATGCCCTCCCTGCTTATCGCTTGGTCCCAAAGAGGTGCTCTTTAGATAGTATCATATGTGTGTGAATTGTGTGTGTGTGTGTGTGTGTGTGTGTGTGTGTGTGTGTGTGTGTTCACATCTGGTGGCACTCAGGACTTACCCTGGGCTCAGGGATCATTGCTGTTGGGGGACAGGGGACTCAGAGATCATCCATCTGTGGCAGGATAGAACCCAGGTCAACCACCATAAAGGCAAGTGCTTTTACTCCTGTGGTATCTCTCAGGTCCATGGCTGGTTTTTATTTTGTTTTGTTTTGTGGCCTCCCATCCCTACCACCACCACCATCAGTCCACCTGCTTGCCTACCTCAGGGGAAAGGAAAATTGCCACCACCTTTCAACTTAGCCAGTGTCTCCCATGTACTTTAACTCTGCATAGCCAGTACCTCAGGGTAGACCAAGCCACAGAGACTTCAGCTTGGCAAGAAATAGCACCCCAAGCTGGCCAGCGTCCAGTGGTCTCACCCCTCCTGCCTCCTCCGTGGATCATTTATTCCAGGAGCTCGGCTATAAATATCCACTTAGTGAAATGACTCTCTCGCCAGGCACCCTCGCCTAGCCCCCTCCACCAGCACCCTGCCCAGCAGTGCCAGCTTGCAATCAGTCTGCAATCTGAGTCCGCTTTGCACGCCCAGCATCGCCCGCTTGCCCAAGTGGGTCTGCTAGAGCGCTGGCATGGCCCCAAGATGGCTGTTGCGAGTTAATGGTACAGCAATTGGTTGTTAAAAACGCTAATTGACATTAAATAGGAGATGTTATCTTCAGAGCGGACACAGGGCCCCAGTACTTGATTTGCTCCCCTTTTTTATTTTCTTCTCCCCCCCCCCCTTGGCTGCCTTATTAGGCTGAGGTCAGTCACTGTGCACAGTCACTGCGTCCCACCAACACAAAACCGAAGAGGGGTGGTCGATTGGGAAAGGTGGGGCCAGAACCCTGATTTTGGACTTTTTTTTAGGAAGAGTCCCCAAGATTCAGGGGGCTACTGGGAGAGTTGGAAGTACTAAAGAGGAAATGCTAAAGTGCTGTTTCTTCTCTACATCATCTGGGGAATTTGCCCTCAGCACTCCAAGGACCCATTTGTCCTTCAGATGCTCTCTTCTGGCTGAACATAAAAAATTCTATCTCAATTTGTAAGAATTAAAAACTAGGGGGCCAGAGAGATAGCACAGTGGTAGACGTTTGCCTTGCACACAGTCAACCTGGAGCAGACCCAGGTTTAATCCCCAGCATACCATATCCCCTGAGCCTGACAGGGGAGATTTCTGAGTGCAGAGCCAGGAGTAACCCCTGAATGACACTAAGTGTGGCCCCCAAAACAAACAAGAAATGAATTAAAAATTCATTGATAATTTAGGAAGTAGAACAGAGAGACCAGACAGTGAGAATCTGTAGGGTTCATGGCAACTCATGCTTAGAGAGAGCAAGTGATGGCCTCAAGGTTACACACCCATGGGGTTTCAGTTGGGGCGCTTCCATGGGGACCACCAGCTTCTGGGACCAAGACTATGTCCCCTGAGTTCACTGGAAGTGTATGAAACAGTGGTCTGTGGACTAGGGTGGGTGGCATGAATGGCAACCTCAGAGCCCATTTCATTCTGTGTCTCCAACAGGTCAGATGAAATCCAGCAGTGACTCAAAGAAAACCAGAGCATTGCTCTACTGCCCAGTCTTGTCCTTAACTCTTTTCTTAAATGTTGGCAATGCTCAGGGTTACTCCTGGCTCTGTGCTCAGGACTTTCCCTGGCAGTACTCAGGGGGTTTTATGGGATGCCAGAGATTAAACCCACGTCAGCTGCATGGAAGGCAAGTATCCTCCTCATGGGACTGTCACTCCAGCCTTTTTCCTGACTTCTCACTCATGAACATGCCAGTGTGATAGCCATGAACCAGGGCTCCATCTGGGGGAGGCAAGCTCCCAAGGAGGGGTGAGGAAACAGATCAGCTGGGGTTTGAGGAAAGCACTCCACATTCTTGGCACAGCTCACAGCCCCCACAGTCTGGCTTTGTGACTAGAAAAACTACCTAAAGGCTGAGCAGGGACTTGAGCTGAGTACAGGTCTGGAAGGACTATGGGTGTGGTCCATGGGACTCACTTTCTGCTGACACTCCCCAAGATTCACTTCCAATCTCCCACAGATTTTCACCCATCTTATCCGTGAAAAGGAGACCCCCAGCAAAAGGTTTCCCTCACTAGATCTGTGGTTTCAAACTGCTTCTAGGAGCTTCTAGGAGCTATTGCTCCCAGAGGCAAAATCCCAGACTTAGCAGGGACTAGAAGTCCCTCAGAGGCAGCTGACCAAGATGCACAGACTTAATCTTTGGAATTATACCTTCAGCAAGCTCAAGCCCAGTGCTGCTCCCATAAACCTGAAGTTAACCATACCTGGTACCAGGATCTGTACTGAAGGAGACGTGCCCCTTGCATCTCCTGCTTTCCTGTCCCAGCCAGGAATGCACAGCCCCCTGCCAGCAGAGGCTGAACTGCAGAGAGGAGCAAAGTTCAAATTTCTGTCTGTTCCCCCCAAAATGGCCTGATACTCAATGAGTGAGCCTGGGGTGTGCTCTCCCTGCTCCCCATATGATAGTCCCATGAATCCTGCAGCTTGGGAGGGGACTAGACACTCTGCAAAGGGTCTGGGTGAGGACAGAGTGGGCTGGAGAGGGAGCTGAAGGGAAACATCTAAAATCAACCCCTTTTTTTCATGAGGAGTCAGAAAGAAGAGTCAGAAAGTGAAGATGCTGCGTTGTCAAGCCCAGAAATCCAGGCAGCTTCTAGAACCTTCCAGAGGCCTAGACCCTCTTTCTCCTCCAGCTCCCAAAGAGAAAGTTTGTCATATCACCTGGGCTAATCCAGATACACCTCTTTGGGAGGTCTGACCCCAGAACCGGGTAGTTTAACAAATATATCTTTTATACACACTGAGCTGGGCAGAAGCTGACTATGGCCTCATTGGTGGCAAGTCAGGACACAGAGATACAATCACTCCAGAATCTGGACACCCAGGCATACAGAGATACTCCCAGCTCCAAATCATTCTGCATGCCACACTCATTTTTCTCAGTTGATGATTTACTTGGGTTGTGGGGAACCATACTCAGCCATACTCTGGGGACCCTACAGGGAGTTGAGCCAAGCTGAGAGTCCCTTGCTGAGTAGGTGGCCAGTCCTGGGTACCTCTCACAGCTCTGTGGTGACACACCAGAAAGTCTCTTTCTCCGGATGAGAATAGGAGGCATAGAGGCATTCTTGGGGGCACACTCACCTCTGTCAAGATTGGGGTTCAGTCCTAAACTGTTCTGGCTGTAGGAAATACTGGGCCGAGAAGGCAACGAACCCCACGCACCCCTGTTTCAGCCTCACCCCAGTTCTGCTTTCATCCCTGTCTCTCTGTTCAAAGAGCAGATGGGAAGGATAATTTTATGGGGTCACTGCTCTCCCTGGGGTCCACTCTGAAGGCTCCCTAGGTCACACACTGGCTGCCCTCAGGATAGCCGGCGCCCTGCCACCCCTGGGGCTGAGTCCCCGGGCACAGGGAGCTTGGCGTCAGGTCTTAATGGGGTGACGCCTCGGAGGCGGCAGCGTCCGGTTCCTTGGGACAGCAGAAGGACAGTGGGGCCCAGCTGGAGACAGGAAAATGGGCCTTTGGAGGCTAGTGGAGCCTCGCCAGGCCCCAGGGAGCTCAGCGGGGCCAGCTTGCCACTGGCCCTCGGGCCTCTTAAAGCCCATTACTCACTGCCTTTGGCCTGGGAGCTGGATTGGAGTCTTCATCAGCGTAGTGCAGCCATGGATCAATGGCTGGGCCCCCCCTCCACCTGGCCCCCATCATGGTCTTTGGGCGCCAGACCCACAACAGGTCCTTGGCAGCTGTCAATCAGGGCCATGAAATATTCATCAGCTTGAATCCTCGAGGAGGACAAGCCTGGCCTGATGGGGACAGAGGAGTCTTGGAAGTAGTGAAAGTCTAGGTGGAGGGAGGGGTTGCCCAAAGGACCAGGCGGCAGCAAGGTTCTTGCAGGAGACAACGGGGTGCAGCCAGCCCCCACTTTTTGCAGGATTATCAGTCCCCCCCCCCCCCCACACGCGTGCGATCCTTAGTTACAGACAGGGTTATTCGTCATATACACACGTTAGTTAGCCTCTCTTGAAGCAATGCCTTCTGGGAAGTCGCACTGTTGCTTTTGTTTTTCTTATTTATTTATTTATTTATTTACTTTTTTGGTTTTGGGGCCACTCCCGACAGCTTTAAGGGGTTACTTCTGGCTCTATGTTCAGAAATTATTCCTGGCAGGCTGGAAGGGTGAGAACCATAAAGGATGCTGGGGATCGAACCCGGGTCAGCAGCATGCAAGGCAAATAATGCCCTGCCACTGTGCTATTGTTCCTGTCTCTGTTGTTTTGTTCTTTTCTAAAGAAATACACAAGTAGAAATATATGTTTTACTGTATAACTGTATAACACGTGTGTGTTCTTGCTGTGCCCAGATATTTAGTGCTTCGGAGTTTCTACTCCTCATAAAATCTTGCAGAGGGAGATATTATTTCAGTTCAAGTTCGAGGGACTCAGCTCAGAAAAATGTAGTGTCTTGTCTAAGGTCACACAGCAAGGAGGAAACCATTCCTGGGTTTAATTCCAGGTACTAACAACAAACATCTTCTCTTTTTTCGTTTGGTTTTTGGTTTGGGGCTACACCGAGAGAATCTCAGATGTTACTTCCTGGCACTGCACTCAGCTATTACTCCTGGCAGGCTTGGATGACCATATGGGATGTCAGGGATTGAACACAGGTTGGCTTGTTGAACAAGGCAAATGCCCTTCCCACTGTACAACAGCTCTAGCCCCTCAATATTAACCTTCTGAGTTTTGTCTGAAAATCTTTCATACAAGTCTCAAAAATTACCCAGTGCAGAAAAACCCACATTTGCAATAATGTGGCCATCAACCCAAGTGATGAGGGGTCTCAAGCATCACTGTGAATGAACAGATTTCATTCAATCCTGCCCCACCCAGTAGTCTGTACACATAGCTTGGCCCAGAGGAAGTCAGGGGACTCCATATCCTTCCCCATCACTGCGCAGCCAGCTGGGACCTCACAGGCTTTCTTACTGCAAGAGTAACTTCCTGCCCCAGAATTCCCCAAACCAAGTCTGGCCTGGCTCCCACGTGGCAAGCCAAGCCCCAAGGCTGGACCAAGAGGTCACGACTCCCATGTGATCACTCCTAACTCTTCCGCTTGATGCCCTGGGCCCCCACCCACTAACCCTTTGCAGATCTCTGGAATAAGGGGGCTCTGTTAGCCCGGGATCTTCAAGTGCCCAGGCCACAGCTGCAGAGCCTGCCAGCCCCCGCAGGCAGGTGGGTCCGAGTGCCTGAAAACACCAGTATTTCCTCCAGCCTGCTGGGGTCAGGAATGGCAGCTAATTGGGGGGACACCAGGTTGATGCCTGTCTCCGGCTTCCTGTGACCATGCTAGGAAGGTCACTGTGGCAGCAATTTCTACCACCCAGAGCGTGCAGCCACTGCTGGACAGAATCTAGTTGATTCCTAGTGGTACAGCCAGCCACCTTTTATTGGACAAGACTAGGTACCACAGTTGTGCCATTGCTCCATCTTTCTCATAGAGATGCAGGCCCTCAGTGTTGCTCCCCCCACTCCACCTCAACTTGCATTCTGAACTCTGGAGAAGGAGCTTGGAGAATCATCATCATCGGCTCCATATTTTCTCTGTCACTGTGGCTGTGACTGTCAAAGCCGAAGAGTGAGGATGGCTGCAGTAGTATTCCGTGGCTATGAGTCAACAGGGATGTCCCTGGTTTCATCAGGCAGCTTTGGGCTCTGCACCACACCCTCACACTGGCCAGCCCTTGAAGTCACCATGCCACCCCACCTTCACCCTTACCCTAGAGGGCCTGATTTAGCAAGACCACCCCAATCTCCAGCTCCAACCAACTTTCAGGAGATGTTCATGTTCAACCCCCAGAAACTCCTGGGCAAACCAATGCTCTGCAAACTTACAGATGGGTAAACTAAGGACCCAGTCAAGATGTTACCCAGTCACTGGACCAGGACTCCCTACCCCCATCCCAATCCATAAAGATTGCACAGCTAGGAGATGCTGCTGGGACTATGGAGGTGCCCGTGGAGAACTGGGGGGCTTTGGGCCCTTATGTCTAGGAAAGGCTGAAGCATGTAAGGTCCCAAGGAATGTGAGGCCAAAGGGTCTTAGTTGGGTAGGAGGTGTAGTGAGGGGTGGGGCAGGTACTCTGCAGACAAAGAGAGCACCTTGGGGTGCTTCTGGAGGTGGGCAGTGTGGGTCAGGGTCCCTCCGAGATCCTGTGGGGGTCCTATCTGAAACAGATGGCACTGCAGCTAAGAGAGGCTAGAAAGAGGGGTGCAGTTGGAAGAAGAGGTGACAGGAATACAATTGGGGGAAAGAGCAAGGGGCTGAAGGGTGTTGTCTGGGTTAATAATGAGGTCACTGCAGAGCCAAAGTGAGCTTGAAGGAATTCAATCTTCTCCCACAACTGAACACAGCCCCGACTGGAGGTAGTGATCCAGAGGTGATTCAGGAGGCATCACACAGGGCAGTGGGTAGGGCAGAGCACAGCACCAACTGGCTGGAACAGGACAGTAAGATTGATGGGAAAAGACCTTGATTTTTTATGAAAGCGAGAGAGCTAGGAGGTTGATGGAGAATCTAGTGGGAATGGGTTAGGATAGAAAATGGAGGCCAGGAATCAGTAACTGAGCAGGGTAGATCTTGCTTTAGTAGGACAGAGCCCTGGGGTGTCTGGCTAGAACTTGGTGACATTCATCCTGGGCGATTGATCAACTCTCCAGGATGAAGCAAGCATGAGATCCAGGACCCCAGAATAGGTCTGCACTCACTCACTCATCTCTCAGGAGCAGGCCCCCAAGCTCACAACTGCCCTCTGTCGTGTAGACACATAAGACACATTAGGGGGTCCTGGAAACACAAGGCCAGCTAGAGAGACAGTGTAGGAAATCAGACAGTGTCACATTCAAACATTTGAACATTCCGTGTTCCCCAAGTACCATATTTTCTGGCGTATAAGACAGCCTTTGAAACAAAAAAAGTCAAGCGAAAATCAGGGGTCGTCTTATATGTCGAGTATATCCCAAAAAATGTTTCAATATGCCGCTAAAAGAAAATTGTCTAAATATTGCCACAAAACGAATTTTCCAACTTGCACCAATCACTGCAAGGCTGCTCAGACCGCTTCTCTAACTCAGCCAATCCAAGCAGGCTTTTGATGCATGCAAATTAGACAATGTTCTGGACCCGAATCTACACTGTCAAAAGCCTGCTCAGATTGGCCAGAGTCAGAGAGGAAGTCTATGACAGTATAACCTTTGAACCTTTGCTTGTTGTGATTGGCCTCACTGTGGTACATACAGTTGCAGCACAGGAACGTTCTGTCTGATACAGTGAATATAGGCCTAAACCTGTGTTTTAACTGCAAAATTACGGGGTCGTCTTATATGCCTTATATGCCGGCAAATATGGTGGTACCTCTAGGAGGAGCCCCAAGCACAAAGCTGGGAGGAGCCCCTGAGCACTGCCGGCCCAAACCTTCCTGAATTTATTTTTAAAGTTCTGTTGTCCCAGAGCACTGTGAAACTCCTCTCTCATCTCATGGCTCCATGGACTGTGCTCCCCATCTTGGGCCCCAGGACTACCAGCTCTCTCAGAAGGTACACCCAGCGCTCATGTGATCTTATGTTCTAGGTGATCTCAAAGCATTTCCCTCGCTTTGCCTCAGTTTCTTGCTTTGTGCTATGGGAAGATAGAGAAGCCTTGACCCCACCTAGTGGCCAGTTGATGGTCACTGGTCCTCCTGTGGGGAGAGGCACTCACTGGCTTTCATGGCAGTTGGCAACTTGGAATGTTCAGGTGAGGCCGAGATGTGCTATGGACTTAGCACCCTCTTGCCCACAGAAGAATGGAAATAATCTGAATATGTTGAAGGGTTATATACTGAATATCAGCCGCACAATTATGTTGCATGGAGATGGGATTGTATAAGGTGCCTTATGAGAGAAAATATCTCCAAAGGTGTTTGGATTTTCACTTCATTTGAAAATGCAACAGTCAAATTTTTCTTTGGTTGGTGTATGTGTGGGGAATGTCAAGTTATGTGTTTAGAAAACTTTCGGGGACACTTCCAGCCATTCTTCTTCCACTGGACCATTGTTCCAATGTGAGGGCCCAGGGTGTGGTGCCAGGGATGTCCCAGGCCACTCAGGCAGTGTTTGGAGCTCTGGACTGGAACAAATGACACTCTGGATCATGCATGTCCTCTAGGAAGACCCCCAAACACAGAGGTGGGAGAAGTAGGATTGGGTTGGAGCGGGTTGGAGCAGGTTGGTGCAGGCAGGGTTGACTACACTCACCTTAACCCCTGGTGCTTCTCTCAGTTTCTATCCTAGAGCTGCTTGTGTTTGGCTTCTAAGTTGCTGTTCCAGGGAAATGCTCTCAAAATGCCCTCATGCCAGGACCAGACAATCACACACACACACACACACACACACACACACACATACATGCAGGCACAAACACACACATACATACCTACACACAGATACTGACTATTCTGCAACCCTGAAACTCTGACTTCTGTCCTTCAAAGGACTGAAAACCAAACTTAAAATGAAAAATACCAGGGACTAGAGAGATATAGCACATCAATAGGGTGTTTGCCTTGCATGAGGCCAACCCGGGAGGGACACAGTTCAACTCTCGGCATCAATACTAGCCTGCCAATGCCAATTACTGAGTGCAGAGCCAGGAGTGACTCCTGAGTGCCTCTGGATGTGGCCTAAAAACCAATCAATCAATAAATAAAGTTTAAAAGAGAAAAGAAAATACTGCAGAACATTATTAAGCAAAGAAATGGGTAATGCAGTGTTTTTCTTTTCTTGTTATACATTTATCTGTAAATATTTATGACTCGAAGGCCACACCCAATAGTGCTCAGACCTTCCTTACACCTGGCTCTGTGTTTGCTCAGAAATACGCCCTGGGGGCCGGGCGGTGGCGCTGGAGGTAAGGTGCCTGCCTTACCTGCGCTAGCCTAGGACGGACCGCGGTTAGATCCCCCGGCGTCCCATATGGTCCCCCAAGAAGCCAGGAGCAACTTCTGAGCGCATAGCCAGGAGTAACCCCTGAGCGTCACAGGGTGTGACCCAAAAACCAAAAAAAAAAAAAAAAAAAAAAAAAAAAAAGAAATACGCCCTGAAGGTACTTGAGGAAACATATGCACTGCTGGGGATCACACTGAGGTCAACAGTATAGAAGGCAAGAGTCTTAAACCCTGGACTGTCTCTCCAGCCCCAATTCAGTGTTTCTAAATAAAGTATTATTCTCACCAAAACTCAGTCCATTCCATTCCATTCCATTGGGCCTTCTGCGTATCAGGCCTCTCACTGAAATAGCAAAGGAAGAATGCAGAGACCTGGGGTGCACGTCTCTGCCTAACCCTTTAGAGGAAGGAGTACTGACAAGTATCCCAGAGTATTATTTTCCCCTTCCCCATGTCTGGAGCCTAGAAATGCAACTTCCAAGTGCGGTTTTCCACACAGAGGGTGGGCCTAGGAATCTGCATTGTCCTCAATGGCTACATCTATGAGACAGTCACTATCCACCATCCATACAGCCTTCTGTAAGGATCGTTCATTTCACACTCTGCCCATGAGCCAGCTGGACCCATTGCAAGAAGGGGAAACTGAGGCTCAGGGACTAGAGGGGGCCTGACTGGGCACTCCTCATGCCCTTTGTTGTTGGGTGGAGGAATGCGCTCATCCTCCCCACTGCTGACGCCTGACTGGCTTTTGTGAGGGCTGGAATGTCTTCCTGTCTTTCTCTGCCTGAGTCCCCCCTCCCCCTGCCGCACTTCTCCCCACCCACCCCCCTGTGCTGCCTCCCAGGAGGTCACCTCACTGAGGGATGTGTGCAGGGTCCCAGGGGGAGGCAGGGACAGAGCCGGCTCCAGGCCCAGCTGTGATTTAATAAGCAGACACTTAGGGCCCTGACGTGGGCCTGACAGTCCCCCGTGTGGACCGGCCTCCTCCGCTAATTGTCCCATTGGCCGAGGCAGTCCTGTTGGCGTCTCTAGCCTCATTAGGAAGGGGAAAAGGGAGGAGGGGGGTCCTGGGAAGAGGCTTCTGTGCCCCAGTGGCTTCCGAGATCCTTATCGCACTAGACAGCTTGGTGACATTCCTCTATGTGAGGACCCAAACAAGGCCAGGCCTGTCCCCAGGTCAGGTCTGTCTCCAGCTCTGGACTTCAGAGTTTCCAAGTCCTCCTGGAATTGGGTTCAATCCAGAAGCTGCTGGGGCTTCCCTGAGCCAGAAACTCATACATAGTGTGTGCAGTGACCTCCCTTCCGCATTAAGGGCGAAGTGGGGGGGCTGCTATCAGGTTCTGGGGAGATGAGACGAGACACAGGGAGGCAGGAAAGGTGGGTTGGAAGTTAGTTCCAGTGGGGAGAAGTTGTAGGGCTTGAGCCCAAGTGCTGAAACGTCTCTGTGCCTCTGTTTCCTAGTCTGTAAAGTGAAGTTTAGAGTTTGGGGAGATAGTGCAGTGGGTCAGGTGTTTGCCCTGCACATGGCTGAACTCGATTCAGTCCCTGACACCTCAGATGGTCCGAGAACTGCCAAGTGTGCTCTCTGAGAGCAGAGCCAGAAAAAAGCTCTGAGTACTGCTGGGTGTGGGTATGCCCACCAGTGATACTAGAACCCACTAGATGAAGTTTCAGTAAATTGCTCCCAGAATCTACTTAGTGCTGGACACCTTTTCTTCCCTTTTGGGGACCAAAATGTGGCAAAATTAGAGGAAATCAGGCAAAATATAGAACAGACCCAGAAAGTTGATTCTCAAAGGTACTTTTTTCTCCCTGCATCCAGCTGGACCCCATTTCCCAGCCTCCCCAGTGAGGCTCTCGTGGTACAAGAATGTGAAGGGCTATGGGGCTGTCCGTCTCCCAGCCTGGCTCAGGGTGCCTTGTACCCCTTCCGCGGAGGTACCCCAAAGCTAAATTCTTAGTCGGGTGCTGGAGCACCCCCCAGAGAATAGGGCCCTCCTGCCCCTTCGCCCAAGGAGCCAGAAACAGTTTGGTTCTAATTCAGGCCATGATGGCTATTCTGGAGCTGTTGTGTCCTTTAGTGATTAGTGGGTCCTGGTACAACCAGAGGGTGCAAAAACTTTGCGGGGGGGGGGGGGTCCTGAGCCAGGTGAGGGGCTGCACAGCCAGAGCAGCTGCTCAATCCCCTGCTTCAGTCACTGCCACTCTCCCCCTAGCAGGGCTCCAGGCAGAAAAGACATCACATGCCCAGCTACTAGGTCCTGCCTGGGACCAAGCTGACATCCACTTTCCCAGCTCCTGACAACCACACTCACCCAGGGGTGGCAGGTGACCATATCTGAAATAGCATCTGGGCCCTCTTTCATACCTTCTTCTTCCTCCCCATTCTTGAGGATGAGGTCCATGGTTCTCCCCTCTGAGGGGCCCATGTACTATCCTCAAAGTGATCCACTTCAAAGATGTACCTTAGCCCATAATATGCGGTCAGAAGGAAAATGCCATGTCTTTCTTCTAATGTCCCTCAGCATCATGCTGGCCTTAGTAAGATCACAAAGGGGAGATTGTAGTAGACTCTGGTGTGAAGGAAAAACTGTGGTTCTTTGTGCCTGGAATGCTTTTGCAGTCACTCTTAAATAGTTGACACTGTGTTGTTCTTAAGGCATCTAAATAATGGCACCACATCTAGAGAGCCTTCCAGGACCTTTGTGCAAATGTCAAGCTTCCCAATGATCCTGTCTTGGAAGCTCCATCTCTTTCTGCCATGTTGACAGTATTTTTGTTTATTTTGTTTAATTTTTGTTTTTGTTTTTTGGGCCACACCTGGCAGTGCTCAGGGGTTACTCTTGGTTGTACACTCAGAAATTGCTCCTGGCAGGCTCAGGGGAACATATGGGATGCCGGGGATCGAATCCTACCACTGTGCAATCACTTTGGCCCCTTATATGAATATTTTTTCCTTGGGGAGTTTGGACCACATCCTGTGGCACTTTGGGGTTACTCCTGGCTCTACCCTCAAAAATCACTCCTGGCAGATTTGGGAGATCATATGGGATGCCGGGGATCAAACCTGGGTTTGTTCTGGGTCAGCTGAGTGCAAGGCAAACACTCTACCACTGTGCTATCACTTTAGCCCCCTATGTCACCATGTAAAAGGCAACATTTGTTTGTCTGATAACTTACTGCTTCTCTCTCCTCTCTGCAAGTGCCACCAGGGCAGTAGCAATCCTTGCTGGATGCATGTGAGCTGCAGGAAAAAGGTATTGTGCCCACAGTCCTCAAAACTGTGACAGGAAGTGAGTTAAATAATAAAGGTCAGGCACTGACATGTGCTTGCAAATAAAGCACAAGTAACCAGTCATTCTACCTCAGCAAGTTGAATGGCAAGCGAAAAATACCTTATTATTGGTGAAAAATAAATGAATGAGGTGGTGATGTTTTGTATGCTTTCTTTACTGTATTTTTTTGGTTGGTTTTGGTTTGGGGGGCCATACCCAGTAGTGCTCAGGGTTTATTCCTGGCCCAGCACTCAGGAAGCACTCTTGGCAGTGTTGGGGGACCATATGGAATGCCGGGAATTGAATCCAGGTCAGCCACGTGCAAGGTAAATGCTCTACCCTCTGTGCTATTGTTATGGCCCTGTGCTTGCTTTGTTGTTGTTGTTGTTGTTGTTGTTTTGGACCACACCCAGCAGTGCTCAGGGGTTACTACAGCTGGCTCTGCAATCAGAAATTGCTCATGGCAGGCTCAGGGAACCATATGGGATAACAGGGATCAAACCTGAATCTATCCTGGGTTGGCTGCATGCAAGGCAAAAGCCCTACAGCTGTACTATCACTCTGGCCCCTGTGCTTGGTTTTTGAATGAAGTACCCAGAGTTTGGAACTTGGTAAGGACTTAGAATAAAGTGGTTTCTTATCTCACTGGTGCTCACTGGAAATGAGTCTCCTCAAAGCAAGTTCAGAGATGAGAGAGCAGATCCAAGAGGTCATAGTGGAGCCACGTAGACATGGCAGTAAAGGGAAGAAACCCGTGGATGGGCTTCAGGCTCACATCTTTCCTCACAGAGGCCAGGCGGAAACAGCCAGCTTCCGAGGCAGAGAAGCAACGCAAAGGAATTCCCTTTGACTTCGGCTTCTGCCCTTGTCTCTGTCCCTAGTGGTTCTCAGCTTCTTCTGGTATCAGGAGCTGCCAAAATTGCCCCCAGGGGTGTGTCCATGTGGGGGAAACTGAGGCCTCTGGCCAGAGAAGTGAGTTTGGGAACAGGATCACCCCCTCCTGCCATACCTTCAGAAAGTAGTTGGCCAGGCACACCATTTATCTACACATCGTGAGAAAACAGATCCAGACCCTCTCTCCTGACTGTGCAGAGCCTCTTGTGACCCTGGAAAAGAGGGAGAGAGAGAGAGAGAGAGAGAGAGAGAGAGAGAGAGAGAGAGAGAGAGAGAGAGAGAGAGAGAGAGAGAGAGAGAGAGAAGAGGAGAGGAGAGGAGAGCAGAGGAGAGGAGAGGAGAGGAGAGGAGAGGAGAGGAGAGGAGAGGAGAGGAGAGGAGAGGAGAGGAGAGGAGAGGAGAGGAAGAGAGAGTGGGAAAGAGAGGGAGGGGGAGAGACAGGAGAGAAAGACAGAGAGGGAGAGAGGGAGACAGGGGGAGAGAGGAGAGGAAGAGAGTGGGAAGAGAAAGAAAGAGAGAGGGGAGCCCCCTAGTTGCTGACAGTCTCCGAGATCAGGGTGTATATGTGGGTACACAGGCTCTTGAATTACTCCATTCACAAGAAGATTCCAGAGGAGGCCAACTTTAGTCTTGCCCTTTCGGGGGACTCAAGAACACCCCACAGTGAGCTTCAGGTTAGCAAGTGAGGGGGTTTTCCTCTTCAGCCAAAACTAGCCAAGGACCATTCTTGAGACATCAGCACCCCGCACCTCACATACACCCCATTTCCAGCCTTACTCTCCTACAGCCAAAAGAACACCTTCAGGAGGAGAGACTGGGGTACCTGCAGCTGACGCCTGAGGAAAACAGTGGAGTAAAACATGGAGGTCACAGATAGGAGCACCCACAGAGTTTGTTAAAGCAACATCTATCTGGATTTCCATTATTCCCAGTCCCCCAATATCTTCTCTTTCCCATGAGGGTTTTTCTAAAGTGCCTTCATTTGTGGTCCTAAGGAGACATTTTAGAAAACATAACTAAAGACCCATAAACTCGAAGACATCATGGTGAGGGAGAGACAAGGTGTTGCTCGCCCACTCCTTTAATTAACTCACTGATTAGTGGCAGATCAGTGGCAGAAGAACCAAATGCGACATAGCACCTTCTCCTGGCACGGAGTGGAACCCAACACAATTAAGCACCACAAGTCTCAGGAAAAAGCCATTTTTTTCCTCTGACCTCATAAAATAGTTAATATCAAACTTTGTAAATTACATCAATGCCTTTGAAGCAACATCGAGATTCTTTTTAATAAATAAAATGCACAGAATTATTTCCTGGAAGTACATTTTAGACAGTCATAACTGGCTTCAAATGAAATTGCGTTTCATAGCGATAAGCAAATGTAATTGCTGCAGGACTCAAGTAGTCTGGAATTTTACCTGCCCCAGAAAGGAAACGAAATATTGAGCTAATGTAGCCATCAAGATATATAACCTGCTACTCCTCGAACAAACCAAATTCCATCTCTAAACACTGAGAGCTCAGAAATTCAGACCCAAGGACATAAATATAAGGTATTTCCTGGAATTAGTTTCATATGTTTTATACATTACAGTTATCAATTGATCTGACATAACATCTTAGGCAGTTTTAAAATTACATAGTGTACATCAGAAAAATATACATTTTTCACGGCATCTGGTGCTCTGCATTATAAAAAGCATATCCTTATTTATTTTCAGGGGAAAATTGATATTTCCACATCATTAAAAATAATACAACATCCCCATAGTTCTAAATCTCCTTTTTATTTCTCAGACAGAGGTCAGTGGCCCTAGCCTGTGGATTGAATCCGACCCACTCCTTGACTTCATGGCTTTTTTTTATCCACTTGAAAACACTCAGAATATTTTGTGATGTGTCAAAATCACACGAATCTCGAATTTTTAATATCCAGATATAAAGTTTGACTAAAGTCGCTCACACCAATTCACTTTCCTCTTGTCTGGGACTATTTCTTTTTTTGGGGAAAAGGGCACACCCCCAATGTTTTCAGGCTCTATTTCTGTGTCTCTGCTTAGGAGTGACCCCAGGTAATGCTCAGGAGAATGTGGTGCCAGACATTCGAATCAGGGTAGGGATCGTGGCAGCCACATGCAAGGCAAATGCTTGACCCCCCCATACTCTTTCTCTGGCCCCATCTAATGCTGCTTTAACTGGAATGGCAAAGCTGAATAGTCATGGTTTATACCACACAATCTGCATTATACAAAATATTATGTGACGTTTTGCAGGAAACACTTGGCTAATTACAGCTCTACTCCCTTTCCTATCTCCACTCTGAGAAGTTATAAAAGCATATTGACTTGAGACTCTGCATGGTTGATTGGGTGAACATGAATATTGGGGTAACCTACTCTTCACTAACCTAGGAACTTCTGGTGAAGCCAAGATTGACAGTGAGTGGACAATATTCATGGAAACCTCCAACATGAGTCATCGATGGTCAGATAAATATCAGAGTTTATTTCTGTTTATTTCTTCACTCCTGCCCTCAGTTGATTTCTTTGAGGGAACCACATACAAGTCCATCACTTATTACTTTATTTAACCTCTAGGGCAGATTTCTCAACCTTTTCCTCATCATGACCCCATTCTGACCTTGTTTCCTTCCTGTTCCCTTCTGTACTATTGGCATCTCTCGTGCTATGCTACACACATATATACCCATTTACATGATTTCCATCAGTGGTTCTGTTGATATAGCCTAGAAAAGAGCCATATGGCTTCTAGTTCAGAAATGTTGATCATGAAGCACATTTGAGTATTAGTAGCAAGCTCTGGGTTCATCAGGAAGGTGGAAGCTGGTAAAATGAAGATCTTTCAGCCTCTCACCACTGTGTGGTTTGGTTGTACAGACTTGATGGATCTATTGGATCTATTAGTGGATCTTGAATCGATTGGAAAGGGTGGAAAAGTCATTTCAAATAGCATTGTGTGATAGTAGCTCTTAGACAAACATTTCAACATTTTTAAGGGTATCAATTACACTAGCTCAGTGGCAGGGTGTTTGCCTTGCATGCAGCTGACCCAGGATGGACCTGGGTTTGATCCCGGTGTCCCATATAGTTCCCCCAAGTCAGGAACAGTTTCTGAGCACAAATCACTCTGGACAGAAGTATCCCTGAGCATCACAGGGTGTGGCCCCAAAACAAAAAAAAATAACAAAGAATAAAACAATGGGAATTGGCCCATGTAGTAATAATGTTTCTGATAAGTGAAATGAGCTAAACATATATCTGAAAATATGAGTTAAACAGATACATAGATTCTCAGATAAATTGATGGATAGACGGTGGGTGGATTTTTGGATGGTTGGAACAATGTGTAAGTGGGTGGAAAGATGGATTAAAGAATGAATGAAAGAAATAATGCATGGATTGATGGATTAATGGATTGATGGGTGGGAGAAATGATGTATGTCTATATGTAAACTGGATGATGTATTATATGTTTAGATGATGGGCAAATGGATGGAAGAAACTATGTGTGTATATATGAATGAACCATGTATGTATAAATAGATGATAAATGGATGAATGGATGGATGATGGATAGATAGCCGATGGATGGATTAATATGGATGCTATCCAAATATATGGAAGGGTTAGGACATAAAATGTTAACATTTCAAAATCTGGAAGATGACTACGAGACCCTACTTAAAAGGGTGTCTCTGCTAAACCTAGAGCTCATAACAATTGCACACAAAATCCAGTTTCTCAGAATGACATCTCTCCTCCTAAAGAATTCTAGAAGCTGCTATTATTGTACCCAATTATAGAAAAGAGCACTGAGTTTCAGAGAGGCTGTCCCTCCCCAAGGAAAAAGAGCCCCAAGAGGCAGCAGTAATATTCCCAAGCCCTCTGTCCTCCCCAATCTTCTGCACAATGACCAGAGATTTAAGAAGAATTTCCTCCAGCTCCCAAAGTAAATCTAGGAAGAGGAAGGAAATATTAAGCCCAAGGAGGGGGGAACTCTTCAAAAGAAAGAAAGAAAGAAAATGAAAACAACTAGTCGGTTTCTTTGTGAGTAAAAGGAGTGGAAGTGGGGGAAGGAGTGAATCAGGAGTCGCTCGCTAAGAGACACACAATGGCCCTGTGCAGCAGATGACTCTGGAAGTGGAGACTGTGGGCCCACATGCGTCATGCCCTTTCTCCAAGCCTGGAGTTATTTATCTGCCCCTCAGCTTGTTTTTTCCCTTGCTGTAAAGCGAAGTACGCAAACGTTCTCACTTCAAAGGGAAAAGGCCTCGTAAAATGCTATTTTACAGCCAGCCCAAAAGAATAGCATCCATAGACCCTGAGAGTTGGGGGGTTAGTGGGAGGGTAGAGAGAGGCTGGGCGCTGCTGTCAGTAAGAGGGAAAGTGGTCCCTGGCCACCTTCTAAGGAAGGATGGGGAGGGAGGGGACAACCTTGAATGAACCCAGCTGAGCACATGCCTGCAACAGCCAAGCTGCCTCCTTTTTTTTTTTTTTCTGGCTAAATGTGTCTCGCAGCTACTCGGAGACGTCATTGTGTCATCTGCAAAATGGAAGGGACTTGCTTGTAAGCATAGCCAAGAGTTGGGGCGAGAATCTATGCAACAAACAAATGGAAAATTCTGCCTGGCTTATCCATGGATGGCTATGGAGAGCTTCGCACTGAGCAAAATGAGTCAGAGGGAGTTGTATAGACATGGAATGATCACACTCATTTGTGGAATACTAAAAAAAAAAAAAAAAAAAGAGCTGATGATAATAATATCCAGAGACAATAGAGATGAGGGCCAGGAGGATCAGTCCAAGGTAGGAAGCTTAGCACAGAGAGCAGAAGAGTGCAGTGAAGGCAGAGAAGGGACCACTGGGGCAACAAGAATTGGAAATAGGGCCCGGAGAAATAGCACAGCGGCGTTTGCCTTGCAAGCAGCCGATCCAGGATCAAAGGTGGTTGGTTCAAATCCTGGTGTCCCATATGGTCCCCCATGCCTGCCAGGAGCGATTTCTGAGCGTGGAGCCAGGAGTAACCCCTGAGCACTGCCGGGTGTGGCCCAAAAACCGGAAAAAAAAAAAAAGAATTGGAAATAATCACTCTGGACAGGAACTGGGTGCTGAAAGGGATAAAGTCATAGGCATTGTTGATGTAGGCACAAGCAGAGAAGAAAACAACTTTAACCTTAGCCCATACTTTTTCTAAATACCTGTAAACACTTGTAGACAGGAGTAACCCCTGATTGTCATCAGGTGTGGCCCCAAAATAAATAAATAAAAAATTATTACAGACAAACAAAAGTGATGCTTGGCTTCTGACACTTCATAGCTATTACCTATTGCTGGGGAGTTGTGGGAGGGTAAAGATGGGGCATCTCCCTTATCTCCCTAATCAGAAAAAAGAAGCATAACTTGATTTTCTCTTCACCACCATTTCTGGACAGTCGATAGAAACAGCCTGATGTACTGGATCTGGCATGAGGATTCTTTCTCCTCCTAGATTGCCCTTTTGCACCCAAGAACAATTAATTCTGCCTGTTCCCTTCCTCATGCACACAATTAAGGGCATCTCTGCAGGGGCCACTTTGAGCTCATTTGAGCAAAATTGAGGAGATATTGGGAGAGAGAGTTCAGGGGGTCAGATATGTGCATGGGAGACTGGTTCAATGCCAGTACTGAGTAAGGACCCCTGAGTATTGTTCACATCCAGGAATGATGCGTGAGGTAACTGTCTTGAGCACAGCCAGAAATATTCCTATTTTTAGGAATGCCTTTATTTACTTGCCTAGGAAGTCCCCAAGGGCAGAAAGCTCCTTCAGGTAGAGGTGACCCTTCCACAGGGTAAAAAACGCTTTATAATTCCTTTATGTCACTTTAGCATCTTACTCATTTCTGATGGTCAGTGCTAATTCCCCCGGCAAGACTTCTTTGTTACTCTCCTGGTTTCACTGTTTCCTACCTCTGTCACATCATTTACATGAGAGCATTACAAAATGTTCTCAGTGCCTAGACCAGGAGTCAGCAAACTACCACCAACAGGCAAGGCCAGTATCCCGCTAGCTTGTGTAAATCAAATTGTATGGAAACACAGCCAACCTCATTCATTTCCATCTTGTGTAAATAAAGTTTTATTGAAACATAGTCAGGTTTATTCACTTCTATCTTGTGTAAATAAAGTTTTATTGAACACAGCAAGATGTATGCACTTTCCTCTTGGTGATGGCAACTTTCATACTACAATGTGTAGGTAGAATCAGAATCAGATGGCTGGAAGAGTGAAACTATTTTCTCTCTGGTCCTTTTAGAAAAGAATGTGCCAGGCCTAGCTAGTATACATAGAGAAAGAGAGTCTTGACTGCCTTTTCTTTGGTAAACATTTTCTTATATCTGATTAAAGATGTATAGACGTAAGTGTTAATATTTTAAACTTACATTTTAACCATTTTTGTAATGCCATAACACTAAAATACAACTTTATATTTTTACTTCTTGAAAGGTCCTCAGACCCAAGGGCAGTTTGGCTTTGCATTCTGGATATTTTTAAGAACAAAAGGAAAGACTGAGCCCTGTAAGGCTGGTATCTGTTACTCCCATCTCTCTCTCTCTCTCTCTCTCTCTCTCTCTCTCTCTCTCTCTCTCTCTCTCTCTCTCTCTCTCTCTCTCTCTCTCTCTCTCTCTCTGTCACACACACATTACTCAGCCTTACTGTCTGATACATCAGATAAACTGGGTACATGCCACTCTCCAGGAACCTTAACTTCCCACTCTTTTTCTCACATGCTTATTTCCACCATACTGTAGATATGGACATGGAACATGCAACATTAGCTCAACTTTCAACCATCCTCCTACAGATCTATATAATCACTTCCATGTAGAATGGGATTATTGTCCAGGTTTTCTACTTACAAGCTCCCTTCTTCCTTCACTACTCCAGACCCCTGCACAACACCTTCCACTCCATGGCTTCTGCTTCTTCCTCTCTCAAGTTCACTTCTGCCTCTAGCACCTAACTCAGGTTTCCATCCTCCTAGTCCTAGGTCTTGCTTCTCAGGCTTTTGGGGGAAGATCCAACATAGCCCTTCTCCTTTTGCATTCCTGCATTCTTACCTTTTGATCTGACTTGCTCCAACCAGTCCCTACTCAGTTTCTTTGTGGCCCAGAGCTTACCAAAATGTACAGCCCAGATGAAATGTTCAGGCCTCTTTAGGAGTCAGTTGTGATTTCCAGAGAGCATCCAAATGCTTTAACATTATACGATAAAACCTGTCAGACGTGGGTCTTGCTCCCTTTGCAAGCCATCTGATGTGAAGGATACCGAACATGAGAATGAAGGAAACTAAGTATTGGCTGGATGACACTAAAATGTGTTAGATGCTTCATGGTAATATTAATCTTTTTTTTTTTTCAATTCTTTTTTTTTTAATTTTATTTAAACACCTTGATTACATACATGATTGTGTTTGGGTTTCAGTCATGTAAAGAACGCCACCCATCACCAGTGCAACATTCCCACCACCAATGTCCCAAGTCTCCCTCCTCCCCACCTAACCCCTGCCTGTACTTTAAACAGGCTCTCCATTTCCCTCATACATTCTCATTGGTAATATTAATCTTAATGTGCCTTAAGTACTCTCTCTATTGCTCCTATAGGGAAGTTTATATCATATTTTGTTTCTTGGAAACTTTGTTTTTTTAAGAGAACAGAGTAGCAATAATTTCTCTCCTGTAAACCTTGTTTAAAATTTCAACCTATAGTTCAAATTTCAAGCTATTAACTAATCACAAGTTTTGTTTGTTTTAACACCATGAGCCATTTTTCCTGTGGCCATATTCCAAGTGTCTTATCTTTAAGGTGTTCTCTATGTCATGGCTGGCTGTATTATGTAAAACAGTTGACTGAGAAAATGTCCCAAATGTTTGACACCATGCTGATTATTTAAGAGTTAGATTATTTAAGAGTTAGATTATAAATATACTAGCTTATTACTGTCTCAGCTGAAAGAAAACTATAGACAGGCAATCTGGGTAAACTAATTTTAGTCTACTGAGCTCCAAGTTCCATTTCCCTGTAATCTAACTTTCATGGCTCCTGTTTTATAGCCCAAAAATAAGTGCTTGTGCTCCAGCCCTCAAGCTTGCATTCCAGTCATATAAAACAAGAAAGGCAAGAAGATGCCAAGAGTTGTTCTAGCTAGAGTTAAAGAATGAAGACAACTCTAAATGTAAAGAGTGTGCCCCGCACAATTGGCTTCTTTTTATTCATCTGTCTACTTGCTTATTCATTCAACTGACATTTACAAGGCATCTATTTGAATCTGGGTACTTAACAAGATATAAGATATTGAATAAGAATTGAATCAAAAATAGGAATTGAATAAGATGAAGAATTGAATAACAATGGGGAAAAAAGACCAAACTTTCTCAGTGTTCTCTGAAGGTAATTTTTGGTTTCATTTTATTTCATTTATTAGGTACTAGTAATTTCTAACACTGTATATGTTCTGGGAGTACAGGGACATATCTTTTCAACTTCGTGCTCCCATACCATCCCACCAGTAAATTACGAGGAACCCCTCCATCAGAATCATCGGACCACCCAACATTGCTCAAAATGAAACAAAGAGTGTTAATGATTTACTTTTGTCTGGGGGTCATATGTGGTGATGCTCAGGGCTTAATCCTAGTTCTGTTCAGGAATCACTCCTTGAGGGACTTGTGGGGGGCCTTCTGCAGTGCCAAGCCATCAAATCCTGCTTGGCCACTTGCAAGACAAGTGCCCTATCCTACCCTCCCCCCTGTATTATCTTTCTGGTTCAAGGTATGCTATTTAAATAATGGGGTTGTTAAGTATAAGGGGAGAGCAAAATTCAGTATAGACACACACACACACACACACACACACACACACACACACACACACATAAACACTGCTTCCACCAAAAGGAACCTAAGTTATCAAGACTCGCCTTCAAGGGCTGAATATATAGTACAGTGGGTAGGGCACTTACTTTCATGCAGCCTTTTCGGGTTCAATCCTCGGCATCTCAAATAGTTCCCCAAGCCCACCAGGAGTGATTCCTGATTGCAGAGTTAGGAGTCACCCCTGAGCACTGCTGGGAATGGCCCCCAACCCAAACCAAACTAACAACAAAAAAAAAGACCCATCTTCTACCCTGGTCTAGTGATGGTCTCAAGACTACTCAGGGTTTCCTGGCTGTGCTTCCTGGCTCTCCTCTGCCCCAGCAAACGTACCTGCTCAGTCCTTCCTCCAGTCATGTCAAAGGACAGAATCCAGCCAGGCCATCCGACAGGCAAACATACTATTGCCATGTCCGGAAGAGACTGAAGAGATGCTGATGTCCCTTGAAAGGAGTCAGGGTGAACTCTGAGAAAGATTAAGAAAATAGCAGTGAGGGGAAGGGGTGAGAAGCGAGATTAAAGTCATGAGCCCATCTATTATTTTGATTTGTGCACATTTTTATTTCAAAGGGAATCAAAGGAGATGAATTAAGACTTCGTTAGACCCCAACAAGTCCAGGGATATTAATCCACCTTCCATTTGCATTAAGGTTCACCCATCTCTCTAGGGTTGGGGTGACAGGAAGAGAAAGCGATGAATGAGGGTCCAGGCTCTCCCTCCCTTTGCCCTCGGCCTCTGGCTTCTGGCCACTTTCCCTTTCGTGGCTTTGTTTGACATAGAGGAAAGAATCATGAGGTGTTGAGTATCATTAACTTCCAAACACCTAGGAAATCAGTAGGAAAGCGCACACGGGAGAGGCCCCCACCAGCTCTGCCAAGGAGCTGGTCCTCCAATCCTCCCCCTTTGGAGATGAAAAGAAAGAGCTTGACAGGCGGACAGTCTCTGAAAGAGAGGGCCGAGGGATCAAGAGGGGACACGCAGAATAAATGAAAATATGATTGACTTCTTCGCCCGGCCCAGCTCACACATGGTTCTGAGCATTTAATAAACAGGTTGACACTCGGAGCTCCCCTCATTAGGGGAGAGTGGAGACCTGAAACATCATAAATCAGAGGCCAGGTTATCAAAGCTTGTGATCTTAAAGTGGGTCGGGGCGCCCTCCTGTCTGCTCCAATAGACGCAGCAACGCACAAGCTGCAAAGAATTAGCCTCCATGCCGTGAATTATTGCGTGCACAATCGGGAGAGGAGGAGGCCAGACCTGGTCAGGGAAGGGGTCCCTGGTACTCAGAAGCAGCAGAGCTATCCCGGGGATACAGAGCATCTGGGGGATCAGGGGATAGGATGGCCCTAAATTGGGACTAAAATGAACTGGAGTCTGTGTGTGTGTGTGTGTGTGTGTGTGTGTGTGTGTGTGTGTGTGTGTGTGTGTGTGTGTGTATAGGGGAAATGACACTGAAAATTATGCAGAAGGGTCACTCATTGCAACACTAAAATTTTGGGGATAAAAGTCTCATTGAAACCCCCTGCTGTTTGCCAGTCTGGCTGCCCAATGAAGTCGAGTGATAAACTGGTGGTTTCTCCAAAGGGCACCTCTAGTTTAGACTCAAATTTAATCCAAGAGGAATGAAAGTCTGTTTTACTTCCCACTCCCCCAAGATTCCCCAGCAAAAGTTTATAGCAGCTCCAAAGCTCTGCTCACAATCATTACACGCTGGTACAGTTCAAATATGTATTGTAGATAAGAATATGAATGAAAATAGTTTATACATCCATCCAATGGAGTGGTACATTATCCAACAGGGTTGTACAATTCATACAGCACTGTGGTACATCCATACAACAGTGTGGTACACCCAAACAACAGTGCAGTACCTCCACCTGTTCATCCATCCAACAGTGTGGTACGCCTATCCAACAGCATGGTACATCCATCCAACAGCGTACTACATCCATACAATTTGTGGTACATTCATACAACTGTGTGGTCCATACATCTAACAGTATAGTACACCCATTCACCAGAGCTGATGGAGCAGATTTGAGACACAAGGCTCATCACATACCCCCATGTTATGCCCATGGAGGGAGAGGAATTCATTTGCCTGATTTCATTTATATCAAGTTCAAAGAAGGCAAAACTAATCTCAGACCTCACCCTCTGTTTCTCTGCCCCCCCCCACAAAGTGACCCCCAAAATTTATTGGATGGAAATGGAACAAATTGGGGCCTTACGGGAACATTCTCAGGGGATGGGAATGTTCTATAATTTAATCTAGATTGGGCCCCCAGAAGTAAATTAATTTATCAAAATGGCTTCTGAGCTTTTGTCTATTGAAATCTCACCCTAATAAATCCTACAAGCAAACAGAGGAACCAATGCAATCTTAGAAGCTTCGTAAACTTCCTTTATAACCCTTTCCTAATATTGGGGGGGGGGGCTGACTCGTATTCTTCAACATAAAGGTCTCCTTCAACTTCAACATAAGGGTCTCCTTTTTAAAGATCTCAGTACCAGTCTGTGGTTGGTTCTTTTCTCTTTCCTAATCAAGCTATAATTGACCTGTGTCTATATTCATTTATTCTCTGCCTCTTCCTCCAGCCCAGGCCCTTTAGAACCCCAGAAGGAGAAAGTGCTTAGCTCCGTTTGAGGGTTTTTTGAGCTAGAGCTTCCACACTACTGTATTTTCTGATCTTGTAGCTTCCGGGTGAGATTTGGCCAATAAGAAGAGACTGAAAGGACCCAGATGGCTCAGCCACACCCCTGAGAGAGGTGGCCAGGTGTTGATTATGTCTCCCACTCAATGACCTCCCCAATTGGAGATAGCTCAGACTTCCAGGAGAACAATGTCTGAATGAGACCTGAGATCTGGTTATGGAGAGGCAGAAGAGGTGTCCAATCATCCTGCCACACACATCCTGCTGCCCCTTCCCCTAGAGTGAATCACGTGATTCCCAATGTTCACAGTGGCAGGTGGTGAGATCTGCTCTAAGTGAAGGTCACAGCTTTCTGCCCTCCTGCCACAGTTCACAGAGCCCTGAGCCAGGAAACACTCCCCCCCTTTCTTTAGGTCCACACGATCCTCCACGCTTCCCCTATATCCTCCACGCTTCCCCTATATCCTGCCCGAGCCTTGGATTAGTTCAGTCAGGAAACGCCTCCAATTATCCTGATCTGCACCAGCACTTCTGTTTCCTCACAAAACCCTGAAAATTTACTATGTCATCTCCAGCAGCTTAGGAAATTCCCTATGCCAAGATCAGTAAGTATCTGCCCTGTGAGTTCAGTGGTGAATGGGGACTGTTTTTCCCCAGGAGATTCGAGAACAATACCTTCCTATAAAGTTGAGCCAGCTGGGACCCAGAGAGAAGAAAAGTTTCTCAACTTCTACCTGGGTGAGAAGTAAACTAGGATTTAGAATGTCCCTGGGGTTCACACAGAGTGCCCATCTATTACTTGTGACATTTCTTTTCCCAGAGGCAGAATGCGCATAGTGGACATTTAAGAGAAATGTTGAACATAGGTGAATCCAGTTCAGTGTGTACCCAATGGGACTCTGAATGTCTAGGACCCAGAGGGCCTAAGGACAGATTTTCCAGCTCAGTTTCAAGTTCCCTCCCAACCCTGCTCTTTGACCTACCAAGATTGAGTTCCCTTGGAAATTGGAGTTGGTGGTACTGACCATTGAGGGAGGTCAATGACTACCATAGAAGTATGTAACTGATATCGGGGGATAAGGAAAGGATGTCTCTCTCATATTGTGTTCCAGGACCCAAACTCAGACAACTTGCATCTTCAGATTCAGATTCAAAACAAAAAGTAGCAGATTGAGCCAGAATCATCCTCTCTAATCTTGGCCACAAGCCATGAGGATCCAAATTATAGGGTGAAACAATTGATACTAGCTTTATTGCCCCCAGTGGGGGCGGTAAGGGAGTGGAAATCTACTTGCCTATAAAAAGGAAAGCTCTTCTAGACTTTTCTCAGAGTAGAGGCAGGACCTCAACTCTCCCATCCCCCTTTATAGCCAGTTTAGTCCCAGGTTTTTCACCCAGAGAAGAATGAATGAAAGAATGGGGTGAAAGCAAGAGAAAAGGATGAGTGGATTGGATTTCTCCATAATGGGGAAAAGTATAAGGTGATACTAACAGCCCTAAACAAAGGTGCCCCCCCAACTTCCTTTTTCCCTAAATATCTTCTTTTAGTATATAAAAGCCCAACTGGATAACAGGATTTTCCCCATCCTGGTGGATTTGGTTCTGAATAATAAAGAGAGAACAGTTCTGATTTTAGGGGGTTCAGAGAGAGAACATGGCAGAGAGAGGCCATGAGGGAAAAAAAAAGACTGAATCCTATAACTCTTTCTTGACTAATTTGTATTATTTCTTCACAGTTACCCTGCTTCATCTACCTGTGCACCTAAGGGGTTAGAAACACGGCATGTGGGGCAGTCTCACCAACTCGTGGATATTTTTATTTTACAGTGATGGACTCTTTGGATTTCTGGATATCTTGATGAGCCAAAAAATAACAAAAGTGTGTCCCTAGGGTTATTCATAAGGAACGCAAGGAGTGGTATAGTTGAGTGACTGCTCTGGAATGGAACTTACACCAACTGCTTGACATTCCTCAACTTGTTGGCTCCTAATCTATAAAATGGAGTCCATCCTTGAGATAGACCCACACAATTGAAGTCTTTCTCTCTACAACAGTCTGTGCATTTTAGGAAACCTTCCACTGTGCCTTTAGCCCAGGAAAACATCTTTTATCTCTTCTTATCTCTTCCTTCAAATAACAAAGGCAAATAGTGTCCATTGTAATAGTGCATACACCAGGAAAAGCATAGTGAAGAAAGCACAAATATGAAAATATTAATATTTGGGAATTACCTTTTTCTACATCTCTCTACCAGTGGTCCTCAAACTATGGCCCGCAGGCCACATATTGTATTTGTATCTGTTTTGTTTCTTCATTGCAAAATAATATATATGCAGTGTGCATAAGAATTCGTTCATAAGTTTTGTTTTTACTATAGTCAGACCCTCCAATGGTCTGAGGGACAGTGAACTGGCCCCCTGTTTAAAAAGTTTGAGGACCCCTGCCTATGCCTTCTCTGCTCTTTTGAAGCACTTCACAGAGCAGCCTTTAGATCCACTGTGAGTGGTGGATTTTCAAGACTTCCCCCAATCCTCCCTGTTCCTAATACCTGACTTATGTGGATTGGAACTCAGAACCTTTGTCCATAAAATCCGCCATGAACTAGAAGGTGGGGTATGGGAAGTGGGTAGTCAATACTGGGCCCTGGTGGAGGGAAGCTAACACTCTGATGGTGTTGATAGTAGCAAGGTTTCATGCAAAAACATTCCAACTCCTATTATCACTCAACAGGATGGGCCTTTCACTTGCAGAAAGTAGAGGTTGGGATCACAGACGTGCCGTCAAATCAATTAGATGAATTACATTGTATTTAGAGTAAGACATGTACCATTCATTTCAACATGGAGATTTTTCATGCTTCCATGGCATTGAAGTTAAATAGACATTTGTTACAGCTGTATTCTAGCAAAGCACAGAGTTGCTCTAGTTGTGCCTGTGGTTTTATATATATATATATATATATATATATATATATGTATATATATATATATATATATATATATATATATATATATATATAAACCTTTGCTAAATGAAAGTCAAGATGTCAGAAAGAACTGAATGAGAAAGCGACAGTTCATGTCACAAAAAGGTTTGTCCTTGACCAAAACATGTTCCTTGTACATTCCAGGCAACATGATTTATAAGAGGTGAGTAATAATAGAGCCAGAGAAACAATGCTGTCGGAGCTCAGAGAAACGGGTGTTTTTCTGGGCAAGGCTGCTTTATACAGCATGGCCTCTGATGGCAAACTCGCCTCTTGTGAGCCTTGATCTTTTACACGCAAATGAGGACAGATGGAGGGTTGGGAGAGAGAACGTCTAAAGTTTTTATTTCTCAGACTTCACTTAGAGGTTTTATTAATCTTATTAAGAGATTAATTATTAAGAGATAATATAGTGGTTAAGGAATCTTCCTTGCACACAACTGACCCCTTCTCGATCCCTGGGAGCTTTCTTTGGTCCCCTATCATTACTATTTAAGCAAGTTTGCTTTCTTTCTCACAAATTGATCCCAATATAAAGAATTGGGGAAAATTATTAATAATAATGGCAGCTCCAGGAAGCCTGTGGAGGGAAGGAAGGCAGGGAGTGAAGAAAAATGAGCACAGAGTTAATGGTGGTAACTGAGCCTTCATCAATGAGAACACACCCAAAGATATTTTCCCAAAGGATCAGGGAAGCTCTTTCTCCCCACCACAATCTTACTCCTTGTTGGATTTTTAGGGAATGGGCAAGGGACACACCTGGTATGCTCAGGGGTTACTCCTGGTCCTGTGCTCAGTGAACATTCATAACAGGCTTGGAGGATAATATGGGATTCTGGGGATCAAACCCAGGTCAGTTGTGTACAAGACAAGTGCCTCTTTTTCAGGAGGAGGAAATTATAACTCTTGAGGTCATATCCTGGACCAGGTCATAGAGCTCTTAGGTCATGGAGAAAAACTTGACTAAAATATGACCAAGCCTGTGCTCCTTGCCCCACAGGCTAAAAGATTGAAGGTGACCCTAAGTTGCCTCTCATCCACACAGTTCTGAGCATGAAACTAGAACCTGAGTTTTCTGGAAGCTTCTATCTTCCATAGCTGAGGGCTGTATGTCTCCTGACACACCAGTCAAAAAGACCCAAGCTCTGCCCCTTAGGAGGAGTCCTTGCACACTCTGAGTCCTTCTTTCTGTAGGTAGAATGTGGAGAAGGGGTTCTCTGAGATAAGGAGGGGCCCGAAAACCCACACCCCAAAGCTAACAGATCCCGAGTTCTCTGAGAATAGACAACATCTGGCAGAAATACAGTGCAGGTTATTTCTCCCCTCCATAATCAATTCCTTTCATTGGGGTGCCTCTGGCCTCCCATCTAGAACATGATGGTTCCAATATGGAAATCAGGACATCACTGGGCAGAATCTAAACACAAAATGGAGGCAGGAGAATGAGACAAATGCCAGGCCCTCGTTCCCTTGAGACCATTCCAGTGGATGCAGTGAAGGAGGGAAGGGAGGTCCCATCCAATGGAGACACTCCCTCTTCACTAGCTGGAGTTCACTTTTCATGGTCAATTTCTTCCTTGACTACTCAACATTTTGCTATAACTCCAGAGCAGCCAAAGCGGCCCTGGGAAAAACTGAGATCTTGGCTCAGTGCAGATTCAGACAATAATTTCCTTTCTGAAAGGAAGGAAGGAAGGAAGGAAGGAAGGAAGGAAGGAAGGAAGGAAGGAAGGAAGGAAGGAAGGAAGGAAGGAAGGAAGGAAGGAAGGAAGGAAGGAAGGAAGGAAGGAAGGAAGGAAGGAAGGAAGGAAGGAAGGAAGGAAGGAAGGAAAGAGAGGAGAGGCTTTGACCAGGGCCAACAGGGGTCACAGGGCATCATGAAGATTTTTCTAAAGGATCATTCACTGTCAGGAACACAAACGGCCATGAAGTATTATGAATTTTCTTCCAAGGGGTCATAGAGCACTGTGAGGAGGGGTCAAGGGTAATGGATGCCATGAACTACTCCTGTAGAGCATGAATATTCCTTCAATGGGTACTAGGGCATCATGAACAGTCTTCCTGATGTCTTTGTGCCATCCCTAGACTCCACAAGTCTAGTTTCATTAATCTCTTGGGTGGTTCTTAGTCCATATATATACTCAGGGCATTGACATGAATTGTCCATTCTCTCAGGAATATTCTCATATCTTGGTCATGTGGTTCAACTCCCTGCCTCTTTCAAGTCTTTGTCCACTGCCAACTTCTCTCTCCACCAGCTCTCCCCAAAAGGAGAGTTATCTCATACCTACCCTTCTACCGGGGCATAGCTCTCCTTGTCTCACTTCCTACCTTTATTAGACTAACCAACTGTTTCAAGTTCACTACTTCACAGTTTGTGGTGTGTCTTGATCTACATGGAACAGTGGCTCTCAAACATGAGGGCTTTAGTGTGGGGGGGGGAGTCCCAGACTTTTCACAGTATCTGCAAAGATCATCACCTTTGGGCAGGGTTTCTGCTGGCTGGGTTCAGCAGCGGCTGAACATTTTAGAAAGCATAGGACAGCCCCGCATTTTCCAGCCCCAAATGCCATCAACACCAGGGTTGAAAAGCCAGGCACAAGGGCCAGGCTTCCTGGCTGATAGTTTCATTTATGGGTCTATCCTGGCATGGAGGGTGATCTGGGCACATCAGAGTTGCTCAACAAATATTTGAGGGGTGACTAATTCTTTGAAATGGCTCTTTAGTCCAGCAAGATTTCAAGGAATGCAAAGGAAAACCTCTGTGGATCTACTAAAGAACCAACAACCAGGCCCTCAGCAGTGAGAATGATCCAGAAGCTTGTTTGGAAGACTCATTTTCACCGGAAAGAAAGAAAGACATCCTCCTTAACTACCACACCCGGAACTCGCACATTGTGTTCTAAGTTTAACACATCTTGTGCTTCTTTCTGCTGAAACCCTTGGCTCCAGCCCATAATATCCCTGAATCCAGGAAACCATTATGACTGATCAGGGTCAAAGGTTTCTCCTATTGTAACCCACTTCCTTCATCAGAGTTTTAAATTTGGAAAATGCTCTTATTGCCATTGTGTGGAAAGTCAGCGCCCAGATAACCTCTGAATTATTTTTATTTGTCTACCATGACCCTCTATCACCAAACAAGAAAAAAAAAGTCAAAAAATAAGCTGCAGAGCAGGAGGGGACTTTCCTCTGGACAAAATGTTAATAGACAAGGAGTCAGATAAGAACCAGCTGAGATTTTCCATTTTTTAGCTGAATGAAAGGAAGAAGTTGTCAGATTCTCAGAGGCCCCCTCCAGTGAAATTCTGTTTCTTTTCTCAGATGACTGGGATAGGAAATTTGATTGGAACCCCAAAGGGGGAGCATTTTGGTAATGGGAAGCACTTAAAACTTTGAGCAGGTTGGGCTGAAGGCCTTGGAAATTTCTAGAACATTCTTGTCCATCTTGTACTTCAAGAATTATGAGAGGTGTTTCACATTAAAAAAAGGAAGCATTGGGGGGTGGGGGGAAATCTCTAAACTTGCTCTGGAGATAAAGAGAAGGTCAAGAATAGTAGGGGAAAAGAGCAGAATTATGGGCTGTAGCTCATAATTGTCCAGAAGAAGGCTGTTGCTGCCAATGGTATAGAATACCCAGGCACAATGTCATCTTCGGAAAGGATGACTGCTGGAGCAGGAGGAATTAGCAAGTCTTCTATGCATTCACAAGGTCATCCCAATCAAATTTTCTCCAGTCAATTTTGCCAAAATCTAGGGCTCCCCTATTCAGTTCGACATTCATGACAGAAAATGGCCACAAAGACAGGAGGCACTTATGGCTGGCCCATGCTGACATGGGTTTGATCTTTGCACAATGTTGGCTTGTCATCTGAGCCTGAGCATTTTTTTATCGCATGTGATTTCTACCAGAACTTGCTTTCCCTGTACATAAAACAGGCTTGAAAAAAATAGCTGCCTTTCTCCTACAGTGGTGGTGAGCATGTGGCAACGGTTCCCTAGGCCAAGTGCATCATAGGAAGGATTCAGTAAGAGAAGTCAGTGTTAGGAGAGGTAAGGCAGGTACCTTCTTCTTCAATGGTTCATCATCTAGGAGGCAGCATCACAATCATGAAAAGAGTAACCAAGAGGTTGTGTGCATTCACCTTGGGCTAGTTTCTAGACTCTATGCTTTTCTTACCTTGAGCTTGTTGAATTCACAACCCATGCTGTTCACAAGCTTCCTCTTCTGCCTTCAGCAGATTATACTGTCTGGCTCCTGTATTTGGATTGGATCACGTGTTTAATTTCTGGCCAGTTGGGTATAGGAGAAAACTTTCTCCAGTACTGCATAACTGGAGATTTTAATTTCTAGCACATGAACCAAAATGGCTATCATTTTCCTTCTTGGTACCATGAACTTTTGAAGGCACTCCTGTGTCATTACTGCAATTGAGTTGCAGTGGCCCAGAATACCACATTTGCCCACCCATTCTCCCTGTCCTATCTGCTTCCCTTCTCTGTCTCATTGTCTCTCTTTTCTCACACTATCTCCAGGATTCCCTTCCTACTATCCCAGACCCTACCTACCTACCAAACAGGTAGGTACCAAACAAATCACTGGCAGTGATTCAAGGATTACCCATTCTGAAATAGCAATCATAATCCCTTTGGTTAGATCTCACAAATCCTATTAGGAATTATCTAGCAATGAACTACATTCACTCTCAGGTCAACCGAGTGGGTATTGATCTAACTCATCTATCCCATTTCTCTGAGTTCCTTAGTGTCCTTTGCTTACTCAGTCCAAGGGACAAAATGATGAAAACAACAACTAAAAGGCCTCGGGCCAGTTGGTGTGCCAAGTCTGTGCCCAATAAATTTTCAGTGTCATTATAAGTCATTGCAATGATGGCTTGCTCATGATAAAAATGGTTTTGCCTTCCTTCCATCCTTCTTTCCTTTCTTCCCTCCTTCCTTTTTTCCTTCCCTCCTTTATTTGTTTATTTATTTATTTATTTATTTCCTTTCTCTGGTTTTTGGGCCATACCCAGTGATGGTCAGAAGTTACTCCTGGCCCTGAACACAGAAATTACTCCTGTCTGTCTCAGGGGAACATTTGGGATGCCAGGGATCAAAGCCAGGTTGTCTGTATGCAAGGCAAGCACCCCACTCACTCTACTATCACTCCAGTTCCAAGTTTTAATGATCTGATTCTTGCACAATGACACTCTTCTTTCCCCACTCAACTGGCCTGAAAGTGGAGCTTAGAAAGAGTTAGTGACTTATCCCAGCTTCAAGATCTCACTCCTACCAAGAGTTGGAAACAGGAGTCACACCCACCTTTGAGTCTAAAGTTCATGTTCAGAGCCCATGACTGTCAGATAAAAAGTTACAAGTTAAGTGAGTGTAAGGATGGAAACCAGAAGAGGAATTTCAACAGCATCAAGAATTTATTGACAGTGTAGGAGGTCAGAAAACCGACTCAATAAAAAAAGGTCTTCTCCAGGGAACTTGAAACAGAACACACAAATACTCGGTTGCTTAATACAGACCAACACCTCCAATTCAAACCCTACAGAGCTGGGGGCACTCTAGGCATAGGGGAAGAAAGTATGTGTGAGGCAGGGACCTTCCCATTGTTGAGTAGCATATACCCAAGTCAAGGGCAGATACAGAGAATGTCCACTCACCTTGTTGGGCAAGGCTTCCTTTTACCTCAACTCCCATTGATCTCTTGGACATGGTCTCTTCCAGGAAAATTGGGTATTCCAAAGAACTTTCTGTCTCACATTTCATACAAGATCATCATCCCAGGATTATTTCAGGAGCAAGATCATAAATCTAAGGAACACAGAGTCATATAAGATCACTGAGAATGAAAAACACAAATGAATGAGAGAAATGAATGAATAAATTGGTGGAATTAAAAGAGGGGAAGGTTTAGTGGAAAGAGTCACGACCCTTCTTTATTTCTGTGCAAAATAGACAAGTCTATATATCAGGGAACCCTGAGCCAAAGGAAAAAAATGTTTCAGGTCCTGGTAATCCATATCTCATCACATGATGTGAAGGCTCATGGGGTCTATAGTTGATGTTGCTGGGGCCTTGTCCCCAGCCACTCACCTTTCATGGTTTCTTGATTTACCAAGGACACTTATCAGCAAGGCCACAACCAGGGCCAGACCAGGGGAAGGATGTCACTGGTCTTGTCCATGTATGACCTGGAATGTGAGAACATTTTTCAGTGGTGCAGCCTTCCTTGCTCTGATTCAGGGCCTCAAGCATCTATGTGGGTCTTCCTTTTCTTCTTCCTTTCTTTCAGAAAGAAGCAAGTTTAGTCTTGTGAGGGCATGAGTTCTCGCACTTTCCCAGCCTGTGGGTGTTTGGACTGAGGACTCTTGACTGATCCATTGTTGTTGTTTTTTTCTACTAATATCAGTTCAAACTTGTATAAACACCCCCCCCACACACACCTCCTGTCCCATCCATCCTTAAATTGTGTGCCTGAATGATGTTTCATTTTCTGATATAGCCTTAGTGAATAAATTCTACATAGACTCACTCGAGTACAAGCAAGTACTCAAAGGCTGAATATTCATTTTATGGGATAAACTGTGTTCTTTCTCCCAATAAATAAAAAAAAGAATTTCAGATTCTTGAAAAGACAGAAAAAATCTTTTCAACCATTTACCTTTTCCCTGGTCTCTCTAAGAAAGAGTTTTAAAATTGTCAACTTAATCCTCCTTGCAAATAAAGTCAGGGAGAGGTATTTTGCTAACAAATTCTGATAATGTATCAACTCTTTAGGGTCCAGCCACTCCCAAATGCTGACAAAGTAAAGCTTTCAACTCCTAATGCCCTTTTCTTTGCTTTATTTTTTAATTCTTGTTACCCAAATCACATCTTGCTTGGCAAAGCCTTCATTCTTTATTTTCTTGATTCATCGGTTCTTAATGAAAGAAAAAATTCAACCTACCATTGGTCTTGGATGAATTAGGGACCGTGTAAACAGTACTTAACAGTCTAATTGAAGGTCAGTAAATCCCCCAGAGATTAAACACATGCTGCTGGGAGCCGTGTAAATCTCCCTCTCTTTCATGGTGGACCAGCCGAGCCCCCAGCCTGCCTCGTGCAAGGCTTAATAAACATGGCATGCATCTAATCAAAACCATTTTGCACCCAGAAGGGCTAGAGGCGTAAATCACAATTACTCATGGCACTAAACCCTTGGCCCAAAGAGGCCTGATGCTGCTAAATACCATCAGAGATTGACTCTGAGGACTTGGCTGGCAGGGTCCTGTCTGCTTCCACAGGCAGGAAAAATGCAGGTGAAGACAGAAAATCTGAAAGGGATAACAGCCTCAAGTCACCTCTTCCGTCCCTGCAATTTCCAGATTCCTCACCAGCTATGGGTTGATTCAGAAAATGTTGGCCTTACATTGATATTCAGACACAAGTTCAAAGACAGTCCTCTTGGCATTGCTGAGTTGAATTTCACTCTTTGCTTCTGGTTACTTTGCATTGCTCTGTTACAAAGGGCCATGACTTTGTTGGTCACATGCAAACACATGCCCATTTGAAGACTCAAGGGTTTAACTGAAAGGAACCCAAGTGAGGAGCAAAACTAAAACACAAAAACACCCAACATTTGCACCTACAATCGGAATTTTGAGCTAAGACACTGTCTTTTCTGGTTGTGGGTGGGAATGAACAGTTTAATAAAAGGATTCAGAAAAGCTAAAGGCAGATTATGATCTTCAAAACTGAATTAATGGGGGAGAGAAATTTTTCATGACATTGCCCTGCATAGAGTATGTGCTACCCAAATGCAGGGGATGCAGGGATCTATTAAGTGTCATTCTCTAGCATGTCTCTTGGGGAGACAGCTTCTCTCTCTCTCAATCTCTCTCTCTCTCTCAATCTCTCTCTCTCTCTCTCTCTCTCTCACACACACACACACATAAACACACACAGAAGCTCAGACTCAAGAGATGGGAAATCAAGCATCTTCATACCAACCAGATGGTAGGTACCATTTTCATTTCTCACCAGAGAAACTTGGGGTTCCAAGCCTTGGTCTTTCCTGACTATTCCCTGTTTTGTCTTTCTGTTTTAATTATTATTACCGTTTTGATTTTGAAGGACACAAATCCTGCTGTGATCAGGGCTTACTCCTGTCTCTGTGCTCAGAGGGGTCACTCCTGGTGGGATACAGCGCAGTGTTGGGGATTGAATTCAGTTAGCCACTTGCAAAGCAAGTGCTGTAACCCATTGAATTTTCTGTCACTCTTAGTTTAGTGCATCCGGACAGAAAACACGAACAGACTAAGAGCTGAGACGTTGTAGTGCTTTCACAGCTCCACCCCAAAACACCTTCTGTCTCTTCTTCCTTCGCACCTGCCCATTCCATTTCTCATCTGCACCTTCCCGCCTGTGAAGCCTTCCAACTCCACCAACTTCCTCTCCACTCCTCTAAATGCTATCTGTGACTTCTTCCTTGGTGGACGTCACTTCCTCAGCTCTGACCAACAATTAAGCCACTAGTAGATGCCAGCTAAGCAGAGAATACCATGTACCTCTCAGTGGCCAACCTCCAGTTCTTTCTTTTTCAATGGATTCCATCAAGTTTCACTGGGAACATGGCCACCCAGATGCTGATTTCAGGCTTCAACATCCAGTCTCTCTGAATCATGTGATCCAGATCTGGCCAATAGGAAGTCAACAGACTCGGTGCCTCAGTATTTCTCCCACTGAACCGAGAGCAGATGTTAGGGCAGGATCCATATCAACTCCTTCCATCACAAGAGCAACATGGAGAAATGAGGTCAAGGGAACATGGGTGAGAGGGCCCCCATTCCTGTAGAAATACCTTGCTGGATACAGAATTTATGCTTGGACATAGCCAAGCTTCTCAATATCTTAGATCGCTCTTGTTTTTCTTTTTTGTTACAGACCCTTGACCTCATCCTCACAAATACACCATCTAGAAACCAGCCAAGACCTACCTATATCTCTGTCAGCCCTCTCCTAGCAGGCCACAGCAAGTCAATGACAGAAGGATATTAGCTGTGCTAGCAACTTGGAATTGGTAATCAATATATCTTTCTGAGCCTTGTTTTATCCTCTTTTCTCTTATATTCTCCTGACTCTCACTTATCACCTTCCCATCACTCATATCTGTTACCCCATAAACCCCAAATCCCAAGTAGCTCATTCCCAGAAGCCAGAAAACAAAGTACCCCAAATCTCAATCCACTCTCTTATGTCAACTCCAAGAGTGGAGTTGGAATGGAACATACCACATTCCACCAAGAAGCCCTCTTATTCTTCAAACTCTGCTCTGACTCCCACCTCTCTCAGTACCCCAAGTGTGCTAGCCATATCCAGAAACATCTTCCCTACAATTCCACCTTCTCAGACTTTCTAGATTTCTCTCCTCTACTCAGACTCAGGTGATTTTTATTATATACACTAACATAACCTCTGTGACTGTAAAAATAACCCTATTCTTCATGGACCCATCACACATAGTCTCCACCACATAGGGAAGCCCAGACTTTGGTTTAGCTTGTCCTTGTGAACCTGGACACATGAACCCATGAGGCATTTCTATTCTTCTGTGGTTGGCATGTCCCTTCTCCTCAGAGGAGATATGAAGCCCCCCTGAGCCTAGCTGTGAGTGGCTAGCAAGAATGACAGCTGTAGGGAAGGAGGAACCGGTCAGGCTGTGATATCACATGCCAAGAAGCTGGGGGCATGAATGACCCAGTTGTGCTTTCTGCACTAAGATCACTCCAGTCTCTGATTCTAGTTTTGCCCTGGGGATGGGCCAGCAGCTCCTTCCCATCCTCTCAGACAGAGACACCTGAAGGAATAAGCTAAAAGCATCTGCAGGAATGAGTTTCTTGCTTTGGAAATGAAGGAGAGTATAGGGTTGGTGCCAGGATCTTCACTATACCCTTCATTTATTCATTCAAAAATACATATTTTCTTTAAATAAAAAATAAATAAATAAAAATGTTAAAATTTTAAAATTACATATTATGATTTGGCCTATAAGAGTAGCAGACATCCACCTCTTCCTAACGTTCTCGACTTCTCCCTGTCCCCCTCCCTCCCCTTCCTATGCTTCTATCTCCTTTTTTTTAAACCACACCCCTTGTCCCCCAGTTTGCCTAGAGCTGGAGCTTGGAGAATTGGCTGGCGCCTTAATTGTTCATCGCTCCTTGGTAACATGGATTGGACGTGACATTTCCCGGGCACGGCACTGCATCCCTGTGGCTGCATATTCCCCCTGTCACAGGAGATCATGGAAGCTGTCACCCATAGAAAGCTAGAAGCCATCGGGTGGAGGTGCAGGGATCCCAGGTCATGTTCAAAGGGTGGGGGAGAGACACATCTCCCTGAGTCAGTCCCCACATACATACTAGTGTCTGGCACCAGTGAGCTGACAGGAGCTGACATTTCCCGGGTTGTCCAACTGGGCTGCACCCATCAGGTCTCTCACCCGAAGCAAGATGGTAAGAGTTGTGCAGTCCCTGGAGGTGGAACAAAGTGACAGGGACAAGGAGAGAGATGCAAGCAAGAAAAGAGGCAGCCAAGTGGCCAAGTCAGCAGCTTCCAGCCTTTATTGGTACCTCAGTTTCTCCTGCCACAACATGGGGATAATGTGATTGGGAAAGTGAGGGAACACTCAGGTAAGTTCAGTGAGATGCAAGCTGGTCCATTTGTATTTCTTAATTTATTTATGTATTGGGTTTGGGGGCACACATGGAGATGGTAAGGGTTTAGTCCTGGATCTGTGTTCAGTGACACTTATGGTAGGCTTGGGAGAACAGATGGGATGCCAGGAATTAAACCTGGGTCAGCTGCATGCGAAGCAAGTGCCTTATCTGTTGTACTATTACTCCATCCTCTGCTTCTAATTATTTTAACTCTCTTTTGATTGTGCCAAGTGCTCTAATTATTTGGAGTCAATTCATAGGCACATGGCATCCATTTTAACAGTAAAAAAGGGTCCTGAAGGTGGCCCCATGTCCCATCTTCATTGCTTCTAACTCCCCCCCCCATCCCATGCCAAGTTTCTACCCAATCCACTGTACATGTTCAAAGCGACCAAGGTTGTTTTTGCAAAACACAGATCACACAGCTCATTCCCAAGTCTGTTCACTAAGACCCGTATCCCACTGTCTGTCTTGCACAACATGCCCATGGCCCAAGCCAAGAGCCTTTCTCCTTGCCTTAGCCTGGAATGTCTTTTCTGGGTCTCACTTGCCTGATGCCTTGGGAACATCAGACCCCAGATTGGAAGTCTCTCTCTTTTTTTTTTTGGTTTTTGGGCCACACCTGGTGGTGCTCAGGGGTTACTCCTGGCTGTCTGCTCAGAAATAGCTCCTGGCAGGCACGGGGGATCATATGGGACACCGGGATTCGAACCAACCACCTTAGGTCCTGGATCAGCTGCTTGCAAGGCAAACACTGCTGTGCTATCTCTCTGGGCCCAGAAGTCTCTTCTTAAGGTTACTGATGACTATGAAATATCAAGCACCTCCTTGGATTGGGTACCCCCAACACACACGTAAACACATTCCAAGTATGCTCTCTTTGTTCAGTGTTATCAACTCACCCTTAATGAAATTTCCAGATCCCTGTCACTGCTCATTGGATGCTCATTGGAGCAACTGTCTGAAAGTTTCCATCTCATCCTCTTCCATGAATCCTCTTGGTTGCTCAGTACTAGAGCTTAATGAATGATAGATAGATGTATGAGTGAAAAAGGCACAAGCTAGGAAATTAGAGTAGGGGCTCAATGGGCTCCATCATGACTATGGCCATAGGGAAGGGCAGCCATGAGCCTGGGATAATGTGCAAGGCTCAGCTTGAGGCATAATTAACACAATCATGGAGATTGACCTCTTGATAGAGCAACTATAGATGCCTAGTTCCACCCTCCTGCCTCCAGAATTGTCATTGTTACTCTTATCCCTACTGACAAAAGCTACATAGGCACCAGGTGAGGTATCTATCTATCCATCATCTATATATCCACCCATCTATCCATCCATCTATATATATATATATCCATCCATCTATCCATCTATCTATCTATCTATCTATCTATCTATCTATCTATCTATCATCTATCTATCATATATCTATCTGTCTATCTCCATTTCAGCTTGTTGCCCCAAATTCCTGGGCTCTGAGTTCCAAGACCAATGAGACAATCTCCAGAGATGGAAGTATTGGTCCCTAAGGAATTGCAATGCCCTCTTCTGACCCCCGTGTCTTCCATGATGCTCTGGTCCCTCTCCTCTTGCTCTTTACTCCACACTGAATTTGTGGCATTTTTGCTTTTTCTTTTTTCTCACAAGAGCTTCATTATCAGACCCTCCCCCCAGGAAGCATTCTCTGTAAAAATTAACTTCTGATCTCTCAGCGGTCAAGGTATTTCCAGCTCAAATTATCAGTGGCAGAAACTATAGTTTTGAATATTAATGGCTATGATCCTAGAGAAAAACCAAAATCCATCGTCTTACCCACGAGAATAAAAACACTATTAAAGAGAGAGAAAAGGGGCAGGATTAAAGTATAGATGTCTAAGTTATGATACGAGAGGTTTCATACATAACAGTTCATCTATAATTAAGTCTTATCCATCAATAAAAGGGTAAAAACTCTCATAGTTAAATTGAAATGTACCACCCCAGCTGGCCATTCATAGAAGCAAAATGACCAAAAAAAAAAAATGCCATGAATCCTATGGAAAAAAAAAAGTTCAATCTTCTGAGTGAATAAAGAAATGTAAGCTACAGAGAGGCATCATATCTCTCTCTTTCTCTCTCTGATAATTAGCCAAGATTATATTTTTAAAAAATGGCATCTACTACATTGGGCAGGGAGCGAGAAACTCAGCTTGTGGGAGTGCAAGCAAGAATTGCTATCACAAAGACAACTTAGCCAATGTTTCTAAAATACTTCCACTAATTAAGTAATGAATTCCTCTCCTTGGAACTTTAACCTCCAGGAATTCTCAGAGACAAACAGGAGTTGAGGTCTAATGTGATCACGGTACAATTATAGGAAACACAGAAACAAATTCAATCTCTAACAATGGAGCAGCCATTAAATCAAGTTAGGGGTAGTCTTCCAGGGAAATAGTTTGCAACGGTGAAGAGTGGGGCTTTGAAAAAACCTTTCAGGCTCAGAGAAATGACAAGTGAATATATTGCTAAATGAAAAATTAAAAAAAAATAAAAAGATCGGTAGGGGCTGGTATCGTGTGTGTGTGTGTGTGTGTGTGTGTGTGTGTGTGTGTGTGTGTGTGTGTGTGTGTGTGTGTGCAGGCGCTCAAGCATGGGAGGGCGAGTGTTTGTATTTGAATCTTCAAAGAAAAAGCCACGGAAACAGATAAGGAGTGAGATGTTAACAGTTTAACAATAATTATCCTCTGGTGATAGTTGGATGCTGTCTTGGACTATTCAGGCCAATCTAAAAATATTTCCAACTGGGCCACTTAGATGAGTTTTCTCAACCTTTTTCCAGTCATGGCCTTTGTACACTTCATTTTCTACTGGTGCCACCTCCATTTTACAGGTTGAACCCCTAATCTTGTATCGATGCCACCACGTCCCCTACTGCTGCAATTTTCCTCTAGAGGACCCTGGTGGAAAGAGGCTGGCTTAGACTTTTGTTTTCCACAGTTCTGCTTTGTCTATGTACTAGGTGCTGGCAGATCCTGCATTTGAAAAGGGCCTATGTTCTCTCATAGCAGAAATGAGAAGGGAGCCTCTGGATACTTTCTTTCCTCAGGGCACTAATCCCATTCCTGGAGGCCCCACCCTCATGTACCCACCTCTTAATACTATAATGGTGGGATTCAACCCAGGATTTAGGGATGAGTACAAACACCCAATCTGTGTGTGTTTGGGAGGTATTTTTTCTGTTCATGATATGAGTCTGGCTCTCAGTCCCTAGATTCATAAAATGCTTTACTTTCCAACTGTTTTTCTTTATTTTTTTAAGCTTTATTTATTCATTGATTGATTGGTTGGTTGGTTGATTGGTTGGTTGGTTGGTTGATTGGTTGGTTGGTTTTTGGGTCACACCCAGTGGCACTCAGGGGCCACTCCTGGCATCTGCACTCAGAAATTGCCCCGGCAGGCTGGGGGACCATATGGGATGCCAGGAATCGAACACCCTACAGCTGTGCTATATCTCTCTGGTCCCAACTGTTTTTCTTTAGAGACATATGAGTGACTGGCCTGTGAGCTCAGTGACACGTGTCACTTCCCAATGGCAGCTCTGTCACTGCAAATGTGAAGCCAATTATATCTGAGACTGTGTCTCATCAGCCAGGCTCAAGGGACCAGGGCAATCACAGGTCCTGCTCTGGCTGGGGACAGAAAGAATATAAAAAGAGAAAACAGAGGTTTCCTTTGTAGCTCCCAAGACATTGAGACTTTTCCTTACTTAGGTCATTCTAACTTAAAAAACTTTCATTCTTTTTACATGCCAAAAGAAATGATGAATGTGCTCATCTTAAGAACACTTTAAGATCTTGAAATGTGTGAATGTTCTGGGCAGAAAGAAAAAACTCTCCCTTTTTTGTAGCCAGTTTTACACCACAATTATTGAATCATAAATATCCAGCTGCTTCCCATGTCCATTGACCCCAGTAACCTCCCAGAGACAAGGCTAGTGCAGCAGAAAGCCCACTGAAGGCACCAACTCCAGCCTGAGCACAAGACCAGAAATGGGATTGAATCTCAACTCTGCCCTTCACAAGTCACAACCCCTTTAGCAAACAGTTTCTCCTCTTTCTGGGTCTCAACTCTTCTTGAACAAATCCAGAGTGGGAAATACTACCTTTCTGTAAAAACAGGTAAAAAAAAAAAAAATGGAGCCTGTGTGATAGCACAGTGAGGACAGACCTCGCTTTGCACACAGCTGAACCAGGTTTCAGCTGAACCATCATCCCATCTAGTCTCCCAAGCCTACCGGAAGTGATTTCTGAGCACAGAGTCAGGAGTAAACCCTGAGCATCACTATGACCTCCAAACAAACAGGTAAGGAGGTAAGAGAATGAGTGAGTGAGTGAGCTAGAAGAGAGAGAATATCGCACTTTGCTATTCAATTAAAAATATTGATTAAAAATATAAAATATAAAGTAAACCAAGTGTTGGGTGAGGCTGCCCCAGGCACTGTGTTCGATGGGTCTGATGAAGCAGGATAATGGTGGAGAAACAATTCACAAGCACTCAGTTAAAGTTTCATCAGAGTCTACTTGCTTTTATTCTTTGGCCCTATTCACCATGAGTCTCTCTGCTATATGCTCATTTTTGTTGAGCTCTCCCTATGCTGCTTATCCCATGTTTCTCTCTCTCTCCCTCCCTCCCTCTCTCTCTCTCCCTCTCCCTCTCCTTCTCGTTCTCTCTCTCCCCCTCTCCCTCTCTGTCTCCCCCACTCTCTGCTGCTTCTCTCTCTGCTGCTTCTCTCTAACTTCCCTCACAGCCAGTCTTTTTTTATTCTTTATTTAAAACAGTCCTTCCCATTCCAAGTGTGGGCAGATCTGATCATCCAGGTGGGACTAACATCTTCAAAGAAAGCTTAGGTAAAAGGACGTTAGGGACAGGATTGCAATACAAGCCATGGCCAAACACTAAAGGAGAAAATACTTTTGTCCCAAACAGTAGATCAGGACAATGACCTTCCTGGGTAAACACAGTCACTCAAAGCTTCTCAGGGGAACAGAAAACACTCCTGCCTCAACCCCACCCCAGAGATGGCCCTGGAGCCAACTCTGTGAGTTCTTCTTGTCTTCCAATGTGACCCTCTGCAGTCTCTGCTGAACCCTGGGCCAAGCTCTTCTGAGGCCAATCACTCCAGGGCCAATGGTCAAGGCTAGTGGCACCTCATTGCCTTTTGTTTGTTTGTTTGTTTGGGGAGGCTATACCCCACCTATGCTCAGGGGTTACTCCTGGCTCCATGTTTAGAAATTACTCCTGTTAGGCTCAGGGCACTGTATGGGATGCTGGTCATTGATCTCTGATCAGATAAATACAAGGCAAATGCCCTATGTGCTCTGCTATTGCTCTAGTCCAGTCATTACTTTCGCAATTACCAGTGAGAAGGTCCCGGTAATGCCCAAGCCTACAAGGGTCACTTTGGGACCAGAACATTCTGATGCAAAGCATTTTACTGATAATCTTGAGACTTACTTAAAATTTAAAAAAAAGAAAAAGAAAAATCAGTGGGTGCCAACAAGTGGTGGTCCCAGCAGTTTTCTGTCACTGTTGGGAACCACTTGGGTAATCCCCAGGGAAGCAAGGAAGGCAGAATATGCAGCAGAACTAGGAATAATAATCAGGGATGCTTAAGAGTCTCTGACAGAGCACAGGCAGGCCCTGCACAGCAGTTTCCGGGCTCCAAAATTCAGTAGGGCCAACGATGTCAAGTTGGACTTTAGAAGCAGAGAGAAGGGAAATGACTCAAAGCAATGAATCCTGCCAGGAACCCAGGTGCCCTTTTTTTAGCAGTTCCCTTGGACTGCCGTACCTGTCAGCTGGGAGCATAGGACAGAAGGAGACAAAGGCCTTTGGGACTGGGCCTCTTTTCAGCCATCCAGGAAGGGCCCAATATGGCCTTTGGATATCTGGGAGGAGTCTTTAATAAGGCTGGACGGGGGCTGGAGTGATAGCACAGCAGGGAGGGCACTAGTTTTGCATTTGGCTGATCTAGGTTCAATCCCAGCATCCATTGGTCTACAGAGCACCACCAGAAATGACTCTTGAGTGAAGAGCCAGGAGTAAGCACTGAGGACTACGAGGTATTCCCCTCTCACTCCCCCAAAGCTGGATGTCTTCAGGTGCCATGGTGGACTAGTCTGGTATATGTTAAGCATACCCCAGCTTCTTGAGTTCGTAGGAACATCAACAAATTTCAGAGTCTCCATTACAATCTAAATACTTTAGGCCAAGGATGTGGCTCAGGAACCAAGCACTTACCTTGCTTGCACAAGATCTTGACTTTGATCCCCAGCATCACCCTACATTTGAGTGTGATGCCAGAGTCTCTGCCACGATGGTCCCTAGAGCCCCAACACATGGTCACTAGCAGGAGCATCACAACTCTGTGTGTGAACTCAAGACATCGACAACCGAAAAAGATGGCGGGGGAAGGAGGGGAGATTCTGGAACTTCTAAGAGGTGTTCCTTGGCAGAAGGTCATTAGCATTATGCGTGTCCAAAAGACTGTATGTAAGTGTCTCACTGGCTCTGAGCATACCTCCTGCGTGCTACAGCTCCACCTCTGAGCTAGTAAGGGTCACAGTCTAGGCAGACATTGCTAGGCTGCCACCTGGACTGCAGAGTCACTGGGAGCAGGACAAAACCCCAGAAGCAGAACACCCATCTCCCCAACTCCCAGCTTCCTGGACCCAGCCCAATTTGCAAAAGGGGCAGCCCCCAGCCTGACCTCAGGGCAATGAGTCACATGTCCACTTCTGCTCCATAATGTCCTTTATAAGACTATATATCTCCACCAGGAGTGCCTAAGAGAGCCAGAGGTTTAAAAAAAATACATCAGGGCCCAGAGAGATAGCACAGCGGTGTTTGCCTTGCAAGCAACCAATCCAGGACCAAAGGTGGTTGGTTCGAATCCCGGTGTCCCATATGGTCCCCCCGTGCCTGCCAGGAGCTATTTCTGAGCAGACAGCCATGAATAACCCCTGAGCATCGCCGGGTGTGGCCCAAAAAAAAAAATACATCAATGGGGAGTTAGGACATGAGATTGGGCTCAGCCAGTAGAGGCTGGAGGGCTAGAAGGGCCTTGGATTGGAAGGTTGAGAAATAGTCTTTCCTAGAATGTCAAAACCAAGTGATTCTGAGAAAATCACTTGCTCTTCAGTTCCTCAATTTCCTGCCCAGCTCTGAGTTGGTCCTGACTTGATCCATCCATATCTGGCCATGACCTCCTGTGTATTTGGTGGTGTGTTTTTACCTACCACTCCTTCCCTGCCAATGGGCAAATGGAACTAGCCCTCTGCTACTTAACTTTAGGGGTTTATTTGTCACTTGCAGTCTTAGCTCAGATTGTCTCTTCCCTGGTGGAGCTGCAGGACTGAGGCAGTGAAATGAAGGTGATGTGGGTGAGGGCCAAGCCACTGGCATCTCCCATACCCCACGTTCAGAGGGGCAGAGCTTCCGCTTTAAGACCTGTGTACTGAGACACATCAGTCTGTCTTCCTGAACCCCCATTCCTCATCTGTATATCAGAGACACCTTGTAGTTTGAAGGTGAGTGAGCAGACAACAGAGCAGTGAAGACAGAGCAGTGAGGAAAAGGGCTTAACTACTAGAGTAAACAGGTCGATGTTCCATTAGTCACACATCTGGACTCTCCCTCTCCATCAAGAAACTGCCCCCTTCTGAATTGGGATGTGTTGGGAGGTTCTGTAATTCATTTCATTGAATGAACATCCTAAAAGGGAACATCCTACAAGAAAACATGCAAAACTATTTGGCTTTTTGCAGGTGTTTTCCATATTTATCACCCTAGAAACTGCGCTTCTTTCTCATCAGCATGCATTGTTTCTGCCAGATGGGGCCTTGAACCTTCATGCATGTTCTTTTCATGGTTCTTTCCTTTCATGGGTGCTTATTTTTGGCATGTTCATTCTAGAACATCTTCCTTCCATAGTATGTTTATTTCATAGTATGTTCATTCTAAAGCATTTTTAATAGCATGTTAATTTTAAAAAACTTTTTATAGCATGTTCACTCTATAGAACATGTTTTGTTTATAGCATGTTCATCTTAGAGTAGTTTTTTCCATAGTATGTTGTTTTCATAACCTGTTCATTCTACAGCATGTTCCTTTCATAGTCTGTTCATTCTAGAACATGTTCCTTTCATAGCATGTTCTTTTCATAGCATGTTCATTCTATTGCATGTACCTTTCATAACCTGTTTATTCACTAGCATGTTCCTTTCTTAGCAAATCCATTTCAGAATACGCCCCTTTTTTGAGGGGTCTGCTTTGCACTTGCAGGCTGGGGTGGGGAGAGCACAAGGGGTATTTCAGGGTGCAGAGGAAAAGAAGCTCCAACACGGGGCCCTCTCCCTCCAGCTTTGCCGCCTGCTCTCTGCTCAGCTCCCCTCCCTCCCGAGCACACTCTCTCTCCCCGCCCTTCCCAGAGACTTGGCTGGCTCCGAAGCTTCCAGACAGAGGAGCTAAACACGTTAGCCCACAGACTAGCAAGACACAGAAGGCGGCAGGAATCAAATGAAAGGCAAGAGCAGCGGCCACAGGTCAGGCTATATAAATATTTATGCTGGAGGAAAAGTTGGTGCCTGAGTAACGACCTTGTGGCTGGTATTAATAGAGATAATGTGTGTCTCTGGAACATGCTGCCAGAAAGAGAAAGGGGTGGGGGCAGCCAGGGAGGCTATAAATCTTTGTGCCAAGCCTGAGCCCCCAACTGACCTTTATACCTTTCTCTCCCGTCCCCTCCAGCAAGCCCCCGCCTGCCCCGTCTGCATCTTCAAATCGATTTTCTCTCCTCCTTGGCTGGCACCTCTCCAGAGATGCTCATGAGCAAAGATTCTCCCCTCCATCCTTGCAGGGCTCCGTGGGGTACACAGTTGGTGCTAAGAAAGGGGCAGGGCAGAGCTAGGGTGTGGTTGGTGCTCCTGGACCACAGTCCTGCCTCAGTGGTGGTTCCCTGTGCTGATGGAGTCCCATCTTCCTCTTCCTGCTCCATGGCCAAGGGAACCTTGCAAGAATGCAAACTGGGCCTCACACCTGTCTCTGCTTCCCCAAAACTCTTGGGACCTCCCAGAGATCCCATCAAGACGCCTTAAATGCAGGTGCAGCAAATGATCCTGAGCCCAGATGTGGGCTGCCTCTTCCACTCAGTCCCAGGCCTCCAGACTTTTTCTTTCTCCCAGCAGCTCTGGATAACTCCATGTTTCCCAGAAGCCTTTGCATATGTAGGTATCCACAGGTCCATCATTTTCTTCCACCCAACATGCCTTTTCTGCCTTCAATAGGCCCCGTTTATCTGCATTCTTGTGAGCTTCTCTCAAGTCAAACCTTCTCCTCCAGGAAGCTTTCAGGGAAGTGATGTCTCCTTTATCTGCACACAGCCTACTGGTCATCTGATCCCCTTGAAGAGTGGCTGTCATCCCATTCAAATCTCCCCTCCGTTGGCATCATGACCCCACAGAGCAGATACTTGGGAAATGTTTGTCTGTGCTGCAAGTCAGCCCCTGAAGAGGTTGACTGATGGAGGGATGGAGGATGAGGTCTTTCCCCTCCAGCTCGGAGCACGCGTCTGCCACCCTGTTCAGCCGGCGGTTCTGAGGTGAAGCGGCGGGTAAACAGCTCGCAGACAGGCTTGTGAAAATATTAGCTTTATTCGGTGGACAAGACTGAAGTCCAAAGCCTCAGCATCAGTTCCAGCCAAAAGCCTCTCGCCTTCCACAGACACTTGTTTTTATCCCCCAGAATCAGGTACCACCCAATGGTGGGATCAGATACCACCCAATGATGGAAGCAGAATCAGGTACCACCCTAAGGTGGGGGCAGAATGCCAGGTCACACCCTAGGGTAGGGCCCAATCACCAATCAGGGTAGGGTCAGTAACATAATAATCCCATAAAATGTTTACATACACAACAGTCTGCTGAGTCACAAAGATAGGGGACCACATATTTCTGCCAAAGAAACAAAGTGGATCCCACTCCCCATATGGAATGTATTAAAGGTCTGGACATCCAGAGAGACCCTCCCTCTACACAGATGTGGGGACACATGGCCACCTTCTCCTCACCATCCAGACGCACCTTTCCTGGGTTTGGGCAGATAGATCCCTCAGGGGCAAGAGACAGAGGACAAGAAAGCTCAACTCCACCCCTGGGTCCATGTTCTCCTTTCTTAGGAAAGTTTACTGAGACAACGTAGTTTGCAAAGTTATTCCTAGCAGGGTGTTTTGGGCATGCAATATTGCATTTCACATTTTCACATTCTCTACCTCTTTCTGCATGATCCCCAACTACAACATCTGGCCTGAAATCCTTAAAAAAAAAAAAAAGGACAAAGAGAATAGGAGAAGCAGGGAAGAGCTGGGGGATGAAGGGGAGGTGACTCAAAAGGCTGGAACTTGTGCTCTACATGCAAGAACCCAAAATTGAACCCTGGCACATCAAGTGATTTATTGCACCTCTCAAAAATACAAAAATGAAGTTGAACCCTCTTGGATTGCATTGCTTCTGTGCTGAGACAAAGAGGAGCTAAAATCACCCAGTGCCTCATGGCAAAATCCTCAAAACCAAGGCTTGGAGCAAAACAGCTAACAGCAACCCCACTTTGTAGATGGGTAGCTGAGTCTGGAAAAGCCCACAAGACAGATTTGAAGCCATCTAAAGTGAAACCCAGTTTAAGCTCTTTGCCACACAATTTCTGTGCAGACCCTAAATGATGCAAGTCAGCTCAGGGCCTGCCTTGGGTTTTCAGGAGCTCTTAGGAAGAAGGTCTCTCTCATTCACAGCAACCAGGAAATGAGATGTCACATCCCCAGGACAACAGAAGCCAATGCCTTATCACATTATCATTGGGGGTGGTGTTAATGTTATGGCACAGGGCTTAAGCTCAAGAAAATGGAGCAGCAGGTTAGAGCAATAGCACAGTGGGAAGGACGTTTGTCTTACACCCTGCCAACCTGGATTCGATTCCTGGCATCCCATATGGTCCTCCGAGCCTGCCAGGAGCTGATTTCTAGGTGCAGAGCCAGGAGAATCCTCTGAGCACTGGAGGATGTGACCCAAAAACCAAAAATCAAAAATAAAATAAAATAAAATAAAATAGCCAGTTTGATGTATGCTGCATCAGTATGAAGGAATCCAGGAGAGAAACGATACAGGTCAATTCCAGTCAGATGATATACCAAAGGGGGTGCTACAGGAGAACCATGAGGGCCAAAGATAGGCCCCGCTTTTCCTTGTTCCCAGCCAGATCCAGAGCAAACCTATGTTGTAAAAACCCACCCCAGGTGGGTGCAGAATCCCACCCATTCTCACACCCTCTGAGGAGGTACCACCAAGATCCAAGCTTTTTCCCACTTTCAATTGTCTTTGTTCATTTTTTTTCCTTTTTGAGCCACACCCAGCAGCGTTCAGGGTTACTCCTAGCTCTGCACTCAGAAATCACTTCTAGCAGGCTCAGGGGACCATATGAGAGGCCAGGAATCAAACCCTGTTCTGCTATATGAAATCAAACACTATACTTGCTGTGCTATAACTCTGACCCCCTTTGTTCATTTTGGGGCAGCCTAAAAGCAGCCAGCAAAACATCCCTCAAACTGCAGAAACTTTGAGCCTAATAAACACTAGCCATGACCCATTTTTGGGGGTTCTTTCCACTGCTCCTAGGTGTGAAAGCATCAGGGGCACTTTATCTAGGACCAGAGATCACATCCCCCAGGCTCACCGCCCAGTCATCACACCCAGTCATGAAGTCACACAGCATCTGACCTCCAAGTTCCCTGTTTTCTGAGTACAACACTCAGATATATCCCATCTAATTTGCTAACCACATCATCTTACAGACACATAGCTGGACAGGCTCTATCAGGGGTCTAAACTCAATTTACCTGGGGGCAGCAGGAGGCAAACTCGGGGTGATTTTTGAGTGCAAAGTCAGTAGTAAGCCTTGAACATTGGGAGATGTAACCCAAACAATTAAAACAAAACAAAACAAAAAAAGATTTCTCTAGGGCAAGGCCACAAAATGTTTGAGACCCCTGCTCTAGACCCAATACAAAGTGGGCCTAGCATGGCAATGGATACCCAAGGTAGAAATAAGCTATGTCTTATAGAATCTTACCAGGATACCTACCACCATATTTTATAACATTCGCTTAAGTGACTATAAATCAGAGCATCCCACCTGTGGCTCCCACCACCCATGCTCCAGATCTCTCCTCAGCTTCTTCTGATGCTCAATAGTACAGCTCTGGTGGTGCCCAAGTCCCCAGTTTATGGTCCCTGCAGAAGTGGCGTCATGTCTCCTGCCATCTCGTGAGGTTTGGAAGACTGTAGAATACTTCTTTTTGCCCAGTGAAATAGCATTTTTGGTTTTTTCCCCCCAGGGAAATTGTCTCCATGAATGCCAAAGATACAGAGCCTGTAATCTGGATTTTTGACTTTGAAATCACTGGTTCAAGTTCCCTGAGACAAATAAAAGGCAGATTGATGGGGCTAGATACAGAAGTGGGACCTTTTAGGACTGAAGCAATTTCTCCATTCCCAGCCAGGCTCCTCAATACCCATCCATTCTTTCCTCTTTTATCCTGACCTTTCATTTTCCTCCTCTTCATCCATCTCCTCATTGTCATCCTCATTATAACCTAATGTTCATCCAGGTCTCTTGAAACTTGGTCAATTTGATCCATACCTCTCACTTTCAGGGTGCCAACTAGATTTCACCAGGACTGAAGCATGGCTTCTCTTTACCAGCTGGCCCTGGTGGGTGGGGAGCAGGTAACCTCTCATTTCAGGTCTAAAGGAGAGGGAAGAGAGAAATTATTAGCCAAGGGTCACACCCCCAGAATCTCACTTTCCTCTTTAATCCTAAGAGCATTTTCATGCCACGGTCAATAAGTGGAAGACTTATAGTTCAACCCTCCTAATCAAACTGACTCCCACACACACCCCTATGAGGTCCTGAGAATTCATTGGCTGGCAGGGAAATAGGGCATTTTCCTGGCATCCCTCTACAGTTCCCAATTCTGTTTCTCCCCTTTTCTCTAGACTTCTCTGGCACCATCAACACTCTGTGCTCCGTGGCGGCTGTCACACGCATAGCTGTGAAGGCGCCCATTGTGTGGTTGATCCCCACTGCAAGGTTAATACCTAATTAGCTCGTTTAACATTTCTTTCCTGGATAATTCATGATAGGTCACTCACAAAAGCCAGGGCCAGCGGAGGGCCATGATCATGGCCATAAATCAGAGGCCTAAACCCATCATAGAAGCAGAGACACGGGTGTCTTAATCAGGTCAAACAAAGACACAGATTGGCACTTGCTCCATGAGATGCTTTTGACCTCAAGGCCAAGGGACCCAGTGCCAGACTGGCTGGATATTGACCCAGTGCAGGTCTGTGGGGACTATGTCTGAGGCAAGCAGTCCTCAACCATGCTTGGGCCAGTGCCAGTCTGTGGGTGCAGATAGGCTGAATCACACTCTTTTTTTTTTTTTTTTAATCTACCTAAGGCTCCCTCTGACTATTCTCCTGCATTTCCCAGAGAGGAGCCAAGCACTCCCACCAATTTCAGCCATGCCTGTGCTGCTGCTTCTTGAGTGCCAGCTCTGTGCCAGGCTGCATGGAGGAGCCTGGACACAGCTGATCAAAACACCACTGACCCAGAGGCTTTCCCTGAGTCAGTGTCCAGGGGGTTGGAGCAGTGGAGGGATTGCTCAGGAACTGTGATTTTTCTTAAGAAACTGTGATTGCTGCTGTATAGTAGTTAGATCTCAGTGCCTGCCTCTGATTGTCAGGGGGCTGGGGCTGGGCAGTGTCTCTCTGCCCCTAGAGAACTCCAGTGCTCCTCTTTGTCCCCAGCCTCTGTCCCATAATCAAGTGCAGCTTTACCAGAGGCTCTAGATAGGGTGGAACAGGGCATCCAGAAGAAGCAAGAAAGTTAGATCTTTGAAAGCAAATGGGGGTGGGGTGGGGGTGGAGCAATAGCACAGCTATAGGCCTTGCATGCAGCCTACCTGGGTTCGATTCCTGGCATCCCATATGGCCCCCAGAATACTGCCAGGAGTAATTCCTGAGCAAAGCTCCAGAAGTAACTTCTGAGTACTACTGGGTGTGGCCCCAAAACCAAAACAACTTTCCCCCAAAAATCACACTTGAGAAATTAAATAAACAGCATTGTTGAAGGCTTATGTGGGTCCCCCATAGAATTAATGGGTTTTATGTTATTGATACCCCAACTGGTTGGAAAGCTTGGTGGGGAGATCTGGAGTGGTTCAGCCCCCCCCCCCTCCACATGTTGATTGGAAAGCCTATTGGGGAGAAGTGAATTGGTAGAGATAGGGGCTTTCATGCTCCCTCAGATTCTTTCAATTTTGCTCCAAGGAACCCCATCAATGGGAATTTGCTGCTTTTGTCCCACAGTCATGGGGTGCCAAAGCACACCAGGATAGTGTTTCCATAAATGAATCCCTCTCAAAAGCAAAAGGTCTCACTCCAGACCTGTGGGGCCAGTAAATCAGACTTGAGCTTTATGTTCACCCCTGTAATTTGTGACCATTGCTGCCACAGACCTGAGAAACATACCAGCGATGCCTCAACCCTGGGGAAGGGACCTGATATGCTCCAGGTAGAAGAAATGGTGTCCTCACTGCAGGAAATCAATAAACTGCAGGGCCTTAGAAACCTGGTGGCATATTTTGGCAAGGTTGTTTATTTATTTATTTATTTATTTATTTATTTATTTGGTATTGGGAATGTTCTAGGGCTTTAGAATGACCATAGCTTGGCCCAGGTATTTTCATATTTCCATCTGAGAATTCATCTCAAAGAAAATTCTAGGCATCAGGATAAGAAGAGAGAAGGGCCAGGGGAGGGGCAGAAAGAAGGGAGGAGAGAAAAATGTAGGAAAAAAATCACAGATGAGAGAAAAATTCTGGCTGATGTGCTCTGCAAAATCGAGAACAGGAACAGAATTGAGATCCCAAGAGTGATCAAGTCATTGTTTATGGTTTGGACTTTGATGAATTAAGTATGTTTACATAATAAAGCAGGAGCCAGAGATGTATTACAGCAATGCAGGATCCCTCAAGTATTTTGGGGTGTAGCTTTGGTGACACCTGAGCACCACCTGGAATGTTGCTGACGGTCTCAGGTCTCAGACACTGAAGGCCTAAACACTCCTATTTGTCCTCAGACCCAAGCACTGAACCATCTGCTCACATCAGCATCACTGGGAATGCCCCCCAAGGGCCCCCTGAAGACTGCTTGGGAGGCCCAGAAATGTACAATGAAAAGAAACATTTAAAAAATCAACCAGAAATGCTGGTTATTGACGTCAAAAAAACTAAAGTGTCCAGTAGAATATAATAACCCCTTGAGTGACAATTAAAATGATGGGTTTATTTGTTAACTTTCAGAGAAGAAAAAAAAAAGAAAGAAATGCCATCTAAAAATGTTAACTTGGAGTGGTGAGGCTTGGAGTATGATGTGTCATTTTATTTTTCTTCACAACTTCATCAGGTTTTTACAAGTTTCCAAATGATGCTGAATCAGGGTCTCGTTAGAAAGTCATAATTCTTTAGGCATTTGCATGAAATGGTCTGTGCTCCCCACAGCAAGGGAGACTTTTCAGGCCTCCAAGTAGAATTACGAGTTATGTGTGTATACATATATATATATATATATATATTTATATATATATTAATAACTACTAGGAAAAGTGCTAAAATGTGATGACCTCTTAGCATCGCTTAATCTTCCAGGAAGGAAAAGAAAGGGCCACATGAAAAAACAAAACAAAACAAAAATAAAACAAGAAAACGAGAAAACCATCTGTTTCTTTTTAATGGGGGTCTTTGTGCCCACTTTACCCTGAGTGGGTGATCACCATTTTGGCCTTGACAATCTCACCCCCATGTTTTGTTTTTCCCTATCTACCTGAAATCTATCTACTTTTGACACCTTAGCCATGAGTCCTGTGTCTCATAAGCCATCTCTTCACTTTGGTCCCTGAAGGCAAGCAGGAGAACCCTGGTTCTCCAACATAAGACTTTGAGCCACCCATGGCATTTACAGGATGACAGTAAACAAGGGAATGACAGTGAGAGAGAGAGAGAAAGAAAGAGAGAGTGTGAGGGGGGATCAGTTCCGTTCATGCCACAACCCAGACCACTTCCTCGGTGCCAGGGACTGTTTTTGCCCCCATAGAGTTGGGATCTTGTACCACCTAGGAGGCTAGAATTATTCTCCCCTATATTTTTCTTTATAGGGGCTTCAGAGAATATACTCCTGGCTATGTGGGTCCTTTTATGTGGTGCCTATGGGCACATGGTGGCAGAGATCAAACACTAGACTTGGCATGTACTTTGTGTGAGCTCTACCATTTGGACTCCTTTTCCCCCATTTACAGATGAAAGGACAGAGCGGAAAGTTCCAGTGGCACAAGAGGTGAGGAGTTTATGCCATCCTCCCCACCCACCACCTTCATAACTCTCCACTGCTGCACCCCTGTTATAGATAAATGAGAAAACTCAGAGCCCCTCCTAAGCTCTCCCTCACCCAATCTCTCTAGACAAGGAGTTGGGTGTTTCTCATGGCCCCTGAGGGCCACAGCTGGAGACAAGCACATTCTACTGAGTGTGGCAGCCCCCTCATTGTGTTCTCCCAGGAAACAGACCAGGAAAGGGAAGGTGGATCCCTCTCATGTTCCCCTCAATATTTGGATATCTCCTTAAGGCTGCCTAGTCACACGCTTCAGTGGAGCAAGCAGGAATCAGGACAGATTTCTTCCAGCAACTTTGCTGGAGCAGTAGCTACTGTGGGACCTGATGTAGTTGGGGGACATAGCTTAAAGAGCGTTCCCCAAATTTTGCATGGGGTGCATGGCTGTACTCATGGAGAACTGATGAACCAGGAAGGAAGAATAACTGGAGTCGGGTGGCTTGGCAACACCCCAGCCTTGGACCCAGGGCCCTGGCCGCCCTCTGAAGAGCTGCAGTCACCCAGTCTCTGGGGAGCAAAGGCCAAAAGGGAGCCTGGCACCCACATCTGTGAATCATTGAAGCTGTCAGCCAGGCACCGCTGGGGAGGCTGGGCAGGAGGCTGGTTCCCACAGAGCTGGGAACTGGAGAATTCCCTGCGTGGGAACCAGTGCTGGTAGCCAGAGCCCTAATATCACATGAGAACTCCCTTCGCCTTGTCTGCTGATGCAGGGCACCTCACCCCCCATGTCAGGTGTGTGTGTGTGTGTGTGTGTGTGTGTGTGTGTGTGTGAGAGAGAGAGAGAGAGAGAGAGAGAGAGAGAGAGAGAGAAACAGATAGACAAACAGACAGACAAACAGACAGACAGACAGGGAAGCCACTGGCAGGCCATGGGATGCCCTATCTACAGGCTATTAGGGGATTAGTGATGTGGTGATGTTTAAAAATACAATTTCACTTGCAAAAAAAAAAACATGTTTATTCAGTGTCATAGAACTGGCTTCAGAAGAGGGCACAAAGAAGGCAGGAACATCTGGGCATGGCCTGCAGGGGCTATGGGCATGGGTGGGTAAAGGATGCCCAGGAACTGAGGAGACAAGAGAGGCCGACAGAGGCCAGAGGTATAGCACAGCAGGCAGGGCACTTGCCTTGCACACAGCCACTTCCGGCTCCATCCCCAGTATCCCATATGGTCCTGAGTGGAGAGCCAGGAGCATCACCACATGTGGTCCAAAAAAGAGGGGCCACAGGGAACTCACCCTTCAACTTAGGGATCCCACATGTCTCAAGGGCTGAGAAGCAGCCTGTGTTTTGCTCTTGGAGGTTGGAAGTGTGGAGGTTCCAAGCAGAGCTCAAGAAATCGGGGAGCCCCACCAGTGATTCTGGACCAATGGTGCTAAATTAAGCACAAGGACCAAGGATTCTTGGAGGCTATAGCTCCAGGGGCCTCCCCAGGCAGTGTTTGAGGCCTTTAGGGTGCACCTGGTGGTATTCAGGGGGGATGAACAAGGCCAGAATGATGCACTGTTCTGTCTCCTGTCCCATGCACTTACTCTCAAGATCGGTCACACTTGTAACTCCTTCTGGGGAAGACAACCAGGGGTGTTTGTAGCCTCTAAACAATGCTCCAGGTCCATACTTTGTACTCCTAAAGGTACATCTGGGACTCCCCAGGGTCCCCCAGGATAAGCTGAGGGACAGTCACAGCAGGGCCAACCTCTACCTCCAGCTCTGCCAGGTATGTCAAGCTCCTGCCTGATCTGGATGTCATGGTCCCCGCATCCTGTCTCCCTCCACTGGCTTGAGCTTGCCTCAGCTCAGAGGACGAAAAAGATTTATGCCCAGTGCATACACTCAAAAAGTGGCTGTTGCCTTTAGAGAGTTGTGACAATCAGAAATGCTCCAGGGACAGAATGGCCAGGCCTCCAGCCTCCTGGGGACCCATGTCATGAGATGCTCACAATGCTGAAGAGTGGATGAGCAGAAATAGGCAGAAATGAAGAAATAAGGAAACGTGTAGGCCTGAGACCCAGACCAGCCCCTCAACAAAAGGTGCTCCAAGCATTGGCAGGAGTTGCCCTGGGGGACCCTAGCACTGGCACCACATCCTCAGGACTGCTTTGATTCTTCCAGTCTTGCTAGCCAAGTACCACTGGGAGTAGCTGAGCCCTCATTGGAAGCTTTAAATAAAGAACCATTGGGGCCAGAGCAATAGCTTAGTGGGTAGGGTGTTTGCCTGCCTGGCACACAGTTGACCCAGGTTTGATCCCCTGCATCCTATTTGGTTGCCTAAGTCTGCCAAGAGCAATTTCTGAGTGCTGAGCCAGGAGTAACCCCTGAGCACTGTCTGTTGTGGCCCCAAAACAAACAAACAAAAAAACTATTTAGCATAGAATCACAGAGAATGATTCATGGGGGGGGGGTGCCACAAGCTGCTTTAAGAGGTCAAGGTGGACTGTCCTGCCTCTCCATTCCTTCCCTGAGTATTTCCAGAGACACAATTTCTGCAGGTGAGAAGATGCCCTTTTCCTCTTCTCCCATTCTCTCTCTTCCCCTCCTCTCTCATTCCTTCCTTTCTCCTTTCTCTCCCCTCCCCTCCCTTCCTCTTCCTTCTTTTCCCTTCCCCTCAGCACTTCTCCCCTCCTTTCCTTCTTTCTTTGCTGCCTCCCTTCTATTCTTTCCTTGCTCTCCTCTGCCTTTCCCCCTTTCTCTCCCTTCTCTTCCCCTCTCCTTTCCCCTCCCCCTCTCTTTCTCTTTCTTTTCCTTCTTCTGCCTTCCCCTTCCCTCCCTCCCTCTCCTTTTCCTGTCCCTTCCCCTTCTCTTTCCTCTCCTCTCTCCTAGTCTCCTTTTCCCCCCTCTCTTCCCTTTCTGTCTCTCCTCCCCTCTTCTCTCCTCTCTTCTCTCCCCTCCCCTTTCCTTTTTTTTTTTTTTTATTAAATTTAGTGACAATGAATTAGGACAATTCCCACCACCAGTGTTGACCTCCCTCCTCCATAGTTCCCAGCATGCATCCCAGACCTCCACCCTCAGCCCCCTGGACTGCTAGTGTAATAGGTCCCTTTTTGTGCATAGCCTGTTGTAGTTTGATTACTCCCAGAGACACTCACAATTTCTGCAGGCCATACCTCCAAGCAGAAATTCTCATCTCAGTGAGAATCCACTTGCCTACCATCCCCTTGCCCCTCAGCTGAGCAAGGGAAGAGAGAGAGGGGCCCCACGACTGTGAGTACTACCAGGACAGTACACAGCAGAGAAGGTGGCTTCCAAGGCAAAGCACTGGGTAGCTGCAAATTTAGGTGCCAGGTGGCCACTGTCCCCTCCTAGACAAGTGGGAGATAGGGGAAAGGGCAGGTGGTTTCACTGGAAAAGGGTCTCTCAGAGTCTGCCTTGATGCTTACGAATGGACCACAGATGGTATCTGAACCAAAATTACTCCTATTATGACTTGGTCAGGTACTTACCTATCCAGCTTATGCCTATCCAGCTCCATCTGGGCATATTTTCTTCTTAGAAAACACAAAAACAAGTCAACAAGACAAGCAGAGCCCTGGTGATTAAACCCCCACTGTGGATATGACACTTTGCAAAAGATAGTTTCCAGATGGATGTCAAGCCGGGGGACCACCTTTGTTGTTTTCCCTTTTACATGTAAAGGGAGATATGATCAGTTTTATAGTAAGAATGAGTCGAGATTATAAAAGCATCGAGCACAGCACCTGGATCTTGGTAACTGTTCTGCACACAGGCATCTGAAGTTCTTGGACCTGGGAGACCCCCATTTATTGTACTTGGCTTTGGCTGCCTGCCAAGAAACCCCAGCCAACCATGCCAGCACGCCTGGAATAAAAATTAAAAAAAAAAAAAAAAGAAGAAACCTTCTGCTTCAGAACCCATAATCCCATGGATGCCTGAGAGGGTGCCAAGCCTGATGGGCTATTTTTAGAGATGAAACATCATCCCAAACTCTGCAGGAGGAAAAAGGAGATGGTGTGAGCACACAACTTTCCATTATGCAGCGGCTCCAATTCACTGAGCTCTAAGGAAGCTACGAAGAGACCCAGAGAGATATTTTAACAGCCTGGGACATAAAGCACCTTCAAAAATGTCTTTGATTTAAGGCACCTCTGAGTATGTCTTTTAGTGCCAGCCACCATCCTTTGGCTCTGCCCAGGTTTTGGCTCCTGGGGTTTTCAAGGCATGTGATGTGAAGCCTGAAGTGAAGGAAGACAAGACAAGACATTTCCCGTGATCCACTCTCTAACCTGGTCCCCTCAGTGAAGGCCTGGAGACATGCCACTGCTTTTCAAACTTGTCTTTCTCATCTTTTCGAAGCCTGCCTGGTGAGTTCAACTAAGACTTTTGGGTGGTGATTTAAAAAGAAAATTTTACATTATAGATCATTTTTCACATAATTGACATAGTTGATCATAATACATTTGTTTCCAGGTAAGTGGGAGCAAAATTATTACAAAAGAGGAAAAGACAGAAAAAGAAAGAAAGAAAAAGAAAGAAAGAAAGAAAGAAAGAAAGAAAGAAAGAAAGAAAGAAAGAAAGAAAGAAAGAAAGAAAGAAAGAAAGAAAGAAAGAAAGAAAGAAAGAAAGAAAGAAAGAAAGAAAGAAAGAAAGAAAGAGAGAGAGAGAGAGAGAGAGAGAGAGAGAGAGAGAGAGGAAGGAAGGAAGGAAGGAAGGAAGGAAGGAAGGAAGGAAGGAAGGAAGGAAGGAAGGAAGAGAGGAAGGAAGGAAGGAAGAAAGAAAGAGAGGAAGGAAGGAAGGAAGGAAGGAAGGAAGGAAGGAAGGAAGGAAGGAAGAGAGAGAAAGAGAAAGAGATGAGAAAGGGAAAGGGAAAGGGAGAAAGAAAAGTGTACAGCAACAAGCAAATTTGTGAAAATTATTGTATCTCGCAATGAGGTTATTAAATCACATTAGGTTTAGAAAACTTGTTGTTAGTTGATAATTCTGTTACTTTTCTGAACATTAGGTGGTTTCAGATACATTTCAGCATTTAAATTGGTGTGTTCCTATGGGGGTTAACAGTATTAGACAAAAATGGAGTTGCTACATTGCTGCAAATGTTGTTGCAGAAAAAAAAAATGTTGTTGCAGGGGCCAGAAATCCTAAGCACAGTTACTGATACTTTGTCTGCTATGGGGCAGCTTTTAGGGCAGTGGTAGGCAACCTTTTTTTTTTTCAGTTGAGCCAAATCTCGCCAAAACCATGATTGAAATTTATTTTGAGAGCCACACAGGGCCCGCACTGACGGAGGCTAGAAGCAGAGTCTTGACTCCTGGAGCGGCCGCCGGCACACAAAAGAGCCAAATTAAAAGTGTAAATGGCAATACTCCCCAAAGCATTATACAGATTTAATGCTATCCCTCTAAAGATACCCATGACATTCTTCAAAGAAGTGGATCAGACACTTTTGAAATTCATTTGGAACAATAAACACCCTCGAATAGCCAAAGCAATCATTGGGAAAAAGAATATGGGAGGAATTACTTTCCCCAACTTTAAACTGTACTACAAAGCAATAGTTATCAAAACAGCATGGTATTGGAATAAGAACAGGCCCTCAGATCAGTGGAATAGGCTTGAATACTCAGAAAATTTTCCCCAGACATACAATCAACTAATTTTTGATAAAGGAGCAGGAAACCCTAAATGGAGCAGGGAAAGCCTCTTCAACAAGTGGTGTTGGCACAATTGGATAGCTGCTTGCAAAAAATTGAACTTAGACCCCCAGCTATCATCATGTACGAAGGTAAAATCCAAATGGATTAAAGACCTCGATATCAGCCCCAAAACCATAAGATATATAGAACAGCACATAGGCAAAACACTCCAGGACATTACAGGCATCTTCAAGGAGGAAACTGCACTCTCCAAGCAAGTGAAAGCAGAGATTAACAGATGGGAATATATTAAGCTGAGAAGCTTCTGCACCTCAAAGGAAATAGTGCCCAGGATACAAGAGCCACCCACTGAGTGGGAGAAACTATTCACCCAATACCCATCAGATAAGGGGCTAATCTCCAAAATATACAAGGCACTGACAGAACTTTACAAGAAAAAAACATCTAATCCCATCAAAAAATGGGGAGAAGAAATGAACAGACACTTTGACAAAAAAGAAATACAAATGGCCAAAAGACACATGAAAAAGTGCTCCACATCACTAATCATCAGGGAGATGCAAATCAAAACAACGATGAGATACCACCTCACACCACAGAGAATGGCACACATCACAAAAAATGAGAATAAACAGTGTTGGCGGGGATGTGGAGAGAAAGGAACTCTTATCCACTGCTGGTGGGAATGCCGTCTAGTTCAACCTTTATGGAAAGCGATATGGAGATTCCTCCAAAAACTTGAAATCGAGCTCCCATATGATCCAGCTATACCACTCCTAGGAATATACCCTAAGAACACAAAAATACAGTACAAAAACCCCTTCCTTACACCCATATTCATTGCAGCACTATTTACCATAGCAAGACTCTGGAAACAACCAAGATGCCCTTCAACAGATGAATGGCTAAAGAAACTGTGGTACATATACACAATGGAATATTATGCAGCTGTCAGGAGAGATGAAGTCATGAAATTTTCCTATACATGGATGTACACGGAATCTATTATGCTGAGTGAAATAAGCCAGAGAGAGAGAGAAAAACACAGAATGGTCTCACTCATCTATGGGTTTTAAGAAAAATGAAAGACATTCTTGCAATAATAATTTTTAGACACTAAAGAGAAAAGAGCTGGAAGTTCCAGCTCACCACAGGAAGCTCACCACAAAGAGTGATGAGTTTAACTAGAGAAATAACTACATTCTGAACTTTCCTAATAATGAGAATGTATGAGGGAAATGGAGAGCCTGTTTAGAGTACAGGCAGGGGTTAGGTGGGGAGGAGGGAGACTTGGGACATTGGTGGTAGGAATGTTGCACTGGTGATGGGTGGCGTTCTTTACATGACTGAAACCCAAACACAATCATGTATGTAATCAAGGTGTTTAAATAAAAAAAAAATAAAGTTTTAGAGCTATTGTGATAATAATAGTAGGGACTTATAAGCACTAAAAAAAAAAAAAAGTGTAAAGAGCCACATGTGGCTCGCGAGCGGCAGGTTGCTGACCACTGTTTAGGGCTTCTGGGAGTACAAAAAGGCAGGAAAGGATGCCTGCACTCTCTCCAAGTAAAGGTCATGGTTATATCAGCCCAAATACCAGCATATCTGGATTTTGGTCAGATTGGTATCTCTCTCTTCAGAGTCATAGAGGAGTGGTGAAGCAGGGCCATCGGTGAAGCAGCAATTATGGATGATGGCTGTATCAGTGTGACTTTGGCAGGATGGGTACTTGGCTCACTCTCTTCTCCCATGTTTGCTAGTTTTTAGCTGTGTGGCTGGTAACTGAATTTTACAAAAGGAGAAACGTTACAAGGAAGTGCTTGGGAGTGTATGGTCCAGGGTCTCCTGGATGGAGAGAAGGAGAATCCTGTTGGTTTTCTCTGTGGTTCATGAAATTAAACCAATGGCAAAGTGGACCTGAATGTACATCATTGGGAGGACCATAGGCCAGCATATGACCTTTTTTTTTTTATTTTGATCCTTAGAATTTTATTCCACATAGTAAGATCTCATCTTTCCAGCCATGTATAAGATTCTCCATTTCTTCATCCAGGTAGCAAACTAGAATTTTTTTTTTTTAGTTTAAAGCTAACAAACTAAAAAAAAAAACTACCAACAAAAAAGTAAACCACCTGTACTAAGCTGATATGAAAAAATAATAGCATTTTCCTCTCATTGATTATTATGTTTTATTTTTATTATCATTATTTAAGCACCATGAATACAAAATTGTTCATAATGGAGTTTCAGAAATAGAATGTACATCGCCCTTCACACCAGCATCTGACGTTTTCACTGCGTACTATCCCTCATGGCCTATGGGCAATGTTGTGTGCTAGAAATGTGGAGAGATGCTGGAGAGACTCTGGAAAGAAATGCCTTTCCCAAACATGTTAACACACATCGATTTTTGTCCTACAATTATCAGGTGCTGCAGGTATGCTAGACTAAGTCCCTCGTTTCAGCCAAGCAAATAGAAGGGAGGAACTAACGCTCCCAGCAGAGTCACAAAATGACTGCTCAACCACAAAACCAATCCCTCAGCTAACGCCCGACAGAAGCGAGGACCTGTGAATCCCAAGAAGACAGACACCCAAGCAGTCCTACCAGCATCTTTGTTTTGAAGAGTTGAACACTGATACAGCAATTATCTGGAGCAGTAGGGATGAAGCTGAGGGCGACAAGAATACAATGGGGCACTTTGTCATGGGGCGTCCACAGGGAGGGAGCTCACAGACAGACATTTTGTGCAATGAAAGAAATCAGTCACAAAAAAGGGTGCTCTGTTGGATTCTATCCGCAGGGATTTCAAGGACGGGCAAGAGAAATCAATGGAAGAAAAGAAGCTGCCGCCTGGGTTTGTCTTTGCAATAAATCGGAAGCAACAAGTGGAGACATTATGGAAAGCAACAGCTTAATTTGGCTGGATCTCTTTCTCTGTCTCTCTGTCTCTCTATCTCTCTTTTTTAAAACTTTATTGATTGATTGATTAATTGATTGGTTTTTGGGCCACACCCAGCAGTGCTCAGAGGTTATTCTTGGCTCTGCACTCAAAAATCACCCCTGGCAGGCTGGGGGATCATAAGAGTGCCAGTAATTGAACCAGGTCCCTACTGGATTGGCAGCATGCAAGGCAAACAGCCTACTGCTGTGCTATCTCTCCACCCCATTTCTCTCTCTCTCTCTCTCTCTCTCTCTCTTTCTCTCTCTCTCTCTCTCTCTCTTTCTCTCTCTCTCTCTCTCTCAGAGAGACACAACATTCCCATGCTTGTGCTCTATGCACTTGGTCCTTTCTGCCTCACTTATTATATTTGCAAAGAAGGAAAGAGGTGGGATGGACTCGAGATGGGATAAAAGAGAAAAAAAAAAAGTGAGAGGATTATCACATAGTCCCACAGCTAGGAAAGGCCACTTGGGTCAGTCCTGCTGGATTCCAAACTCCCAGAAATGACGTGGCTCTCACTCTCCCATCTACTGCTGCTGTATCAATACTGACTGATGGATGGATGGCATCTGTTAAGGACGTCTCAGTTACTTCAACATCCTGGCATCAGGATTTAGATCCCAGTAATTTTCCTCTGACCTTTTCCCCCCTTTGAATCACTCTCTTGGTTCTGGAGAAGGAGAAATTTGCTCCAAACTGGCTCTAATGAGTCCCCACAGTGGCCTGGGGCTTCTTGGTGAATCTTGGTCTCTGCTCCTTAGGCCATCACAAGGGAATGTGGACAGAGGAACAGAGAAGGGTATTGATCCCGGTTCATTATGCAAATGCATATGGCGGCAGCCAACTATGCTCAATAAAACCTTGACAGAGATGCCTTGGGCCTGAGTGACGATCCCAGACACACCTCCGGGACTCAAGACTCAGTTTCTTTACCTGGCTAGATGGGATGTTGAGAAGGACATTCGATCAAACAAGAAGAGAAGAAGGTTCTAGTTAAGATGCACGACTGTGGTTTGATGGCTTAATAGTTTTGTAAATGCATGGAGAAACCGAGGAGAAGCAAATTTCCCTTTTTTCTCCCAGAAAGCTTCATTTTATAACAGAGCATCTGAAATAATAAAGTCATTGAGTTGAATTTCAGCAAGTTCTTAGCCAGTGCATGAGGTTAGGAATTCTGACCTCGGGGAGATGAAGTTTAGAATTTGGTTTACTTGATTTTTTAAAAATAATTTTTATTGTGACCAATGTGAATGACAAGTCTTTCGCAGTTATATTTAAGGTACATTGTGATAGTGAATTTGGGACATTCCCACCACCAGTGTTGTTCTCCCTCCACTCCTGTTCTCAGCATACATCCCAATCACCCCCTTTGCCACCTGGACTGCTAGTGTAACAGGTCCCCTCTGTGTATAGCTTGTTGAAGATTGGGTTTTCTTGATTCTTGACTTTGGGTTCGGTGTTTAGGTCTATTCATATTTTATTTTCACCCAATGTTCATGTGATTGTTTATTTGATTTTTTCTTTGTTTAGGTAAATGTTAAAGGATCTTGGAACATAATAGGTGAATCAGAGGGGCCATATTAGGCTAGCCATATGTTCTGATGACATGCCATAGGGATGATCTATTGTCCTCTTGCTGCCACTCTAATTGTGGGCATTCAATGCTCAGCGCTCCAAGCTTCTGTTTCTAGATCTGCCGCTGAAGATAGCATTTCTCTATGCCCCAGACCTCAGTGCAGTGTGCAAACCTGGCCAGTGAGACACCATAGTTTAAGAAAGATGTGCTCAGCCTATATGGGAGTTATTCCAAAGGCCTTAGGACTAGTAGGACAGTGATTGCTAAATCTAGAGTCACCCTGTAGGACATCAACTAACTAGGTGAAAAGAAAGTGAGCCCCAGCATCACCGAGTGCCAACAGCAACCCATCCTTGTTTCCTTAGATTAAATTCACTGCAGAGTTGGCCAAGAATCATTGGAGGCTCCTGTTCTATGCATGGAATGCTCTTCTGCCAGCCAAAACTAATGGCTGAAAAATGAGAGGTCATGAGGTACATCCAATAGAAAAGTGCATGCCACGAGGGTCCCCAAGAACTCCCTACAGTGCCTCCCAAGCCCCCCACTACCACATGAATACAAACTTAAATTCCAATTTCAAATGAAGAATGGGAGGTGAACAGGTTGAGACTCTCTAGCCTGAAGTCACCACTTAAAGGGAACCCCACATCCATGAGATGGATCTGGAAAGGCCATGTCCTCAAGCAGTGTCCTAAACCAGGAGAGGCAGCAGCCCTCTGTAGAAACCTGAACTTGAGTTTCTGAGTTCAACCCCGCTGGAATGCAGAGCTTTGAAGGAGTCCAGCTAGGCCCCCACCCTCCAGACACACACTCCCTCACACGCGCATTTTAAGAGGCTTATCCACAGGCTCATAATTCTTCCTGGACATCAAATGTCTCTTTATGGGCTGCATTTTGATGACCTAAGTATACTACAAATTAAACAGAAACATAAGGATTACATTTCCCCCAAAGTACTGGGGCTTGGAGGGATAAAACTCAGAGGGGGTGAGGGGTGGGGGGAGAGAAACTCCCCCTTGATTGCACTCCCGTGGCTTCTCTTTCTCTGTGTGATTTTAGTATTCTTCAAAGGCCCCTGAAACAGCAGACACCAAGGTCCACCGAGGCCCTCACCCCAGCCCACTCTCTACCCCAGCCCTTTGTGGTGAGTGGGTACAAGGCCCACAGACCCCTGGTTTTTAGAGAAGGAAACTCAGACATAACAGCACCCTTTGTTTCTCTGAGGGTAGTGAATGGGGGTGAATGTGGTTTCAGAAGAAGAAACCTGGCCTGAGAGGGGACCCTCAAAAGGAAAGCAGATCTGGGGGTCTACAGAGTGGCTGGAGACATAGTACAGGCATTGAGGCACTAACCTAACATGTGACCAACTCTGGTTCTTTTTTCTGCTCTGAGTAAGCCCCTAAAATTGAGAGGGAGTTGAGTTCTCTCAACTGGGTCAGGGGGAGCCCTTGAGGCCTACTGAGTATGGCCTCAAAACAATCATCAGCAACAAAACCAGAGTCAAGAAAATCAAATTATTCTCCTTGAATAGATCATTGGTGCGCTTGAGTGCTACCCCCTACATTGGATTCTCCCAACTCCTCCTCACTCCCTTTTGCTTTTCTCTGAGAAAACTGATGGAATCACATTCTCCAGGTAGCTGCTAGTGTGGAAGGATTTTTTTCCTCTTTGCTGTACTTGCAGACTAATGTTGACTGGAGCCTCCATCTCTGTACAGTGGGACCTGCTTTCCATATGGCCTTGCCAAGGGGAGGGGCAGTGTATGGCGCATCCTTTCCCAGCTGCTGGCAGCATCTGCCCACCATCTGTCCTAATGCCACGTCCCAGGCTCTCCACAACTCATAGGCTGCAGCCTCCACCTCTGCACCCACCTCCATGATTGCATATCCACCATAGAGATACTATGTGGGGACATAAGACTGGTACCCCAAACCCATTTTATAGACAAGCAAGCTAAGACTCATCACTGGGGCAAATCAATGACCTAGCTGGCAACTGAAATATGGAACATTTGCTCTGAGTATTTTTGCCCCTTATTAGTCTGCACACAATCTAATGATGCCTTTATTGAAAGTTTCGTGTATTCTATGCTTTGTGTATTATTTCTCAGAACAGAGAAGAAGTGCTGCCATGCTTTGAATACCCACTATACACCTGAGAAAGTAATTTTGAGCATCATCTTCCTTTCAAGTACAAGGAACCAGAACTTCCGTGGGCTTCACATTCATTTGCCAGGAAGTGACAACAAGAGGATTTGAACTCAGATTGGCCAACTCTAAAAATAACCATGTGACTCATCTCAGTAAGAATCCAGCTCTAAAGATGGGCGATGCAAGCGTCTAGATTCTAAGCTCAAAACTATGTAGCCAATGAGATCATGTTCTGCTAATTTGTCCTAGATGAGTTCAGGGTTGAGAATGGATCATCAGACAAAGTATACACATATGATTTCCAGTCTATCCCAGAAATACTCTGTGGCCGTATACTGTGATATGCTTGGGTAAAGTGCATTAACTCCTTTAAAAGTATAGTTAAAACTTTAAGCACTGTGATTTGCAAAGTTGCTCATCATACAGTTATTTCAGCCATCCAATAGTTCCAGTACCAATCCCACCACCAGTGTGGCCACCCCGTGGTTTTCCAACCCCCAAACACAGCCTGGCCTGTGGGCAGGCACCAAATAATTTACTTTACATTATTTGTCTCAACCTATATCTCATGATGGAGTTACTAAAGTCACTGATGATTTATTGAGCCATTAGGTGCTAGTTGAGCCTTCTGTGTTTTTGTTTTCTCTCACTGAGCTTAGTTGTATTCTATGTAACCTTCCTATCTAATTTACTGTGCTCTTACTAAGCTGTCAGAACTGTGAAATTTGGAGGTGTCTCACCAGGAAATGTAGAAGTGACTCATTGAGCAGCATGGTGGTTCACAGGGCCATTTATATGCTGTTGGAAGTTGAGTGTGGGTGGAAAGTTGAGTTTTCCAATAAGGAAGAGACTCAGCCCACCCCATCCAGACAAGACTCTAGAGATCTAGGCCCAGAGACCAGGCCTCTCTGAGTTGTTTCAGCTACTGCATCTCTCCATGTGTTGTACCTGAGCTGGTGATTTGCCTATAAAGTCAGTAAACTACATTAACTCATGTAGGATGAATGGAGATTAGGCAAAGACAGAGGAATCCTGAGTTCAAGGACCAAAACTTGAAAACACACAAGGGAAACCTAGAACATTTAGATATTATTCAGGAACTGAAAGGCAGACTAAATCAAGGACAACAACTCAACTTTATGTCTCATGAGTAGCCTTATCAATCTATCTTAGTTGCCTGGAACAAACAGCTGAGAACAATAATGAGACTTTAAGAAAAAGGAAAGAGTTCTGAGATCACTTAATGATGCCTGCCATAGACATAGGACAGGCATAATGGCACCTCTCCCACTTCCTGCCAACAGGAGATTGTGGAGGGGAGGGTGTGTTAAAAGGCTGAGTAAACAAGAAAGATGAAGCATGCTTCAAGCCAAAGCAAGTATACCCCCAGCCATTGCCATAAATCAACAGTCCCACAACCTTTTACTGTGCCAATGACCATTAGCTCATCTCAAGTCTTTTCTGCTTGTTTTTTTGTTTTGTTTTGGGGTCACACCCAATGGTTCTTAGGGGTTACTTCCTGGCTCTCCACATAGAAATAACTCCTGGTGAGCTAGGGGACCACATGGAATGCCAGAGATCAAATCCTGACCAGCCATGTGAAGGCAAGCACCTTACCCACTGTACAATCTCTGACCTCTCTGTTCTTGAATTTGATATTTCATTGGGGAAAATTATGCTGCCAAAGGCTCAGGCCATCTTGTGACATATTTATCCTTCTTTTCCTCCTCATCCTCTTCTCTTCACTATCATATGCAACATCAGATGACTTATCCTAACAAGTATTAAATGTTGGGATATGCCAGCCTTTTTATGTTTATATAGGTTTATCCTCGTGGCAATCCCAACACATCCCCGTGCACATAGTTTGCAGGTGAAGAAACAGAGGCTCAGCAAGATCATGTAAATTGCCCACAGAAGAGGTGGCAGGGCACATGGGGGTCCTTCAGTTTCTTAGCATTATCCTTACCATTGTCCTTAGCACTGTCCATTCATTGTCCTTAGCATTGTTGTCTCTCTAGCGATGACTCCACACCCAAGGGCACTAAAAAATCACCTCCATGCTGTCCTCCCAGCTCACAAACCTTGTGTCCCATTAGTTGTGTATCCCTCTTCTTCCCCACAGCTGATGGCAACAGCTGAGCTACAGAGCACAGAAATCAATACTTGTGTTAAATCTTTACTTTCAAATTCTGTCAATAAAGAGTATTGGGAATGTCTCCCTGAAAACATCATTTCTGGAGTCAATAGTAGATGTGTATAGAACATTTTAGACATTTCCTAAGTTAGAATTTAAAAAATCCACCTTCTTTGGGGGGATTTCCGAGATTCACCACTGAACTTTTCAATTTTTTGAGAGCTCCCAAGTTTTAGGATCTTTATTTGTTTGTTTGTTTGTTTGTTCCTGTAGGTGTTGTGGGCACACAAAGCAATACTCAGGGCTTATCCTTGGCTCTGTGCACAGGGGTTATGACTCAGTGTGGAATTCAGGAAACCAAACACAATACTGGAGGTCCAATCAAGATCCACTGTGTACAAGGCAAGGACCTTCACACCTCTACTATCCAGCCCCATGTCCAAGATTTTTAGTCCCATTTGCTGCTGCTCTCTGTGTTTTTTGTTTGTTTGTTTTTTGAGATGCTGGCAAAAACAAAACTTCCTCTATGTGCCTATTACTATCTTCTAAATACATAATGAAAACCTAGCTGGGGAGGAGAAAGTCTCCAATACTGTATCAAGAAGACTTGTTATTCAACAGATGCATAATTAAGCCCATTTGTTTTACCTTTAACCTCTTCAAATATTCTGTATTTTCCACAGATTTTCTTTTCACATGTTCAGTTATACCCACTTCCATTTTTATTACAGATGAACAGCTCTATATATTTTCCATCCAACCCAATTTCCCTCATACACCTTTTATTCCACTAGGAAGAGTCTTTCAGAATATTTCATAGCTGAATCAAATCTTTATTCCCCAGTTAATTCCCCCCCCCTTTGTCCTTATTTGGATCTGTTAAATATGTGTCCATTGTAAAATGGTGAGTTGACTGCACCTCTGAACCCTTTATCTGAAGAATGAAGATTCTGAGGATCCTTTTCTACAGCAACCCTCACCCCATCAGTCAGGGAAGGATAGATTCTGCTGCAATAGTGAACAGCACTCAGGTTCAGGGTGTTAGACCAGCAAAGTTCTCCTTCTCATTCATACTCCATTTCTCTTACAGATCTTGGGAGTGGTTCTGCTTTCTATGTCCTCACCCTGGTACCATGTTGATGAAGCAACCAATATCCAGTACTTTGATCATCTATGTGGCAATAAAATAGACTAATGTGGGAAATTTCAACATGGCCCTTAATACTTCCACTTAGAAGTGGTACATCAACTTCTGGTGTTTCCCTTTACATGGTCATTGCCCACCGTAAATCCGGGCTTCAGAGACATGTGTATCTTCCAAAGCAAAGGTAGGAGATAACACAGAGACCTCTGGTTTTGCTATGACATTACACCATTAGCAAATAAGCTGTGTGTGTAATAATGGTGTAGATTGCCTTACTGAGAATCTACACTCTGGGTAACAACTTAAACATTCTGCCCATTCATGGTCTCCTTCCAACCTCCTCACTGCCAAATCTGAACCATGTGCCACCTGTGTGCCTCTCATTTTCCTTTCCAATGCCACTTCTCTTCATTCTAGTCACAAAACTCTTCTTCCTGGGTCACTGTAGTGAGTGATCATCTCATGCAACAAAACCCCAAAATCCACTCCTCCAGTCTGTTCTCCACCTTTCAACCCCAAATAATCACTCCTGACCATGTCAGGTTATTTGTGTGATCATATGCAAAATGTCTGTCTGCACTCTAGATCCATCTATGCCTGAAGCTTACTATCTGCAATATTTCCTCTGGTTGACCTTCTCATTTTTTTCTTTCTTTTGGTTTTTGAGCCAAACTCTGAGATGCTCAGGGTGTACTCCTGGCTCTGAGTTCCGAAATCACTCCTTGCAGGCTCTGGGATGCCAGGGATAGAACCTAGGTCAACTGCATGCACAGCAAATACTCTCTCTACTCACTGTGCTATCTCTCTGGCCCCTGGTTGACCTTTTCTTTAGCACCAATTTACCATGCCCAATACTGTCTCTCTAGATACCTCTCTAGGGCCCTAGTGGCTTGATTAATGTCTGTCAATACTCTGTGTGTGTTTGCTATAGTGAATGAACCTGATTGGTTCAAGGGGGTTTGGGGGGCTTTTTTTTTTTTTTTTTTTTGGTTTTTGGGCCACACCCGGCGTTGCTCAGGGGTTATTCCTGGCTGTCTGCTCAGAAATAGCTCCTGGCAGGCACAGGGGACCATATGGGACACCGGGATTCGAACCAACCACCTTTGGTCCTGGATCGGCTGTTTGCAAGGCAAACACCGCTGTGCTATCTCTCCGGGCCTGATTTTTTTTTTTTTTTTGGTCTTTGGGCCACACCCAGCAGTGTTCAGGGGTTACTCCTGGCTCTGTGCTCAGAAATCTCTCATGGAAGGCAAGGAGGACTATACGGGATGCCAAGATTCGAACCAACACAGGTTCTGGGTTGGCCGCTTGCAAGGCAAATGTGCAATCTCTCCAGCCCCCTGCGTCTTGATGTAGATAAAAACAGAGCCTCGAAAAGAAAGGCTTAGGTTTTGTCCTTGACAAGTCCAGAAGAAGACACTTCAAGCCAAAGTCAAGGTCACAGCACGAAAGGAACAAAAAGTCAGGTTACCAGCCCCAGCTCTATGCAGTGTTTTTTGAAAAGAACAGTTGGTAGAGTCTCTGCTACACCCTTAAATGTGGTTTTGCTTCCTTACTTGCCCACCCCCAGGGAAAACTCTCATCTCCTGGGCCTCTTTCATTTTTGAGTCCAGCCTGGAAAAAAAAAATGTGTGTGTAGAAAATCCTGTAATTACCGGATCTGATTTTCATTTGAACTTTTCCTCTCTGACATCACACAGCAAAGCTCTCTGGTGAACAGCAGTGGGGAAGGCTCCGATGTGTGTCCAGGATAGAAGGTCTGCTGGCACGTGTGTAAGAGGGCCTGTGTGTGTGTAGGAATATGTGTGTGTGTGTATAAGAATGTTGTAGGGTGTGCATGTAAGAATATGTGTGTTTATAGGAATGTATGTAGGAGTGTAAGCTTGTGTTCATTTGCTGGAGTGTATGCATTTGTTGGTATATGTATGTTGGTAAGTGTTCATGTATAGGGGTGTGTGTGATAGCGTTATAGGTTTATGTATTGGTAGGAGTATGCATGTAGGTGTGTGTGTGTTTGAAGGAGTATGTTTGGGTCATAATGTGTCTGCAGGAGTGTATGTGTGTAGACAAGTATGTAGGAGCATTGGATAGTGTCTACATTTGCAGAAGAATGTATAGGAGTATGTGTCTATAGGAATATGTAGAGGAGTGTGTGGAAGAGTTGTATGTTTTTAGGAATAGGTAGAGGAATATGTGTGTAGATGTGTGTGCAGAGGAGTGTATATTGGTAGGGTCTATGTGTTTGTAGAACTGTGCTTCTGGGAGTTGTGTGAGTAACGTGTGTTTGTGGTAGAGCGTGTTTGTAGGAGTTTTCATGGAAGAAAGTGTGTGCTTGTAGGAGTATATGCAGTGGGAAGTGTGTGCGAAACAAGACATGAGTATGTTTGTTTGTGTGAACCATGTGAAGAAAGATTGAAGAATGTGTGTGTGAACAATTCATTATTCCTAACAAGGCCCAACTCATGAACGACAAGATGCCCCTTAGTCCATTATCACTTCTGTGTATGCAATGCAGAAACACAACATCGAGCTAAAGCTGGACCTGGAAGAATAAACTTGGCATGATCCTCTCTGGGGAAGCAGAAACCTGGCTCTATAGGTGGCATAGAAAAAGGAAGGGGCTGAGCTCTGAGACTCCACCGAGGCACTAAAGCCAATGACAGATTCATGTAACAGGAAACCACTGAACTCAGTGCTGATGAAAGAAGCATTTCTGTTCGTTCACTATAACAATCTCATAAAAAAAAAAATCTTATGAAATTTTGCATTGCAGACTCCACTTCTATCTTTGGGACTTTTGCTCTCCCAATGACAGAAGACCTGGCAATAGATTGGGGGCCCAGAAGCTGAGACCACAAGCTTCCAAGCAAAGGCAGGGGTCCCTTCTGTTTAGGTCTCATGTCTGGATTAGGTACAGACAGGACCATCTCCATCCACCATCTCTGTAACAGTATTGGAAATAAAAATGGGAACAGGTGGTAATAAGCACTTAATAAACAGGAAAAAATAAAATCTATTTGGTGGGACATATCTGGCCATGCTCTAAGCTCCCTCCTGACTCTGTGCTGAAGAGCCATTCTTGAAGGGACTCGGGGGATTGTATGTGGATCTGGGGAACAAGCCCAGATCAGTTGAGTGAAAAGCAAGTGCCTTTATCTCTGTACTATTTCTACAATCCCAAGCAAGTATTCTCTGCTAGGGCAGATTCCAGATTCTGAAAATGAACCCCTGAGTTAGGAAGTAGGAGTCATCACAGATTCATCCAGATATCATCATGACCCTGTTTCTCTCTCACAGTGGCCATGCAAGGTAGTGGCCTGTGCTTTTCATTTGAGAAGAACAGAATGAGTAAGAGAAGGTAGGTAATGCACAGCATTGCACAGATGCAAAGAAAATGGGGGGGGGGGGGTTGCCATTTATGCATGCAATTGTCAGAGTGTCCCTAGAAATGGAAGATATGGCAGGGAGAAAAGGAAGAAAGGGGAAAGGTAGGAAGAGAGGAAAACACAGGAAAGAGAAAGAGAAACAAGAGAGGAAGGGAAGGAAGGAACAGAGACCAAGTTCTAAAGGGATTTTTCTAGCAACCTCTCTCTGGTTCTCAAAGGAACATGGCTGGACATAGCAAGGACTCATGCTTATCTGTGTCCAGAGTCTATCCCAGAGGGTCAGTCACCAACATCTATAGTGCTGGATGAATGGCTGAAAGAATTCAACCAGTCTCATCTAGTTCTTTCATATAGCGTATTTGTAGATAGAGCAGGCTCTGCCTGAAACCTGATTACCACTAAACACTTCATCCCACTAAATGTTCTTCTGTGTGGAATCTATTATCAACTGGGGGTCCTCATAGCTAAAACCTGAGAGACATCAGATGGCTGGCAGCTCCCTAGATCTCACTGTGTCTCGGTCTCCTCCTTGACCCCAGGGGGACAAGTCCCAGAGAGCACCAGTGTCTCTGTATTTCAAGCAGAGATTCTGAAGTCAGACTTCTAGATCTATCTGAGTGTTTCCTCACATGCTCCCTGCAAAACTAGGAAATAGTCACTTCACTATTGTTATGAGCCTTCGCCTCCTCATTGGTGAGATAAAGGTCATGTCTCCTCTTGGAAGCTGGGTTATTAAATAGAAGAGAGGGGACCTTATAGGATTTTATGCATGCAGATTCCCCCCTCTACAGAGAGCAGAAAGTAGCATCCCTCCTTCCCAGCCAGCTGTTGCATTCTCCTGTCTGCTTCCCTGACCACCCCCTAAAGATGCCAGCCCCTCCAGAGAGTGAAGGGTGTGGAATCAAGCTTGCCCGAGGTGTGGGACCATCATTATTATCGGCAAGGTAAACTGAAGTACAGAAAGCAAGAGCAGAACAAAGGCTGAGGGAAGCAAGATTGTTCTGGAAAACAAACCAGGCGGAGGAGAGGAGCCAGGCTTTGTGGCAAACACAAACACTGTGCCCATCAGAGGCGGAGAAGGACGGTGCTAAATGAAAAGGAAGATGAGCATTTGCAAGCTTTAAACGAGCTGCAGCCCTCCCCACCCCCCACCCCCCCCCACCCCCCGTAACTCCATTCAGAGAGAAAAGTGCGGTCAGCTATAATCAAGGGCTGAAAAGAGCAAAATATTTGTTCCGGTAAATCCACTCATCTCTGTGAACTCACTGGAAACATTTTCTGCTTTCCAAAGGCGGGCTTACAAAGCCCGAGTCATGGCAAAGCACCTGGCGAAGCGGGTTCTGAGACACAATTGGCCGCTTCCAAGAAAATGCACCAGCCCACGACTTCCAGAGCTCAGGGTCTGACATCAGGAGCCAGGATGTGGCTTCCAAGTGGCTTTGTCCCCATTGCCACTCGATGGCAAGGACACCATGCTACCCAGAGCTGGGCTTTCCAACAAGGGAGGTGGCTGTGACACAGTGGCAGGGGCCTGAGCCCAGTAGTAAACTGTCTTTCCTTATTATCTGCCACCTTTGTCCCCTCGAAGAGTAACACAAGCCACATTGTTGTGGGAGTGAGACCATCGAGAAATCGATGTTGAGAGGAATAACACATGTGGAGACAGCAAAAAATGGAGTGGGTTTGAGCAAGTGAGGAGGAAGAAATCATCCTAAGGAGAAATCTGTGAGATGTTGGCAGGAGAGCAAACAGCAGATGGAATGAAAATGGATAAACACAAGGTTGTTGCTCTGAAGACAATTTTTCCTGGGGCCCACTCTCAGAGGAAAAGATAGAGAACTTGTTTCTACCTCACAGTTGCAGTCTACCTGTTAGGCAAAAGTAAACTGGGAGACAAAGAAATGAAAAGTGGATTGGACATGGGACTCTGGTAGGTAGCACATTCATGAATGAAGGAGAAAACATTGTGGGGGGGGGTTGTTACTCCTGGCTCTGCACTCAGAAATTACTCCTGGCAGGCTTAGGAGATCATATGGGATGCTCAGATTTTTAACCACCATCTCTCCTGGATCAGCTGCTTGCAAGGCAAATGCCCTACTGCTGTGCTATCTCTCCGACCCCAGGAACAAAACTTTCTATTTTTAGGTTCAAAGAAAGAAAAACAGGAGCAGAAGCAATGGTTTTCCCCAAAACCTATGAGAGAAACTCATACATCATTGACATGATTGTCCTGTCTTACTTGCCTAAGTCTCCCCAAAAAACTCCTGGCACACTCTCCCAATGAATAAATTTGCACCATGGGTGTGTCCTTGAGTGCTTCTGTGACAGTGGAAGGTTGGTCCTCAATGTGTCCTCACCTCTAGCCTGAGACCCCTCACTTGCTAATCTTACTTGGTGTTTTCTGGGCAGGCAAAACAAATCTAGTCCCAGATAAGCAGTGGGTGAATTCACCCTCTTTCTTAGGCTTTCCACCTGCTTTTCATTCTCAGATGTATGTTCCAACCACCAATGCAATGAGAGTTAGTTTGGAAGGCAGCTTCTCAGAACCTTCCCCTATTAGTTCCCTTTGCAGACAGTTTGGAAGGTTTCTTAAGGAAGCCTGAGGCCCTGAGCATCCCCTTGCCCTAATGATTCAAAGTGTGTGAGGAATCAGTGCAGGTGGGAATGTGGAGAAAGAGCCTCTCATTCACTGCTGGTGGGAATGCTGTCTAGTCCAACCTTTTGGGAATACTATGTGGAGATTCCTCCAAAAACTAGAAATCAAGCTCCATTTTGATCCAGCAATACCACTCCTAGGGATATACCCTAGGAACACAAAAATACCTTCCTCACACCTGTATTCATTACAGCACTGTTTATAATAACCAGAATCTGGAAACAACCAAGATGCCCTTCAACAGATGAATGGCTAAAGAAACTGTGGTACATATACACAATGGAATAGTATACACCCTCCAGGAGAGATGAAGTCATAAAATTTTCCTATACATGGATAGACATGAAAACTATTATGCTGAGTTAGATAAGTCAGAGGGAGAGAGATAGACACAAAACCGCCTCACTCATCTATGGGAATAAAGAGAAATAAAAGACAGTATGTAATAATACTCAGAGACAATAGAGATGAGGACTGGAAGGATCGGCCTACAATATGAAACTTACCACAAAGAGTAGCGAGTCCAGTTAGAGAAATAACTACACCGACAACTAACATAACAATGTGAATGAATGAGGGAAGTAGAGAGCATATCTCAAATACAGGTAGGGTAGGGGAGGGTAGAGAGGTAGGAGATTTGGGGCACTGGTGGTGGGAATGTTACACTGATGAAGGGGGTGTTCTTTTTAAGACTAAAATCCAACTATAAATATATTTGTCATCATGGTGCTTAAATAAAGACGATTATTTTTAAAGCATGTGAGGGAACAAACACTTTTTTTTAATGGATGAAGAGCTGTGAAGGTGGGAAGGAAGGCAACTATGACCCTGAGTGTGATGAGAAAGCCTACATTTGAGTTCAACAGAGGAGCCACAGACTTTCAAACCTGGACATGAGGCTCCTGGAACTCAGAACTCACTTGAATTCCTCTCATAAGATATTTAAAGGTTTGGACTGAATAATACCAGCCTGTTCTGTTCACAAAATTTGGGACAGACAGACTCCAGTTCAGAAAACTTTGGGACTCTTTCTAGAACTTTATGAGTAACGACTAATCCTCATAATTAATCCTGTAGATACGTGTAGATCTACAAACTGAGACACGGACTAAGGGAGATAGATGAAAGAGAAAAATGAGCGGGTGGATTTTTCCCCCTTTATTGTAAGCTTATTGGTCAGTTGTTAATAGCTTTGGGATGTTGTTTATCCTTTGGGATGTATGGAAGCCTCCACATACACAAGCCAATCCAGCTCTGGGTTGATCCACCCCAAAAGGCCCCCAACACAGGACACCAGAGTAGAGATGCCTTTAGCTTTGCTCATCTTGGGCTCTCAGTAGCTTGCCTAATGACTTGTGGAGCCCACATGCCCAAAGTTCCCAGAGATCCTGAGAAATGAGTTTAGAGTGGGAGAAAGTCCTGACTCCAGGCTCAGAAGCACGTGATTTAGGTCCTGGCATCGCCCCCTTCCTCCCCAAAGCTGGTGACCAGAGCCAAGCAATAAGGAACAGATCTTCCAAGCTGGGAGGTGGGCACATGACCCGAGTGGGTCAACCAATCAGAGGAAGAACTGGAGTTGTCCTCCTTCCATCAATCAGATGCTCTTTCCCTACTGGAAAGTCCTTGGACTATGACCTCATACTTGGGAACAGGGGCCCCCAAACCTGTGCACACCTGTTTATTGGATCAGGATCTCCATTGGGCAGGACACGTGCTGGAAAGGTCTCCAGGATCCTTCGCTTCTGTATTCCAGAATTCTCTTTTATGCCACTGAAACCCAGGGATGGTGCCTCCCTTCCTTTCCATCACAGCACAGGCTAAAACTGTTTACACCTTCAATTCTGTTTATTCCTATTTTCATTCATTTCTAGCTCCCATTGTCCATAATCTAGATCTCTACAAACTCCACAGTCAAACATAATTTAGGGGCCCAGTGCAGGCTGTTGGTAGGACACCCAGGGATTCCTTCCCCTGCTTTTTAATCACAGGATTCCCTCCTCTATGAGGATTTGATGTCCAGCACCATGAACTCCTGGAGATGCTGGATAGCGTGCCTCTGATGCCCAGAACAAGGGGCACAGCCAAGCAGAGGGGCACATGGCCAGCACCCAGCTCCTGCCCGAGCACCTGGCACCCAGGGACGCCCACTTGGGTGATGAGGATTCAGAGCAAGAGAGGAGGCAAGCTGCGTGCAGGAGGCCAAGGTCTAAAGCAGGCCAACATCTAAAGCATTCCTTCCAGCTTCTTCGGGGATGTCTGCTAACAGCTCGGACATGCTTTCCAGTTGAAAACATTCATTTAATTAGCAGGCATTTTCCAAAACGGATGTGCCGTTCTCAATCACTGTGTCTGCAGCAGACATTTGTTGAAAAGGTGCCTCCCTCCCCCCAACATCAAAGCCTCAGCTCCCCCAGACCTTCTCCCCCAATTATTTCCATAGGAGAAGGACAGACGGGTGGAGGGCAAGGCGGTGGCCACAGCCAAGATGTTTTGCTTTGTACAAGAGAGGCCGTGAGGTGGGGTGGCGTGGGGGAGTGGGAGGGGAACCATGGGTGACGTCTGCAAACTCGCGTCCTTAAAAAGGCTACTTGCATCCACATCAGCTAAGGGGAGATCAGGCTCCCCTCCTCTCACCTCTACCCCCGATGTCTGTAGACACCCCCACCTTTGGCTTGTCTCTTTGACTCCCTGACTGGAGGCAAGCTTCAGGGTGCAAGGCTGGGGACAGTTGTGCTTGGGGGTATGAAAAGAGGAGGGGAAGAGAGGAGAGGTGTAGGGGTAGAGAGGGCAAGAATCACTGGAAGAGGGGGGCCAGAGTGATAGGACAGTGCAGAGGATGCTTTCCTTGCATGGAGCCAATTCATGTTCGATCTCTAGTATCTCACGTGGTCCGCTGTGCACAGCCAAGAATGATTCCTGAGTGCAGAGACAGTTAGTTTGGTCCCCGAACTAACCAACAAAATAATGGACATCTGGGGGAGAAGATGCCTACAGTGCTGGAGTGTTGGTACCTCTTGTAGGGTACCTGCTTTGAAAATTGCTGACCTTAGGTTTGATCCCTAGCATCCCATATGTTTCTCAAGTTCATTCGGAGCAACTTTTTTTTGTTGTTGTTTTTTTGGCCACTCCCGGTGACTGACATTCAAGGGTTACTCCTGGCTATGCACTCAGAAATTGCTCCTGGCTTGGGGGACCATATGGGATGCTGAGAGATCCAATTGTGCTCTGCCCAAGGTCAGCCGCATGCAAGGCAAATGCCCTACCGCTGTGCCACCACTCTGCCCTCCACCCCAGTAGTAACTTCTAAGTGAAGATCCAGGAGGAAGCCCTGAGCCATACCTGGGGTGGCTCAAACAAAAAAACAAAATTATTAGTCTGGAAAGAAGGTCAGTGGGTGAGGAGCTTGCCATGCATGTTGCTGGCCCCGACTTGATACCTAATGTCACATAGGGTATCCTGAGCCCCTCAAGGAGTGATCCCTGAGCACAGAGCCAAGAGTAGTCCCTGAGCAATGCCAGGTGTGAGCTGCCCAAGTCCCTCCCCTCAAAAAAGCTTGCAGGGCCAAGCCCACAGAGGCCTGGAGATCACCATCTGCCTTAGTCCTTCATCCACATATCCGAAGACCCCAGAGCTACTTTGACTGTGAGTGGGCACCTCTGTCCTGCTCGCTCACCCTCATTCTGCCTGCTCCTCAGAATTTCATGCTCCCCTGCTGGACCCCAGACCAAGAACTCATCTGCCAAGCTCAGAAGCTTCCCTGCAGAAGCTTCTGAGAACCCCAAGCCATCCTCTCCTCCCTATCCACCTTCTTCCTTGGTTTCTCTAACTCAAGGTTCCTCAAACTTCTTTTTTTTTTTTTTAATGCATAATTTTTTTTTATTTAAACACCTTGATTACATACATGATTGTGTTTGGGTTTCAGTCATAAAAGGAACACCACCCATCACCAGTGCAACATTCCCATCACCCAAGTCCCAAATCTCCCTCCTCCCCACCCAACCCCCGCCTGTACCCTAAACAGGCTCTACATTTCCCTCATACATTCTCAATATTAGGACAGTTCAAAATGTAGTTATTTCTCTAACTAAACTCATCACTCTTTGTGGTGAGCTTCCTGAGGTGAGCTGGAACTTCCAGCTCTTTTCTCTTTTGTGTCTGAAAATTATTATTACCAGGGTGTCTTTCATTTTTCTTAAAACCCATAGATGAGTGAGACCATTCTGCGTTTTTCTCTCTCTCTCTGACTTATTTCACTCAGCATAATAGATTCCATGTACATCCATGTATAGGAAAATTTCATGACTTCATCTCTCCTGACAGCTGCATAATATTCCATTGTGTATATGTACCACAGTTTCTTTAGCCATTCGTCTGTTGAAGGGCATCTTGGTTGTTTCCAGAGTCTTGCTATGGTAAATAGAGCTGCAATGAATATAGGTGTAAGGAAGGGGTTTTTGTATTGCATTTTTGTGTTCCTAGGGTATATTCCTAGGAGTGGTATAGCTGGATCGTATGGGAGCTCGATTTCCAGTTTTTGGAGGAATCTCCATATCGCTTTCCATAAAGGTTGAACTAGACAGCATTCCCACCAGCAGTGGATAAGAGTTCCTTTCTCTCCACATCCCCGCCAACACTGTTTATTCTCATTCTTTGTGATGTGTGCCATTCTCTGGGGTGTGAGGTGGTATCTCATCGTTGTTTTGATTTGCATCTCCCTGATGATTAGTGATGTGGAACATTTTTTCATGTGTCTTTTGGCCATGCGTATTTCTTCTTTGTCAAAGTGTCTGTTCATTTCTTCTCCCCATTTTTTGATGGGGTTAGATGTTTTTTTCTTGTAAAGTTCTGTCAGTGCCTTGTATATTTTGGAGATTAGCCCCTTATCTGATGGGTATTGGGTGAATAGTTTCTCCCACTTTCCTCAAACTTCTTAAACAGCGGGCCAGTTCACTGTCCCTGAGACTGTTGGAAGGTCAGACTATATAGTTAAAAAAAACTATTAACAATAAGAGCCGAGGGCTATAGTTTGAGACTGAAAGGAGGAGTTGAGAGACAGAAAGAAGGTACTGGAGCAATAGTATAGCAATAGGGTGTTTGCCTTGCACTTGACTGACCTAGAATGGACTCAGGTTTGATTCCCGGCATGACACATGGTCTCCCTAGCCTGCCAGAAAAGATTTCTAAGTACAGAGTCAGGAATAACTCTTGAGTGCCTCTGAGTGTGGCCCCCAAAATAAATAAATAAATAAATAAATAAATAAATAAATAAATAAATAAATAAATAAATAAATAAATAAATAAATAAGAAACAGAGAGAAGGAGGAAACTCAGAGAGTGTGGGACACATTCCTAAGCAGGAAAGGCAGCTGCATCAAAAACACCTGGGCTGAGTAAATGTCCTCATGGGCTGTAGTTCAAGGACCTCTGCTCTAATTTGAGTCTCAGCTTAACTCTCACCTTCTCCAGGAAGCCTTTCCTGCTGCTTCCCTCATCTCCTCTGGAAGAATCTAATCTACTGTCCTCCCCTAAGGTTCTCTCTCATGGTCCCCCACACCAGTAGGGGTGCATGCTCATAAATGCCCATCTGGTTCCCCACATAGCCTGGCACCTCTGGACTGGGTCTCCCAGAGGAGTGAGAACAGTCAAAGCATCCAGGGGAGAAAGAGGTGAGAAGGCGGTGCAGAGGGAGAAGGTCACCTCAGGAGTGGGGTGCATGGAGTTGACCATGAACATGAGGCTGGCCCTGAGTCAACCCTTACCTCTGCTGGGTATCCCTCTGCAGCACCTGAGACTCCTCAGCTGCAGGTCCTCCATTGACTCTAGATCTGTTCAAGCCCTCCCATCTCTGTCCTGCCCCTCCACTGGTGTACTGGGTCCCACAAACAGCATCCAAGGCCATAGAAAGTTGGTGTGTAGAGGAGTCAAGGCAGATGGGAAGACAGATTTTTAGACTCTGTGCTTTGAGCTCCAGGGATATTCCTGTCCCAAGTTGCCCAGGAGTTGTTGCTGAGGACTCTGTCATGGGGAAGAGAGAATGAAGAATTGAGAATTGTAAGAGAGGGGGGAATCCCTCCTAACTTTGAGATCCCAAGACCCCCCTTTACCAATGGTTTCATGAAGCCCCTTCCTTGTCTCAAATGTTGTTTCTACTCCCCTCCTATTCTAGACTGTCTATCCCCACTCTACTCTCTAAACTCTCCCTTTGCCCCATTTCAAGCTGGCAGGGGGGAGAGGGCAGTGTCTCTAGCAAAGAATCATAACCCACAAGTTATGACTCGAGTCCCCACCTCTGAAGCAGGCTTATGCTAGGTAGACCTTTTGTGGAAGGTTCTAGAAGGTTCCAGAAGGTTCCATGAAACGTTGTGCAATGAACAACAAGCCCAGTTCCCAGCTCCCTAGCACAATGGAGCCCACAATGGAGATGTGAAGTCGGTGTTGGATTGTTTTCCTGGCTTGAAAGAGGCTTTGGCTGTGACCACCACCATCTTTCCCAGCTCCAAGTCTGCAACCCCGAGACAGTACATTGGATCAACTCAAAAAACTGAGTCCTTGGTTTCTGCCTAAAAAAATTAAAAAAGACCCTTAGAGAAGTAGTTGGCCTGGCGGTGCTCCTGGCTATGTCCTGCGGTGTAATTCTCCAGAATTCGTGTTTCCACAATTTCTCCTGTGTGTGAATCTCCCTCTCTGGCCTCTCTCTACTGCTCTGGCCTCTGCCTTCTCCCCCTCTCCCTGACTTGAGGTTTTTACTGCCTTGGGAAGCTCTGTTGTGAAGACCTTGACGCCGCCGGCACAGAAATGAAAACTTCCTTTCCTTCCCCTCCCTGCCCAGAGTGCAGTGCAGGGAAGGGGGGAAGAGTGAACAGCTCAGAGGAGGCTCCACAGTGGCAATTCCAGAACCATTCATCGTCCCAGGACACTCTGGCTCGCATCATCCAGGAAAGTTGCTGGCAGGTGCTTGCTATCTTCATGCCTTTGATTCAGGTCTGGCTGGATACAGACATGCAGCAGGCACCCCATCCCCAGGATCACAATCTCCCTCTATTATATGACCAGCCACCACAACACTATTGCACAAGGACACAAGGACCCAGTTGCCCATTCTCATGCCTGCCATGTCCCCACCTCTGTGTCTTTGATTTGCAAGGCACAAATTTTCAGCACCCCGAGGGAGGGAGAGGATTTACAAGGATGTCACACAGCAGACAATCCATTCCCCCCTTCCCCAATGTGTAAAAGGCCAGAGTGACGACCCAGCGAGTAGGGTGTTTGTTTGCCTTGCACTCGGCTGTCAGGCCCGAAGAGAGTTTGATCCCCTGTGTCCCATATGGTCCCCGGAGCCTGACAGGAGTGATTTCTGGGTGCAGAGCCAGAAGTAACCCCTGAGCATTGCCGTGAGTGGCAAAATAAAATAAAATTAAATAAATAAAAGGATTTGGATTATCCTCTCAATTGAGTACATCTTGGTTTTTCTGTTCAGCAGTGGTAGCCAAAATGCACCCACGCAGACAGAAAAAGGCTCTTTGCAGACGTTTTCCAAGCATACAGGCACTGTGACCTCCCAGTACAGATCGCCGCTAGGCTCGGTTTGAGGGCTGCCTGCTCGTCTGGATCTCCTGATGGGAGTGTTGGGTCTCCAGAACCAGCCCCAAGGTGCCTGGACCCTATTCAAAATTCCTCTGCAACCAGCAGGCACAGGACTAGTAACCGGGTGCAGCTCGCCACCTGCTGGTCGCCTTTAGAAGACAGTTTCCTGTCAACTGAAGGGAAAAACATTCTCCCCATTTATTTCAGAACCGCTGAAAGAATTTGAAGATGGCTTCAGGTATGGAACCTAATTCTTCTTTACTATATTATTATACCATAAGAATAATAATTATTATTATTGTTATATCTCTTATTACCGGTGAAGTCAAGCCTACTTTACTTTGTAAGGCATTTTAAGACCCAATCAGATATCTGAACAATATGGGCTGCTTAGAATTGCTTTTGTGGGGTTTAATTTTTTCCCCCTTTGTTATTACAGCATTCTATTAGTGAAGAATGATCATAAACTCTTTGGGACTTTGGTTTTACACGCTCATAATCAAGACCCCTACATCAGCATATCACAATTTGCAAAGGGATTTATGAGCCTCGGCTAAGTTTACGAGACCATAATATCCGAAGACCAAAAAAGAAAAAAAAAACCCACCCTAAGCAAATAAATATATAAAATAAGCAGAAGAAAAAAAATAAAGCAGAGATGAATAAACCCATTTCTAAAAGGTGCAGCTAATGACGGCATGTTTGGTGATTAAGTTGATTGGTTTCCCCCTATGAATAAGCATATTTCCACTTTAAAATCACAGGTGTCTGTCTTTTTCCTCCCACCTCTGGCAGCTTCCTAGAAGACCCCAGAGAAAGCCCCTGGCTCCCCCTTTATTTTTAAAACCATCGAATTTATTTCAAGAGAGGAAGTAGTGCGATCTCATACTTTTTAAAAAGTCAACGATTTATTTATTAGCTACCTGAAAAAAAAAAAGTATTAAACACACACAAACTCATACAGTCTCTGTCTGCCTGCCTGCCTGCCTGCCTGCCTGTCTTCTCCCCACCCCAATGTGGTAGTGTTTTTCTTTTGCGTAGATTCTTTCTGGTTTCAAAAGGAGAGAGAGAGAGAGAGAGAGAGAGAGAGAGAGAGAGAGAGAGAGAGAGAGAGAGAGAGAGAGAGAGAGAGAGAGAGAGAGAGAGAGAGAGAGAGAGAGAGAGAGAGAGAGAGAGAAAGAGAACCTTTAAAAGACCATCAGGCATGACTTTATTTTTTTTCCTGGGTAGTGTTCTTTACCAGGATGTGTCAATAATATAGAAAAATTCAGGGATCCCCTTTCCAAATGTACCACATGGATATTTTCCTAAGTGATCATCCCCATCAGTTTAGACAAATCTATGGAAAACAGTCCTGGCCCTGCAAGGAGGTGGTAGGGCAGACAAACTTCTCTCTGCCCTGCTCCCCTGCCTGCCGGCTGGGAAGGAAGGTCGTTGGTCTCTGGGCAGGAGAATGCCAGCTATTCTGCCCTGTCTTTGCGAGTCTAATGGGTTTCTTTTGTTTGAACCTTGTACTGGCCTTCAAAGGACCCTCTCAGTGCCACTCAGAGGATTTGGAGGAAAGGGGGGAGGATTTGCTTCTTAGTTCCTAGTATTTTAAGTTCTTTCACTGGTTTCCTTCCTTTCTCGTATTTTTAGTTCCTGAGATAAAAAACCCTCCATTTATAATAAAGTCAAAATCCCTGGAAAACATTTCTTTCGTCAATGAAACATCCAGCCCCGCTGGTCATTATTTTGTTGAATGAATGTGGTTTGTTTTTTTTCCCCCCTCCCTTGGAACCTGGAAATGGAACCCTGATTATTTCAAGGCAGGCACCAACGCGAAATTGGGTGGTATTTTTTTTAATGTTCTAAGATTTCAATGGTATTTCGAATGTTTGCTGAGAAGGCTATAAAATAGCCTTTTTGAAGGCACAAGTTAGCTCCGACCAAATCATTTCCTACAGTAACCAGGCCATGTCAGACCCAGATTCAATCCTGGCAAACCTAATTAAATATATGTCCCAGTCTCTCTTTTTATCATTGCCTGTTATGCATGGTTCTTGGTCGAAAATGTTGAAATTTCCAGGCATGATCAAATAACAGCTTTAATTGAAACTAACCAAATGAGGAGTTCTAAAAGAAAAAAATTTTTGAAGAAGTTCTATTCTTCATAGAGTTCTTGCATTTATTGCCCCCCCCAACACACACAGAGAAACACACATACACGCACAAGAAATTGGGGGGGGTGTTTTTGTAATCATCCATAAACACACACACAAAAGAAATTGGGGAGAGGTTTTTGTAATCATCCTACATTTGAAATACCAGCTGCTAACTTCAACACAATTTTCTGCCCTGTTTGAAAAGGATTTTTTGTTTGGGTTTCGAAGGAGAGAGGACTGTGAGCATGTGTGTGTGTGTGTGTGTGTGTGTGTGTGTGTGTGTGTGTTTTGTGTGTGTGAGAGAGACAGAGAGAGAGACAAAGACAGAGACACAGAGAGAGAGTGAGAGAGAGAGAGAGAGAGAGAGATGCACAGACATAGTAGTAGTTTAGCTTTGAAGTCTTTATGTAATGAAGGTCCATCCAAACAACCTGACTTTTTAAAAAGAATGCATCGATTTAAGGACAAGGAGAAATAGAACTAAGGTAGAATAAAATTGTCACAGTTTCTCTTGCTTGTACCTGGAGGGGAGCTCAGAGAGGAGAGACAGAGAGAGAGAAGGACAGAGACAGAGAGAACAGAGGGAGGGAGGGAGGGAGGGAGGGAGGGAGGGACGGGGAACAAGAGAGAAGGAGAAAAGGAAACCCAGAAAGCAATTCAGGGCAGGGAAAGAAAAGAAGGGATGGGGAAAAGGGAGAAAAAAACATTTCTAGGAAACTACCTTCTACTTTATAGATTTTCCTAGCCCAAGCCCTCTCCTTGGTGCAGCTAGGCAAGATCCCATATGGAACACAGAAAGGAAAAGGGAGAAGAGGTGGAAGCCCTTTCCTTTTGCATTTCCTTTGTTGGAATCCTGCTTGGGAACATATGAAGAGAAAAAACGGTTGCAGGGTTGGAGAATTTTGCTGCTTTGAGCCCTGGTTCAACCCCAGAGGCTAGTGGGGCGTTCTTGAGGTCACAGCGCCCCCTGGAGAATTCCAGGTGCAACTTCCCTACATCTTCCTTCCACCAGCATCTTGCTCACCCCGGGGAAGGGACCAAGGCTGGGGGTGGGGGGGTCTGGATATGTGGGAAACTATCTCAAAAATTTTACACAGTGGCCCCTGGCCCTGGAGAGGAGGATTTGGAGAAATAACTTCCAATTTCTTTTCAAGAGTCAGGGGACTCATGAAAGGAAGGAAAAGTATAAATCCTTCTTTTGGGTTCTCTCTCTCTCTCTCTCTCTCTCTCTCTCTCTCTCTCTCTCTCTCTCTCTCTCTCACTCACTCTCTCACCCCTTTCTCCCTTTCGCTTTAATCCTATTTTAGTTGAGATCTGACCTTGGAAATTCCCAAAAGATTTTAATCTCCTACACTTCAAATTGCTAAGGGAAGGGGTAGAATGGAGGAGGCTGAAGGAGAGAGTCTTTCTGTGGCTACACAGGATCTAAAGTTGTTTATTATTATAAATAAACTTGTTTATTATAAACTTGTTTATTCTAGCTAGATTTTCTCAATAGTAAGATTATTCCCCAGGGTTTGAGTTCAGCCGATCCCTCTACACATGTAAAATCTTTTCTTTATTTTTTTCTCTTCCCCCTTTCCTTTCCTTCTACTTTTGTTATTGTTGTTGTTGTTGGTCTCAGGTTATTAAATGTCATTCAGGTATATTGAATAACATCCGGGCATTAAAACGCAGCTGCTGAGCAAAATGATCTTCATGTCCCTGATCCACAGAGCCCCATGCCCAGACTGGCATTCTGGGCATTACCCAGTAGCTTTTCACTCCTGGATCCACAGGAGCCAACAAAAATGCAAAACAAAACAGGGCAAAAAGAAGGGGAGGTGGAGCGGGAAAAAAAAGATGAAAGAATCATTTTCATAAGTATTTTCGAGATGGTCAAAGAAATTCAGACACGCAGCAAAGCACTCCCACTTGGGAAGATTGGGGTTCCCTAGAGTCATTACAGATTTCATCTTTCAGAGAAAAGTTTCACCCCATACACGAGCTGGAGTGTTTTGGGGGTAACATGAAGTATCATTGAGAGGGGGGTGCGGGTGATTAAACCTTTTACATCTTCCTCATGAAAGAGCCGGTTTTCCTGATGTGAATTCTAACCTTCTTCTGATCTGAAATTTTACCCACCCTCATACCACTCCCCCATCTCAACAAAAAAAAGGGGGGGGGAGGAAGCCGTGGGTATAACTGATTTTTGCAAGAATAACGAATTCGGTTGTATACATTTTTTTCTCCTTCAACTGCTTTTGATTTTTATTGCACTATGAAATGTAAAAACCACTTTACTATCATTTGCCAAGGTCCATTTTAAATCACCAGATATGTCAAGGTATAATTACTCATATTTAGAGCATTCTGTAATTATAGGAAGAAAGAATAAGAGGGGGGAAAAGGACTTTAAAAGGGAGATTATTGGAAGCACTTGGCTCTAAAGAAATGTCTGTCTTTTATAAAGTTCATAATTTCCCAGTAAATTCTTTTAAGTTAATAAACATTTTTAACACAAAGAAGCTTTAGAGTCTTTCCTCACCCAGCCACACCGTACAAGCAGAGAGAGAGAGAGAGAGAGAGAGAGAGAGAAAAATACCTTTTAAAATATGCATTTTTAAAAAAGACCTCAGAGACGGAAATATTTCTCAGGAAATGTCAAACACAAACGTCTACATAATATCTACATGAAATAATAAATCAAAATCTGTTTTTTTAAAACACAATAAATGGGTTTGGGCCATTATTGTTGTGCTTGTTTTCAGCCCTCAAAATAAAAAGCAAAAAAAAAAAAAAAAAAAAAGAACAGAAAACAAAAACTGATAATAGATAACAACCTACTGGGAATGATAAAGTACGTTTTCTTGTAACTTGATGGGAAAAATTTTTTTTCCTCTGTGTAAAGGAAATGAGATATATATTTTTTTGGGGGGGAAGAATGTTTCCCAGGAACTCAATGTAACAAATCCCCCAAAAATCAAAATTGCAGCCATGTGCCACTAAAAATTCACACCAGTGTGGTCCTTCCTAACAGCGGAATTGAAGGGGAAGTTTGGGTGATCCTCAAATTTCCTAATCTTCAGCTTCACCTGTCCTAACACCAAATTCTTATTTAAACACTAGCTGACTTGGAATCCACTACATCTCCCCAACTCCAACTCCCTGCTTTTCCTATTACTTAATTTCCTCTCTCTTTCTATTTTTCTCTCTATTTCTGTCTCTGTCTCACTCTGTCTCTCTGTCTCTGTCTCTGTCTCTCTGTCTCTGTCTCTCTTTGTCTTTGTCTCTCTGTCTGTCTCTCTCTCTGTCTGTCTCTCTGTCCCTCTCCCTCTCATTTATCCTGATTTTCCCACCCCCCTGTGACCAGGGCACTTTGAGGGAGAAACCAAATTCCATTTTTTTCCAGAAGAGGATTTAACAGGAATGGATCAGTTTCTAAACAGGGAGAAAGCAAAAAAGGGAGTAAAATAGATTAAAAGAGAAGGAGAGAAAATGAGATCAGAGAAAAGGGTGGAGAACTGAGAACTGGGAGGCTCCCAGATTACTTAGAAAAACCTTGCTGGCTAAACCACCAAAAAACCCTGTTCAGGAGTCGGGCAGTCGGTCTTGCCTTCTGCCCAAGTTTCACTTAGAAAATCTTTGTTCCAGAAGCTCCATCAGGACTCTGTCCGAAATATTTCAGCCCTCTGGTTCCACACCATTTGTGGATTCCAGATCATTAATTTACTGCTGGATTGTTAATTAAAAAGAAGTAATGAAAACCCCGGGCTTGTGGATTTTATGGCTAAGGCTTCTGTGTAAGCGAGTGTTACCACTTCTAGTGCCTCGGAGCTTAATTTTAACTGTGTTTTAAGTGTTTGGGATTGAGGCTGAAGGGGGTTGACCTGTGAATAAATGCTTTTGCTCAGGTAAGCAGTTAGTTATTAAAATGGGCTTTAAAGTTTTTTTTTTCTCTTGCTGTATATCTGCAGATGTTATGGGTGCCAGCCAAAAATAAATAAATAAATAAATAAATAAATAAATAAATAAATAAATAAATAAATACAATTTTAAAAAAGAAGAAAATGTTTTAATGTCCCTAATTTGGATTTTATTGAATTTTTTACATGTACCCATGTTAGGATATGCTGATGAATTTGATTCCCCAAGTTCTCTGCATGAAAGGAAGAGGAGGGGGAAAGCCTTTTTCTTGAAGAGATTTAGAAAGGGAAGGAAAAAAATCCTTTTTAAAAGGCTTAGGGGCGAGGAGGGTAGAGGGAAGAAATGGGAAAGGGGGGGGGGTATTTTCTGAAGCTCAAATTCCAAAGAAGAGAGTCAGTCTACATAGGGACTGAAACTAATTTACCTGAATTCCTTTGTCACCACTTGGCTCTTGACTATGAAATGATTCTTTTCACTAACCAATAAAACAGAATCAAAAGAGGGTTTGGGGTGGAAAGATGGTATCCGGAAGTACCCCCATCCACAAGTCCCTTACACTCCCAAAATGCAAAGGCAGCTTTCTTTCCTGGCTTTATACTGGTCTCCCCCAAGAGGGTTTGTGAGATACAACTGAGGCTGTATAACACACACACACCCCTTTTGCAATAAGCACCACGGAAGAAGATGAAGTGACCCCCTTGCTCTTGACCACAGAAAAGAAAGAGAAAGTGTCCGTCCGAGGTGGGTCGGGTCATGCTAGTCTAAGGTAGTTCCTTTGTCCCCAGAATGCTTCAGGGCTGCCAAGACAGGGCAGGAACTGTGTATCACCCTGCAGAAAACAGCTCAGACTCTTGGCAACTCAGTCCTCTCCCTTTGAAAAACACCCACACATGCAACACACTCCGAGAGGTTCGTGGGGGTCCTGCCCAAATAGTCAGGGATCCTTTAAAGCAAGCGGTTCCTAGGAAAATAACAACAACAAAACCCTAAGATTGAATGAAAAATTAAAAAAACTGAAACCTAACTACAATCATGTTTGTAATCATGGTGTTTAAATAAAGATATTATTTATTTAAAAAAAAACCTACACATATCATGAAAGCCTTCTATACCCCATATTCCTGACAGTTTGTGGGTTTCAAGGACCTAGAACCTACAAAAGATGCACAGATGGCACATGGGCAAATGGAACCGAACTCAGACTGGGCACTGCCTGTTTATAAAAGAGCTAAACATGTCGCAGGATGCCTTCTTCAAGCCTGGAAAGGTTTGGTCTCCCCGTTGGTTGCAGAAAGCCAGGCAGAGCAAGAAAAAGCAGCAGTTGAGATCTGCCTGCTGGGAAGGTCTGAGGTCTGGATTTCCCTCTTTGGGGTCCCTCTTAACCCCCTTCCCAAGCCCCCAGCCCCCTTGGCAGTGAGCATGAAGTAGGTTGAAATGGATGAACGAAAGCGATTCCATTTGGATCTCCGTCCAAATGGAAATGGTCACTCAATCTGATTGAGTGCTTCAAAATTAGTCAATAAGGCAACTAATTAATAATTTGATGGGGGAGGCGAGGAAGTTCGATTTCTGAGGCACCCAGGGCCTCACTGCCAGGCAGGGAGGGAGGTGGCGAGACTCACCTTGTTCCAGCACCAGCTCATTTGCGCCCCGTCTTAAAGCAGGAATCAGGGTTCAGTCCCCTGGATTTATCCAAGACTTTTATTTTCCCTGATAAAGGAAGAGAGAGAGGAGGTAAGGGCCTGGCATAGGGGAAGAATGTGAGGAAGCCCCATTTAATACAAGACAAACACTGTATATTCTATGATATTCAGGAGCTAATTGTATAGCAGTAAGATTGCTTTTCTAGGGGCCAGAGAGATAGCACAATGGGTTCCATCTGGGTTCACTCCCCAGTAGCCTATCTAGTTCCCCCCCAAGCCTGCCAAAAGTGATTTATTTTTGTTTTTTGTTTTTGTTTTTTATTTTTGGGGCCACACCTGGTGGTGCTCAGGGGTTACTCCTGACTCTGTGCTCAGAAATTGCCCCTGGCAGGCTCGGGAGACCATATGGAATGTCAGGAATCCAACCTGGGTCAGTCTCGGGTCAGCCTCGGGTCAGCCACATACTGCTGTGCTATCTTTTCGGCCCCCAAGAGTGATTTCTAAGCACAGAGCCAGGAGTAACCCCTGAGCACTGCTGGGTGTGGCCCCAAACCCCAAAAAAGTAATTTTAAAAAAATGTTGCTGTTCTGCTTACCACAGAGAAAGTATTTGCTGGAGTCTAGGGACCCTGCTAAGGGTTTGATTGGTCTGCAGTGAAGTTGTGGCTCTTATGTCCCATTTTGCAGGTAAGGCAATGGAGGCCCAGAGTCCAGCCACTTATCAAATATGGGATGGCAGGAAAAAGCAAACCCAGGCCTACAATTTCTGAGCCTGTTCTACTTCCCGGGCTGTTAACTGTGAATGTTGGAAGCAAGGAATCTATCTGTGGCTTTCTATTCTATTTCTATTCTTCCTGCTGAGCATAACACCAAATGCTTCGAAGTCTGCCTCACTCTGCAGCTCTGAAGACAAGTACAAAGCTTCTTGTCCAAGTCCAGTTGCTCACAAAGATGTGGGGATTCCTGGAACACTAACTGCATTCTCCATGGACCAGTCTCTGCTAATTCATGAGCATTGTATTTTATTTATTTTGGGGGGTTTGGGGTCACACCCAGCAGTGCTCAGGGGTTCCTCTGAGCACAGTGCTCAGAAATTGCTCCTGGCAGGCACGGGGGACCATATGGGATGCTGGAATTCGAACCACCATCAGTCTTGGATCAGCTGCATGCAAGACAAACACCCTACCACTATGCTATCTCTCCAGCCCAACATTTTAGAGGTTGCCAGCCACCCATGTCTATTCAGAGACATGCATGAGGAGAGACAGGAGGATCTCACCAGGAACCAAAGCTGCAAAGCCAAGGATGAGACAAAAACCTCTCCAAGTCTGTTTCCTTGCCTGGTAAGCAGGAGTCACATCATCTACATACTGTCCTGGACCACTGACATGTACCAGAGTAGGTGTAAGCATGAGAGGATGCTTGGTACAGTAGAGCACAGAATAATGGGTGTGTGAAGGTGGGCACAGTGAAGGCCTCCAGGAGAAGGAGGCTGATGACAGCAACAGTGATGAGGACGATGGTGGCCATATATGTGTGGCAGCCATGAAGAAGGTGGTGATTTTCAGAGTTAAGGGGATGAGGGTGCAGAGAGAGACATTTGGATGGCAGCTAGGAAAATCAAGGCTCCAAGTCTGAGGATAATGACCAACCTGGCTGAGACAAGGAGATTTTCTATCTCCCCAAGGGCTGAGGATTGGACCTGAACAGACAACTAAAGTGGAACTCTAGAGGGCTTAGAGGAAAGCACAGATCTCCTGTGTGTCTCTTCACAGCCTTCCCAGACTTCCTACCAGGCCCTGCTTCCTCTGGACCATCTCCTGGGAAACTTGAAGAAATTCACCCTAGATGAGCTGATTTGTCAACCATCTTCAGACCAAATTGAAAAGACCTGTTTTGTTTGCTCAGAGAGGACAAATAGTTCCTCAAAGGTCTCCTAATCATAACCAATGTGGGGAAAAAAACAGAGTAGAAGAGAAAAGGGAGAATGGATTGAATGGTGTGTGTGTGTGTGTGTGTGTTTCATGTCAAGTGACAATGAAGAAATTAATATTCTATCTAGTGTCCTCTCCCCAAAGCACTTGGTCTTTCTAACAGTGACACAGTTGGGTTGGCCTCAATGACTCAGTTGGCCTCAGAGCAGCCCAGTCAGTAGGAGACCAAAGTTCCCAGGAGCTGGATGCTGCTTCATCCGGGCACCCAAGGCAGACATGGCCAACAGACAGAGGCACCATCCACCCGCCCCAACACTACCTCCAAGGTTCCCAACAGCCATGAGCAATCGATCTGCATGGACGCCAAGATGAGAATCATTTTCCGCTTGACGTGTGGAAACAAGACTGGTGAATGGTTCTTGAGGCCTCCTCCCTGCTGAAAAAGTCGTTAAGCATTAAGCCAGTGGGTCAGGGTATGGGGTAGTTCTTTCCAAAGTGGGTAGCAACAGTTGGGTCCCTTGTGCCCCACCTGACTCTCAACATTGGGGTGACCCTCCTGTTCATCCCTTCACTCATTCTCTCCTTCTTGATGTTCCCCTAGCTCCCCCTGCCTCCCCACAGTCACACATTCCTTCCGCTGTTCTTTTGTGTTTTCCAGTTCCACCCATGTTTGTTTTATCTTACACATTAAGTTCCAGGCAGGAACCCCAGATGCTGAGACATAAAAATGAACAGGGCTGGACTAGCCCCATCTATGGGGACAGGAAAGAAGCTACATGAACAATGACACCCCTTTACTTCTCCTCCGTGGTCATAGCAACAACGGGGAAAGTCTGAACTCTCGAAAGTGATGGCCAGGGACTGGCAGGAAACGTTCGAGCAAAAGACGGGGGCATGGCCCTGAGGGGGACGTTGGAGCTGAACCTTCCGGATAGGAGCATTTCTAAGATATACCTCCCTACCCCAGCCCAAGGGGGCATGCTGGGGGGAGTGGGCATTGTGGGGGACACTGTGCTGAACCCTGTGTGTGTCTGAAAAGGGACCCAATACATGAGGCCTCCCATGAACTAGAAAAAGAGAAGGAGAGTTCAATGTGGGATAAAGGGGTGTCCTGAAGATCTGGAGTACAAGAACTAGGAATTGCCAAAAGGGGGAAAGGACAGATGAGCTGAAGTCCAGGGACTTCCAGAAAGTGAGGTGACGTGTGCAGGTGGAAGTGAGGGGGCCTCAGCTACTAAATAAGAGGTGTCCCCCCTCCCCTGTGAATGGCCTCACTCTGAACCCCAGCCCCTTTCCCTAACTAGTGCTGCTCCCCTTTCCCTCTTCCTCTCCCCAGGAAGTTCTGGTCCTGCTTCCAGAACGGGAAGCAGGAACCTGCGGCCCCCAGAGAGCAGAGATTGAATATGTGGTTTCCCGCCGCAGCCCCTGTGCCCATGTTCCTTGGCAAGGCGCCAAACCCAGAAGAGGAACTTGAGAAACACATTCGATGTGGACAGGAGAGATTCCTCAGCCCACCCTTGGCACAAAGCCTAGCACGCCTGGATAAATGTTCCCATGTCAGGAGAAGAGAGGAGGGAGGAGAAAGAAGGGGGAAGAGGAAAAGATGAAGCGCGGGTGGGAGGAAGGAAGGAAGGAAGGAAGGAAGGAAGGAAGGAAGGAAGGAAGGAAGGAAGGAAGGAAGGAAGGAAGGAAGGAAGGAAGGAAGGAAGGAAGGAAGGAAGGAAGGAAGAGAGGGAGGGAGGGAGGGAGGGAGGGAGGAAGGAAGGAAGGAAGGAAGGAAGGAAGGAAGGAAGGAAGGAAGGAAGGAAGGAAGGAAGGAAGGAAGGAAGGAAGGAAGAGAGGGAGGGAGGGAGGGAGGGAGGGAGGAAGGAAGGAAGGAAGGAAGGAAGGAAGGAAGGAAGGAAGGAAGGAAGGAAGGAAGGAAGGAAGGAAGGAAGGAAGGAAGGAAGGAAGGAAGGAAGGAAGGAGTAACAGAGGAAGCATTTTATCACAATAGGTCCTACCTAAATCCAAGGTTTTCAAAACTCAAACTTTCCATACCCAAGTTCCTGTCATTCTAAATCATTCGAGACAAATTATTTAAGGGGAACAAAAGACTCTGACTCACCCATCTGGCAATGCCCGAGCCAGCAGCGAAGAGGGAGCCCGAGTCTCAGCAGGGCGCCGTGTTGCTGGGCTGTTTCCAGCCAAAGAGCATGTTTGTGGCCTTGTAATTTAGGAAGGGCTCAGGAAGCTGAGTGGCTGCAGGCCCGCCAGGGCAGCCTTTGCAGTTCCCAGGCTCTGCCATTGCTCCCTGGCACAGGTCGAGCCCTGGACTGGGCCTCAGTGTTCCCATCTGGGCTCCAGCAGGGCACATAATTTTCTCTCTTCTGTGTTCTAGGCTCAAAAGCTTGCTTGTTTTTGTTTTGTTTATTGTTTTTGTTTTTGTTTTTTTTGTAGTTTTGGGGTTTTTTTTTTCATTTTTCTTATCTTTCCTTTCCTTTTCCTTTCCTTTTCTTTCTTTCCTTTCTTCCCTTCTTTTCTTCTTTCCTTTTTTCTTTTCTTTCTTCTCTTCCTTCTTTTCTTTCTTTTCTTCCTTCTTTCTTTCCTTTTCTTTTTTTTCTTTTTTTTAATTTTGTTTTGTTTTGAGGTTACAACCGGCAGCACTTAGGGATTACTCCTGGCTCTACACTCAGAAATCACTCCTGGCAGGCTCAGGGGACCACATGGGATGCCAGGATTCATCTTTCTTTCCTTTCCTTCCTTCCTTCTTTCCTTTCCTTCCTTCCTTCCTTCCTTCCTTCTTTCCTTCCTTCCTTCCTCCCTCTCTCCCTCCCTCCCTCCCTCTCTTCCTCTCTCCCTCCCTCCCTCTCTCCCTCTTTCTTTCTTTCTTTCTTTCTTTCATCTTTCTTTCTTTCTTTCTTTTTCTTTCTTTCTTTCTTTCTTTCTTTCTTTCTTTCTTTCTTTCTTTCTTTCTTTCTTTCTTTCTTTCTTTCTTTCTTTCTTTCTTTCTTTCTTTCTTTCTTTCTTTCTTTCTTTCTTTCTTTCTTTCTTTCTTGCCACACCTGTTGGCATTCCTGTCTCTCTGCTCAGGAATTGCTCCAGGCAAGGTCCAGGGACCATATGGAATGCCAGGGACAGAACCTGGGTCAGCAGCATACAAGGCGAACATTCTACCCACTGTGCTATCACTCTGGCCCAGAGGTCCATGTCTATCTATCCACCTACACCCCTGAGTTATGAACAACAATAATTACACAAATAATAGTTATTGTTGTTATAATTATTATTATTAGAGTTGGCACTGATTGAGGTGCATTCAAATTCCTCTTTCATTTAAGGTAGAGATGTGAGTTTCTGCTCAGGAGTTTTAGAGATGAGAGGTTTCAGGCCCAAGGTAATACAGGAGAACATACTGACATCTGATCCCAAAGGTGTTGCCCTCTCCCCATGCCCCTGCACACCCCACAGGTCTAGGCAGGCCTCTTTTTTTTTTACTCAATGGAAAGGAACTCGGATTTCTTCACCAGCAGTGGAAGCCCCAGGATGGGAATCACTGTGACAGGGACCTGGCTCGTGTCCCTCTTGTCTTGTCTCTTTGTAAAGGCCTCTCATCACACCAGGGCTGGGACTTGCCCAGTTCCCTACTCAGTGCAGACCAAGGTCTCAAGGACAGTAAAGTCACATGGACAAGATCTGGCTGGCCACTGTATTGACTCACAGAGTGATCACACAAGTAGCCAATCAAGACCCAGTTCTGGTCTGCAGGTGGGAGGAAGAGAATTTGGCTTCCTTCAATGGTGTCAAAATAATAGGATAACGGGCTTTCAGTGAGGTGTTCTAGGACCTTCTCCCCTGGGACCTGCCTGGAAAACCCCATTGAGGAGAAGGGGGCAAGAAGAGGAGAGGCTGAGAGGACAGAGGGGTAGCCCCATGGAAGGGCTGATGATGAAACCTCACAGCTGCACCCCTCATTGCCCATGACAGTTACAACATCAATCGGGATTTTTTTTTTAGTTGCAGTCAGTCTTGCTGACTACTAGAATGTTTACATGAGTGAGCATTGCGTGTCTTCCTCTCTTTCTCTCTCTCTTTTTCTCTCTCTCACTTTCCAACCTAGAGACAGGTACCTCTGTAATGGGGTACTAGGGGACCAAAGGAGGGAGAACTATCCACAGAAAAGCAACTGCCAACACCTCCCTCCCTCCTCTCCATAGCTGTAGCTTGTATTGAGCTTCTGGACTCACATTTCCAGGCAGGTAGAGGACAGATATTTTTTACAGGGGCGATACCCTCTATTCTGCCTGAGCCCAGTCAACTTTCACAACAGTCCTATAAGACAGAAAAGTAAGGGGCCAGAACAATAGCACAGCAGGTAGGATGTTTGCATTGCACATAATTGCCCGGGTTTTGATCCCTGGTATCCTATACAGGCATCCTGAACCTACCAGGAGTAATTTCTGAGTGCAGAGCCAGGAGTAACCTCTGAGCACTGCTGGGTGTGGCTCAAAACCTATTAAAATATTAATAATAATAGGGGCAAGAGAGATAGCACACCAGTAGGGCGTTTGCCTTGCAGAGCAGGCAATCCAGAAGGGACCCAGGTTCAATTCCCAGTGTCCCATATGGTCCCCAGAGCCTGTCAGGAGCAATTTCTGAGCACAGAGCCAGGAGTAACCCCTGAGTGCTGTCAGGTGTGACCCCAAAACAATAATAATAATAATAATAATAATAATAATAATAATAATAATAATAATAATAAAAGAAAGTGATGTTCCTTTTGCAGAAGAGGACCCCTAGACAGAGAACCTCCACATTGCTTCCCAATAAGGGACCAAGCTGGGAGTTCTGCACCTCTGTCTGGGTATATGACATGTCATCACTCCTGCTGCCTCCTTTATTTCTGGCCTAGAGAAAACTATGTGTCCCATGCATGACACCCTGATGCACCGGCAGGCATTTCCAGGCCTTTCTTCTTCTCTTTCATTGCCAATGCATAGATGGTGCTTGCCCGAGTCCAGAAGTGCTGGAATCACCAGACGTATCTGTACTTCCTTCCCAGCTCCACTTCCAGCAGGGCAAGAACCTGATGCCTGTACTTTGGGTCCTGAGAATCAGTGGGTAGGTCCCTGGTCATGACTGTGACCTCCAAACTCACCCATGCTCACCCTTTCTCCTCTGAAGTCAGAGGTTCTGTATGGCATCCAAGCCAGTCAGCCCACATGCGAAAACACAGTCAAGCTATGAAAATGAGGGCACCTTGTGACTGTGGAAGAAAGCCAGCCTGAGGTCTTTGAAAGCCCAGAGGATGCGGGGAAAATAAATGACAGATAATATTCTGGTCATTTACACCGCTTTGAACCTCCCATCCAAAAGTACTTTGAACCCCTTGGCTGAGTCTCACCTTCCCTCCACAGGCACAGATGACTGACCCTTAGATCTGGCACCCAGCTTGGTTAGAAGTGGAATTTGGAGGACAGGTGGGGGGATCCCAATTTTCTTATGATTTTTCTGCTGTGTCTTGCTGTAAATTGTCTCTGTGGTCAATCCTAGCACACACCTAGCCTGCTCCTGGCATAGAGAGCACAGTTGTGTGTTGTTGTGTGCGTGTTGAACAAGAGAGATTGATTTGAACTCTGACCATTCACTTGTGTATAGGCTCTGGTTTTCTTCCTGCTGGAACAACAGAGTAATATTAACCAAAGAGGGCCCCAATGGTTGAGAGCCTAAAATATCTACCCTCTCCTAAACTTAAAATACAGTTTGCACCATCATGGTCTATCTAAGTGAATCATCTTATCCATCCCATCCACCCCTACAGGTGCAAAATTGGATTAAAAAAATAAAATAGGGCCCAGATATAGTCAGTACAGCTGAAATCACTATTTCCCTTTGGGAATGAAACATAAGGTGTGAGAGCTGGAGCTTTTGCAATTATTTGGCAGCTATAAGGAAAGGTTCTTTGTAGTACAAACAGCAGAAAAGAGCAGAAAACATGAGGCCTGAGAGGGCCTTTTAGGGTTGCTGAATTAGGGGAAAGGGTGTAACAGCTGCTGGGCCCTGCAGGTCTGTGGAACTTTGATGGGGATTCATGAGAAGATTGTTGCAGGTGGAGAGAGTAGAGTGGTCATGGTGGTGATAGAGTGTTTTGTTAGAGAAGAAATACTCCAGAGTCTATGGAGGTTAATCCTCAGTTGAGGCTCTTTAAGAACCCATTTATAAAAAAAAAAATCTTGAAGGTAGAATGGTAGGGATGGGAAGCTGCTTAGAGACCCCACACGAGAAAAACAAACATGGGGCCTGGAGTGATAGCACAGTGGGAAGGGTGTTTGCCTTGCATGTAGTCAACCTGGCTATGATCCCTGACATCCCATATGGTCCCTGGAGCCTGCCAGGAGTAATTCCTGAGTGAAGGGCCCAGAATAATCCCTGAGCATTGCTGAGTGTGGCCCAAAAACAATAAAAGAAATGAGAAAGAAAAGAGAAAGACAGAATGAATGAAAAATAAAGAGAAAGAGATAAAGAAAAAAGAAAGGAATAAAAAAGAAAAGAAGAAAAAGAAAGAAAGAAAGAAAGAAAGAAAGAAAGAAAGAAAGAAAGAAAGAAAGAAAGAAAGAAAGAAAGAAAGAAAGAAAGAAAGAAAGAAAGAAAGAAAGAAAGAAAGAAAGAAAGAAAGAAAGAAAGAAAGAAAGAAAGAAAGAAAGAAAGAAAGAAAGAAAGAAAGAAAGAAAGAAAGAAAGAAAGAAAGAAAGAAAGAAAGAAAAAAAAGAAGTCACTAACTGCTCTCAGCTTTACCAGCCATGGTCAGGGGCTCACAGCATTTTTTGTAGTAGGACAGCCCCCCCCCCCCCCGCAGAAGGGGACAGGCACCCCTTCTTGGTGGCAAACTCTCACCCATCACTGACCACTGCCTCCCCATCTTTACTGGTGCTCCTTGCCTTGTGACCACTAGACAGAGGCAGAAGCTGAGGCTGAGACAAGTGGGAAGACTTTTGGTGGGTGCCTTGGCAACAGAGGACAGGACCTCCCCTCCCCCAGCACTCCTCCATCAATTGTCCTTGCTCTCTGACTACACCCCTGAAGCAAGCCAGTTCTCTCCTAGGGGTGTAGGGAGAGACATGAAAATTCCCATCTTATTCTCCTGCTTCTGCCCCCCCGCAGGGCACGTTATCATCAGGGACTAGGGTGGCATTCTGTTTGCCTGGCCATGTTCTGACCTGTTAATGTCCAGCAGTGAGCAATTTCTCTGCTAAGTGTAGTGGAAGCCTCATGCCCCAATCCCAGGAGACTGAAGGGATGTGGATCTGGAAGCAAACGCTGACACGGGAAATAATCTACACACGATTAAGGGATAAAACAGGTTCAGGAACTTCCACACTTTTGCAAACCTTCCTAAGCTCCCAAGAAGCAGATAGCTCAGTGTGGAAAAACTGAAACCACAAGTGGCTTTTCCTTGAGACTCAGGGTGTGGAGAACAGGTAGGGTAAGAGACCAATTAAAAATTGTTTCCATCCAAAGATGCTTCTGACCAATGAGTAACAAAGCATATCTGGAATAGGATAGAAACCAGTTAATCCAATAGCTAAATTGCAAGGGGGTGAGGGGCCAGGGCAGTCCAGCCTTCCTAGAGGTCAGGAGATCCTCAACTCCCTTTTCAGCCTCCACTTCCCAGTCGTGGATCCTGAGCCCCAGAACCAAATGCAGATTCCCCACTGCTCTCCAACAAGGCTCCCTGGACTTGCCTGCCCTACATCTGCCAGCACATGGCTCCCATTAGTGCCTCGTACCCACTTTGGGTTACTATTGCTCTTCCAACCACCGCAGGTCTTTGAATTGAATCCCCCTCCTTGAAGCTTTTCTTGCTTTCTTTGCTCAGGAATCTTCTGGGACACACCCAGTCCTACCTCTGGAAGTCTCTAGATTCTTTAGCACCAATATGCCCTTGGCCATCCCAACTATAATTCACCATAGTGGTCTCAGAATCTGTTTGCTTCGAAACTTGCTTCGCTCTAGACTGGAAGTTCCCTGAAAATGGGGCTCTATAGCTCACAGACCCCTGGGACCTCATCCTCAATGAAGAATTGACTCTGAAGTAGTCAGAGGCCCACAGTTCCTCATCCAGCTGTGCAGAGACCCCATGTTGGGGCCAGACAGTTGTCATGCATATGTCAGCCATATTCTGGGGGAGCATTGCGGCTACTGTGCAAATGGGGAAACTGAGGCTTGGCAAAACTCATCTGAGTTCCCAATCAGGCAATGCACTCCCCACCCAGCTTTTGCTCTGCCTTGCTGGGTGCCTCCAACTAAGGGTCAATGGGACCCCTGCAAGTAGCCTGTTCATTTCCCCACCCCCAGTTCCTGTTCCCCACGCTGCAATGGACAACCCACTCCTGAGCTAGAGACCCATAAGACACTGGTCATGTTCCCTCCTTGCCTACCTTCCTGTTCTGGGTTCTGGGATTCTGGAGCTTTGGGTCAGGGGTTACCTACACAGAAGGCTTGTATTTGGACTCCCCAGGAAGTATCAGTCTCATCATTTCAAGGGTCCAATTTAAGTGGGCTGGAGATGACTCAGGACCACCCCACCCTGCCTCTACCTTTGTCCTGTGTAAAAGTACCTGCAATTCTGCATCGAGTCCAAAGTCTCCTTCCCTCCCTCCCGGGCTTTGGCAGAGGCAGATAATAAAGGGGTCACACGTGGAAAGCCCCTCTTGACAGAAGAGATAGAGGAAGGAGTCTTGCTTTCCAGACCCTGCGCACACATTTCCAAAATGCACATTTTCTGCTTATACTGACACTCTGAGCTCATCACTAAAAGTCAACTAGAAGATAAGGACAACTTCTGGGTCAGACAAGCCCTCTGTCAAGCCGCTGAGCAACACAGCCACTCCCCACCCCCACCCCCCAGCAGCGAACATTTTCACACACACAACTCATCATGTCTAATTTCCACTGAGCTCTAAGGCAGGCAGTTCTCTCCTCTGCTAGATCCCTTTGAGATCTAGGGGGTAATGATGATCCTAGATCATCTGTGGTACTGTTATTGCTGGACCTTGTTCCCATCACAGATAACTAAGCCATGCCTCAGCCCTGCACCAACCAGTGGCAGCCCCTCACCACCTCCTCCAGCTGATCTTGCAGGTTTCTTCCTGGAAAGAAGCTTGCAAGATCTGGGAACTCATTTGTTGAAAGCCGTAGTCAGATGCCACAATAAAGCCAATTGGTTCGCACCTTCGACCTCTGTTCCAGTCATGGATCCACGATAGAGAACAAGACATACTGACTGACAAGCAGGCAAACAAACACAGAAGGATTGTCCAAGTTTTAGGGTCCCTCTATGTCATCCCACCCCCATCTTCCTGCGTAACTTTACCTGATGGTAAGACCAGTCCATTTCTGGGAGGGGTCTTTGGTAGGTAACGAAAGGATTGCCTCAGGGGTGTAAAAAGGATTCAAGGATTGATTGAGAGATTCAGAGAGAAGCAGGATGGAGGGAGAAGAGACAGGCTTGAATACAGGGCTAATAATGGAGCTGGCTTGAAAGGTTCTAAAGCTTAGGAGCCACAGGTGGTGGCTAGGAATAAAGTTCCTGAAACCTGATTGCTGTGTCTTTTCCTCGAAGCTACCCTGAACCCTCAAACCTGCCGGCTGGATGGAGAAAGTTGCAGACATGTAGCCCGGGTAGGCAGAGAAAGGCCTCTCACCATCTATCCATCTCACCATCACCCACCTCCATCCAGGACTCAATAATTAATCTGTTTTTCTACACCCCTAGACTAATTAAGACCATCCAGTGATGGTCAACCCTTACAGTCTGCTTCCAGGCTGCTTCTTCTGGAAGCTGGTCATAAAAAGGGGAAACAAGGGACTGGAGCAATAGCACAGTGGTAGGGCATTTGCCTTGCAATGCAGACAACCCTGGACAGATTCTGGTTTGATTCCTGGCACCCCATATCGTCCCCTGAGCCTGCCTGAAATGATTTCTGAGCACAGAACCAGGAGTAAGCCCTGAGAGTCACTGGATATGCCCCCCCCCAAAAGAAAATATGGGGAGAGACTTTGACATATGGTCTAAAACTGCATCTTCATTTCTCCTCCCATAAGCTGTAGATAAAAATGTCAGTTTCTTTATATTCTTGACTTAACCAGCAAAAGAAAATCCATCAATTGTGGAGGGTGAAGGATGTCCTTGACAAACCTTTAAAAGTATTTATTGACTGCTTTGTCCTATATAGTTTGATATTTTTCCTCTCCTTCCTGTCTCTCTTTGTTTTTATTTTGTTTTGTTTTGGTTTGTTTTGGTTTGGTTTGGTTTTGGGGCCACACCCGGTGATGCTCAGGGGTTACTCGGGGCTATGTGCTCAGAAATTGCTCCTGGGTCAGGGGACCATATGGGATGCTGGGGATCAAACCCAGATCCCTCCTGGGTCAGCCACGTGCAAGGCAAATGCACTACCGCTGTGCTATCATTCTGGCCCCTGTCTCTCTTTGGCTGTAATTGTGAGGATGATAGGGTTGATACCCTCAAGGTTGATGGTGGGGGGCTCTTTGTGGGAGTCATTGCTTCGGTCTTGGAGCTTGGCCACTTGGCCACCAGGGGGTGCACTTCTGGCCACATGGATGATACGTCTCTTTAGGTGCTCACCAGTAGTGACACACTTTAGTGGGGGTGTGCAAGCACACACCTGGCTGTGGAGTGTCAGATGTCACAAATTCTGTTAAGAGCCAGGGGTCCCACCTTGCAGAGCCACCAGAGATCTTTTCTCAACACATCTGGGCAGTACCAGGGATGGAACTCATGACCTCTGGTTTGCTAGGCAAATACCTTCAGCTCAGCTACTCAGTCATATCCTGCAGCTGAATTGTTGTTACTGTTGTTGTTTTTTTGTTTGTTTTTTAACGGTTGTTGTTTTAATAACAATGGTTTCTCATTCCTTTTTTGAGATCACAAGCCCCATATCGCTTTTGTTCCTTGACAAATTTTAGGCCCACTCCACCTTGCTTCCACCCCTTCCCTTCCAAATCTCAGATCTCTTGTCCACTTCTTTCCTTTTCTTTCCTTTTTGGTTCATTCATCTGTTTTGTTTCTTTATGCTGTTGATGCAGTGAAATCATCCATTTCTAACCTACAAAGTTCTTTCAAGTGCTTTCCATTTTGTAGCATAATAGTCACATTGCTCCTTTTATGGCTAAATTGTAGTCTGCAAAGTAAATATAAATATCCTATATCTTCTTTATCCATAGGCACTTAATTTCAACTATGGTAAAGAACTCTGTAATAATAATTTGAATTTGACATGTTAATGATTTAACCTTCTTTGGCCAGACACTCAGCAACAGGTGTGCTGGACCCTAGACTGACTCTACGTTTAGTTCTATGAAGAAGCTCTAATACTGTTTTTCAAAATGGTAGCACAATTTCATTTCCCAGCCCACACACTAGGGTTCCATTGTCTACACACACACACACACCAACACTTGCTGTGTATTATTACAATGATGTCAGCCATTCTCAGAAGGATCAGATGATATCTCATTGTGGTTTTCTGTGCACCTCTGTAATAACATGTGGTAATGAGCATTATTTGTGTGTGCCTGTGGATCATATCTCTGTCCTTATTGGAGAAGTGTCTATGCTGATATCTTTGCCTATCTTGAAATTTGGGTTATTTGGGTTCATGGTATTTAAGTTTGATTTTTGGGTCACAAAAGAAGAAGAGCTCAGTGATTCCTCCAGCTCTCAGAAATTGCTCCTGGCAGACTCAGGCACCATATAGGATGCCAGGAATCAAACTCAAGCAGGGATCCGTCACAAGCAAAGCAAATGCCCTCTCTTCTGTGCTGTCACTCTGGCCCCTTAGGTTCATATTATTGTTGTAGAGTTGCATGGATTCTTTCCTCACTTTGGTCATTAACCCTTATCAAATCACATGTATAATGAGCTTGGAAGAGTGGTATCTAATCTGTTAATGAAACACATCATGTTAGATGCAATGATGCAGTTATTATAGGACATAAAGATCATGTGGATATGGACTGGAGTCAAAGTACAGCAGGGAAGGCATTCACCTTGCACACAGGCAACTTAGGTTCAATTCCTGTCATCACATATGATCCTTATTGTGCTTCCAAGAGTAATTCCTGGGTGCAGAAACAAAAGGAACTCCCTAAGCATTTCTGGATGTGGCCCAAAAGTCAAAAAGAAAGATTGTGTGGATGTTGGCTCAGGAATTGGAGGAGGCAGGGAAATCCTTAATTCTGCCTGTCTTTGCTGGGATGGACACTGTAATTGGGGTGGGATATTTAAAGGTACAGACACTTATTGATATTGGGGTGGGGGTTATAAAAACCTCACTCACCCCCGTCAGCCTTGCATCCATTTTCTCCTTTCTACTGACAACTGCTTAACCAGAAAGTTAAAAACCCATCAGACCTTCCCTCCTCTACCTGCAAGGACATTCCTTTTGGTTTGGGGTACACACCAGGCAGTATTCAGTGCTTACTCCTAGCTCTGTGCTCAGGCATTACTCCTAGAAGCACCTGGGGACTCCTATGGGGGCTGGACATGGAACCTGAATTGGTGACTTGAAAAGCAAGAGCCCACCATTGGATTCTCTTCAGCCTGCAGGACACTCTAATTCTTCTTCACCCTTAAATTAAAATCTCCACTGTCGACTTCTAGTCCTAAGCTGCTCAAACCATGTGGGTGTAGCCTAACTGAATAGAACTGGATAGTAAAAAAAAATGGCAGCAGTGACAGATTTCTGAACATACAATGAGAAAAATTAATTCAGTTTTAAACACATAATGAACTCAAGGCAGTGCTTACCTGTATTGCATTTCTCCAGCAAAAATGGTATCTACAGTGGGCAAAGTTGAAGAGTCCTATTCTTCACACTAGGAGATCAGACAGCATTTGGGACACTTACCAAGCATGTACCCAGCCCAGGGGACTGCGATCTCATGGGTCCTTGTGGCTCCAGGTTACCTACATTGTTGGCCCAGTGCCACAGGTGGTCCCAGACACCACAAGATTGATCCAACATTGGTTATTCCTGACCCCTTATTGAATGCCCCATTTTGAGGTGTCCCCAGAAATGACACCCTGAGTGCCCTGTTGTAGGGGACACCTCAAAACAAAGAAGGATTCTGTTGTCTAAAGCATAGTCTTTCCTCTAAACCCAACCACTAAAGGCCAGAGAAAGGAACTCTTTGTACCTGCCATTCCTCCAACAAGGGAAACTCTGATTGGTGCTTGCCTTCCATTACACACTTGGCATGTGTGATTGTTCACTTTCTGTTCTCTGGAGTAATCCTCGCTTCTGGGAACTTTTCTCATAAGAGAGTGGGATTTTCCCAAGGAACATTGGGGTGATGGATGCTGGCAGACCCAAAACAGATGCCAGTGCTTCTGGATGCTCGTACATCCAAAACAGATGCCAGGGCTCCATCTAAGTTAAAAGAACCATTCATTTGAGAGTTTCCCTGTCTGCAATGCCACTTGCAAAGAGTTCTAAACAGTCATGTATTGGTTTATTTATTTGGGAGGGGGGTTCTATTAAGTCCTTCAGAGCTAACACTAAGATTCAGCAGAGTTTAGAGAAAACCCTAACAATCAGAATCCCTGGCACTCAGGTACTCAGTCAGGTTGCCAACTGCATTGAAGAAGATCAAGTCAATTTCGATCACCTGGGGATGGCCCATCCTGTTATCTCCAGACATATCTGGAGATCTTTCCATACTCAGTATGGAAAGGAGATGTGATCAATTAGTAATGTCTTCCTTGGCATAATCGAGGGGAAGGGAGCCCTGTTTGCAGTGTATTTTCTATCATTGACTATCTCAACAGCCTCCACACTTTGCTGATCTAAAACTCTAAAATTCAGGTCAAGGCAATAAACGTTCAAAGGGTAAATATTGAATGTCAGAATTGCATAATCTTCTGTGCTGGAGACCAAGTAGTTAGACATAATAATGGTTTTTTACATGAGCTTGGTTCCTACAAGAAGTTGGTCTGCTTGTTTGGTTGGTTTAGGGGCAACATTCAGCGATGCTCAGGAGTTACTTACAGCTCTATGCTCAGGAATTACTCCTGATCGGGGGACCATATGAGAGAGATACCAGGGGTTGAACCTACGTCATCTGCATGCAAGGTAAATATTCTACCTACTGTTCTAGTGCTCTGAGCCCCAAGAAGTTGGTTTTTATCTGGGAAGATTAGCTATTTAGGGAGGCACGTGAAGTCAGCTTTTTAGGTTAAAAACATCCCGTGATCTTCTTCCCATTTCTTCCAAGCTGACCAGTCTTGTTCCCTGTAAATCTTTCACCTTCCTTTTTCAGCTTTCTGTTTCTACCTATGGATTTCGACACCTTGAGATCTGGGGAAGAACACAGGAGTTCTAAGTAAAATGTTCCTCCCTGACATAATCAACAACTTGGAAATGCAAGGGCCAAGAGAAAACATTATGTATTTTCAGAGCCCAATTTACTCTGTGCCCAAACTTTAGTCCTGGCAACTTAGCTGCCTCGTTTGGATACAAGAATGCCCTGAGCAGAGGTTACTCAATGAGCTAGTCCCTTTGGCATAATAATACACAAGCTCCAGTGCAGAAGAGTCAGACCATACTTTGCCCTGGAGACACCTAAGATCTCACTCAAAGGCAGAGCTGGGGAGGCTAACGTTCCCAGAAGGTTTAGGAGATCAACCACACTTTGAGGATTTGTGGCTAAGGAAGGGAGTTTAAGGAGGACTCAGGGGCCATGGGAACATAGGCCAGGTGCTCCCTCCCTGTGGAAGATCAGGATGAGCGGGAGTGAGAAATGTTCTCACATCTGCATTATGGCACCTTGTGAAGAGAAAGTTTCATTCCTCTTCTCCTTCCTCCTTTTGGTCTCAGAACTGGGAGACATTGCAACTCCCACCTCCTCATCCCAGCTCACATGCATATACGTGCACCTTTCACCTAGGGAAACTGAGGCTCATAAGAACAAAGCACAAATGAGACCCCAGTTGTATGTTGAATAGACTCAGCCCAGAATGCTGGGAGTGACCTGCCTCCCCTCTCCTGCCCCTTCTAGCACCAAACCTCCAAAATAGCCTCCAAAGGAGCTTGTAGAAGGGGGTGAGGACCCCAAAGGGGTGAGCTGCAAGCCTCTGATGCCTCCAGTAATGAGGCCAGTTGAAAGCTGTTGCGCAGATGGGAAGCAGCCAGCTGCAGGTGAAGGGCTGCTTAACCTATCAGCACCAAAGCAAGCCACAGCACGTGCTCGCCATCTCACCCCACTTTCCCAGGGCCTCATCCCCGATGCACCTGCCTCCAAATGAGACTGGGGTCTCCTCACCTCTGAACAGCCTCCTCTGTCCTCCCATTTCCTGGAGCCCCTTGGGGGAATCTATAGTGCTAATGAGGGGGAGGAAGTTGGGAAAGGCCAGGGTCTACTGGTTCCCAGTCTTGGAAGGGAGCCAGGGGGTGTGCTGGCTATCGGTCCCCCCTTTCCTTCCAGGTTACTGTGCCGGGTAGGGAGATTAAGATGTATAGTCTGCAAATGGGCTAACCTTTTCCAGGCCTTTTTAATGAGGCTTCCTATAATAGGGCCATTTCTCTTCCTTATGTATGTGTACCCACGCACGTTCTCTAACATAATCCATATGGAAATAAAAATCTCTCCCTGGGTCGATGTTTTAAGTGGGCTCTATAATGGGCAACACTCTTTTCCCCTTCAAATAGAAATCCACGGTTCAACAGCAGGCATTTCCAGTGACTCAAGCAGCTACTTTGAGCTAACTGGAGAGGCGCCTTCAGACTCACCCCAAAGGGTTGCTAGAAATAGAATGTCTCTAAGGATCTTCAGGAGGGTTGAGGGGGTGAGAGCTGTCATACATAAGGTCCAGTTCCCAGCAAAGGTACTTATTTAATGATGGACAAAGGTACAAATGAGACCCCAGTTGTATGTTGAGTAGATTCAGCCTAGACTCCTGAGTCTACCTTGTCCCCAACTAAAGAGGCAAAGCCAATTTCTAAGGTTCTATTCCCTGGGTGGAAATAGATGTGACCAGACCAAAGGAAAGACAAATCTAGGTTTCAAAAACATCAAGTGTCCTAATGCCTTAAAGTGCATAGAAAAGGCCAGGGAGATAGCTCAACGAGATGGAGCACATGTTTTTTATATACAAGTCTTGAAGTTCAATTCCCTGTCTGGCTTGGTATCTTGAGTTCCACCAAGTATGGTCCTGGCAACCTCCAGAACACAGAAGATGAGCTCTCTGCATTGACAGCTCTGAGTGGATTCATCAGGCCAAAGAGTTAAGCCCAAACAATACTGTCCACCCACCCCCTAAATAAATAAATAAATAAATAAAGAAAGAAAGAAAGAAAGAAAGTAAATCAACCAAATGCACAAAAGGGGAATTAAAAAGCAGGTTCTGAAGTCCCCCCTCCAAACTAACCCTTGATTTCTCAACTATGAGCCTGTGCAAGTCCCAGACAGGAAACCTAGGGCATTTGACAACTATTTAAAAAACCATCCCATCTCCCAACTTTTGACCTTCCCACTAGGTAGAGTATTGTCAGTCCCATCTCAAGTCCATGAGCATCTGAATTCAAGATGCCAACAATGTGACCCATTGTTCCAAATGGGATCGTCTGACCACAGCTCGGAAAGCTGGAAATTGCTTTAAATATTAAAATTTAGGTATTAAAAATACAATAACCACTTCGACCAGTTAGAAATTTCAAGGTACTTCATACTCTCAGATAACTTGAGGAAAAGTGGCAAATCAACATCCCAGCAAAGAAGATTTCCTAATCAGGAAACATTCGGTTACCTACAATTTTCTATATGATCTCTTGGTTCCACACTGAGACTTATACCCCCTTGAACTCCTAACTATTCATCAGAGAAGACAGAAGATCATCTGTATTCGTTATAGTGCTATTTACAATCTCAAAATTATCTGAGCACCCAACAGCAGATGCATAGATAAGAAAACTGTGACTGTGGTGGAAAACTCTTCAGCTCTGAAAAAGAATGCAAATTCACAGTTTATTACAACTTGGATTGGATTTGGATGGTGTCACATTGAGTGAAGTGAGTAAAAGTAACCCAAAGATAAATACTAGATGAAAATGGGTCAGGTGTGGAGTATAAAGAAAAACAGAAAGGGGTTAGACAATTCACAATGGAAACAAATCCTGAGACATGATCAATAGAACTGGTAACTGAGGAAGCTGGGGATGGGGTTGTATGAGAGAGAGAAAGGGGTGGTGGTATAATGGTAGGGGTATTTAAAACACAGGTGCAGAAACAGGCATAATCTCTGTCCAATTATTGCAGCAATTTTAATATAACCATAAACTATAATACCTCAAAAACTATCAGGTTTCTTGCCACATATGAAAATCTGTGCTAAAATACTTTTAATCTTCAAAGATTAGATTTTCATGCTGAAAACCACAGTCACTATTGCTATAGAAAGTATACTAGCAAATGAATAAGAATAAAAAGAAAACTCCTAATAAAAAATGAGCAAAGGACATGAATAGGTCGTTGAGAACCAGAGAAATTTATACAGACAATTAGCATACCAGAAAACACCCCCACTCTGTGACCTATCAAAGAAACTGCCATCACAATATTTTTACCCCAAATAAAAGTAAAAATAATGAGATTTGGTGTTCTCTTGTGGCTCTTACTAGAATTGTCTACATGGAATAAGAATGGAGATGCGGAGTGGAGAGATAGTACAATGTTAAGGCACTGCCCCAAGCACTGCAGGGAAGTGCTCCTTCGTACAGAGCCAGGAGTAATCCCTGAGCACAGCTGCATTGACCCGACACCTACTCCAAACCCCAGCAGCTATTCCGTATAGGTGAGATCAATGAAAATCAGTACATTACCAATAAAGTTTCAGAACATTTCTGCTGAGTGTCTTAAAAATCCCCTTATAGAGACATGGCAGCTAGAATTTAAGTCTTTCCAAATGCTTAGATAGTATGGTCTGATTTTTATTCATTCAAGGAATCCCAGATACCACTCAAATAAGGATGTCAGAGAATCACATCAAATCAACAATGAGAGCTGCAGGTCTCTGACAGATTAATTCATTCCCTGACATCTCCATCTCACTCCAGAATAACAAAGAATAACAAAATATCTGCACTCTCAGATCTTCCCCCAGTACCTACATTGGGTTTACTCCTTTCTCCATGCCTGGAGCCCTTTATACATTAAAGATGGCAGCACTTCCACCAAAGGGGGAAGAAGAGAGATGAACCAGATGGGAGTGAGAAGCATGAATTCCATCCAACAGAAGAAAGACCCTCACTTTTCCTCTGCCTTGCTCTCTTTCTTACAAAGTGAGTTGTCATATCAATAAATATTTGTTGGATTGGTTATGATAGGCAATGAATGTAGGAATGGTTAAAGACTATACAAAGTCTATTTCCACAAGTTTTCTCTTGATCCTCTCCCAAATAGTTGGAAGGATATATTGAGAGAGAGAGAGAGAGAGAGAGAGAGAGAGAGAGAGAGAGAGAGAGAGAAGAGAGAATAACTTGATGAGGGTTCCTCATATAAAGTGTTTAGAGAGCCAAGGAAGAGATTCATGGCTCCTCATTTCCTGGCTCTTAGTCAGGCCCTACTTAACCAAACCACATGTAGAATAAACACCAAGTTCCATAGCCAGATAATTTTAGAACAACTTTTCCAGTCAGGCCAGGTGAAGGTAATTCTCAGAGCTGAGAGGTACCTGGCCCATGGAGTCGGCCCCCAGGGCTCAGCCTCACTCCCCTTCTGTCAGACATACTTACCATCCTGAGGGTCAGACAGGGCTGGCCATGAGGAGCAAAGCCCCATCCAGGTGAGGATCTCTGTGACAGGATGGGCTGAAACCACATCCATAGGCCTTTCTGTTGAAAAACAGGCTGGTTTCATGCCTAATGTCTCTCCCCAGGACTCTACCTGAGGCAATTGGGTGCACCCATGGTGCTCAACAGGGCTTCAGAATTCTCAGTTGCAAAGTACTACAGTTATCCGCAAGTCTGTCAGGCTGCAATTAGCTGCAGGACTGCATGCTGCAAGTCTGCGGGGCTTGGGGCATGGTTGCTGGGTAGGGTGAGGTGCCAATATGTAGAGCCCTGGGAAATGGAAAGGAGAGAGAGAGAGAAAGAGAGAGAAAGGGAGAGAGAGAGAGAGAGAGAGAGAAAGGGAGAGAGAAACTAAATATCTTTTATTCCCAGTCTGAAGTCTGCCTTTGCCTAGGGGTCTCTGAGAGAGAGAGAGGAATAGAAAGATATAATTCACCAGTCAGCCAGAGGAGAATGGGGGAGGCCTGTAGATCCAGGTTTGAGAGAGAATAGGCAGTTGTCTGTTGGGGGTGGAGGGGGGAGGCAGGGTTGTCCCAGTCCAACTGCCATTACTGGGGGGGCTGTAATCCCCCCTTAAAGGTACATTAACTTATTAATTTCCTTAAATACATCAACACTCAACAACATGGAACCTTCGAGGTACCAATAGATCACAGCCATCAGCATGGGACAAAGCAGGTTTGGGAGAGCAGATTCAGGGGTGACTTTGTGTCCCAAGGATAGACACTATGAGCTGGGATGTATTCTCCCCAAATCTAGAGGGTGAAGCTCTCTCCTCCCCCCACACACACACCTCCACAGTGATGGTATGTAGAGGCAGGGAATTTAGAGTGTACTTAGAGTGAGGGGTGTCTGCCACGGAATCACCCAGAAGAACAGCCGCGTGTGCAAGCAGAGGGAAGGCACCTAACCTTACCCACACACTCAGGAGCAAGGCCATAGTAGGGTGTCAGAAACTCACAGCTCTGCAGAGATCTTGACCTTGGACTTCCAGACCATGCAATAATCAATACATTTCTTTTCTCTTGTTTGAGTCACTCAGGCTGTGCCAAGTGGTTGTGGCTGCCCGGTTTGTGGCTAACTCCTTTGGTGACCAAAAAAAGAGCCCACAAGTCACATGTTTTAGGGTTGTAGCCCAGTGATGAAGATCCTGCCTGTCTGTGTGCACCTTCAGCACCACACAAGAATTTCCACCTCCAGTGTGACTGTTTGGCCAGCTGTGTAGAAGTTGTGTTAATAAAAAGAAAGCAAATTGAGATGATATCACATCCTTCTATATCCTACTATATTGGGACAGGGTGAGTGAGACTCCAGGATACCAGAGAGAGAAAAAAACTGTAGTTTTCTTGTCTCTGCTGAGAAATACTAAGACATGCATTTTCAGCCAATGCCGTCATCCCTGAGGAATCAAAAACAGTGACCACCTAGCTGATAGTAATCATGGTCAGGCATGTATATATGAAGCCAGAGTGCCAAGCATGAGTGGTCCAAGCCCTTTGATTTTGTTCTCATGTATACCACCACAGGAAGGAACTTATGAAGGAAGCATTTTCCAGCAGAGAAAATTGAGGTACAGGGAAAGGAGATGGTTTGCTCCCAGTTATCCCTAAACCAGTGTTCTAGCTATTTGTCCATGCCTATAACTGCTCATTCAGCTCTCTGCTTTCCTGATAGGGATCAATATTGATTCTAAAGTGCACGAATGCAACTGAGCTTGGACATGTGAACCCTTTCAATCTCGCCCTGCTTTAGGCAGACTTAGTTGTGTTGTGGCATGGACTCTTCCTGAGTCCTTTTCACAGTGGTCCCCAAATTAATGGGATCTGACAGTCTATCCTGGTCAGGGTGGCACCCACCTTGTAAGTATCCAGAAGGTGACCTCAGAATCTCCACCTCTCTACAATGGGGGAGGAAAGTGACCCTAATGCTCTTGGGGGGCAGTTCAAAGGAAACAGCACATTCATATTTTATAAGTTTGTTTAATGGAGTCTTATTTTTTGGGTTATGTATTTTTAAAGACCACGTCCAGGAGATGGATGGAGGGGCTGAGGCTCCTGTAAAAGGCAGAGGAAGCCCAGCCCTTTGGGGGTGAGAATGGTCCAGAGGCGTGGCCCCAGGGCTGATGCCTGTCATTTGGGTGGAAGAAATAAATTACTTTCTATGCTGTAATGGAATCAATGTGGCTGTTCAATAGAATTGCTCAGAGCATCAGGGGCCCAGGCAGAGGCTGCTAGTGATCCTTGTTTAAGAAAAAAAAAGGCTGGTAGGATCCAATGGGATGATAGAAAGCTTAAGGAAGAGGCGATAGGCATGATGGTGTGTGCCTAACAATCCAAACCAAACCCCATAGTTAGCTCTGCCTGGTATTTTATTGTGGTTTGGTTTGCTTTGGTTTGCTTTGGTTTTGGGGCCACAGCTGGTGATTCTCAGGAGTTACTTGGCTCTTGTTCAGGAATCACACCTGGAAGGCTTGGAGGACCATATGGGGAGTCAAGGATTGAACCTAGGTCAGCCACGTGCACGGCAGAGTCTGCCCATTGTGCTATCACTCCGGCCCCAAGGAGGTGATTTTTGGGCCACCCTGAGCTCATATTGCTTCCCCTATAAATTGAGGAGGAAAGTTAATGTCTGTCCTTGCACACTATGGTAGGGAGCACCCCAAAATGCATTGAGGGCTAGGGAGAAGAGCAAGAATAGGCACACATGCCCTCCACTGTGTGGACTCATCGCCAGTGACTTCTACTTAACTTTGCACACCGCCTTATCCTTCCAACACACACACACACACACACACACACACACACACACACACACACAGTTTCACCAAGGGCAATTGCCCATTGCCCCATGTTTCCAGGGAGGCTCACAGCATGAGGCACTGGCTTGGCACCTACAGTGCCAAGCAGCAAAGCTGAGGTTAGAGTCTAAGTCTTTGGCTCATCAAACCTAAGGCAACCTTGGCAGGCAGAATGGGAGCTGAGCTGTTTTACTTTGAGTAAGAGTAATGCATCCTCATCAGAGTCTGTGAGATTCATAATACTATACAAGTGACACCCTGTGACTCTGCAAGAAAAACTACATGATTCTGCAAGAAAAACCCGTGACTGTGCAAGAAAAAAAGCACCATGTGATTATGCAAGGGAATACATGTGATTTTGCAATTCCAGTCACCCATTGCTTTCCTTGAAATGTTTGTGGTCTCCCTTCTCAGAGCCCAGGGGTTACCCATTGGGTCTGGGGTTCCAGCTGGTTCAGGTTGAATTAGAGGGTGGTCAGCTTACTTAAAGGAAAGAGGTTCACAGTCTAGGTCTTGCATTTCTGCTCATTGTAAGGCTCCTTAGAGCAGGGGTCTCAAACTAGCGGCCCGTGAGCCGTTTGCGGCCCTCCGTACAACATTTTGCGGCCCACGGCTGGCCTTCAAATATCGCAGTATTTGCGATTATTCACTTACCTAATAATCACAATAAAAATAGCATTAGTAAGAAAAAAAAATTGCATTAAACATTCATATACCCCGAGCAGTTTCGTTCGGGGTGTGCAAATGTTTAATGCGATTTTTTGCGATTTTTTCTTACTAATGCGATTTTTATTGCGAATATTTGGTATTCGAATAATCGCCAATACTTAGCGTCTAGCGCAGACATCTTTTCCGCTGCTCCTGCCTGCTGTCTCTTGCATTATCGGAGGCCTAAGGGAGAGAAGTTTATTACAGAATTAGATGTTATCATACCGTCATCATGACTTCTTCAAAGCCTGCAGTGAAGAGAAAGATTGATAACGATTGAGCACAGACAATTCCAGGAAAAGTGGGAGACACAGTATTTCTTTGTTGAGCACAGGGGCATCCCCACATGTCATTTGCTCAGAGAAAGCTGCAGTGCACAAGGAATACAACTTGAAACGCCATTATTCAACTAAACATGCTGAGGAATGTGCAAAATATCAAGGGAATCAGAGAGCCAAGCGAGTTGCCAGTCTTAAAGCATGTCTAATGAGGCAACAAGATTTCTTCAAGAAAGCAACCAAAGAGAAAGTCGCATCAGTTGATGCTAGTTATCTGGTTAGTGAGATGATTGCTAAGGCAGGGAAACCATTCACAGAAGGAGAGTTTGTTGAAAAATGCATGTTACAGGCTGCAAGTATTATCTGTCCAGAAAAGAAAGGTCAGTTTAGCAAAATCAGCCTTTCTGCCAACACTGTGGCAAAGCACATTTCTGTCATGTCAAGTGACATTTATCATCAACTGTGTGAGAAAGCCAAATGTTTTGATGCATACTCAGTGGCTCTTGATGAGGGCACAGATATAACAGACACTGCACAGCTCACAATTTATGTCCGTGGTGTTGATTGCAATTTTGAATTGACAGAGGAGCTGCTCACAATAATTCCAATGCATGGCCAGACCACCGCTAATGAGATATTTTGGCATCTGTGTGATGCCATTGAGAATGCAGGTTTGCCATGGAAGAGGTTTGTTGGAATAATAACCGATGGAGCACCATCGATGACAGGGAGGAAAAATGGACTGGTGGTACTTGTTCAAAAAAAACTTGAAGAGGAGGGTGTAGAGAAGGCCATTGCTCTTCACTGTATTATCCATCAGCAGGCCCTTTGCAGTAAATGCCTGCCGTATGACAATGTGATGTCTGTTGTTGTGAAATGCATCAACCAAATCAGATACAGGGGTTTAAAGTACAGGAGGTTCCATGCTTTTTAGAGGAAATGGAGTCAGAATATGGAGATATGCTCTATTTCACTGAGGTACGTTGGGTCAGCAGGGGAAATGTCCTGAAAAGATTTTTTGAGTTGAGAGAAGAAGTGAAAGCCTTCATGGAGAAGAATGGGAATGCTGTTTCTGGAGTTGAGTGATCACAAATGGCTCATGGACTTAGCTTTTCTTGTTGACATCACACATAAGCTGAATGTACTAAACAAGATGTTACGAGGCCTGGGGAAGCTTATCAGTGCTGCTAATGACAACATGAGAGCATTCTCCACAAAATTTGTGTTATGGAAATCCCAGCTCTCTCAGACAAACCTTTGCCATTTCCCAGCATGCAAGGAACTTGTGAATGCAGGCATACCATTCGGTGGTGAGAAATATGTTGATGCTATTTTTAAGCTAGAGAAGGAATTTGATCACAGATTTGCAGACTTCAAAAAGCACAGAGCCACTTTCCAAATTTTTGTGGACCCCTTTTCCTTTGATGTGCAAGATGCCCCTCCTGTGCTTCAAATGGAACTCATTGACCTGCAATGCAACTCTGATCTCAAAGCCAAATTCAGGGAGATTAGAGAAAAAGCAGACATGCATGGGCAATTTTTGAGAGAATTGCCCCCCCCCCCAGCTTCCCTGAGCTTTTTCGAATGTTCAAGTGCACCATGTGCCTTTTTGGGAGCACATATTTGTGTGAAAACTTATTCTCCATAAATTGAACTTCAATAAGTCAAAGTACAAGTCTAGACTTAATGATGATCATCTTCAAGCCATACTGAGGGTCTCAACTGCTTCCTCTCTAAAGCCAAATGTGGTTCAGACTTGTGAGAAGAAGCGCTGTCAAGTCTCTGGTAGCAAGAAATAGGCAAAAGATGCCATGTTCAGAAGAACTGTTCATGGACTTCACTCAATGTTCTATTCATGTTCAGAAGAAATAATTAAAAACGGTTAATAATGACGTTTGAGGATGTGTGTGTGTGTGTGTGTGTGTGTGTGTGAAATCCCTTATGCGGCCCTGCCTCACCCCGACTTTGCCTCTTGCGACCCCCAAGTAAAATGAGTTTGAGACCCCTGCCTTAAAGCCTTTGACCTGCCATTACCTTTGGTGATCCTAGAGGGCGCTGCTGAGGGTAGAGGTAATCAGGGCCAGACTTAGAGGAATAAATTGTTTTTTTTTTTTGTTTTTGTTTATGTTTTACAAATTTGCCTTTATGCTTTATTTTCTTGCTTGATTTCCAAGTGCATTGATAATAATAGAATTAATGAAAACTTAAAAAGTTTTTCAAACATGTTTAGATCAAAGACTAGGAAAAAAAATATCAAGGGTTATGACCACAGGACTTTCCAAATAAGAGGTGACTTCGGCTGGAAGGGGAAAACACAAGCTTTAACCAATGGGAAGATCTGAAAATTATTCTTAGTCCTTAAAATATTTTTTAATTAAGCAATTTCAATTACTTTCTTGTTTAATATATAAGATGTAAATTATATGTTCTTATATTACATATAATGTAATTATTAAAAGAATACACATTATTCCTGTTATGTTCAAAAAATCAAGTTCAAACAATATAATAAAATATATTCCTTACACATAGCAAACTACATATGTATGATATGTAACGAATATGTATGATATGTAACAAAACAACTTGAGTTTACAAACTGAGGAAATGTTGACTTGAATACCATTTATTCATTTAGTTTTGCACTCATTCTGACCTATCGTGTACCTTAACTCTAATGGAAGAAAAGCAATTTTTCCCTATTGGTATCTCATGAGTAAATTTATTTCCAACTCCCTGTATTAAGAAATTTCCATCTTAGGGGATCAGAGCAATAATATAGTAGGTAGGATATTTACCTTGCATAAAACTGATCCTGGTTCAATCCCTGGCATCCCATTTGTGTACCCCGTATTGGTACTGCCAGGAATAACCAAAATCTGGAAACAACCCAGATGCCCGACAATAGATGAGTGGCTAAAGAAACTGTGGTACATATACATAATGGAATGCTTTGCAACCATGAGGAAAATTGAAGTCATGAAATTTTCCTATACATGGATGAACATGGAAACTATGAAGCTGAGTGAAATGAATCAGAGGGAGAGAGACAGACATAGAATAGTCTCACTCATTTATGGTATTTAAGAAAAATAAACAACATTATTGTAATAATGCCCAGAGACAATAGAGATGAGAACTGGAAGGACAATATGAAGGTTACCACAATGGAGAGTGCAGTTAGAGAAATAACTACACTGGCAACTATGAGTGAGTGAGAGAAGTAGAATGCCTGTCTCAAAGACAGGCAAGGGGTGGGGGAAAAGAGAGATGGGGACATTGGCAGTGGAAAGGTTGCACTGGTGAAGGGGGGGGTGTTCTTTTTATGACGGAAACCCAACTACAAACATGTTTGTAACCATGGTGCTTAAAGATATTTTTAAAGTCCCATTTTATGGACTGTAAAGAGAGAACATTGGGGGGAAAGGTGCTTACTTGATCCGGGCTTGACTGCTGACACTGTTTAAGGTCCCTGAGCTCTGCCAGGAGTGATCCCTGAGCACAGAGCCAGGAGTAAACCCTGAGCACCCCTGAGAGTTACCCGGAAACCAAAAAAAGAAAGCCCCCTTTGTGAACCATCACTCCCAGCATCCAGGCTCTTGCTGGAATGACATACTCACTGCTACCACAGTTACATTAGAGACACATGTACAAGAAATTTATCCCTACAAATGCCATCCAGATCCTCCCAGACATGGGAAAAACGGGGGCACTCAGAGCTTGCACCCCGCTTCTTCTGCAGGGAATCCTCATAGCGTCTGGAGCACCCTGGCTGCTATTTGAGACTGGCTTCCAACACAGACTACAGTGACCACTCTGGAGTCCCTGCAGCAGGCAGGACTCTGCATTTCTGAGAGGTACAAGCTAGAATCTTCCAGAAAAATAGCCTCAGCATTCAATGAAGCTCCCTCTAAAAGAGTCCTTGGTTGGTCTAAACCAAGGTGAGCAGAGCATTACCAAGGAGGCTTCAGCATAAAGACTTCCTCTTCCTGTGGGGTGGTTCTGGGGGTACGGCCCAAGGGAGCCCGCCTTAGAGCTCTGCATGCAGAGGGTTGGCCAAGGAAAAGACCCTCATTTGGAAAGAATGTCTGGGCTTCAGCAGCAGCAAGAGGGTTAACCCAAGCTTTGCTCTCGGAGTCAGGAAGCCCGAGAAGGTTGGGACCCCATGCTCTGCCCAGGCCCCGAAGGAGTGAGGGCAAGAACAGGAAAAATTATTGACCTTAGGGAGAACGTTCAATGGCAACCGTCTGAGTAAATGGGCCATTTATCCCCCCCAGTCCGAAGCTCCTTGAAAAGGTGGCCGTCCATCAACCCCTCCTCTGTGCTGCCCCCTTGATGAGCTGTTCTATCAATGGGCTAATTTAGCTGATTACAGAGGAATTTGAGAGCTATGGGCCGCCGGAGCCTGGGTCCGGGCCAGCAATGCATTAAGTTCGCCCGTGTCTCCATCACCCCCGCTTGGAACTGACAGGGGGAGCCTCAGTCCTGAAATCAGGTCCCATCATTCGACTCAGCTCCGGCTTATCAGGTGTGAGATAGAAAGTCCTACAGTCCAGGAGCCTAGATTGTTCTGTCCTTGATAGGGAGTCCAGTCCCTGGGAGTGGTGCCAAGCTATTCTCGGCTACTGCCCTACAGAACATCAACACCCTGGCCCAGAGGGCAGGCAGAAAGTAGGAAGAGAGGTGGAGGTCCTGGCTCCTTCTCTCCTCTGACTTTTCTCAGCACTCAGAGCTCCAAAAGTGTTCCACAAAAATGGAATGGGTCAATCAACCACTCTGGATTCACATCTCCCACTCTCCCACTCTTTCCACTCTTTCTCCTTCCAAGATGTCCCAGGATCATGGCTACAATTCCTGTCTTTTTGGGTCCAAGGACCCAAAAGTTCTATTTAGGGCATCGTATAAAACACTAAATTGATAGTTTTTGATACTCTAGCATGAATTAGCTACTCACTCTTTAGAGCTCTCAGGCTATGTTCAGAGAAGCCTACCCAGAGAGAAGAAAGGTGGAGCAACTTTGCAGTTGGAGAGTACCAACAGCATGTGATTCTCTGCAAAATTTAATCTCTGAGTTCAGTAGAGAGAGAAGAAAGATAATCAAAGAGGAAGAGAAAGGGAAAAAAGCACCAACATTTGTTGTATTCTTGACTTCCCCCAACTGCTAAAAGCTATTAACCTTTTAACACAAATTTCTTTTTGAAGGATAAAACGGTAAGAGCTTATAAAATGGTGGGTTGTGCTTTCCACAGTCCTCAGAGAAGAACAGGGATTCCCATGCCCCCTGTCCAGGTAGGACAAGAGACACAGGTCCAGTAGCAATTCTGATGCAGGAAATAATCCGCACACAGTTGGAAAGGAATAGCAGGCCAGAAACACTGCAAGCTGTTCACCCACAAGCTAGTCACTACACCAGGTGGAACCACGAGGCAAGATGGCAGCTCCTCTTCCAGGCCTCCTGAGCAGCCTTAATTGGGATAAACAGAACCCACCCCCAAGGGGAGGGGAGAAGCCAGATGAGGAGACAATGAAGAAACATCTTTTTGACATATAAACCAAAAGAACCAATCGAGAGACATCTTATTAGGAGGCAATATGAGGACAGTCCAAAGGCCTCTACCATCAAGAGCTTATAGGCAGCTTTAAAGAGACTTGAATCTTAGTCATTTTTGTGAAAGACCCAGCGACTCCCTGCCTTTTTCCCCACATTTTTTTTTCCTATTGGACAGCATTGGCACTGAGAAGTTCTACTGGCATCTTTCTCCAAATGAAAATGTAAGCCCTTTAGGATAAAGCAACAATCTTTGAATTACAAGAAGTCTCATAGAAGGTAGCTTGAGCAAAATAGACTTGACTGGGGCATATTGCCTGAAAACTGAGAGGACTACTTTCAGGCATGGATGAATCTGGGGACTTGTAGATATTGTCCACAATAACTTTCCAATGGTCAGCTATTCTCCATATTTATTTATCTTTTATTTAGTGAAGTTTTCAATAAACCATAAAAACTCCTGATTCACATTCCAGCAGCTTAGAAACTCAACCATTCCAAAGAGAGACATCTTTTGAGAATTTCAGCCCAAATCCCCAAACCACAGGTACCCTGGGACATATTTGTGTCTTGCATTCAACCATTGGTAAATCGCTGGAGTTCAGGGGTGCACTGTCCTGAAGGACCAGACTAAGTCTGCTGTCAGATGTGAATTTGTTAGGTCTCAGACACACCAAAGCCACAGGATATGTTGAAGAGTGTTTGCACTTCAGAGCTGGAAATCAAAAATCTACTTACAGATGAAGAATGGGGAAAATCTGGGCAGGGGTCTGATAGGGTCCCTAGAAGGTGCATAAGTTAATCAATATAATAAAATGTGATAGGTTTCCATATGGTAAATTCTAGATGCCACTGATTTTGATTACTGAGGCAAAACTAAGTTCAAGAGTTTTTTTTGTTGTTGTTGTTTTGTTTTGTTTTTCCAAAAAAAATTCTGGGTCAGTAGAAACAAGGGCTAGGAAGACCAGTCATGAAAGAAAGCTTGCCACAAAGAGAGGGGAGTGCTGTTAAGGCAGAAAAGTTCCCACTATATCTATGAGCATTAACAATGATCACCCTGAAAAAACACTGGGTGCTGAAAGGAGATAGTGATATGCATAATACCCCTTTGGTATCAATATTGCAAACTACAGTGTCTAAAAGGAAAAAGGGAGGGGAAGGAGGAGGAGGAGGAAAAGAAGGAAGAAGAGGTGGTAGGCAGGCAGAAGAGAGGGTGTTTGAGAAATGGGACATTGGGGACAAGAAATGTGAACTTGTGAAAGTGTTGTACATTGTGTGATTGAAATTCAATCATGATCAACTTTTTTTTTTGGGGGGGGGGGCGTTGGGCCACACCCGGCGGTGCTCAGGGGTTACTCCTGGCTATCTACTCAGAAATAGCTCCTGGCAGGCACAGGGGACCATATGGGATGCCGGGACTCGAATCAACCACCTTAGGTCCTGCATTGGCTGCAGCACAGGCAAACACTGCTGTGCTATCTCTCCGGCCCCTAAATCATGAGCAACTTATTTTTTTTTAATTTTTATTGTGATCATAATGGCTTACATATCTTTCACAGTAGTATTTTAGGTACATATTAACATTGAATCGGGGGAATACCCATCACCAAATTTGTCCTCCCACCATCTCAGTTCCCTTTCTGCAACCCATATACCCCACCATCACCCCCCAGGCTGCTAGAGTAGGTGGACCCCTCTTTGTCTAGCTTACTATTAGTGGTCACATATCTGTTTGGTCCTGGTACCCTCCCTTGTTTCCCCCTCTATTTAAGAGGCGGAGCTAGATAAATAGAGTTATGCGGTTTTATTTGAAGGGGAAAAAAGCAATAGAATGGGGTACAAAATAAGAAAAAATAAAAAATAAATAAAAAAAAGAAGTCAAATACTTTGAAAATGGATGGAGACCTTCTAGAGGCTTTCAACCTCAGTTTGAGAGAGGACATGAAAAAGGTAATTGAAACACCACAATGCAGAAAGAAATATCAAATTAAATATCCAGTGAGCACTACAGCAATAAGGACAAGCACCACACAATAATCTTGGTTCTGAAATCAAATCATGCCAGAGTGCAAAAAGAAAGAGAAAGATAAGATAAAATAACATAAAATGAAATAAAATAAAATAAAATTGGAGATATCAATTTCAATATCTACACCAAAATAAAGACATCAAAAAATCTATCAATCAATAAATAAATGTGTGGAAAGATGATTATTTTGTTTATTTTTCCCCCTGCATAGGCACATTAAGTATTGGGGATATTATAGAGGTAATTCCCTTGGCCTAGGAGTTACAGGGTTTCTCCACCCCTGAAGTATACTGTCATGGGATTAACTGTAGACTCCTTGCATGATCATTTACTCTCCCCTCGGTGCTTTTGTGATGTATGGAAGACTTCTGCTTTGTCTTGGATGGTAAAATCAGACCTCTGTATCTAAACTTAAAAAAAAAAAACACTTGTATGAATAATCTTGGAACCATTCAACTTTTAAAAAAAGGCTGGCAACTGGAATTATCAGGAAATATATCAATAAATGTCAATTTGTGATGGAAAAAATCTCTGGTTTTCATCCCATTTCCTATATTCTGAAGCCCTCTCAATTTTTAGAATTTCCTGTTCCTTTAATTTAACGTGGCTTCAATGGTAAATTGAAGACCAACTGCTAAGGAGAGAGGTTAAATCCCAAAGGAAACAAGTGGGAGTGGGTTTCAGAAAGATAGATTTCTTTCTTCCTCTCAGGGGATAATTTAAAGCAAGTTGGGCGAATTGTTTTAAACCCCTCCTTAATTCCACACAATAAAGAATATTTGGCAAGACTTCCGTTGGTATCGTAGTTGTGTAAAATCATCAGTCCTGTATCATCTGAAGCTAGTGAAATTAACCTCTCTGAAAATTAACTTCCTCATTCATAAAATATATTTAAACAACCCTTGGGTTGATGAGATTAATCATTTAATGTTAATTGGGCATGTAAGCTTGCCAGATGCAATGTTAGGCACTGAAGTATATAGAAGCAACAAAATTAACCCAATTGTCTTCCCATTACAAGACTTTTTTCTAGCATGAGAAGCTGACATTAGACATTAAGGGATAAGTAAATTATTTTGAATGTTCTAAGATAAATATTATCTTAGAAAATTGAAATTAGGGGCCCGGAGAGATAGCACAGCGGCGTTTGCCTTGCAAGCAGCCAATCCAGGACCAAAGGTGGTTGGTTCGAATCCCAGTGTCCCATATGGTCCCCCGTGCCTGCCAGGAGCTATTTCTGAGCAGACAGCCAGGAGTAACCCCTGAGCACCGCCGGGTGTGGCCTAAAAACCAAAAAAAAAAAAAGAAAATTGAAATTAAAGCAACATAATAAAGTTGAGATGAAAGAGAACAGTTTTGCTGTTGGATAGGTTCATGAGGATCAGATTCATTGAGAAGCAGAGACTTGAGTGAGAAAATAAAGAAATGATAAAGCACTTTTACTATCAGGAAAAATGCAACAAGATTGGACTATATCTGGTAGAGTGAAGCCAGCAAGGAAGTCACGAGGCCAAAGAAGAATGAGAAAGGGGAAGGAGAGAGAAGAAATAAGGGACCAGATCCTGAAGGATCATATCCTGTAGGCTACTCCGAGGACACAAGCAGGAAAAGCAAAAGATGCAAGGCTTCCAGTACAAGATGCTAAGATGCTAAGAAGTGAAGAATGCAAGATCATGCTGCTGGTGGTGGGGAAGATGGTGCTGATGGTGGGCAAGATGCTAATGGGGAAGATGTTGATGATAAGGAGAAAGATGCTGTTACTGCTAATGTGGATGGAGAAGGCGATGCTGATGATGGAAAAAGATACTGTGACTGGCGAAGATGCTGAGAGTTATAGGGAAGATGCTGATGATAATGGAAAAAGCAACAATGAAGATAATGGGGAAGATACTGATATTAGATTAGATACAGATCATGAGAAAATGCTGATTTCTAGGGAAGATGTCACTGATGGTGAGAAGATGCTGCTGATGGGGGGATGCTGCTAGTGTTGGGGGTTGAAGATGGTCCTCATGGAGAAGATGTTGCTGCCAATGCCCCCAATCCTCATGCCTTGATGGTACATCTATCCCTTCTGTAATCACCTCCAAGTTGATAAGGTCAGACCCTCACCTCTCAGAGTTGTTTTGAGGATTTCCCAGCTAACACAAGCAATTTGAACTTTGAACCCAGGCAGAGAAAATTGCTCTGGAAACATAGGGTGTTTCCTGCCATCACAAGTTCCTTATCGTGTGCCTGACACCATCATCCCCAGAAGGTCATCAAGTGGCACCATTAGCGGGGTGAGCACTCCTCCTGCTAACAAGTGCCTCTTCCTCACTTGCTTTCAATATCAGTAGAAATAACCCAAGCCCCATCAACTGCCCTCTGGATGCCAGGTGGACCTCACTCATGGCCTTTTGCACAAATCAAGTGAACTACTACCTGAATAATAAGTGATAAATGGATCCAAATTATCTGAATATTATTAACACCAACTGCCAAGACGCCAGGTATTGACATCATTGTCAGAACCTCCCTCCTTCTAGCACTTGATTCCCAGAAGCTATTTCAAAGTGTGTTTAATTCTTCTCAGATATCTCTGACCCCAACTGGGTGGCATCACAGGCCCATCTCTCCAAAAGGGAGCTCTCCAAACAATCCCAGTGTGTGGAGTGACACACGTGTGAGGTTGTTGAGATATCCTCTGAGTTGTTGCCTCCTGAACTGGCTAAGCAATGCCTCACTTCACCCTTACTAATTTCCCATCACCACCAGAAAAGACATTGGAATGAGAGGAAGATCCAATTGAGTTGCTCCCCCTGAAACTAAAGTCTGAGACTCGGACTAGCCAAGACCTTTCAGATGTTTCTACAAAGATCCAGACTCCTTAGAATACCTACCAGGACTTGACCTCCACCTTCATCTCCAGTGCCAGCTCCCATCACACCCCACAGCCAGGCAGGGTGCCAGGTGTCACTAGACATGCAGATAGATACCCACTGCCCACGCTATTCCCTCATATCTGTGTGCCCTTCTGCTCTATGAATCCTCTGTAGATTTGGTGTGACTCTCATTGAAACTACTACCACAATGGTGCATTGTGCTTTGCTGTGTATCCTTCCCACAGGATGGGCCAGATGATTTTTCTCCAATCTCTTTGTTTCTTGAACAGAAGAACAAGTTTGATGAAGAGATATCTGGGCTCTTTACCCTGAAACAATGAGCATCTTTTCTTCACTTCTTAAGGAGTGATGATCTTAGGTGACTTGACTTGTTTAGCCTCAGTTTTTCTATCTCAAAAATAGGTAAGTGAAAACTAGAAATTGAACTTCTTTATGATCCAGCAGTACTGCTCCTAGAGATATGCCATAAAGGCCAAAAAATACAACAAAAAAGTCCTCTGCACTCCTATGTTCATTATAATACTATTCATGATAACCAGAATATGGAAATAACCTAATAGTCTATCATCTATCATCCATCCAGATGATGGATAAAGAAACTGTGATACATCTAAATAATGGAATACTATGCAGCTCTTAGGAAAAATAAAGTCATAAAATGTGCTTATGCATGGATAGGTATGGGAGTATTTTGCTAAGAGAAATGAGTCAGATGGAGAGGGATAGGCATAGAATTATTTCACTTTTGTGGTATGTTTAAAAAGAAGATAGTAGGGGTCAGAGCTAAAGCACAATGAAAAGATCATTTGCCTGGCATATGGCGGGTTTGATCCATATAGTCTCACAAGCCTTCCAGGAGTATGTTCTGAAAGCAGAGCCAGGAGTGATCTCTGAGCACCACCAGGTATGACAAAAAAAAAAAAAAAAAAAAAAAAAAAACAAAAACAAAAAAAAGCAAAGCAAAACAAAAGATAGTACGATAATAATATCCAAAGAAATAGAGATAAGGGCCAAGAGAACCAGTTCATGGTAGGAAACTTGTCACAAAGAACAGAGAGTGCAGTTAAGGCAGAGAAGTGACCAATGATAGTTGGAAATGATCACTTTAAATAAGAACTGGCTGCCGAAAGGAGATAAAGTGATATGCATGGTGCCCCTTAAATAACAATACTGCACACCATTGTGTATAAAAGAAAAAAGAAAGAAAGAGATATGAAAAATGTCTGCCCCAGAGGCAGACATGGGATAGGACAGGGAGGAAGATGGAGGGGAAACTGAGGATATTGGTAATGGAAAATGTGCATTGGATCACTGTACATTGTATGACTGAACCTCAATCATGAACAACTTTGAACTCATGCTGATTCAATTAGATAAATTATTTATAAAAATATTTGTTAAAGCTTACTTTGGCCATGTTAAAGCTCAGACCATCCAGAAAAAGAAATACATGGAATACAAATCTAGGAAATAAAATATGAAAAGATGGTACTGTGATCAAGAACAGAATCTCACCCAGGCAAGGCAAATACTCTATTGCTGAGATGGCTCAAGAAAATATATATATATATTTTTTTTCTTGAGCCATCTCTAGTAGTATATATATTTACAGGGGGACTACTAGAAGGTTGCTCTAAGTACAGTGCTCTGAGAACAATATGGTCTCAATTTTTGAGCCATCTTTCTTCCCCTAATGCCTTTTTTAAAAAGAGGTGAGGGTCCAGAGTGATAGCACAGAGTGAAGAGTGCTTGCCTTTCACATAGCCAACCTGGGTTCAATCCCCAGTATCCCATATGGTCCCCAAAGCACCATATGGGATTAATCCCTGAGCACCAGAATAATTTCTAAGCACCACTGGATATGACCCCAAACCAAAAATAAAAACAAACACTGGTGAAGGGGATGTTCTTTTTATGACTGAATCCCAACTACAATCAAGTTTGTAATCATGGTGTTTAAATAAAGATATTATTTAAAAAAAGATGAGTAGGAAGTGGCACTTTTTACAGGGCAATAGCAAAGAGTCTTTGCAGTGGACTTTCAGATTGTCCTTGTCTATGATGAATGTTACGTACCCTTTCCCACGCACCCATTCCCTATCTCCTTGGAATCTTAAGGTTTCCCTATGCTGACGTGGCCATCACTTTTGGGATGAAGGAATAAGTACGTCTAGCAAGACCCAGAAAGAAATTTCCTGTGTCTTTACAATCATTGAATTCATGTGGAGAAAACTTAGAATATATATATATAGAGAGAGATGATAGATAGATAGATAGATAGATAGATAGATAGATAGAGATAGATAGATAGATAGATAGATAGATAGATAGATAGATAGATAGATAGATAGATAGATAGATAGATAGATAGATAGATAGATAGATAGATAGATAGATAGATATTTGTTCTCCATGGGGCAGGGATAGGTCCTAGAAACTGTATGTGAGTGGATTTCTTAGGATCACCCACTTTTCTGTCAACTTAGAAATCAGGGCACTGAGAGACCCAAGACACCTGCCCCTCTTCCTGGAACATCCTTTAAACCCCTTCCAATCGCACTCATTGGAAATCCCATCTTCCTCTCCCTGACCATCTTTGGACTGTAACTCTTTTTTTTTTTTTCCTGTGAGGCCCAGAGACCCAGCAGAGCCTTTTAAGTGAATACTTGGGAATAGAACAATCAGGTTAAAAGATCAGGCTGACACAGAGCATGAAATAGGAAAGTATCGTGGCCAATTGATTTGAACCACACTTAGGGGTTTGTGAAATGAATTTCATTTTCAGGACTAAATGGAAATCCGTCTTATAAATCACTGCTGCTCTGGGAGATTAATGAAGGAAACGGGCTTGATTAAGAACTCAGAGCATTGGTCCCTCTGCAGATTTATGGGCCCAAAGGTCTTGCCACAGGGATTTCGAGACGTCCCACCTGTTAATTGTCATTTAGGAAGATTAACCCTATGGGCTTCTGGTTAAGACTTGAGGGCAGGGGAAGTAAAGGCGATTCTAAGAAACACAGATCTCCAGGTCTCTCCCATCTCACCCGAAACAGGATAGTCATGTAACCTTTGACACAACAGCCTGTGGAATTTTTTCCTAAATTCTAGATAGGTGGGAAATTTGACATGCTAATCTTGCTGCATCCTTCTACAAACTTAAATTAAGTAGAGACCTTTTAATAAAAGTAAAAGTATAGAAGGGGCTGGAGAGATAGTACAGTGGTAGGGGATTTGCCTTGCATGTGACCCACCCAGGACGGATGGTGGTTCGATTCCTGACATCCCATATGGTCCCCCAAGCCTGCCAAGGAGTGATTTCTGAGCACAGAGCCAGGAGTAACCCCTGAATGCCACTAGGTGTAAACCAAAAAACAAACAAACTAACAAAAGCAAAATAAAGTAGAGGGGTCTAGATGATAGCACAGTTGTAAGGCATTTGCCTTGCTCCACCTAGAATGGAGAGATGGTATAGGAGGTAGGGCACTACCTTGTCTGTGGCTGACTCTGGTTGGAATTTCTGGCATCATCTAGGCTACCCTGAGCATCACCAAACTTGACTCCAAAACTCAGAGATGGGAGTAAAACCCTGAGCAATGCCAGAAGTCATCAGGCATCAGACTGTCTGCTCCAGGCCAGAACTTGGGGAGCGAGAAGAGGAAAGAGAAAGGGAAACCATGCTGGAAAATCAAAGCAGGTAAAAAAAAAAGTGTTGCTTTAGGAGCTTTTAAAGGCATGAGTTGTGAATAGTGAGTCTTCTTTTCTCTGTAATACTGATAACCTGATGGTTTCGAACCCAGCACAAGTTCAGAGTCAGAATGATATTAGAAGAGTCCTTTTGAAATAAATGGCTAAAGAAACTGTGGTACATTTACATAATGAAATACTATACAGCCGTCAGAAAAATGAAGTCATGAAACTTTCCTATGCATGAATAGACATGAAAATTATGCTGAGTGCAATAAGTCAGAGGGAGAAAGATAGACACAGAATAGTTTCACTCATCTGTGCAGTTTAAGAAAAATAAAAGACAGTTTTATAATAATACCCAGAGACAATAGAGATGAGAGCTGAAAGGCCTGGCCCACGTTATGAAGCTTACCATAAAAAGTGGTGAGTACAGTTAAAGAAAAAAACTACACTGACAACTACCATGACAATGTTAATGAGTGAGAGAAGTAGGATGCCTGTCTCAAATACAGGCAGGGGGTGGGGGGGGAGGGAGAGGGATCATTGGTGGTGGGAAGGTTGCACTGGTGAAGGAGAATATTCTTTTCTTTTCTTTTTCTTTCTCTCTTTCTTCTTTCTTTTTCTTTCTTCTTTCTTTCTTTCTTTCTTTCTTTCTTTCTTTCTTTCTTTCTTTCTTTCTTTCTCTTTCTTTCTTTGCTCTTGGGCCACACCCAGTGATGCTCAGGGGTTAACCCTGGCTATGTGCTCAGAAATCACTCCCAGCTTGTGGGACCAAATGGGATGCCAGGGGATTGAACTGCGATCCGTCCTAGGATAGTGCTGGCAAGGCAAATGCCTTACCGCTTGCACCACCTCTCTGGTTCTTTTTTTAATAACTAAAACCCAACTACAAACATGTTTGTAATTATGGTGCTTGAATAAAATATTTAAAAAAATAGGCAAGAGTCTTGTTGGTCCCTACCTGCCAGTGCTGCAATCAATGCCCCATTTCTCCACTGGAATGTTTCTGTGTTCTAGTTTTGTTTTGAGTTTTGAGGCTACAGTCAGATGTGCTCAGGGTTTCCTCCTAGCTCTGTGCTCAGGCTCTGGCAAGGCTTCGAGGACTGATGTGATGCTGCGAATTGAACCCAGGTTGACTCCGTGCAAGGTAAGTACCCTTCCCACTGTCCTCTCCAGCCCTGGGTAGTGATATTTTAACCCAGATTAAACTTTTTTTTTTTTTTTTTGTGGTTTTTGGGTCACACCCGGCAGTGCTCAGGGGTTTTTCCTGGCTCCGTGCTCAGAAATTGCTCCTGGCATGCACGGGGGACCATATGGGACGCCGGGATTCGAACCGATGACCTTCTGCATGAAAGGTAAATGCCTTACCTCCATGCTATCTCTCCGGCCCCAGATTAAACTTTTTTAATCACATTTCTGATATTTGTACTTCAATAAAGGATAAGAGAGAGGCTGGAAAGAGAGTACAGCAGGTAAAGTTGCCTGGCATAGGACTTTGGGGCTAATGACTATTTCCTCAGGCTATCAATAGTGCTCAAGAGAAAATGTCTTATGTTTGGCTTGTCTTCCTTTTTCCACTTTCTCCTTTATTCCTTCCTCTTCCTCTCTTCCTCTCTCCTTTCATTCCCTCATTTCTCCTTCTGTTATATTCCCCTCCAGTCTTCATCTCTTCCTCCTCTTCCCTTCCTCCCTTTTTTATTACCTCCATCCCCTCTTTTATCTCTCCTCCTTCTTCCTCCTCCCTTTTACCCTTCCTCCCTTCATACCACCCTGTTAAAATGATTGTGGCAAGCAGACAAGAAGGAGCATGTATTGGTGAGAATGTGGAGAAAAGGAAACCTTAGTCACTTTTTGATGTCTTGAAAGACAGTGATGTCCGGAACCCCAAGAGATTTTTTTTTCTTTTTTTGTTTTAAATAAGTTTTTTGTAACTTTATTTATTTAGTAATTGATTGGTTGGTTGGTTTTTGAGCCACACTAAGCAGTGCTCAGGGGTTACTCCTAGCTTTTGCACTCAGAAATGACCCCTGACCAGGGCGGGGGGTGGGGAGAGAACGGACATATGGGATGCTTGGAATTGAACCAGGTCCCTTCCAGGTTGGCTGCATGCAAGACAAATGCCCTACTGCTGTACTATCTCTCTCTGGTCCCCTCCAAGAAATTTCTGTGCCCTCTGTTCCACGCATTATTTATGACAACAGTGAAATTATTGGAAGACAAACAGAAAATCCAGCATCGGTCTGCATATGCTGAAATATTGTTGAACCTTAAAAAAGAAGATCCTACCTACAATTTCAGCAAGATAAGTGAATCCGATACTAAGTAAGGATAAGTCAGACACGTATGACATTTATCTGTACTCTGGAAGAGTCAAAGCTCTGAAACAAAGTATAGGACAGTGACTACCATCATCTGGGGGAGGGCAGAATGGAGAAAATAATGGGAAAGGGTATAAAATTTCCATTATATGATATCATTAAGTTCTGGTGATAAGCTGAACAGAAGTATAATCACTGTCATTAATCATGGTATTTGTATACTTAATGTTTCATTTTTTTAAATGATCATAATTACACAATAATTGTCATTAATAAGTATGTCATTAGCAGTGATGTTAGTATGCTTAAATTTTCCTGTTTTACAAATAAAAGAATTAGGGGCTGGAGAGATAACATGGAGGTAAAGCGTTTGCCTTGCAGGCAGAAGGATGGTGATTCGAATCCCGGCATCCCATATGGTCCCCTGTGCCTGCCAAAGTGATTTCTGAGCATAGAGCCAGAAGTAAGCCCTGAGTGCTGGTGGGTGTGACCCAAAAACCAAAAACCAAAAAAATAAACAAAATAAAAGAATTGTGAATAACTATTACTGGGACCACAGAGAAAGACTTTGGGGTTGGACAACCTAGTATGCTTAGTATGCCTGGAGCCTGGAGCTGGTCTCATGGCAGGATGCTTCATGGGTAAGGTCTCCCTATTTTAAGCCAAAGGCTTTTCATTTCTATTTCCCCCATATTTTGCTGACATATGCAAACAAACAAACAAACAAATATAAAACAACCATCTGCCACACACACCTTTTTCTTTAATTGAATTTTTTAAATCTCTTGTTTTTTTGGATTGAGGCTCTGCCTTTTTCATGGAACCTTGGTACATAGATTACTTTATTTTGCTACATATTCCCACATTTTTCTATAAAACTAAGATGAAAGGATCAAAGGAAGGCTGGGGGCCAGGGGCCAGATGGTCTCAATGCATTGGTGGGAACATAAATGGGGACAGAACTAAATATCCAAGCCAGAGTCAACAATGGTAGACTCAAGGGACCTAAACTTGATCGATCTAAACTTAGAGGTGCCTGTTGTGCTGGCAGACTAGGAGGCAGACGGTGGTGGTACAGGATGCACTCTGAGGCCAACAGAGGTTGACACTGATGGTGGGAAGGGTCCTGACTCCTTGTATATCACAAACTAGATTATGAAGGATTCTGTTGATCATAATTATTTTAAAAAAATAAAAATTTAAATAAATAATAAAATAATTAACCAGAAGCATTCTCATTGTATACATATGCACACACACACACACACACACGCACGCACACACACAAACACACACACACAGAATAAAAAAGAGAAAACAAGCAATGGATGAGTTTGTGGCCCCAACCTTAGCCATCATGTCTCAAAGCAAACTTGTCCCCACGTCATCCAGTTGTGCAACAAATTATAGACAGCTCTGTGTGCATCAGCAAACTCTCAACAAAGAAGGTTTGGTAAAGAGCAGCAAAGAAGTAAGTCGGAAAATTGTAGACATTCTCTGCAGACCCCAGGAAAAAAAACAAGTCGCTTTGCTGTTGGGTTCTGAAATATGACATCACAGCTTGGTTCCTTTCCTCTAAGAAACTTTCCTGAATTCTCCTGACATTACTTTCCCTGGAGTTACTCTCTTTCAGTCAGACTCTCATAAAACTGAGTGTTACAGACTGCACTTTGGATCATTTCCCTACCAGTCCCAGGTTGAAGCCCTCACTCCTCACTCCATGACACTGAACATGGACATGGAGTCTTTCAGGGAGTTATTAAGGTTCGATAAAGCCATAAGATCCCTAGGTGCCTAGGAATGATGTCTTAATCAGAAAGGAGGGATTGCCTCCCAATCTCTCTGCACATATAACCATGGAAAAATTGACACAGCTAGATAGTACCCACAGTCAGCTAGGATGAGAGGTCCCCTACCACCTAGCTGATTGGCACCTTGATCTTGGGCTTTATATCACCTCCAGACATGAGAGAAACCAGGCATTGCAGAAGTCTCTGAGCCTGTGGTATGAAGACTGAAGCCAAGTGAGACCCAGACCAAGTGGCTCTGGTTTTGTGGCTTTCAATTACCCCTATTAGTTGGGACTGGGCTAATGCTGATGGACCACAGAGGTCTTCACGGGAGCAGTTTTTATAGGCCCAGTAAGAGTAATTCGCCATCAGTGTATTAGTAGACCTGCTATAAATCCTGCAAGGGATGGGTGATCAGAAGGGATTATTGGAAACAGTTTAAACACTGCTCCCGTCCATTCATTTGCCCAGCAAATGTTTACAAAGCACCAAACACCTGCCAGTATTGTGCCTGGCCCCAGGGAAGCAGCAGGAAATAAAGCAGAGACTGCCCGCTCTCTGTGGGGTTCATGTTCTGGTGGGGAGAGAAAACAAACAGACCAAACCAAATAGGAGGATAGTATAAAAGAGTGAAAAGAGCTTTCACTAAAGGGAGCAAAGCCAGAGGTTGTCGGGGGAAGAGATGGGAGTGTTATTCTTTACTAGAGGGTCATGGAAGGTCACTGAGAAGGGGCATTGAGCTGAGACCTAAGATGTCAGCCGAGGCCTGGGAGAAGAGAGATTTGGGGTTTTAGGTGGGCACAATGGTTAACACCCTGAGATTGGAAGGAAGTCATGGTAAAGTTTTTTTTTTTTTTTAGGAAGAGCTTGAAGTCCTCATAGTGGAAGGGAAAAACAAAAATTCACTCTTTGTTGCCTGAACAAAAGAAACACTTGCCTGCTTGGGGCTGGGCCACTAGCATGAGCAAGTTGACACACATAGATCAGAAGTCTCGAAAATAGAGCCAGAGTGGTAGCACAGTGGTAGGGCATTTGCCTTGTACATGACTGACCCAGAACAGACTCGGGTTCGATCCCCAGTGTCCTATATGGTCCCCCAAGCCAGGAGCTATTTCTGAATACAGAGACAGGAGTAATCACTGAGCACTGCTGAGTGTGGCAAAAAAAAAAGAAGTCCCTAGAATGTGTCATGAGCTGGTTTCAATGACATGAGTTTTGATTTCTGTTCTGGTGCTTCTCAGTATATCAGTGGGGTGGAGGGTCAGGTAGGGAGGGTTGATTGTTTTTTTTTTTTTCTCAGTATCTGGAGGCAGGGAAAAATTGAGCGTTTTTGTAAAGAGAATCCAGCATTTACTTATTTATTACGCGGACAACACTTATTTCAGTCTTGCTATGGTATCAGCCTGGTTATTCAAAGTGTGATTCCCAAAGCCACCTGTGAACATCACCTGGAATTTTGCTAGAAAGACAGAATCTCTAGTTTTGTCAAAGTTCCTCTAGAATAAAAACCCATTCCTTTTCTCCTTCAAAAATATATTTAAGGGGCCAGCGAGACAGTATGGAGGTAAGGGGTTTGCCTTCCGTGCAGAAGGACGGTGGTTCAAATCCCGACATCCCATATGGTCGCCCCTCCACCCCCGTACCTGCCAGGGGCGATTTCTGAGCTCAGAGCCAGGAGTAACCCCTGAGCTCTGCCGGGTGTGACTCAAAAACCAAAAAAATTAATATATATATACATATATATATATAAATTTTAATTGTTTAGGTCACACATTTACAACAGTACTAATGTTTATCATTGGGGGGTTGTTTTCATTTTTATATTTTTTTGGTTTGGGGGCCACACCCAGCCATGTTCAAGACTTACTTCTTGTTCTGTGTTCAGGAATTTCCACCACCCCTCTTGGTGGCACTTGGTGGACCAATATGGTACCGGGGATTGAATCTTGGTCAGCTCTTTGCAAGGCAAGTACTCTACTCACTGTACTATCTCTCTGGCCCACATTTATAGTTTGTTTGTTTTAGGGTACCACACCTGGCTAACATCAGGCTTACTGAACTCCTCTGAACTCAGGAATTCCTGGCTGACTGCCTCAGGCAATCATATAAGGTGTCAGGGTTTGAACCCAGGTCAGCCAGATGGAAGGCAAACACCCTACCCACTGTACTACCACTCCAACCCCAAGTTTGTTTTTGATGGCTACAATGACTCCATGTCACCACCACCAAAGCCCCCAAGGCCCTCCACCACTATCCTTATGTTATTTCAAATCTACCTTTTCATTTCCCCTAGCCCCGTTTCCCACTGTTCTTGGTAATCTCGGGGTTTTCTGTAATCCAGAGTCAAGAGTTTACCATCAGAGGACAGGAGGGAAATGAGACATTGGTGGTGGGAAATGAGCGCTGGTGAAGGATGCTGTACATTTATGACTAAAACTCAATCATGAATGACTTTGCAACTGTGAAAAAAAACTATTATAAACAACCTTGTAAGCACAGTACTTAAATACAGTAATTAAAAATGAAGAGTGCAATCATTGGATGGCAAAAAGTTGCTCTTTGTTTCTCTTCTCAATATAACAGATGTGTTAGATTATCTTGGATTTGTCCTTTCGTCTTGGACTCACCCCACTTATCACGATGTCCTTCAGTTCCACCCATGTTGCAGGAAACTGTACGATGTCATCTATTTTCACAGTTGCATATTAGTCCCTTGTGTACACAGACCTCGATTGATTTATCCACATACCTGTCTTGCGCATGTGGGCTGTTCCTATATCCTGGCTATTGTGCTAAGTGCTGCCTGAACACAGGTGTGCACACACCTTCTCCAGCTGATGTTTTAAATCCCAGTCTCTTGGAACAGGCTTATGAACATTATACGGGGAGGTCTACTTTGTCTACATTTTATTTCATTCAGGGAAGAAAGACATTAAGGCTCAGATACCCATTTGTAATGAATGAGTATCCCCACCCTCTCCTGGGTCTTTGACAAATCAACTTGTTTTAGACTTCCAGAGACACTCAGCAGTCATGTGGGCTATTAAAAGGGAATTTGGGAGGACCAAAAGGAGTTATATAGGGACAGATTCTCCCAAAGAAACACAAATTAAACAACCACTCAACTATTGACTCAACCATTGAGTCAGAGCTGGTGTGTTTGAATGAGAGGTGGGGAGAGTAGCTTGTAATAAGCTTGTCATGCTGTAGAAAGAGGAGTAAATTACTAGCATAGGTTACATACTGCTTCCAGGTCAGCCTGGCCCAGAAGTCAGTCTTCCCTGAGGATTCAGAATATGGATGCTTGTGAATCTCTGTTTCCTTTGGTGAGGAGGAGGACCTGGAGTTTGATTAGTTATGGATGGTCCAGCAAAGGTCATTGTTCAGAAAATTAAGGCTGCCTTGTCTCCAAAACCATAAGTGTGTAGAGTGCAGACTTGGTGGAAATGATTAAATGATTTTAGCATTCCTGGGACAAACTAAAAGGCAAATAGAATTTATAATACATAATTTAAGAACCCCAACACAAGATAGAGGGGAAATAACTCATGTGAATTTACACACACACACACACACACACACACACACACACACACACACACACACACCACGAGCTCTGTTGCCTAAATGTCTTTAGAAAGATGATTGTGATTATTTTTCACAGGAAGAAAAAATGTTTCCCAGATCAATGAAAGACATTGAAAAAAGCCTATGACCTGGCAGGGCAGGACAAGAAGGACCCCATGAGTTAGTTCTTTTACAGATGCTTTCAAAGTACTGATGGTGCCTTTTATGAGTCTGGTAATGATGGGTCAATCATGTGCACACTGCAGAAGCAATTGGGAAGAGAAAGGAGATACTCAGAGGTCACCCACCTTCTCCATTTCTGGAGTAAGTTGGAACTCAACTGGGCAGGAAAGTACAAACCCTATCCTCAACTTTACCTTCACTTGCCTTTACATACTCTTCCTCCCTTTGATTTTTGGATTAATTGGGCTTGGGAACTATTCTTGGCTCTGAATCTGGGGGTGGGGGGGAACTATCTGGGGCCAAGAATCAAACTCAAGGGTCTTGCAGGCAAAGCCTATGCTCCATCCTTCTTAAATCCTTTTTTGTGTCTCTTCAAATTTCTTACCACTCTGTGGAATCTAGATATCTCTCTGTGGAGCAGATCTCGGTGGAAAGGCAATGGAGTCCCTATTCCTCTGCTTCCCTGTACAATATGGGGAAGTGACTTAGATCAGACACATCTCACTGGGAACAACCAAGTCTTCAAGTGGGGACTAGAGAGTCACAGTGGTTAGCAGTGACCCTGCTGTGACACCTATATAACCATAGCGTGATGGGGCAAGTAGGATTCACGTAGGAAGAGCGACTCAGCTAAAGAATTGAGCTCAAACACTCATCAGGATCCCAACAGGTTCCAAACTGTCCACCATCTCATGTCTGAGTTATGAGTCCACACAACCACAGGGCCACTTAAAAAATCTCACATCTTGGGGTTAGAGAATTATCAAAGTGAGTAAGGCATTTGCTTTGCACGTGGCCAAGCCAGGTTTGAACTCCAACATCCCATATGGTACCCCAAGCCTGCCAGGAGCAATTTCTGAGTGTAGAGCCCTGAGTGCCTCTGGATGTGGCCCAAAAAACAAAAATAAATTTATATCTGATATGGCCCTAGCAAGCGAGTGATAATAATATAGGTAGGGCACTTGCCTTGCATGCAGCCAGCCTGGATTCCATCATTGTACCTACAGCATACTGTCTCCCAAGCCCTGCCAGAAGTGATCCCTGAAGCACCCAAACCAATAGATAGATAGATAGAGAGATAGATAGATAGATAAATGTATATATATGTATATATATTTTAAACCAATATATGTATATGTTATATATATTGCACCTTGTGATCTTCCTTGGTTTTGTCAAGTCCTTTATACAATTGTCACAGGATGGTCAGACACCAGACTGGCATCATCACTCACACCCACATAGGGCCATCCCCCAAGATTTTCACATCCTCAGGGAAATTACAAGAGCACATAGGCCCCCTCTCACCTGGGTTTCCCCTCCCATGAAGAGGTTCATGTGAGGGTCATGAGGGTAATGAAGATGGGAAGAACTCACATGCCAGCCTAGAACAAGCACTTAGAGGTGGGAGCCCAAGTGCAGGTATGGGTAAGACCAACTGCTGTCCCTGAAGAGACCACAGAAGGAGCTGGTCAGTGGCTTCTCTCAGTCTCTGCTGGCTGCCCCAGTTGCTATCTTCAGATTCAGAGCACAGGCTCTGCAGCTTGGAATGGGGGACACATGTCTCCCAGATCCCCTTTCTTCTAAGGGTTGGATTCAGACAATACCTCAAACCCAGACTCAGGAGATCCTCACCTTTCTTTTCATCAATTTCCTTTTGTTTTGTTTTATTTCGTTTGGGGGACTCACCTGGTAGCACTCAGGGATTACTCCTGACTCTGCACTCAGAAATCACTCCTGGCAGGCTCAGGGGTCCAATTTGGGATGCTTCAGAACCAACCTGGGTTAGCTGTGTGCAAGGCAAATGCCCTCCCTGCTGTGCTATTGTTCAGACCACTATCCTCACCTTTCTGATAAAACAAATCAGGAAGGACTCTGTTTTCCAAAGAGGAACATGCTTCAGTGGGGCTGAAAGGACTCAGAGTACAACATGGAAACAGGGGCTAAGGGCATCTTTCATCTCCTCACCCCACTCTTCAAGGTTGAGATTGGGTTAAGGCACCTGCCTGGCACATGACAGACCCCCCGTTTGATTACCAACCAGTGCCAGGAGTGATCCTTAAGCACAGAGCCAGGAAAAAAGCCCTGAGCACTGCCAGGTATAGCTCCCAAATCAAAATCTTTTCCGGGCTCCCTCCTTCCAAATATTTTTAGTGGGGGGGGGGGAGTGTTTGGGCCATACAGCAGTGCTCAGGACTCATTCCTAGCTTTGCACTTTACTCCTGACAGGGTTAAGATTATGAGATGCCCAGGATATGGAACCCTGGTTGGTTGCTTGTAAGGCAAATCTCTCCACTGTGCTATCGCTCCAGACCACCCATTCTTCTTCATGTCTGTCATTTCCCTATGCTTTTTGCAGATCTCAGGTCAAGTGTTTCATATTTATCCTCTGTAGCCAGATTGGGGTACACTGGGCCAGCCATGGTGACCTGCACATCCTAACACCTTGGTTCATCCTTTTCCTCCATGGATGAACCCATCACTCATGTAAGCTAGAGTTCAGAGGTTTCAGAGCTAATGAATCAGGATCATCCTACTCTGTGTCCTTTCTGAGCTTGGCCTGTGACTCAGTTTCCCCCTTTGTCAAGTAGTGCTGAGGCTGTTCATTCACATTGAAAGTGAGAGTATTGACATTAGGGACCAGAGAGATAGCACAGCGGTGGGGCATTTGCCTTGCAAGAGGCCAGCCCGGGAGGGATCCGGTTCAATTCCCGGCATCCCATATGGTCCCCCAGCCTGCCAGGGGTGATTTCTGAGTGCAGAGCCAGGAGTAACCCCTTATAGCCACTGGGTGAGGCCCAACAACAAATCCATCAATTAATCAATATATAAATCAAGTTTAAAAAAATAAAAAAAAAAGAGTGTTGACATTGACTTATGGGGCAGGCTGGGTAGTCATGAGAAGCTGCCACCAGCTTCTACTGCCAACATCAAGACCAGCACCAGTAGCTACTCTGCCAGAGCATGCACAGCAACTTCCACGGCGTTTCCAGACGATTGTTTCTCATTTCACAAGATCACGGTGTCTGAGCTCTCTCCACGCTGGCATTTGTTTTGGGGGTTGGTTTGGCAATGCTTCTCATCGGAACGCAATTTCATGCGGTTTGGGAAAAGATGAGGATCCTTGAAACTTCCTCTCTGGAGATTTCTCAGAGATAGAAAAAGTGGGTTTGGCTCCATTCAGAACCTGTTTGAACATTCGTTGCACATACTTCAAAACCCCGAGCCCTTTGGACTCCTGACCCATTTGCTCTCGGCAAAAAAAAAAAAAAAAAAAAAAAAAAAAAAACCCACTTCCTGCTCCTGCAAAGGGAAGCTTTCAAGCTTGGCGGAAAAGGCTTTTTTGGACAACAAACAGCCCTTTAAAAACAATATTTTGATGAGTTAAGTGTAAATGAATCAGAAACACATGGATTAAGCCTCTCTTGATGTACACATGGGTTTAATAATTATCGAAGGCGGGGAGTGGGACTGGAAGAGTTGTGTCTTGGGTTTTATCAAATCTCAAATGTTGGAGAAGTAATTTGAGACATTCCACACACACACACCCCCCCCCATCCCCAAACCCAAATGTAGCCATATTTTCCAATCCCGCTTCCAAAGATCCAAAGATCTTTCTAGCAATGACCAAGCCCAACAAATGGCTGGACTATGGCTGCTGATTGGCTGGTCAGGAGCACATAATTTATGAGCCCGTCAAAGATTTATATGTTGCCATTATGACAAATACCTTCCACAAGGAACAGTCCCCCAAATGCAAGCCTTATTAATATTTTCCTGTTAGGAGCTGCTCCTGAGTCACAAAAATCTCTTTTACCTTTTCCCCAGTACCCCCCTTTCCCCTAGTTAAGCCTCAACGGTCTTCCCTCCCTCCCAAACACACACACACACACACACACACACACACACACACACACACACACACACCATCCCCCATGAAGTCTTGGGCCAATGAGAAGGGAGGGAATTAATTTTACCAGGGCTGAAACTTGTTTTACTTTGGATCCAGTCTTAAAAGACTTGATTTCTAGAAGCTTCAGGTCAAAAGGAGGTTATATAGCCAGAAGGCTCATACGTTAGTGAAGGGTGAAAGGGGTGGAATTTTATAAACGCTTATTGCACTTATAAAAAAAAAATAAGAAAACGCTAAGATGTCTTTCCAGTTGGCTTCTGCAGCCAAATACTCTATTTATCAGGGTCCAGGCTGTTTTCTGGAGGAAGGACCTCAAATCTAACCTCCTGTGTCTAAGATATTCCCAAGCTAGGACTCCTTCTGTGTGACACCCCCACACACACGTACATGTCTTCCCTACATCTATTTGGAGTCACTCTCACACTCTGAGGCACCTCAAAAGGGATGCAACTTTATGGGCAGTGGGAAAATGGGGAAAGGAAGCCCATCACCCACTTTCTGGTTACCCCCCAGAGCTCCCCTGTTGGACGTGCTGTCGGATGGAGCAATGAAGCTCATGTTGGTGGCTGACATGGAATTGCTACACTGGGGGAAGGAAGGAAATGATTCTGCAAACATACAGTATGTGGGTTCGAATGCTGCCTTCCAAGAATCACCCGCGTGGCCTGGAGCATCTGCTATTTCTGCCACGCTGCCCATAAACTGTCCCAAAATGTAGGGAGGTTCAGTGAATTATTGGGGGGTCTGTGTTCACAGGCAGTTTTGGGGGCTCTTCCAGTGGGCTGAGCAAAGGTAAGTGAATGGAGCTGCAGATTCTGAGTTTGAATGTTTGTTGCAACCCTGGGTACCCTGTTCAGGACATGGAGACAAGTCCAATGTCCAATGACTGAGGAGTGAGTGAAGCAGTTGAGGTCTTGGGGGCAGAGTGATAGCACAGTGGTAAGGCATTTGCCTTGCACGCGGCCAACACAGGACGAACCTCAGTTAGAATCCCAGCATCCCATATGGTCCTCCGAGCCTGCTAGGAGCAATTTTTGAGTGCAGAGCAAAGAATAAACCCTGAGCATTGTGGGGTTTGGCCTAAATAACCCACTCGCCCCCAAAACTCTATGCACTATGGCAGAGAAGCAGATCTTCTGGGTATGAGATCCACCCAGTTTTGTACCCCATCATGTACTACAATCCCATGGGGCTTCAGAAAATGCAAATCAAAGACACCCCACTTTCCATAGCCCCCAAGGCTTTCAAGTTCTCACTGCAGATTCATTCCCTTCATGTGCTCTTGGCTCTAGTTTTAGTAATCTGTGACACCCCTGCTTTGCTGAGAATGTCTCCTCTCCCCAGCCCCCTCTGTGGATATTCTTCTTGTTGTTGTTGTTCTGGGGTTTAGGAGGATGGAAAGATATTAGGGAAATAATTATCCTTGTTATTTTAGATTATGGAGTAACAAGTAAGTAGTAGGAGACAAGATTGAGAACATGCTAAAAAAAAGCTCTCTCAGGGTGTTTTGTTTGTTTGTTGGGGTCCCATCCAGCAATGCTCAGGGATTACTCCTAGCTCTACACTCAGAAATTACTCCTATTAGTGCATGGGGAAACATATGGGATTCCAGGGATTCAACTTGGGTTGACTGCATGCAAAGCAAGGGCTCTATTGCTCTGCCACTCCCCTTTTAATTTTCTTCTTTAATAATAATGTCCCTGTGGACATTCTATTCTCGCATCAAGACTCAGCATCAGAGGCTAGAGCGATAGCACAGAGGTAGGGCGTTTGTCTTGCATGCAACTGACCTGGGACGGACCCGGGTTCGATCCCCGGCATCCCATATGGTCCCCCGAGCCTGTCAGGAGAGACTTCTGAGCACAGAGCCAGGAGTAACCCCTAATCGCTGCCGGGTGTGGCCCAAAAAGAAAACAAAGACTTAGCATCAATGCCTTTCCCCCACTATGTAGACCAGACCCTCCTTAAGTAGCCCCAAAGTAATTCAAGCATCAGTAAAAAATGTTTCTTGCCCCGGGACACCAAGCTGAAATCTCAGAGTCTGACCAGAAAAGGCTCAGAACAAACAAGATCTTGTCCTGTGCTCTCCATCCAACAGCGGAAAGCTTGGGGGCTCAAACCCCCAGTGCAGGTCACCATGGTCCTGTGGCAAAGCCTTCTTGACTCAGTCATTGTCCTATTGAGACTGCCGGCTCCTAAAATAAACACACAGCCAACGCTCCACATAGCCTGCTCTGCTGTCTGGAAGATGGAATTATTCTACTCATGACGTCAACTCTGGATGCCCAAGAAGGAGCAAGCTGGTAGCCCTGCAGAAAAATGAATGTTTGCAGCCGGGTCGGAGCAAACTCAGAGCACTGGGACAAGGAGTCCTGGGAGAGAGAATCTATGCCATGTGGAAGAAGAGTGGAGGAGTGGGGTAGAGCTCCAAGAAGAGGGGGGCAAGACAGAGAGGTCCTTGGGGAGTCAGAGCTGAGAGATTTTCCTGTTGTCTGCCCAGGACCAAGTTGCAAGCTTTTGTGTATGGGGAAGGCAGGCTTAGGCTGATACAGATCGAGAAACTGAGGTACAGAACTTTGAGTGCTTCTGGCCCAGACTTTACACAGTCCAGAACAAGACTTGAGGCTGTTTGGGTTTATCTTCTTTTTTGATATGGGGGCCCACACCACCTCGCAGATGTTCAGGACTTATTCCTGCCTCTCCTTCCTCACCATCTCCTTCCTTCCATTCTTCTTGTCCAGGTCAGTCTTGGGAGCCCCAGCCCAGGTCAGACAGCGAGTTCTTGGCTCTAAATCACCTCCAACGGTTTCTCTTCAAGTTGCAGAGAACTCAGTTGGAAAACAGAGGAAGGGGAGACAGAGGGAATGTGGGCCTGTGCAAACTGTCTGGGCCACGGCAGCGACATCCTCCAACCCCTGTGATGTAGCCTGACCTCCGAGAGCATCCCACAGGACCCCCCTTGGGACCCCAGACATCCGCTCTCTGCCGCCCCCTGACCCATGCCCTGGCAACTGTCCTCCGCCCTCTGATTCCTTTCAGATGTGTGAAGGGGGAAGGCTCCAGTTTCAAAGCCCCCTGAATGAGGCACTGGCTTCTGGGCTCTGCCAGGGAAAAAGGACGGGGGTCCATCTGCCTGCCCCTGCCAAACTGGACGTGTCTCCCCAGACCCAGAAATGCCAACAGCAGCCCTTCACCCCAGAGCCAAGCGAAAGCAAGAACGCTGCAGGAGGGAAAAATGAAATTCCTCCTCCCCCAGGGATAAAGGGGCAGAAAGTTTGGAGGAGCTGTTTGGCAAGGTGGGGCTGCAGAGCTGAAAACAGGGGGTTCCTACTATACCCCTAATATTGGTGATTTGACCCCACCAGCAGCAGCCAGGGACTGGCTCTTTAGTTTCTGTGAGCATTCTCAGAACTGGGAGGTCTTTTTCTTTTGTGTGTGTGTGTTTTTTTTTCCTCTCATTGGTTTGGGGCATCACCTAGGGGGAAGAGAAAGGGGAAAGATGGAAGGGGAAGGAAGGAAGGGAAGAAGGAAGTAAAGGAGGGAGGGAGGGAGGGACTGAGGGAGGGAGGAAGGAAGGAAGGAAGGAAGGAAAGAAGGAAGGAAGGAAGGAAGGAAGGAAGGAAGGAAGGAAGGAAGGAAGGAAGGAAGGAAGGAAGGAAGGAAGGAAGGAAGGAAGGAAGGAAGGAAGGAAGGAAGGAAGGAAGGAAGGAAGGAAGGAGAGTCATGCAATTAGAACTTTTTCTATTGACGAATCTAGGTGACACTGAGGCCCAGTTCAGTGACCTTTCCCTGCAGTGGTCCCTGGTGACAGAAGCCCCCTGACCTGAATGCCTGGTCATATGATACAGCAACCCTGACAGGCACCATTGTATTCTGACACTGCGACAGAAATTAAAGCCTCACTTGGACTCGCTTCCAGTGCTCCCCGCATCTGAGTTTGATGAAAGTTGAGCTAGAGTCCCTCCATAGTTCTGAGCTCCCTGAGATGGGATTTGGGTGGAACCCTAGAGAGGAAACTAGGGTATGGCAAGTGTCTGAGCTGGGGTGCCAGAAGAAAGGGCCCCCCCACCCCCAGGGCTGGCTAGAGCAGCAATGTTTGTGGACTGTGGAGCAACAGCCCAAGGTCAGCGGGGGAGGGGGGGGCAGGCAAGGCCCAATGGCTTCGGAGGACTCCCTGAGGCTGGAGTCATGATGCACTTTGGGACTTTGCAAGACAAAAGCCCCTCATGAAACTTGCCCCAGCACCCCGGTGGTCCTTGAGGGGTTGAGCTCCACTAGGACAGGACACCTGGCTGGAAGACTCCTCACTCCTGAGCTTCTGAACCCCAAGCCCGGGCAAACCCAACTTCTCAGAGACCCCAGCGCCAACACTCACCATCCCTGCCTCCTCTCTGTCTCCTCTCACTCTAACCCAGGTTTGCTCCTGCCCCGGCATTGCCCCTGGTGGGGCGGGAGGACAGAGGTCAGGCCACTCAGCAGGGCGGGTTAATACCAGCCATAAATCCCCAAAGCAATGGCCTAGAGAACCCCAGATCTCACCTCCTCGGGGCTGACGCCCATCTCCTCGGGTGCATGTGTGGCCCTGGCCCCCGTGTTTACGAGCAGAGCCGGGTGGCCCTCCTGTGCGGTGGCCTCACTTGCTGCCCTTTGATCAGGGAAATGCAACGCCTGAGTCTGGCTTTATGGGCAAGGGGAACTAACGATCACAGTTCAAGACTAGGGAAACAGAGCCAGGCCCCACCGCAGCGTGACACTGGGCGAGGGACAGAGGGACTGTGGGGCCTCCCAGGACCATCTCATTTCTTCCTCCTTCCTTAGGCTGAGCAGGAGGAAAGCTGCACTATGCCTGTGTCATGTCTGTGCATACTCGTATGTGGGTGTCTGTGTGATCCATGCACTTATATGTCCATTGACCACATATAAGATGTGTTGATGGTGTGCAGAGGGGTGTGTGAGGTTGTGCCTGCCTGCATATATGTGTCCATGTTTGTCTGAGTATGGCCTATATGTCTGTTTGCACACATGTGTCCCCATATGCATGTATCTTGTGTATTGGGGTGGACATGGGTGTCTGTAAGAATGTGTGTATGTGTTCATGTGTGCTCTATATTTTATATATGCTAGTTTGAGCCTGTGTGTCTTGTTGCATTTATGAGTTCATGTGTGTACATGTGGGATAAATGGCATGTGGGCTAATTCTGCCCATCCCAGCTGTCCGGGCTCTCTTACCTCCACCCTATGGGGTCCCTGCTGATGTCTCAGGAGTCTCAGCGCCACTGGTCCAGACCACGACAGGCTCCTCGAGGACTGAAGTTCCTGTTCCAACTTGGATGGACCTTGGGCTCCAGGAATTTGCTCAAATGTCAGTTCTGAGATCATTGTGACAGTTTTTGGTTTGGTTTGGTTTGGTTTGGTTTATTAGCCACACTTAGTGGCAGACAGGGGTTTACTCCTGGCTCTGCACTCAGGGGCCATTCCTGGTGGTTCTCAGGAGACCATATGGAATGTTGGGGATCAAACCCAGGTCAGATACATGCGAGCAAATTCCCTCCCTGCTGTGCTATCACTTCAGCCCGAGGTATTCTTTTTTATTTTTATTTATTTATTTATTTATTTGGCTTTTTGGGCCACAGCTGGCAACACTCAGGGGTTCCCCCTGGCTCTGGGCTCAGAAATCGCTTCTGGCAGGCTCGGGGGACCACACGGGATGCCGAGATCAAACCTGACTCCTTCCAGTGTCGGCTACATGCAAAACAACTTCCCAACCACTGTGCTCTCTCCAGCCCAGTATTCTTTTTTAAACGTGAGTCCTCAGTCTCTCAGTTAATTAAGCAGGGAGAGCATTTGTTCAGTAGATGGTAGATGAGCCTAACCCAACCAGGAGAAGGTTTTCAAGAAAACAAGAATAAGACAAGAATGGGGTTCCCTAGAGGAAGAGAATATTCTGCTCCAGAGTCCCCTAGACCAAGCTGATGATCACAGAGTCTCAGATCCCTGTAGGTATCTTCAAATGCATGACCCAATCATGCTTTAAAATCATGTTCTATCAAAGATAGGTATGTTATCTTTCTATGACCATAAATGATCTATGCATTGTTTAAAATGTACATTTTTATGAAATTTTTTTTATTTTGGTTTGGGGGCTATACCCCATAGTATTCAGGGGTTACTCTGGCTCTGCACTCAGAAATCACTCCTGGCAGGCTCATGGGGACCATATGGGATGCTGAGTATCAAACCCAGGTCTGTCCCGGGTCTCCTGCAGGCCAGGCAAATGCCCTACTTCTGTGCTATCACTCTAACCCAAAAAATGTACATAATTTATAATGTATACAACCTCATTGTGTGTATGTACATGCATATACACCACTTGTATTGTAGTCCTGGGATGGGACCCAGTTTTCACGTATACGAGACATATACTTAACTTCTGAGCAATGCGCTAGACCCCTCAAATTCCACTTCTCCTGTTTTATTTGTTGATATTAACAGCTCACTTTGCCTTTCTTGTTTTGGCTAAAATGAAGGAGCACAAACAATGTTGCTTACAGAGCAGCCAGAATTCACCATCATTTATAACTCAGACATGATCAAAATTATGCCTGTGTGAGTGTCATGTTTTATTCTAGGTCAATGTACTCCTTGCCTGGTTCTCTAGGAGATATGCAGCCTCCAACAGGGATTGGTGAGACTATTCTGTGTCATTCTCTCTCCCTCTGACTCATTTCACTCAGCATAATAGTCTGCATGTCCATCCATTCATAGGAAAATTTCACACCTTCATCTCTCCTGATGGCTGCATAGTATTCCATTTTGTAGATGTACCACGATTTCTTTAGCCACTCAACTGTTGTAAGGCATCTGGGTTTTTTCCAGCTTCATTTATTTCTGACAAGAAGACTTCACAGCAGGAAGTGCTGTGAGCATGAGAGTTCAAGGAGGAGGAGGGGAGGAGGAGGAAGAGGAGAAACCCACAGAAGCCTAAGTCTAAGATTTCCACATTGAAGCCTCCACACACACTGAGAGTTGACAGTGACTCCTGCCTTGCTCTCCTAAGGCCAATCTTGCATTGTCAAAAATTGTACTGGTTAAGGAACCAGAGCAATAGCACAACAGATAGGGTGTTTAACCTTGCATGCAGCTGAATCAGTTTTCATCTCTGGCATTCCATATGGCCCCCTGACCCTGCCTGGAGTAATTTCTGAACACAGATCCAAGAGTAACCCCTGAGTGCTGCCACACATGCACCCAACCAAAACAAAACAAAAACAAGCAAACAAACAAAAACTGGACTGGATGCACCAGTGAAATCGTGCAAAGCATTTGCCTTGCATGTTGCCAAACCGAATTCTATTCTGAGCATCACAGAGGGTTCCTCAAGCCCTGCCAGGAGGGATCTTTGAGTTCAGAGTTAGGAGAACAACTGGGTGTGGTCTAAAATCAAAAGGAAAAAAATTGGGCTGGAGAAGATTTTCCAAGAAAGAAAATATCAGGAAATTAAAAATATCCATTTCTTCTACGCCAGTGGATACTTTCTGTTTCAGCTTTCAGCCAATAAAAATATAAATCAAGGAGGAAAGAGACTTAAAAAAAAACAAACACTAGGGGCTAGAGCAATAGTACAGCAGGTAGGACGTTTGCCTTGCACACTGCCAACATGGCACGGACCTGGGTTTGATCTCTGACACCCCATATGGTCCCCTGAGCCTGTCAGGAGTTATTTCTGAGCACAGAGCCAGGAGTAACATCTCAGCTTTGCTGGATGTGCCCCCACCCAAAAAAAAAAAAAAAAAAGGAAAGCAAAGAAAAACATTTGAATATGTTTGGAGGCTAGACATTTGCATATGCAGCAACTCCATCAAGGATTCTAAAGGCACATTTTACCTGAGCTCAAATTTCTGGGCTCACAGACCTCCCAGGTTCACCAGACAATACCTAAAACCATAAACAAAGAAAGCAAGAGCCTACCTACTACCTACATTTGTTTGTTTTATGCAATCAACATTTAAATTTTTTTTGTTTCTGGATCACACCCAGTGACGCTAAGGGGTTACTCCTAGCTCTGCATTCAGAAATCAATCCTGGCAGGCACGGGGAACCATATGAGATGCCAGGATTCAAACCACCGTCTATCCTGGATCAGCTGCATGAAAGGCAAACACCCTACTGCTGTGATATCTCTCCGGCTCCAACATTTAAAATTTGGCAGGGTCTGAGAGATAGTACAGTGGGGAAGGCATTTGCCTTGCATGGAAGATACTCAAGTTCAATCCCCAGTACCCAGATTGTTCCCATGAGCACAAACAATAGTGATTTTTAAGCAAAGAGTCAGAAGTAAGTGCTGGGCATTGCTAGTGTAACCTAAAACCAAACCAAAAAAAAAAAAAAAAGGTACAAAATTATTATAAGCTATCAGTTAAACCCTTTTAGTGAAATATGGAAATCATGAATAACAACAACTTAGCAAGGGCTGACAAACATGTGGAGAAATCAGAATTTTCTACGTGGCTTCTAGAGACTAAGAGGGTAGGAGAATGAGTTAGTAGCTAGATGGAGGGCATGACTTTTGAGAGATTCATCATCGGCTCCAGTGGCTATGAGTCCCTGAAGCAGGGAGATCAGGGCTATAAGCAGGTCTTCACACAACCATGTTTCTACTCACCCACATAAATAATCCAAAATGTCCATCAAGGGATGGGGAGATAAAATAAATATGGTGGCTGCAAGTAATGGAATAGTGTGCAGCCTAGAAAAAAGTGTAAAGGCTTCTGACACTTGAGTCCAACAGGGGTGAACCTTGAGGGTATTCTGAAAAATGACCTTGCAAGCCTCCAACAACACTATCCAGAATGGTGGAATCCATGGTGGCGGAAAATAGTGTCAGTGGCCAGAAGTGGTATGGCAAAAGGAAAGGAGGTGTTAGTAGTAATGAGGAATGTCTTGAGTTTTAGCAGGAAGTGGTGAAAAGGTCCCAGACAATGCTCCGTCCTTGAACTAAGCCCTCACACACAGGCCTGTATTTCTTGCAGGTTCTGCCAGAAGGAAGAGATACGGTTGATTTCATTTCTTAACCTTCTCAACCGCTGGCTGAGCCAGTCTCTAAATGCAGTCACAAGAGTGAGGGTTTGCCAAGGGCACTGGTAGAGGATAGCTCATTTTAGGCCAGTCCGAGGAAACCAGTTGCCAATTGGCTGAGCGGTGGAGTGAATCTCAGCTGTTTCAGCTCTTGCTGCTCATGTTTCTGGTTTGCCCAAATTGCTCCACGGCTGGGTTCTCCAGAGTCAGAGGAAGGGAGTTTCTCACCATGACAGACACCGTCATCCTATTATGTGCTGGTCATCTGCTCATCTCCTTGTGCTCAGCCTCCCTTTTTGCAAGAGGCTCTGGGTTCCCCACATCTACTCCCCAGGATTAGGGATACGAACAGCTATGGGGTGGGCCCCCCTCGGGCCCAGCCAGCTCTTCAGGTGGCCTGGAAGAGGCCTGAACCTCGACCCCAACCAAAAGCAGCCATAAGTCCAAGTGAATGAACAGGAGGAAGCCGACCCTTGTATCTCTCTCTCCTCCTGCAGAAAGAAGTCTCCACTGGCTGCAAGCAGGGCAGGAACGCCTCTCCCCACCCCAGGGGCCACATAAAGAGTGACTTATTAAGTCACTTGTCTCAACCACGAAAAATTGCCATGAGAATGGGGTGGCTTTCAAGGCAGGAGAACACCTCTGAAGGCCCCTCTCCCCGCAGAAGTCAGGGGCTACTTGATTTGAAACACTCGACTTCATACAACACTGGTAAAAGCCCAGACTGTTGGCAAGGCTGCAAATCTTTTATAAAAGGGCTTGCAATAAACAGTTTTCTAGAACTTTCGAGGAGAAAAAGCAGAGCTCTCTTGAGACCACAAGGCTGGCCCTCTAAATCACAACTCATGTGTGAGTTGTGAAGCAATGAGTGAATAGCTGGATGATTGAGTGAAAGAGTAACTGCAGAAGTAGGAGTGAATGAATGAACATGTGTGTGAGTGAGTGAGTGAGTGAGTGAATAGGGAAGCTGGATAATAGAATGAATGGGTGAATAGATGAAAGATTGAATGTAGGACTGAATAGATGAATGCATGTATGTGAACAAGGGAATGAATAAAAATGTGGATAAATAAATGGGTGAATGGATGAATTAGTGAGTGAATGAATATGGACCAGTGAATAAATTAATGAAGGGATGAATGAATGAATGAATGAATGAGTAGGTGAAGGAAGGTGTGAATCAGTGAGTGAGAGTGTGAAGAAGTGAATGAATGAATGAACAAATGAATGAATGTGAATCAGTGAGGGAGTATGTGAATAAATGAATGAATGAACAAATGAATGAATGTGAATCAGTGAGGGAGTATGTGAATAAATGAATGAAGGTGTGTATCAGTGGGTGTGCAAATAAATGAGAATATGTAGGGGTTGGAGCGTGTGTGTGAGTAAGCCAACAAATGAATGAATGCTCAAACTAGAGCATGAGTGGTAGGAGAGCTCTCCTGGGGGTGTAGGTGTCCCCCATAGGATCTTTTCTGTCTTTTTCCTCCCAAGGTGCATCAGGAGGTGAACCCACTACAGGGCTGGAACATGAGGGGTTCGTTACCCCTGGGAGCTGCTCTGTCCCTGACCCCTTTCACCTCCCTGTGTTCTCATTTTGTCTGTCTGCTTTTGAACATCAAAGGGGAGGGGAGGGCCCGATTTGTCCAGTGCCGCTCCATAAAAAGGTCACTCCACAGTCACCCACTGTCTGCCCCTGACCATCTTCCTGCTTCTCCCTAAAAAAGCACTGAACAGGCCTGAGCTAGCAGCTTGGAAATCTGGACAACCCTGACTTGGGCTTCTCCAGAACCATGCCCAGGGGGTGGGTAGGCAGAGAAACGTGTCCTCTCCCAGCCAGCTCCAGTCTCCTGCATGCGAGACTCTGGCCAATGACCAGATCAGAGGGTGGTCTTGGGCCTTTGTGGCTCTGTCCAAAACCAGTGTCACCGAGAAGGTCAGGGGAGATGCTGGACTCAGTCCTACCTGGAACAAGCCAGGTACCATCCCATGAACCAGGCACCATCTCCAAGGTAGCCTCAACCTGGCCCCGGGTGCAAGCCCTCTCCCTGATGTGATGGAGCACCCCCAGAAGCCCCCTATTAGAATCTGCATTGGCATTTTATGGGGGGGCACACCGTGTAGTGCTCAGGGGTTACTCCTGGCTCTGTGCTCAGAAATCGCTCCAGGCAGGGTCTGGGGACCATATGTGATGTTGGAAATCGAACCCAAGTCCGTCCTGATTAGCTGCATGCAAGGCAAATGCACTACCTCTGTGTTATCGCTCTGGTCCCCCTGGAAGGAATAGATGGCCCTGTGGAAGGTGTCAGGCAGACTCTGAACATCTAAAACACTGCCCTCCTCTGCTTCAGTTTCTTCCTTCAGGAGGAAATAGAAAGTGAGGAGACCTGGAGGGATGCTCTTGAGTCCTGGGGTAGAGTAATGAGAGGGTTTAAAAGTGACCCCCAGAGTCACGGTGGCCCTCTAAGCCACCACAGCTGGGACCACAATCTGGTTTGGACTCAAGGTCTTGGTGAGTGTATCTGGGACAAGAGTGGGAGGTAGTCCTAAGCTGGGGGGAAGCCCCAAATTTCATGTGACACAGGAAGAGGAGAGAGGGCTGGGAAATAGGCAGAAATAGATGTAGGGGGCAGGGGCCTGAGCTGCAGAGGATGACGGGGACCCAGAGAATAATCTTCAGAGTGAGCAAGGTTCCATCCTGCCTTCTCTGACTTCCACCAAGGAGGCCACGAGTGGGGTGTCTCAGTCACGGGACCTTCCATCCTGTGGGCGGCTTCCTCCTGCAGTTCACCAATGCAGGCTCTACCCTCATCAACGGTCTGGACAGTGACCCTCAGCTAGTCACTTCTCTAAAGCCCACAGTGACCAGTGGACCCAGGGAAGCTACAGAGATACTGTTCAAGAAAAGCAGTGGGAGGGCAAGGAGGGTGATGATCCATTAATATTAAAAATTATTATTACCATATTAATATGAACATGAATATCCCAGGAGAGCTAGAGAGGGCCTGAGTTGAGTCATGCTTAAGACACTGAAGGGTGGACTAGGGGAGCCTGGTGTGTGTGTGTGTGTGTGTGTGTGTGTGTGTGTGTGTGTGTGCGCGCGCGCGCGCGCGATCAGCTTGCTGTGGGCTGTGCTTACAGTGGACCAACTGCTGTGACATGCTATACTAGGAAATAGTTGTCACACTGTAGCTATGGGGCGCACAGTCTAACACCTTGAACCCACATAGGGACCCTGGAGATACTGGGCTGGATGCAGACAGCAAAACGCCCACACCATGCAGTGGCCCTGATGGAAACTTCTGGAACCAGATGTTCTGTGGAGGCAGGAAGTAGAAGAGTTGGTACCAGAGGAATGGGATGCGGGGCCCAGTGGATTCCCCTGAAGCTTCTGATTAGGGTGTGGAAAATTCTGGAAATGTTCCTTTGTCCTGGTACTTGTGCTGCTCTATAAGTGACACTCACAGTATCTATTACATTTGAAACATTATCAAATGGGAATGAATCAGGTGTTCCCAGAGGATGGGTGACTTTTCTTTTCTTTCATCTTTTAAAAAAAAATATGGGGGCCAAAGTGGTGGCGCATCAGTAGGACGTTTGCCTTGCACACAGCTGACCTAGAATGATCCACGGTTCAAACCCCCAAGCCAGGAGTGATTTCTGAATGCAGAGCCGGGAGTAACCCCTGAGTGTCACCAGGTGTGGCCCAAAAACAAAAATAAAACAAAACAAAAATTTTAATCTCAGGGTCGTGGGTTCATGCCCCATGTTGGGCATCAGGGGCTGGAGTGGTAGCACAGTGATAGGGCATTTGTCTTGCACACAGCTGACTCAGGAATAACACGAGTTTGATCTTCAACATCCCATATGGTTCCCCAAGACAGCAATTTCTGAGCACAGAGCCAGGAGTAATACCTGAGTGCCACCAGGTGTGGCCCAAAACAAACAAAGAAACAAAACAACAACAACAGCAACAATTTTTTGGTTTGGGGCCACACCCAGAATGCTCAAAGCCAACTCCTTGTTCTATGCTCAGGGATCACTTCTGGCAGGACTCAGGTGCCCATATGGGGTGCCAGGGATCTATTCTGGGTTGGGAGAATGTAAGGCAAGTTTTTCTTTTCTTATGCTTTATGACTTTGGGTGTTTATAATACTAGACTATGAATACTTAGTGTCGAAAAAAACAGGCAGGAGAATGATCTGAAATCAGGGGTGATGGAATAGTGCCCACAGTAGGACTGTCCCCAGGGCTGGGGGGCACACCAGGGAAAGGCAGGTGTGGGACAGAGGTTGACCCAGGGCAAGCTGGTCTGTTAAACAAGTGCCAGTTCAGCAGGTCTGCTCAGCCTCAAACTGATCAAATGGGAATAGTGAACATTAATATCCCAGGAGGCTATGGAGTGCTAGAAGGAGGAAGTATGTGTGAAGGGCTTCCCAGACACTGGTATGGACCAAGAACTCAGAAATGTTAGTTTCTGGGCCAGAGAGATAGCATAACAGTAGGGCATTTGCCTTGCATGCAGCCAATCCGAGATGAACCCAAGTTTGTTCCCTAGCATTCCATATGGTCTCCAAAGCCTGCCAGGAGCGATTTCTGAGCGCAGAGCTATAGTAACTTCTGAGAGCTGCCAGGTGTGGCCCCAAAACCAATAAATACATAAGTACGTGGATGATGAATGAATGGATAGCTAGATGAATGGACAGATAGAAAGATAGATAGATAGATAGATAGATAGATAGATAGATAGATAGATAGATAGATAGATAGATGCATGCTATTTGCTGTAGGATATGGTAGCACATGCCTGTAGTCCCAGCTACCTGGGAGGCTGAGGTCAAAGGATCATCTGAGTCTAGGAATTTGGGGCTGTAGTGCGCTATGTTGATGGGTGTCTGCTCTAACTTCAACACCCATATGGTGACACACTGGTGGTTGCCTATGGAGGTTGAACAAACCAGTTCAGGTCAAAAAAATGAGCAGATCAGTAATGCTAGTTGGCACTGTCATTTCTGTTGTCCTCAGCAGCAGGGAGATGGTCCCTTTGAATTTAGGTCCTATTCCTGCTGGCTGTGTGTCCTTGAGTAAATCATAACCCTCTCTGCACTTTCATTTTATCTTCACATTCTTTCCTATAAACTATTGTGAGTATAAAATGAGCCAATACATAAAAAGCCATGACAGTAATGCCTGCATTGGGGGGAAAGACTAAATGAGACATAGCTCTTGTATACCAACTCTAAAGGACAAGAAACTTCAAATAGTTTAATAGTTCAAATACTTCAAATAGCAAATAGTTCAAAAGAGAAATGGGAACAGGAAAAAGTCTGGAGAAAGAGAAATGTAAGAAGAATCTTTGAAATACAAAGCAAATGATGACTTGGGGGGGGGGAATAAAACAACACAAACAACAACAAAGGAAAGTGTCTCTCAATGACAGGATTAAGTTTTGGACCCAGATATTTAAACGTGATGAAACCGAGTTGAAATGGGTTTGATAATGATAACAAGATGCTGTAAATACACTAAGGAATCCGGCTTGAAAAGCAACCCTCCGGCCCTCTTTCTGGTAAAGGAAGCTCTTCTGTGGCTGCATTAGGAACTATGATGACTGAGGAGTTTTGACCAGAGAAGAGCAATGTCTTGACATGTCCTGGCTGAATTTTCCTTCATCATCCTCATTGCCAGCGACCTTCTGGATCCACCTCTAGTCCCTGATCCGACAACAAGAAAGAGACACCATGGACCCAAGACAAAGTTGGAAACATTAGTCACAACCTGGAGGATTGGCAGCGTCGCTCCATCCCCAAGCATAAGTAACCTCCTCCTAACACTGCCCCGGGAATGGGTCCAGGAAGGCCACACTGCACATTGCTTCTGAGCCAGGAGAGGCCCAGTTGGCTCAATGTTGGCTCAACCCAACCCAACTCAGCCCAGACTCCCTGGAACCACAGTCTGGGCTTCTGGCAGCTCCACGGGCTCTTTCATCCTGCCCGGGACAACAGAGGGTGTGGGAAACTCCAAATGACAACCACAAAGTGTGCTTCAAAACTTGGACAATACTGTTGGAGAATCACAGCTGCATTTTGGTTTCACACTGGATTCTACCCCAGGCGGAAGGATTTTTAAGTCTTGGAAAAAACTGGGCTTGTTGGAAGATTAGAAAGTGCTGTGGGGGGGGGGGAGGGCAGAGTGGTAGCACAGCAGTAGGGCATTTGCCTTGCACGTGGCTGACCTAGGATGGACGCGCAGATTTGATCCCCAGCATCTCATATGGTTCCTCGAGCCTGGAGTGATTTTTGAGTGCAGAGCCAGAAATAACTCCTGAGTGTTGCAGGGTATGCCCCTTCCCCCCAAAAAATGCTTGAGGTTGGATGTTTCCTTTGAGAGAAAGAGTTTGAAAACATTCAGGTGTGAGTTTTTCTTGGAAATAAGGAAGGGTTCTGGTTAGTAGGACTCACTTTACTGGGGTAACAAAATTTCTAGAGGGAGGGCCAAAGAGAGCACAGTGGATAGGGTCCTTTCCTTGCAAAAGGCCAACATGAGTTCAGTTCCCAGCACCCCATAAAATCCTCCAAGCCCCATCAGAGTGTTACCTGAGCTCAAAGCTAAGAGCTCAAAGCTCCAAGCTCAGAGCAAAGAGTAAGCTCTGTAGGGCTGAAAGAATAGCACAGTGGACAGGGAATTTACCTTGCACACAGATGATCTGGGTTTAATCGCAGCATCCAATATGGTCCCCTGAGTGTAGAGCAAGGAGTAACACCTGATCACCACAAGATGTGGCTCCAAAATAAAATAATTAAGCCCTGAACATAGCTGTGTGTGACCCCAAAAAACAAACAAAACAAAACAAAAATTCTGGAGGGAATGGATCAGCATCTCAATCAGAACTTAAATGTTTTGTTTGGGGTCCATACCTATTTTTCAGGGGTGTCACTCCTGGTGGTACACAGAGAACATGCAGCAGCCAGTACCAAGCCAACTGGTACCTCCCACGGGCTGAGCCTACACCCCCACCCTCTGAGCTCACTCTCCCACCTTCAATCATATATAGGTTAAGCCTTTAATAAAATTGCTGCTGCTGCTCCTGCCATCACAAACTCAATTGGGGAAAAGTGCTACTTCCACTCCCCTTTCCAAGAAGAATTATTTTTATTTCCCCAGAATCCCTTTGCCACAAACAATTCCAACAGAACTGGGTCATACACCATTCTGTCATCAAAAAAAAATCTGGGAAGAAAAGGGGAATGGGTCAGTCACAATTTCCAGGTGGAAAATTGATCATCGAAGTTTGGTTTATCATCATTAGAAACAAAATCTGACTATTCTTATCAAGGGGAAGGAACTAAAGTAGGAGAGGAACCATCAACCCTCTCCTTGAAACCGGCAGAAATTCCCCTTTAGCAGACCAACAAAGATGCGAACTTAAAGCAGAGAGAGTCACTCACTGTGGGGCTGGGGGTGGACTCAGCAAATCTTTGGAACCCCCCCTTATGGCTGTAGACAAATGCTGGCTTTGTGTGGCCTTGAGTGTCCCCACAAAGCTAAGTAGGTTCCTCTAGGGCAGGGGTCTCAAACTCAATTTACCTGGGGGCCGCAGGAGGCAAAGTCAGGGTGAGGCAGGGCCGCATAAGGGGTTTCACACACAAAAAAAAAAGTCCTCAAACGTCATTATTAACCATTTTAATTATTTCTTCTGAACATTAATAGAACATTGAGTGAAGATCATGAACAGTTCTTATGAACATGGCATCTTTTGCTATTCCTTGCTGCCAGAGACTTGACAGCGCTTCTTCTCACAAATCTGAACCACATTTGGCTTTAGAGAGGAAGCAGTTGAGACCCTCAGTATGGCTTGAAGATGATCATCATTAAGTCTAGACCTTTGACTTATTGAAGTTCAATGTGGAGAATAACTTTTCACACAAATATGTGCTCCCAAAAAGGCACATGGTGCGCTTGAACATTCGAAAAAGCTCAGAAAAGCTGGGGGGCAATTCTCTCAAAAATTGCCCATGCATGTCTGCTTTTCCACTAATCTCCCTTAACTTGGCTTTGAGATCAGAGTTGCATTGCAGGTCAATGAGTTCCATTTGAAGTACTGGAGGGGCATCTTGCACATCAAAGGAAAAGGAGTCCCCAAAATTTGGAAAGTGGCTCTGTGCTTTTTGAAGTCTGCAAATCTGTGATCAAATTCCTTCTCTAGCTTAAAAATAGCATCAACATATTTCTCACCACTGAATGGTATGCCTGCATCCACAAGTTCCTTGCATGGTGGGAAATGGCAAAGGTTTGTCTGAGAGAGCTGGGATTTCCATAACACAAGTTTTGTGGAGAATGCTCTCACATTGTCATAGGCAGCACTAATAAGCTGCCCCGGGCCTTGTAACATCTTGTTTAGTACATTCAGCTTATGTGTGATGTCAACAAGAAAAGCTAAGTCCATGAGCCATTTGTGATCACTCAACTCCAGAAACAGCATTTCCATCCTTTTTTCATGAAGGCTTTCACTTCTTCTCTCAACTCAAAAAATCTTTTCAGGACATTTCCCCTGCTGACCCAATGTACCTCGGTGAAATAGAGCACATCTCTATATTCTGACTCCATTTCCTCTAAAAAAGCACAAAACCTCCTGTGCTTTAAGCCCCTGGATCTGATTTGGTTGATGCATTTCACAACAACAGATATCACATTGTTACACAGCAGGCATTTACTGCAAAGGGCCTGCTGATGGATAATGCAGTGAAGAGCAATGGCCTTCTCTACACCCTCATCTTCAAGTTTTTTTTTTGAACAAGTGCCACCAGTCTATTTTTCCTCCCTGTCATCGATGACACTCCATCAGTTATTATTCCAACAAACCTCTTCCATGGCCAACCTGCATTCTCAATGGCATCACACAGATGCCGAAATATCTCATTAGCGGTGGTCTGCATGCATTGGAATTATTGTGAGCAGTTCCTCTGTCAATTCAAAATTGCAATCAACACCACGGACATAAATTGTGAGCTGTGCAGTGTCTGTTATATCTGTGCCCTCGTCAAGAGCAACTGAGTATGCATCAAAATATTTGGCTTTTTCACACAGTTGATGATCAATGTCACTTGACATGTCAGAAATGTGCTCTGTCACAGTGTTGGCAGAAAGGCTGATTTTGCTAAACTGACCTTTCTTTTCCGGACAGATAATACTTGCATCCTGTAAATGCATTTTTTCAACAAACTCTCCTTCTGTGAATGGTTTCCCTGTCTTACCAATCATCTCACTAACCAGGTAACTAGCTTTGACTGATGCAACATTCTCTTTGGTTGCTTTCTTGAAGAAATCTTGTTGCCTCATTAGAAATGCTTTAAGACTGGCAACCCGCTTGACTTTCTCATTTCCTTGATATTTTGCACATTCCTCAGCATGTTTAGTTGAATAATGGCGTTTCAAGTTGTATTCCTTGTGCACTGCAACTTTTTCTGAGCAAATAAGACATGTGGGAATGCCCTTGTGCTCAACAAAGAAATACTGCGTCTCCCACTTTTCCTGAAATTGTCTGTGCTCATCATCAATCTTTCTCTTCACTGCAGGCTCTGATGAAGTCATGATGAAGGTATGACAAAATCTAATTCTGTAATAAACTTCTCTCCCTTAGGTCTCCAATAATGCAAGGGACAGCAGGCAGGAGCAGCGGAAATGACGTCTGCACTAGGCACAAAGTATTGGCAATTATTCACTTACCGAATATTTGCAATAAAAAATGCATCAGTAATAAAAAATCGCAAAATATCGCATTAAGGGGGCCGGGCGGTGGCGCTGGAGGTAAGGTGCCTGCCTTGCCTGCGCTAGCCTAGGACGGACCGCGGTTCGATCCCCCGGTGCCCCATATGGTCCCCCAAGAAGCCAGGAGCAACTTCTGAGCGCATAGCCAGGAGTAACCCCTGAGCGTCACAGGGTGTGGCCCAAAAACAAAACAAAAAAAAATATATATCGCATTAAACATTTGCAAAACGGAAAACCCCAAACGGAACTGCTCGGGGTATTTGAATGTTTAATATGATTTTTTTTCTTACTAATGCGATTTTTATTGCGATTATTCGGTAAGTGAATAATCGCGAATACTGTGATATTTGAAGGCTGGCCGCGGACCACAAAATGTTGTAAGCCCGCGGGCCGCGAGTTTGAGACCCTTGCTCTAGTCTAGGGTTTCACCAGGTGCTTTTCCTTGCCAGAGATGATGGGAAGGAGCCAGTATGACTGCCCAGCGGAGGAAGGAGGCCAAAGAGGCTTTGTCTCAGGCTGGGGATCCTGGAACCAGCCCCCAAGGGCACAATGGGATGCAGGCCCAGCCCAAACACCATTCTGTCAGCACAGCCCCAAAGCTAGGAAGAGTCACCCCACCCCTATTGCGATGTTCATGGGCTCCTCTTCAGGGTGCTCAACTCTGAGGTCACCTTCCCTCCAGGTACATCTGAGTGTCATGGGGGGGGGGGGGCTCAAGGTCATGCTGGCAGAGACCCGGTGAGAGGGACCAGAATCTCTTTCCAGAGGAAGGGACGCCCACCTGGGGTGGCAGGAGGGGGGTGTTGAGCTGCAGAAATGCAGGATCAGTGTCACCTCAGGGCCCAGGGAGAGGGAGTGAGTGGACCCACCTGTCGCTGACTGCCCTGGGGATGTGCTAGAGGCACCATCTGCATGGGGGTGTGGGGGTGAAAGAAGAGGGACAGAGTGAGGCCCAGCCAGTGATAGAGTCTCAGAGTACAGGGGTAACTGGAGCAGCAGTCCAAGGACCATCAAGGCCTGGGGGGGGGGGGGGAGGGACAGGTGAATATGGTTGTGTGTCAAACCCAACAGGCACACACAGTATATGCAAAAACACATGTGAACATGAATGCACATAACACAACCCAGGAAAAACATTCGATGTGTGAATGTCTACACTATAAGCACACATACATAAGAAGCACATGATATACATGTGGAGATGTGTGCATGCAAACACATGCAATGTGCATATGATTATGTGTCAGTATACATAGATGCATACACATGAAAACATTCATAGGTTGGAGCACTAGCACAGCAGTATGGCATTTGCCTTGCACAAGACTGACCCAGGATAGACCTGGGTTTGATCCCCAGCATTCCGTATGATCCCCCAAGTCTGCCAGGAGTGATTTTTGAGTGCAGAGTCAGGAGTAACCCCTAAGTGCCACAGACTGTGGTCCAAACTCCCTAAGAAAGACCACTCATAAAAGGAACCAGAATGATAGCACTTCGGTAGGGCATTTGCCTTGCACATGGCCAATCTGGGACAGACCCAGGTTCGATCCCTGGCATCCCTTATGGTACCCTGAGCCTGCCAAGAGTGATTTTTGAGCACAGAGCCAGGAGTAACCCCTGAGCACCACAGGCTGTGGCCCAAACCCTCCAAGAAAAAAACATTCATATATAACACACGTTTAACACATGAATATATGAACTCTTGTATGTACATGTCCACACAATCCATGCCACTTGCCTCCTATGTTCACAGATGCAAATGCATATGTCTGTGTCCACTAGCCACCTGCGAGCAACATACGTGGACACAGCTTGTGGCCATGTTCAACTACCTGTCCTCACTCACAGACCGGAGGCCTGACGGCCATGCAGGGTCAGACCCAATCAGGACAAGGGTACAGAGATGACCCACATCCAGGAGCAGCAACTGGTGTAGTGTGTATCCGTGCAGGGTCTGGTTTCGGCCAGAGCAGGCAGCTAGGAGCCTGCACATGTGTGACCTGACCAGCAGGAGGTCGGCGTGACCCGCAGCAGCTGAACATTCTTGGCCGCTTAGCTCCAGTCCTGAGTGGCTTCCGGGAGCTCAGCCCTGCTCCCCCACCCCATGCTGGCCACCCACGACCTGATTCTCCCATTGCCGGGACATAGCTGAGGGGGGAGGAGGGAGATGCTTCAGGGTTCCAAAAAGGATGCTGCAGCTTAGTTAAAGGCAGAAATCTCTCTCTCTCTCTCTCTCTCTCTCTCTCTCTCTCTCTCTCTCTCTCTCTCTCTCTCTCTCTCTCTCTCTCTCTCTCTCTCTCTCTGTCCTCTGTCTCTTTCTTTCTTTCTTTCTGTCTGTCTGTCTGTCTGTCTGTCTGTCTGTCTGTCTCTCTCTCTCTCTCTCTCTCTCTCTCTCTCACACACACACACACACACACACACACACACACACACACACACACCACCCTGCAGGCAGGCAGCCTCACAGCCCTGAGCTTCAAATCTCAGATGCAAATCTCAACCTAGAGTTCAGAGCAATAGCCCAGTGATAGGGTGTTTGCCTTGCACACGACTGATCCAGGATGGACCTGGGTTCTATCCCTGGCGTCCCATATGGTCTCATGAACCAGGGGCGATTTCTGAGCACCTAGCCAGGAATAACCCCTGAGCATCACTGGGTGTGTCCCCCAAACAAACAAACAAACAAGAAAATCTTAACCCAGACCTACAGATGCTTCTGCCTCATCTCTGATTCCCACATTGTTGCCTCAGTCAATGATCATCTCCAGCAGCAGAGCTAGAGGGGCCCCCACTAAGGAAGGAATCCCCAATGCGCCCCTCCAAAGGACACGGCTGTGGGCATGACCCTAGAAAGATCCATGAGCAGGGCTCAGATTAGAAATATTTCATTCGGAGCCAGAGTGGTAGTACAGCAGTAGGGCATTTGCCTTGCATGCAGCTGACCCAGTACGGATGAGGGGTTGATCCCCGGCATCCCATATGATCCCCCAAGCCAGGAGCTATTTCTAAGTGCAGAGCCAGGAAGAACCCCTAAGCGCAGCTGGTGTGCCCCCGCTAAAGGAACATTTCATTGGGTCAGACCCATAGGACCAGGGGGAGGGCTTTCAGGCTTGAACCCAGGATTTGAGGGAGCCGCTTGCTTTCTGGGATACTCAGCTGGAGAGGTGTGTAGGGATGCCCCGGAGACAGACTTCAACTAGCCTGGGTTCCTGTATATTACCAGACTTCCTGCTTCCAGCCCAGTGTCTCTCCTGTGGAAGCAAGAACCACAAATTGTCTGCAAAACAGCAGGCTGCTCTCAGCTCCTCTAAAGCACAGGTCAGTGCTGAACCCCTCACCCTGTACCTTGGGGCTCTGGCTCCAGCACCTTGGGATCCCTGCAGGAGGAGGAGGAGCCCAGTTCCTGAGGACTGTGGAGTGTCACATCCTTGCCTGGATTTAAACCCTCAAAGCATGGTTTCCAGCTTCTCCAGTGGACAGGAGGGATGGCCAAGGCAGAGATTCTACCCTACGGTTTAGGGACTCCCACCAATGCTCTCCTGCCTCTCCTGGAGATGAGAATGACAGACTGACTGACCTCTTAACTGACCATCCTACTACTGTGGAAAAGCTGCCAGGTCCCCCTGGTGGAGTTTGGCCAGTCACCCCCATGCTGGCCCACCTCCCCCAGCAAGTGACACCTTGCTTTGCAGCCAGCTTTAGCCATGTCACCGCCAGGGCACCAAAGAGCGCAAGAGTCAGCCGGGATGAGACTCCATGGCCGAGTTGAGCAAAGGTCTCTGCTCACCCACTGTAGCTTAGCCCACCAGAGGGGACCTGCTTGGAAATGCTCTTTCTCTCCCAAAGGTCCAAAAAACCCTTGAGTTTTAACCTGTGCTTGTCCAAGACACCCTCTCCTTGAAGAAACAGAGGCAGTGGCACAGAGTAGAATGTTGGCATGGCACTGAAACTCCTGTGGGCATCTAGAGACACCGCCAAGTCCAGTCACTAGGATAGAGATAAATTAAGGTGACTCAGAGACCTCGGCAGGTCCCGTCCATCAACCCCATCCTGCTGTGGGCACATATGGCCTATATGGTCATTCAGAACATGACATAGGGCAGGCACCAGCGATGTCCCGTGAAGCAGAGAAGACTTGAGAATGAAATCACTCATCACGAGGTTCCCCTGGGAATAGGGAGCTGAAGGCTTTTGGGTTTCTTTTTTTTTGGGGGGGGGGGTCATTTCTTTACACAGCTGTTCCCAGAACTGTTTCAGAGATGACTGAGCTAACTCAGTGGAGTGATGAGGACAGTTTTAGTGGAGAAATCATAAATCAGTGACTCAAAAGCACGGGGTACAGTTTGGTGGGGGACCCTACAAGTACAGTTGATGAACCACCGTGCCCAAATGAAAAATGAAAAATATATGTAAAATTCATGTTTTATTTTCCCAACATGAGAATAACTTTAAGATTTGTTATTATTTAATTATTATGTATTATGAATTATACATTATTAAATGTTATACAAAATACACGATATAAACACCTATAATAATCTATATTATATATTATTTATGATATATTTGTTGTGTTTATTATTATATTTTATAGTATTTTATTATATATTTTTATATCTGTTTTTTGTTTTTGTTTTTGTTTTTGGGTCACACCCGGCAGTGCTCAGGGGTTATTCCTGGCTCCGGGCTCAGAAATTGCTCCTGGCAGGCACAGGGGACCATATGGGGCGCCGGGATTCGATCCAATGACCTCCTGCATGAAAGGCAAACGCCTTACCTCCATGCTATCTCTACGGCCCCTATTTTTTTATATCTTAATAACTTTGAGAACCAAGGAAAGAGAACTGGCTAGAGCACTGAACTGTGTGTATACCCTGTTCACTGAACTTGAAGCAACTCCTGAGCACTGTGCTAGGAGTAGCTACCAAGTAGTGAGCTGAGAGAAGGCCTTGAGTCAGCACTTCCAAGAGTGGACTCTGCCCAAAACCCGAAACAACTCTCATAGATCATGACTTCCATAGAACAAAGTTTCTCCAGAGTGAGATGAATGTTTAATTCACTGAACTCTTACTTGAGGACGTAAAATTATAAGTACATGCACTTTTTCCAGCTCACTGAAATGTTACATTTGGCAGGTATGAGTTTTATTGTAAGCAAATAATATTCCAATGGGGGAAAATAATCAAACAAATAAAAATAGATACCCGAATCAAACTACCCACGCCAAACACCACCACTGAAGATGTTTCTAACTTGGCAATGTCACCTTACTTCACAAATTAGCTGAAAATATCCATTCTAATGGCATCAGTCTATCACCAGCAAAACATGATGAAATGGAAGAATGACCATTCTCATTACAAGTAGGAATTTGTGAATTCCATGTGCCTTTATTTTTTATTGACCTTCCAAATGCCATCAAGCCTTAATGGACCTGCCGTGCCTTACAATAACGATGGTTCAATCTTCTTTGCTATTCTGCAGTCTGCCCTCAGTTATTGGAAGTCAAATTATAACTCACTGAGTGTTCATTTTGCTGGGATAAGATGTACATGTCTGGACTGGAGTCCAGGACGTACATGATTGGACAGCATGTTGGTTTGCGTTGGTGCATTTTGCTCTGAGATTCTTACTCAGAAGCTGGCCCAGGACCTCTTGTTCTGGGCTTGGAAATGTCAAGGCCATTTTCTTTCACTCTCCTTGTTTCTTGTCACCCTCCCCGGAAGCTGACATAGCAGCAGGAAGAAGTTAAGTCCCATGAATCACTATGTGAAGTCAAGTTCTGCCCCAACAGAGCTGTGGCCTGGGCTCAAGGTGCTCAGAGCTCAGTGACTCAGTTTCCTCCTCTGTATAGTGGGGTAGACAATAGGGCAGACCCCAGCAATTGCAGGGAGAATACGGCCTGCTAACCCATGAGCACAGAGCCAGACGTGGAACAGGGAGGACAAGCCAGGAAGTAAAAGAGCAATTGTGAATGCAGATTCCTGGGCCCTGCCTAAAAAAGCTGCTTCATCGGGAGTTTAGTTAGCATTGATGCTTCCCTGGGTTCCCTCTTGGCACCCTGTATGGTCCACACCTTGAGCTTCAAGTCTCTGCTCATGACCCCCCCCCCACATCAGTTGACCTTGGGTTTGGGATGTGACCTCCGTGTCTCAGTTTCCAAATCACACAAAGCAAGAATAATGACCATGATGAGAATGAAGACAACACAAAATATTTCATATAAGGTCTGATAACACAGTTCGACAAGAACTGGGAGAATTTCCATTGTGCTAACAATATTATAACATCCTGTTTTATTGGAAACTATATAGAATCTCTCAGAGGAAAGGCTCAGGGGGAAGAGTTGAGGAAAGATTCCCTTCACAAGCAAAGGGAACACCCCGCCCCCCCACTTTTGCTTTCCTCCCAAACCTCTAACCTTTTGCCAATACTGTGACTATAAAACACCTCAAATGCCAAGATGCCATCCCATGGTGCCCTGGGGTTCCAGCTAATTTAGACTCCTCACACCAAACCTGGCCTCAAAATTGCTCCTAGTGAGCCAAAGAGACACAGAAGTATCCTCAGTGGGAGCTTGGACTGACCAATAATTTGGATCTGCTTCTCCTCTGGGTTTGGCGCTGTTCTCATCCTCCCTTTAATGCCCCATTGGCCACCAGCTGCCTGGAGATCAAAGCTACCACCATGAACTGCCCGTCTTCTGTTCTCTTAGAGAGGTAACAAAATGAGGTTGGGAGAAGGAGCTTCTCCCAGTGCTGCTGAAGCCAAGAAAGTGAATCATATGCCACTCAAGGAAATCCCAAGGCCATTTGCAGAAAACAGTGGTGAAGGCTTTCTTGGAAACTGCTAACAGAAACACACAAACACATAAAAATTGGACCCAGAACTAAATTTATTAAAGCAACTGGGACAGATTAGAGAGTTCCAAGTGACCTTTCTGTAACTCACCTACTACACCTGTCATTTAGACAAAAATACTTTATGAATCAAGACAATGTGCTTCAGATTCTCAAAACCTAGGCAAAGGGAATTCTGATTTGTTTTTGAGGGGGAAGCACTGTAAGAAAACCCCCACACCAATGTCCCTGATGAAAATAGTAAGCATCAAGGTTTACCCAAACACAGAAGCCTGAGTCCTGGCTCTTATCTCTCTTTGGGCTTATAAAACTGGCATATTGCAAGGTTGGGAGGGTCCATAAATCCTCACTGGGCTCATTGACTCACAAATATGGAAACTGAGACCCAGAGAAGTCTTGGATCTCATTTTCCATGAATTTCACTGTAGGCCACTTAGCCTAACACTGAGTTATCATTCTTGGGTGGGGTGATATTTTGGGCCACTCTAGTTATGCTCAGGGCTTACTCCTGGCTATGCAACTTGGAAATCACTCCTAATAGTGCTCAGAAAACCCTAGGCAATGCCAGAGATGGAACTCATGTTGGCCACATGCAAGGCTACATGACCTCCCTGCTGAACTATCCATGCAGCACCCTGACATACCACAGTAGAAACTGACTGGATGTTGGGGGATAGATAGAGAGGTAGGTGGGTTAATTACTTAATGAGCAACTGCATGGGTCTATATACTCATCAGAGAATGAAGGAAGAAATGGACATATTAATCAACAAAGCAATGCATGACTCATTTATTAAGTACATGTCTGGTCTCTATCATGTCACCAAATGTCTCAAAGACAGACTAGGGTAGTGATGGAAAATGTGGTTTCTAAGACATCTTTCTCAATGGGAGACCACAGACATCTATATCCAATAAGGGAGTAAGACCCCAAATTTACAAGAACTCATAAAAACTTTTAATCCTGATTGAAGACTAGTCCAGAGATCTAAAGAGACACTTCTCTGGAGAAGATACGCATGATGAGAAGGGATAGTACAGAGGGAGGACATTTGCCTCGCACACAAATGACCTCTTTGATCCCAACACCCCTCTGGATCCCTGGTGAGTGTTTTTCTCTTGGAGCACATTTCTGGGCCCTATAAATGGATATTTGAAATCTTTTGGTCAGAGTCCTTCAAAATAATGTGAACCACTGATATTTCTGGATCTAAAAAGGAAGCCAGAGACACAACAGCTAAAGGACCCAGAAAGGTCAGTCACATCATGGGAAAGGGGGATTCTGTGTATGGGACTCTATCTTTAATCAGGCTGGAAATAAATTAAACACATAAAATGGAAAAGCAAAGAAAAGACAGGAATGGAGCTGGTGGCTGAGGGGAACACAAATGGATCCATTTGAAGTCTGCTGCCATCAGTAGAGTATAGAAGAGGATCTTTGTAGTCTCTGGAAATCTAAGGTAGAACATTTAGGAGTCAAAGGCCATGCTATATGAATATTCATAGTTACGCACTAATTTTTACAGGTGCATGATTACATAGCTTCTGACCAGATCACTCATAAACTGATACACATTAGGGTCTCAAATTCGCGGTCCGAGGGCCGCAAACAGCCCTCCATACAACATTTTGTGGCCCTGCCCTAGAGGAATCTTTTTTTTTGTTTTGTTTTGTTTTAGTTGTTTGGGTCACACACCCCAATGTTCAAGGCTTACTATTGACTTTGCACTCAAGGATCACCCTGACTTTGCCTCCTGCAGCCCACAGGTAAATTGAGTTTGAGACCCCTACTTGTAGGCTAATCTCTAAATACTCTTGTATAATTAAATTTTTAGTGACAAATTTCAGGCTCCATCACTGTAGCCAAGGAGACTTGGTCATTTTCTTGTGGCACTGCAGACTCTTGGGGAGCCCTATTTATGCTTCACCTTGTCCCATGCCCACCCTCTGCCCTTTCCCATCCTGTTCAGTGGTCCCTGGGAGCTGACAAGCATGGGCTGTGCCCCCAGATCTCTGGTAGGTTGGCCAGGGGTACGCAAACCAATGTCTGATGGGAAGAAATGGGTAGACAATCAGGAACGAGGAGAGGAAGTCAGTAAAGAGCCACAAGTGCTGACCAGAGGTCCATCTAGTATTGGACACAGAATGTTCTCTGTGTTCTTCACACTCAAAACTTTCCTACATGTTCAAAATCACTTCCAAATAGGATGATGGTAGCGAATTATGGGTTGAACCTGGAACCACTCAACCTGGAAAACTGGAACCCAGGCTATTTGTTACAGATAATGATTCTGCGTGGGTCTTTTGGGTAAACTCAGGTGTGGGGAGCAGGTGTCACAAGGAGATAAACACACAGTCTACTCTCCACAGCAAACATGCTTCAGCCATGGCCACCTCAGCATCTCCTCACTGCAGACCAGCCTCACACCCATTTCAACATACCTTTCATTTTTGTTGTTGTTGGGGTTTTTTTTGGGGGGGGGCATACCCATTGACTCTCAGGGGTTACTCCTGGCTATGTGCTCAGAAATCGCTCCTTGCTTGGGGGGACCATATGGGACGCCAGGGGATCAAAGCGTGGTTCGTCCTAGGCTGGCACTTGCAAGGCCTTACCTCAATCGCTACCACGTTGGTCCCTCAACATACCTTTCTTGTGCCAGTAGATGTGATGCTTCATGGGTGGGGGGCCAAAAAAAAAACACTGGCTTGAGCCCTATCAGAGAAGGTGCCAACCCTATGTGGCACTCAGCAAGGTCTGAGCTCTTTTGACAAAGGCGCATTTCCTTCTAAAATCCTGGGCTTGACAAACAACAAAACAGACCCCAAGACTTTGGCCTTTACTCCCTGCTCCAAACCCTAGAATTAATTCTATTTTCAGGGACATGACAAAAAGATTCTAATCTTCGGCTTGCTTGGGGCCCCAAGGTCATGCCTGTCACCTTTTGGTTTGGTCTAGTTACTCCACTGGCCTGTATGTGCCTCAGTTGACCTATCTGTAAACGGGGGCTGATCCTCTTACTATGGTGACAACCAGCTCAGCTCATGATGGGCCCGGTTTTCTCTCAATGACATGATTAAATGATGTGATTAAATTACTAAATTACATGATTAACAGGGACATTGATTACCAAATGTCAGTGCAATTATTTTGGTTTCCCTGTTGGTTTTCTCCTAATAAGCCCTCTACATGGATCTTCTATTTCTCTTGCAGGTTGGAATGTGACTTCTGCCTGAAACATTTCCCAGCTTGGGGTTGTTTTTTGTTGTTGTTGTTTGTGTGTGTGTGTGTGTGTGTGTGTGTGTGTCTGTGTGTGTGTGTGTGTGTGTGTGTCTTATCAGCAGCCCACAGAGCTTGCCTGCCTTGAGCCCGAAGCAGGCTGGCTTTTCAAGAGAGCAGTTACATGTCCATTTCCTTCGATTATCAGCGAAAGGTTAAGTGCCCGGCCCTTGGTCCCCGCTGCCCATCTTCCGCTTCCATTATGAGCTGGGCTGGAGGAATCGGGTCTGGGAGTCCATTCTCTGGCTCGGGCCCTCCAGCTAATAGAAGCTCAGTCACTCTCTGGAGCATAAAGCTTTTCTCTGCAGGCCAAGCCAACCAATTTCAAGGGCTCTCAGCCCTCCTGCATGCAGGCCCTGGCCTCTGAGTACTTGCAAGGAGCTGGAGCAATAAAAATCTATTAGGTCTCCTTTGTCCCATCTTGTCATGAACTTCTAAGAAAAAGACTCTAAGAGGATCAGTACCGAGGAAAGCCTCCGTAATTGTGGCTTCTGCACCCACATGAGGACGATTACCCAGGCAACCAGCCCTGCGTCCTGGTTAAAGACAGAGGAAGTTGAGGCCAGAAGAGGCTCCCGGGAGCCCCTGTTGCCCAGTAATCAGAGAGGAACCAACATTTTTAAAAGGCCCTTGTGGAAAAACAGGGGGAGCAGCAGGGGAGGGAAAGAGGGAAAAATTAATTTCCTCTCATTTCCTGCCCTCTCCGCGGGCTGCGGGCCGGGGGCGGGAGACTATTGGGTGCCTTGCACCTGGGGCCTCGGAGCTCCACGCTGTCCCCATCCATTGCCCTTTCCTTAACCTCCCCTGCCCCCCCACATTCCCAGCCCCATCCTCCCCTAAAGGCTGCACCCCACCTCTCTCTCGGGCAGCATAGACCTTGGTGACACTCTTGGTAAAAATGACAAAGGACAGAACAGAACCTCTTCCCTGATCTTCTAGCCCCGTGACTCTAAGCATTTTCTGTATCCTGGGGCTGAAGAGATAGTACAAGGAAGTTGCTTGCCTTGCACACAGCGGACCCAGGTTTGATTTTTGGCATCCCACAGGGTCCTCCAAGCCCACCAAGAGTGACTCTTGTGTGCAGAGCCAGAAGTGACCCCTGAGCAGTGCTAGGTATTAACACATTAACACACACACACACACACACACAATACACAAAAAATAAGTAAATGAAAATTTAAAGAAAGGATAGAAAGAAAGATAAGGAAAAGAGGGGGCAGTGCGGTGGCGCAAGCAGTAGGGCATTTGCCTTGCACGCACTAACCCAGGATGACTCTTGGTTCAATCCCCTGGTGTCCATCTGGTCCCCCGAGCCAGGAGCTATTTTGAGAGTATAGCTAGGAGTAACCCCTAGGAGTCCCCAGGTGTGGCCTAAAGACAAAAAATGATGGAAGGAAGGGAAGAAGGGAGGAAGAGAGGGAGGGAGGAAGGAAGGGAGGGAGGAAGGGAGGGAGGAAGGAGGAAGGAAGGAAGGAAGGAAGGAAGGAAAGGAGGGAGGGAGGAAGGAAGGGAGGAAGGAACGGAGGGAGGGAGGGAGGAAGGGAGGGAGGAAGGAAGGGAGAGAGGGAGGAAGGAAGGAAGAAAGGGAGGGAGGAAGGAAGGGAGGGAGGAAGGAAGGAAGAAAGGGAGGGAGGGAGGAAGGGAGGAAGGAAGGAAGAAAAGAAGGGAGGGAGGGAGGAAGGGAGGAAGGAAGGAAGAGAGGGAGGGAAGAAGGAAGGGAGTGATGGAGGAAGGAAGGGAGGGAGGTTGGAAGGGAGGAAGGAAGGGAGGGAGGGAGGAAGGGAAGAAGGAAGGAAGGAAGGGAGGGAGGGAGGGAGGAAGGGAGGGAGGGAGGAAGGGAGGAAGGAAGGAAGAGAGGGAGGGAGGGAGGAAGAGAGGGAGGGAGGGAGGAAGGGAGGAAGGAAGAGAGGGAGGGAGGGAGGGAGGGAGGAAGAGAGGGAGGGAGGGAGGGAGGGAGGGAGGAAGGGAGGAAGGAAGGAAGGGAGGGAGGGAGGTAGGAAGGGAGGAACCCAGGGAGGGAGGTAGGGAGGGAGGGAGGAAGGGAGGAAGGAAGAGAGGGAGGGAGGGAGGGAGGGAGGGAGGGAGGAAGGGAGGAAGGAAGGAAGGGAGGGAGGGAGGTTGGAAGGGAGGAACGAAGGGAGGGAGGAAGGGAGGGAGGGAGGAAGGGAGGAAGGAAGGAAGGGAGGGAGGGAGGTTGGAAGGGAGGAAGGAAGGGAGGGAGGAAGGAAGGAAGAGAGGGAGGGAGGGAGGGAGGAAGAGAGGGAGGGAGGGAGGGAGGGAGGGAGGAAGGGAGGAAGGAAGAGAGGGAGGGAGGGAGGGAGGAAGGGAGGAAGGAAGGAAGGGAGGGAGGGAGGTTGGAAGGGAGGAAGGAAGGGAGGGAGGAAGGAAGGAAGAAAGGGAGGGATGGAGGAAGGAAGGGAGGGAGGGAGGTTGGAAGGGAGGAAGGAAGGAAAGGAGGGAGGGAGGGAGGGAGGGAGGGAGGGAGGAGGGAAGGAAGGAAGGAAGGAAGGGAGGAAGGGAGGAAGGAAGGAAGGAAGGAAGGAAGGAAGGAAGGAAGGAAGGAAGGAAGGGAGGGAGGGAGGGAGGGAGGAAGGAAGGAAGGGAGGGAGGAGAAAGACTGGAGCAATAGAATAACTGGTATTGCTTTCATGAAGCCAACCCAGGTTTGATCCCCGGCACCTCATATAATCTCCCATAGACCTGCCAGGAGTGATTTCTGAGCAGAGTCAGGAAACCCCCTGAGCACTGCTGGGTATAACTCAGAAAGAAATAAGTAAAAAAATACACACTGGGCTGGAGAGATAGCATAGAGGTAAGGCATTTGCCTTTCATGTATAAGGACGGCATCCCATATGGTGCCCGTGCCTGCCAGGGGCGATTTCTGAGCATAGAACCAGGAGTAACCCCTGAGCGCTGCCTGGTGTGGCCCAAAAACGACGACAATGACAACAACAACAACAACATAAATGCACACAAAAATAAAAATTTAAAACATAAAAGTGAAAAAAGAAATCCTGGGGTCAGCATCATGGGGACTCTAGACTTCTCCTTGGCCAGTGGCAGACTGGGGGAAGAGGAAAGCTCCCCTAGACAGGGAGGCCATGACACAACATCCCCAGGAGTGGGGGAAGATGAAGCAGCACAAACATTCATTCTCTCCAGCTCCTACCAGCCTCTTCCGGGAGGCCCCTCAGTGCCCCCTATAGGCAGCCAGAAGGCAGGGGTGTGGGAACACAAGCAACCCAGGGATCGGTCCATCCTGGCTGGGCTCTCCTTGCAGGATGCTCAGGGGATAAACATGAAGTGGGGAGCAGGAACAGAGGCAAGACAGCTCTGACATAGTGGGGGGAGAACATGACCAGGCTCACCTCATCCACAAGTGATGGAATGAGAGCCTGAATATTCCTGCTGGGGAGAGGCCAGAGATGGAGGACAGCAGGGAAGCACTTGCCTTCCATTGTGAGAACCAAAGCCTCCTGGGCCTAGGACTAAGGTGGTCCCAAGCCCCCCGAGTAAAGCCACTGTGAAGTATTTTCTACTCTACATCTTCCCCATAGGCAGAGGATGTTAGCCCAAAGATAAAACTGCAAAATATGGGGCCAGAGTTCTGGGCTAGTCCAGGAGCTCCCAGCCAAAGCTCCTTGTGGCCTTTGGGACAATGAATGAAGACAGGTTTTATTTATTTATTTATTTATTTATTTATTGATTGATTGATTGATTGATTGGTTTTGGGCCACACTGGCAGCACTCAGAGGTTACTCCTGCTCTGCATTCAGAAATCGCTCCTGTAGGCTCAGGGGAACATATGGAATGCAAGGTCCATCTGGGGTCGGCCGTGTGCAAGGCAAACACCCTACCATTGTAGGGTGCTATCACTGTGGCCCCCCGAAGACAGTTTTTACATGTGTAAGATAAAGGCTGTTGTGTGTTAGGGGAGCAACCCACATCATCCCTCCACCCCCCCCCCCACCAAAGTGCTGCTGTCCCTAGGGCCTGCCCTGACCCCCACACCCACGACCGTGTTTGATCACCTCAATTCTGTGCCCAGAGTTTGTGAGTTGTCGGGCAATGCTATTTCCTTGTTTTGCTTCTTTAAAATCCACCTAAGAGTTTGATCTTAGGTGGACTTTCTCCTTTTGCTTCATTTCTCCTAGTCAATGTTTCTCTAGTCTACTCGTGTCAGAGATGTCACTTCTCCTCCATAGCTGAGTAATGTCCCAAGGTGCCTTGGCATCACATTGTCTTTATCCACTTCTCCAGGGTTGGCATTTGGGTGTTCCCAACTCTTCCTGTGAATAGTGTCAGACATCACATGTCCAACAGGCAATACTCAAAATCAATGTAGAAAGTCCCTGTAAAGTGTCCAGACAGGGCCGGAGTGGTGGTGCAGCGGTAGGGTGTTTGCCTTGCACACGGCTGACCTAGGATGGACTGTGGTTCAACCCCCCTCAGTGGTCCTCAAACTATGGCCCGCGGGCCACATATTGTATTTGTATCTGTTTTGTTTCTTCATTGCAAAATAAGATATATGCAGTGTGCATAAGAATTTGTTCATAAGTTTTGTTTTTACTATAGTCAGACCCTCCAATAGTCTGAGGGACAGTGAACTGGCCCCCTGTTTAAAAAGTTTGAGGACCCCTGCCCCATATGGTCCCATATGGTCCCCCAAGCCAGGAGCAATTTCTGAGCATAGAGCCAGAAGTAATCCCTGAGTGTCACTGGGTGTGGCCCAAAAAACAAAAAACAAAAACAAAAGGCACCGAATCCCAGCACAAAGTACAGACAATTGCTAAGCAGACACAGGCCTAGAGAAGGCAGACTGAGGGCCAGAAGATGTATTAGAAAAGATGCTTGGTGGGCCGGAATGATGGCACAGGAGGTAGGGTGTCTGCCTTCTATGTGGCCAACCTGGAATGGACCCGGGTTCAATCCCCAACATCTCATACGGTCCCCAGAGCCAGTCAGGAGCAATTTCTGAGCTCAGAGCCAGCACTGCCAGATATCCACTACTCAATTAAAAAGAAGAAAGAAAGAAAGGAAAGAAATAAAGGAAAGAAAGAAAGAAAGAAAGAAAGAAAGAAAGAAAGAAAGAAAGAAAGAAAGAAAGAAAGAAAGAGAGAAAGAGAGAGAGAGAGAGAGAGAGAGAAAGAAAGAAAGAAAGAAAGAAAGAAAGAAAGAAAGAAAGAAAGAAAGAAAGAAAGAAAGAAAGAAAGAAAGAAAGAAAGAAAGAAAGAAAGAAAGAAAGAAAGAGAAAGAAGGAAAGAGAGAGAAGAAAAGAAAAAAAAGAAAAGAAACGTGAGTTTTTTTAAATGCCTGCCACTTCTAAGCTGGAAACCCAAACAACATTCTCCAACTCCATTTGCAAGAAAAAATAATAAAAGAATATTTCTGATGTTTGTCTAAGCTTTTCATCCTTTTTAAAACATGAAGGGGGAGGGTCAAGTGGCAAGTGAGGAAATAAAAGCTAGTGTTCAAAAGCATCGGTGACCCAAAGGCCACAAAAAATCAAAACAAACTGGGCTCTTAGTGTGTGTAATTACAGTCCAATCAAATAATGAAAGGTTGATTAGTTTAATATGATTCCATCAAGCACCAGAAAGCGGGAAGGAGTGGGGAGAAGGAAAGAGAATGGACATGAAAGAGGAGACGCTGGGAGGGGGACATGAAAGAAGGTCGTGAGCAAGCCTGGGGGGCATTTAGATGCAAGTGTTATTAAAAAGAGAGTTTGGGGTGTTGCATGGCATTTAAGAGGGCAGCTGGCAGCCCCGAGCCATCTCCAACGAGGGCACCTATGCATTTTGCCAGCAAAAGGTTTGCTGTGGGCACTGTTTGAAGTTTCAGGGATCTGGCAAAGAATGTGTTAGACAAAAAAGAAAAAAAACCTCTGTTCCCTTCACTTCAGAACTCACCTTCAAGGGTAGAAAACAAGCACAGCATGAGAACATAAATACTGAACATGGTATTGATTCCACAGAGAAGAAGAAAGCAGAAAGGTAGTGTGGGGGGAGGAAGGGTTAGGGATGGGCAAAGACCAAAAGAGAAGGAGTAAGAAATCCCAGGCAAAGCTAAGGAAGGAATCATCTGGGTGGAGGCCCAAGCATGTGCAAATATCCTGGGGTGAGATGTAGGGACCCACATTGTTAATGTAATGGCAGCTGGACTTGGACATGCCCCTTGGATACCCCCTCTGTGATGACAATTGAACCTGGAAATGCCCCTGAACGTGCCCCTTGGGTATAAAAAGAAAGATTTTGGCCACTGGGAGGGGGCCTAGAATAGTGATCAGAGCAGTGTCTGTCGGTTCTTGGGGGCTGGAGATAAAGCAAGGGTGAGATGCTGCCTGCTTTGCATCTATCTTTCTTTCTTTCTTAAATAGAGGCCACCCCTGGGAATCTATGGCTGGTGAATTTCTCTATCTGTCAGTCTGTCTGTCTCTCTGTGTGTATGTCTTTCCCTCTCTCTGAAACCCTAGGCTGCAGAGGCAGGTCACAGACTTCAGAAGGAATATAACATGATATTTGGTTTCTATTTCTCTTTTTTCTCTCTCAGTCCTGCGTGTGCAGTCACTACAAGTTGGCATTCTCTGGGTGGGCTCTGAGTCCCATCCAGCATTTGGGACCTATGAGTGAGCCTTGCAGCACCAGGCCTTTGTAGCTAAGCAGCACTCCTGCTTGCAGGCAGGTTTGCAGCTTATTGCAACCTGCAGAAACCTGGCAACCTTGCAGCTTACTGCAGCAGGGAAAACGGTGGTTAGTCTACAGAATTCTACACACGTGACTGGGGCAGAGACCAGGGAGGCCAGTGGGAAATGGGGCCAGACAGAAGGACCAGGTAGGACACTATGGGATCACAGAGGACACTTGAAGGCCTTTGTCTTACAGGGGAGGAAAAGGAGGAAGCCTGGGAGGGCATGGGATGGAGGCAGGACAGAGGCCACTGAAGCTGATGTACAGAGAAGAGAGAGAAATATAAGAACCCAGGGGGGACAGATAGAGGAGTTTCACATCCCAGGTGCTTCATCCCTGGTGCTCCCCTGAGCCTGGTGCTGACAGAAAAGAGAGTTCAGTCTCCCACGAAGAAGCCAATGGTGAGCAGTGGGGTCACAAGCCTCAGATCCCTGCGGGGAGGGTCCTAGATGAAGGATCAGTCATTTCCCTCCGAGCAGGGCATGGAGATTTGAATGCAGGGTTGGTGATTCCTCCAGTGAGGCCAAAAGAGCAGGAAATGAGCACTGATGAGAAAGTGGTTGTTTGCACCCACAAATCCCAAGAGAAGGGCCCTCCTCAGCCCACCGAGGGCCACCTGAGAAAGCAGTGGGGTGAATAAAGAGGCAGAAGGACAGGGGTTGGGGGAGACTGGAGCAAGGGCCTCTGAGATGGTTCCACAAGAAGAAACAGACAAACAGGGATGGGCTAGTTGGAGATTTCAAGGGGTAGGAAAGGGCAGCTCTAGTTGGCCTGGGCATTGAGTAGGACCCAGGCTTGATGAAGGCGGTGGGTGGAGGTGTACACTCTGGGCTGGCTGCTTTGCCTGTGCCAGGCCAGCTCACAGGGGAGCATGGACCCTGTCTGGGAATCAATAGATCTGTACATAGGAGAGGAAAGGCTGGGAGGAGTTTGGGGATACTGGTGGAAGGAAGCAACCAAAAGAAAAAAAAAAGAAAAAAATGGGGAGAGCAGAAAGATAGCACAGTGTTAGGGCGTTTGCCTTGCATGCAGCCGACGCAGGTTGGACCCAGGTTTGAATCTCGGCATCTCATATGGTCTCTCAAGCCTGCCAGGAGAGATCTCTGCCAGGAGTAACCCCTGAGTGCCAGCAGGTGTGACCCCAAAACAAAAACAAACAAACAAAACAAGAAAAGAAAGGAAGCAGGCACTCTTGGTGAAGGGTCTGGATTCAGAAACATGGTTCTATGTAATGGACAAGTAACTATTGAAAATGCCGGCACTTATAGAAATAGTCTTCGATCAATCAATAAATTGTTTTTAAAGAATGCTCATTTGGGGCTGGAAAGATAGTACAGTGGGTAGGGAGCTTTTCTTGCATGTGGCTGACAAGGTTTATTTCCTGAGCCCCACCAGGAGTAATTCCTGCAAAAGTGCCAGGTGTAAGCCCTCAGCAGATAAAGTCCCCAAACCTAGACAAATAAAAGAATGTTGGTTTCAGGGTGACCCACCAATGGCTGATCGATGCAGAAATATAAAACCCCTTTTCATTGATATATCCCATAACACAAATACATCTTTTCTATTTCAGAGGACATGGGGCCAAGAAGAGAATGACAAAATTATTTCTCTCCAACTAGGCAACCAACATGATAAGATCATGCCTATGATGCCTGAGTATATATCACTTGCCTCTCCCCTCTTGAGAAGTGAATTTTTCTGCTTTTGTATTTTCATGCTGATATCAGTACAGGGAGGCTGCCTCCATCTTTGGAGAAGCCAGTGCTCTTTTTTGAGTGCATTCCCCCTCTCTTTATCTTATCCTTTCCTTCCCCTTCCTCAGAATCTTCAAGTAAAGCCTGTTCTTTTTTTTTTTAAAAAAAAAAATCATTGACCTTACTTGTTACCAGACAAAGTCCACATAAAAAATGAAATGAAGAGAGCCAAAATGATAGCTCAGCTGTAGGGCACTTGCCTTACACGTGGCTGGCAAGATGAACCTGGATTCGATCCCTAGCATCCCATAAGGGCCCCCAAGCCAGGGGTGATTTCTGAGTGCAGAGCCAGGAGTAACCCCTAAGCGTCACCGGGTGTGGCCCCAAAACAAAACAAAAAAACTGAAATGAGGTACCAGCAGCTCACGACAGCCGCTGACACCATGCACTTGGGGACAGCAGCTGTTGGGGAGAAGACAGGACAGAGAGGTCCTTCCCTCATCACGCCAAGCTCTGTGATCTAGTGTTTATCCCAAACCAAACAAACTGTGATCAGCGTCTGTCGGGGACACTGACTTTACATGGAATCTCTTCTTCACCAGCTCTTTACCTGCCCTTGCAACCTGGGGGTGCTCAGCACAGGGGAAATGGGCGGACAGAGTGACAAACTGTACCATGGGGGTGTGACTACAAATGAGAATGTAACCATGTTCATGTTGTCAGGACTAGGTGAGTGGTAAACTCTCGTCTACATGTGTGGGATAATAATTCATGGGCTAAGGATGGGATTTTTCAGCATCTGTCCCCGTGGATGATCTGTGCCTGGGGCTCTGGGGCCAGAGAATGTCAGTGCCATCCTAGACATGCCACAGGCTGAGTCCTGAGTGTGGGAGCTGCAGGTCCTATTAACAGCTCCCTATGTTCTTTAAAACCTGAGCCTCAGGCCCCTTACAAAGGTTGCTTTGACAGGCAATCGAGTGGCCTTTCAAGAGAAAAGACAAGAGGATCCAGTGATGAATCTTGAGCCTTGCATCCTGAAAGTCTCCTAACAGGGCTGCTGGGATATAAACACATCCATATTTTTGGGGGGATCACACGCGGTGGCACTCAGGGGTTGCTCCTGGCTCTACGCTCAAAAATTGCTGCTGGCTGGCCCAGGGGACCATATGGAATGCCGGGAATCAAACCACTGTCTGTCCTGGGTTGGCTGCATGCAAATCAAATGCCCTACTGCTGTGCTATCTCTCTGGTCCCATACACTCCACATCCCCCTTTCTGATATAAATCATATTCCCATACAACATTGAGCTTGGTGTAAATTCTCTTCTGGGAGCCAGAGAGATAGCACAACGGTAGGGCATTTGCCTGCCTTACACGAGGCCAACCTGGGACAAACTCAGATTCGATCCCCGGATCCCATATGGTCCTACAAGCCTGTCAGGAGCGATTTATGAGTGCAGAGCCAGGAATAACTCCTCTGCGCCACCGCCGGGTGTGGCCCAAAAACCAAAAATAAGAAATAAATATATTCTCTTCTGCACTAATCTTTTATATATGTTAGTGCTTGTCTGGAATTATTGAACATGAGTCATTCCTGCTTCTGCCTTCTCCTCCACACTGCAACATCTGGCTTGAGGCAGGAATATGTTCCCTTTGCTTATCTCAGAGCTCTGCAGGGTTCTGGGGGAGACGATGACTCCACCAAGGGCAGACAGGTCCAGCGCCTGCAGCTGCCATGATCAATAGTGGACCCAAAGCATCTGCTATCCTGATGGGGAGGATGAGTAACATTCTGTCAGTCACCTGAATAGCCAGTTCCTCCTACACATCTGGAGCGTTGCAACATTTGGTAATATATTCATTGCGGATCTTCTTTGGTCCAACAAGAGAGAAGGAAAACTTGGGAATCTTCATCTGGGGAGATGCACCCACTCCTTTACTCTAAAGAGACTTCCTGGGGTTATTTGAGTGGGGAATGACACTGTTGGTGATGCTGGAACTTACTCTTGTCTCTGAGCTCAGAAATCACTCCTGAAGGAGCTCAGGGGATCATATGGGATGCTGAGGATCAAACCTGGGTTGGTCACATGCAAGACACTTTCCAGCTCCTTACCCGGGTGATTTTTATGTTTTTTCTGTTTTTTATGTATATTAAATCCTCTCATAAGTGTTTAAAACCCAGTGATCATAAACTAAATAGAGCTCGTATTGTCTGATATTTCTATCTCAAAAAGCCAGATTCTAGGCTAGAGTGATAGCAGTGTTAGATCGTTTGCTTGCAATCATCCAATCCAAGAGGGATGTGAGTTCGATCCCTGGCATCCCATATGGTCCCTGAGCCAAAAGTGATTTCTGAGTAAAGAGCCAGGAGTAACCCCTGAGCGCTGCTACCAGGTGTGCCCCCCTCAAAAAAAATCCAGATACTGAAATGTGTTTGCAAGTAGTAACCAAGTGTTGACTATGTTCCAGACTCCACAATGGCATTGAAGACAGACTGGAGCAGGCTGGGGAGAAGCCAAACCCCAAGATCTGCTATGTCAGTGATAGAAAGACAGCAATGGGGATCACTCTACTGGGAGGGAGTGGGGAGATAGAGCTCCCCATTTCAGGACTTGTGAGTTTGGTGGCACAAAAACCCAGAAGGCCCATGTGTCTGGCATGGGACACAATGATAATCTCACTTAACTAAACCTAACATGGCCTTAGTGCTCTGGGTGCAACTCATGCCAGAGGCAAAGCAATGGCCATGTTTTCCTATGAATTATTCAGATAGTTCAGAGGTCAAATAGTTCACCAGAGCCAACTCTAATCTGACTGGTTGGTATTGAAATGACTTCTCCTGGGGCCCAGAACACAGTGGGTAAAACACTTGCCTTCCCCTTGGATGACCTGGGTTTGATTCTGGCATCCCATATAGTTTCCTGAACCTGTCAGGAGTAATTTCTGAGTGCAGAGCCAAGAGTACCCCTTGAGAGTGGCCCAGTGTGGCCCCCAAACAAACAAAACAACAACAACAAAAAAAAGACTTACTTTGCTATAGAACTGGTAGTTTCTTTGAAAACTATGCATCCATTCATCTAACTCTGAATTTATTTTGCTTTTCTGGGCCACACCCAGTAGTCATACTTTGTGCTCAGTGAGCACTCCTGGCAGTGCTTAGAGTAACAGATTACTAGGGTTCTGGGGATCGAAACTAGCTAGGTCATATAAAAGGCAAGCACCCTACCTGCTGCACTATTACTCTGGGCTCTGATTTCTGGTTCTATTGATCTACTAGTTTTCCTTGAAGTCCCCACTCCCATCATACCATGCTTCCTTCACATCACCTCTCCAGGCATTCAGTCATACTTTTGTCACTACAGGTTCCATTTCCAAAGCTAGACATAAGACAACAGGTATGCAAGAGAAGTCAAAGAGGACCGGAGGGATAGTATAGCAGGTTATAGTTGTCTTAGCATGTGACCAGCCCAGATTTGATCCCTGGCTCCATATGATTCCCTGAAGCACCGCCAGGAGTCACTCCTGAGCACAGAGCCAGAAACAGCCCAGGAGGACCCCACAGAACAATAAAAAAATATGTTGGATGATTCATTTCCAGCTGCAGGGACTGAATATGGAAAAGTACTGGGCAGCTGAAGAGTCTGAAAAGGCTCTCTGAGAAGTCCTTTTGACAAGCAGGTCAAGTTCTAAGAAACAGCAGCACAGATGGAGGGTTGAACTGGGGCCAGGAATTCAGTCACCACAGCCAAGGAGTTGAAGGGAAGGTGCTGAGCTTCACCTGTGCAGGGGCTTGGCTGGAGCCCCAGAGCATCCTGAGAAGTCAGAGTAGTGTAGCCAATGGTCCAAGCGAGGTCGGGGCACATGGCTGAGCCAGGCAGGATGCCATGAGACCCAGATTCAGAGCCCCGGGGTCAAAAGGGTCAGATGAACCTTTGCAACTTTTGCCACTTCTCCATTTTTTCCCCATAGTATCATTCTTATCTCTGCTCAAGGCTCTTTGAGGTTCCGGGGATCCATGTCGTTTTACCTCCTGCTGGTGTGTGTCCCTGAGCATCCTGTCCCCTAGTGTCATCCCCTTGGCCCACAGTGGTGGGGTTTCCTTCTCTGAAAAGCAAAAACCAGAGCCCAGGTTCCCCATTGCCTCCCTCCACTCAACCATCCACAGACATTCTCTTCCTGAGTCTGCAGAGTGCATGCCCTGGTGAATGTAGGGGGCAGAAATGGTGCGTGAAATGATTCTGAAAGTGGGGCTGTAGAGACATGGTGCATGAGAGAGGGGTACAGAGACAGATATGAGACAAGGTTGGAATACAGAGATGGTACATAAGATGATGAATGTAGGGTGCAAAGACACAATGAAGGTGAGGTGCAGGGAGTCCCCTAAGACTCTGGTTTCATTCCCTTTAAGCAGGTAGCAGGTCTTTGAAGATGCTGTTGTTTCAATATAGGTTAATTAGAGTCTTGATGAGAAAATATGGCGGGGTAATGTTGAACTTGAGCACATGAACCCCTCGAACCCTCCTTCCGGTTGGTATTCCTTTGAAGTCATGGAGTCCCAGAATTCTCAGTGTTGGAAGTGAGCGCTGACTTCCCACAAGGAGGAAGTTTTTGTTCTTTATCCGAGTAGTTGGGTACTGGTTTGTAGAGGGTCTGTGCCCACTGACACTCCCTCCGACAGTGATGGGCTTCCCTTTGCACCCCTGGGTCTACTGTGCCTCACCCCAGCTCTGTGCTCAAGGGTCATTCCTAGTTCTGTGCTCAGAGCTCAATTATGACTTGTACTCAAGGCTCACCCTTGACTCTATGCTCAGAGTTTATTCCTGACTCTCTGTTCAGGAAACACTCCTTATTCTGTGCTTAAGACTTACTCCTGGGGCCTGGAGAGATAGCACAGCGGCGTTTGCCTTGCAAGCAGCCAATCCAGGACCAAAGGTGGTTGGTTTGAATCCCGGTGTCCCATATGGTCCCCTGTGCCTGCCAGGAGCTATTTCTGAGCAGACAGCCAGGAGTAACCCCTGAGTACTGCCAGGTGTGGCCCAAAAACCAAAAAAAGAAAAAAAAAAAGACTTACTCCTGATTCTGTGCTCAGGACTTACTCCTGACTTAATGCTCAGGGCTCACTCCTGGAGGGCTCACAGGACCCTCTGTGGAACCCGAGTCAGCCGTGTGCCCAGCAAGCAGTATCAATCCACCCCTGACCAGCTTCTTAGCAGAAGCTTATTTGGGGACAGCTCAGGTGGGACGTGGCTTAAAATAAAACCCATCCAATTTGTTCCGGCCAGTTATTCTCATCCTGCCCTTGTGCACGATCCTTTTTCACTGATGAGTGCGGGAAACTCTGGACTCAACCCGTTCACTGATTGATCGGCCAGAGTCTGGCCTATTCTGGGCAAATCTAGAAGGATTCAGGGAGCCAGATGGCTTTTTGCCCTTTCTCTGCTGGGCCTGCATCAAAGAGGTTGAGTGTCCATGAAGTTCTGCCTTTGGGGGCTCATTAATCACCAAGCAAAGCAAACTCCAAAATAGGCAACAACAGGCACCTGAGGGCAGACTCTCTTGTGAAGCGACTCATTTTATGCCCAAACCCAGAGCAACCAAGAATCCTTGCAGGAATGCACAGCATTTGAGGCAAATTTGAAGAGAAGGTTCATCCTGGCTGACTTACTACAAGGAATGAACACACTTGGAGGAAGGGAAAAAACACACACAGTCTCCCTAGAGGACACTCCTGAGGATCAGGGCAATTCTGGGAATTCGAACCCAAAACAGATCGTGCATTTGGGGCTGTTTGGAAAGACAAGTCCTGGCCTGGCTTGGCATTGAGCACTGCCCACAACAGGCTGGTTCCCTAGAAATGCAGCCCCTCAGCGCCAGAGAGATAGCACAGCAGTAGGGGTAGGACATTTGCATTGCATGTGGCAGACCCGAGAGGGTCCCGGTTCGATTCTCAGCATCCCACATGGTCCCCCGTATCTGCCAGGAGCAATTTCTTAGCACAGAGCCAGGAGTAACCCCTGAGTGCCACCGGCTCTGTCCCCCAAACCAATCAATCAACAAGTTTATTTAAAAAGAAAAAAAAATGCAACCTCTTCCACCCCACCCCGGGTTCCTCATACAAACAAGACCCAAGTGGAAGCTCAGCTCAATGGATGCTGGGAGCCTGGGCTTGCTGAGAAGCGTCATTGTGTCTCAGTGTGTGCAGCCTGGTGGGGCCTGTCTCTGTCCTCCACAGCCTGCAAACCCCTATCACCTCATTATTGAGTGAGTTGAGGGCTCAGAACTGAGAGATTAGACCCAAGGCACCTTATCTGCCAGCAGAGATGCAAGTTGCCTGCTGGTAGGATGTAAAGAGATCCCCAGAAGGGGAACTAGTCACCCTGAAAGCTTTGAGACCAAGGAGCAGAGGACTGTCCTGTCCCTCATAGCCCAGCTCAGTTTCCCACAGGACGGCCTGAGTCAGGGGGTCCATCTGGGCCTCAGATCCCCTCAGCTAGGAGCTGCAAGAAAGACAGACTGTAGAGGGACCCATTCCACAGGCAGGCCCATTGAGGCTGAAGGGGTTATAAAGGTCACCATGCTTTGAAGTCACTTCAAGGCTGAGGCTGGTTTTCTCCCATTGGAGACCGTGAGTCACGAAAGTACCAGGAGCTCATGGTCATGCTTAAGATCAGAAATGAGCAAACTTCCACACCCCAACCTTCTGCTGCAGGTCTGTGACCTGGGGCAGGGGACGGTCAGAAACAGGTGGCAGGCCACACTGGGCCTCAGTTTCTTCAGTTGGAACCTGGGGCAAGCAGCACAGTGACAGAGGACTCCACTCCCCACTCCTGGCTAGACCCTTATATAGACAGACCCATCCTGACTCTACTTAACTGCCCCAAACTCCACTGGCCTAGAAACCTGGGCCCTAACAGATAGAAGGAAAGAAGGAAAGAAGTTCAACTTGAGCACCCCAAAGATCCAAGACAGGGAGGGTGCCGGGGTCCCAGATATTGGGGAAGCAGGATTGAGCTGCCCTCATTCATGGGTGGCCTAGGGGGAAGGATTCAAGGGTTTGATATGGTGGTGATGGCGGGTACCATGGGGAGGAGTTTATGGTTGCCTCTCTTCACACGTTTTGGGACCTCCTAAACAGAGTCTAGACTGAAGAGTGGACAGAATTGGGGGGCGGTATGCAGAGTACCCAGGGCATGGAGCTCTGGGCATCAAGGGTGGAAAGGCAGCAGGGAGCTGGCCAAGGGTTTAGCTATAGAAGTCATTGGGGAGGGAGCACAGAGGGTAGGTTGTTTGCCTTACACATGGCTGGTCCAGGTTCAATCCCCAACATGCCATTTCATCCCTGAATTTTTCCAGGAGTAATTCTTGGGTACTGAGCCAAGAATAATCCCCAAGCACTGCCAGGTGTGGCCCCCAAATAAAACCAAGTCAAATTGTTGTCTATGTCCCTGGCACATCTCTCACTTGCCAGCCCCAGAGCACTGGATAAAGGTGGAGTGGAGAAAAACAGTTGGCAAAACACAAGAAAATGATTCCAGTTAAAAATAGGATGTGTCTCTTATCCAGATGTGGTATTTGGGGTCCAGCAGGGTAAGAACTAGGATACAAGTAGGGTTCTGGTGTGTCTGTCTCCCTGAATGGAACCTCTCTGACCTGGGAAACTGAGGGCAGGATAATAGGCCTGGGTGGAGTCTTGCAGGAAATACTGGATTCCTGCTCCAGGTCCCTGGAACTGATGGGAAGGGCAGAGTAGGGACACAGTTCCTGGGTAACAGGTATCTGGGGTCAGGCCCATCGACTCCCTCCATGGACATGCAGAGGGGCCAGACGCATTGGGTGTGAGTCTTCCCCAGGCCCTGCCACTGGGTCCTTCCTTCCATCACTCAGGTGGCCCCGCTTAGCTGGAACCAGGTAGGGCCTCCGCTCCTCCCGGTCTGGGGCGACACCTGCTGGCCTTCCATGGAACTAGCTGCTGCAGTCACCTTCCCACCTACCAGCCTGTCTGCATCCTGACTCAGTTCCTCTCTGACAGTTTTTTATAGCGACACAGTCTTGGAGCTATAAGTTTATGGACATGTAATCCCAATCGTCTGCTTTTATTTTTATTTGTTAGTTTTGGGGCCATACACAGCAATGCTCAGGGGTTACTCCTGTCTCTGTGCTCAGGAATCCTGCAGTACTCAAGGACCCTATGGTCTGGCGGACATCAAACCTGGGTTGGCTGCTTGCAAAGTAAATGCCCTTCCCTCCACGCTGTGCCACTCTCTGATCCTTTTCTTTGAGCGCCTGTCCTAATCCTAACCCAAGTTTGCTGTCTTCATACTCACAATTCATTATTACTGAGTGGTAATTGGTGTTGAGGCTCGAACCCAGGGCCTCACATATGGAAAACAGGCACTCTGCCTCTGAACTACATCCCCATGCCATGATTCTTTTTTTTGTGGATCCATCCTCTTTAACTCAAAGGTTCACTGGCAAAATGGTACACATTTTATTTGGGGAAGGGACCATACCTGGGGCTGACTCCCCCTCACTCTGGGCTTAAGAGGGCTCAGAGGACTCTGCGGCGGTAGGGCGTAAACCCAAGTCCTTATGTATATAGAGACCCATTGAACTGTTCTAGCACCACATTTCATGTTCATGGCCACAGAACCCATGACTATGAACTCCTACACCTAACTGTAAGTTTGAGAACAAACATTCTGGGGTTCAGGGAGATTCTGGGGTTCAGGATTCCAGGGTTCATGGAGATATAGACAAGTGAGATCTTTCACTGCATCTCTGATTGAAAATATAGAAACCATAGAAATGACAGGCAGAGTGGATATAGGTATTGGGGTGTTTTTGCACAATGCCATATGCCACGGTTCTGGAGAGTCATTGAACCAAAGCTGCACTCCTGAAACACTCAGAGCTGCCACACAAGGCACCATCTGGTAGACCGTCCGCAGCAAGCATAAAAGCCTGCAAACAGGGCTGTATAAATTTTTATGGAGACATCCTATATAATAAAAGAATCGACATCAACCAGTGAATGGCAAACAGGGTAACAGTTCCCTCCAGAGGCAGGAAGCAGGGGGCGGGGGGGGGGGGACCAGCTGGGGTTCCTCTAAGGTGCCTTTTGTTCCTAAAGCCCAGACATGCGAAGCATCATTGTGGGTTCTTCCAGATGGGGCACCTTTCTGATCGCTTTTTCTAGGGTTTCTGTATTTTGTTGGTGCAGGAGCCATGGGGCTTGGAGGGTGAGGAGCCTCTGGGGCTAGAGGAGACAGAAGCGAGAGTAAAGCAGCCAGATGCTCAAGGTGCCCAGCATCTGTGTCAAGACTGGCCTGTGCTTGGGTGCAGAGCGGTGGCGCAAAAGGTAGGGTGTTTGCTTTGTATGCTCTGACCTAGGATGGACCATGGTTCGATCCCCCAGTGTCCATATTGTCCCCCAAACCAGGAGCTATTTCTGAATGCATAGCCAGGAGTAACCCCTGAGCATCACCGGTGTGGCCCCCAAAACAAAACAAAACAAAAAGACTGGCCTGTGCATTGCTGCATGCTCAGTGGAGCGAGTCTTTGAACTCTGAACTCTAGTTCAAATAGACAAATGTTTGTGCAGGAGCAAAGCAGTGGAAGAATCTTCTTCTCATTTCACTTACACCCTGCGGGACTGGTAGAGGCTGTGGGCACTGAGGCATGTTTACTCTGGGGGTGCCCAGGGACCTTGCAGTGCTGAGATGTGGCCTGGGTGCTGGGGGTGAAGCCCGGTTGTACCCTGCAGCCTGAGTGCCCAGACCTTTGGAGCTGGCTCTCCAGCCCCGAGTGTCCTCATCGGGGAGGGCCAATGAGGCGCAGAGGTGAGTGAGAACAGAGAGCGAAGAGCAGGCTAGCAACAGAGAGAACTAAGCACTTGTACTGCATCTTGAGTTTTCTAGCAGTGTGTCCTCGGTGCTGCTGACCTGCTCTTTTAAGACCAATCTCATGGCACCTCTCCTCTGGGCCACTCCTCTCCCTGCTTGGGGCCCATCTCCACAGGCTGGCTCTCCTAGGCAGCGGGCTCAGGCTTCCTGCTGGTCCTCTCTGGCTGTTCGAGGGTCAGATTTGGCCTAAGATGGAGAATGAGAGGGGGCAAGAAGAGCCTTGGGTGGAAATGACAGGACTGCAACTGATCCCTGATCCCAGATCTGATCCCTTGTCCATAATTCCTGGTTCCTTGTCCCTGATCACCATTTCCTGCTCTGATCCCTGGTCTCTGATCCCTGGTTCCTTATCCCTGATGTCTGATCCCTGATCATTGATCCCTGATCCCTGGTCCTTGATCCTGCCAGATTTTCATCTTTGACGGCACCACATTGTACCAGTAGGTGGTGCTGCAGAGAGCTCGAGAGGGGAAAGAGCTAAGGAGCTGGATGGCTCAGTGGCAGGACCGATATGTAGCAGGATGTGTGTGTGTGTGTGTGTGTGTGTGTGTGTGTGTGTGTGTGTGTGTGTGTAGGGTGTTTGGGTTGTGTGGTGTATATGTGGTGTGTATTCTGTGTGGTGTGCATGTTCTGTGGTGTCTGGTCTGAGTGTATTAGTCACATGTCTGGTGTGTGATGCATGGGGAGATGATTTGTGCAGTGTGTGTATGGTATATGTGGCATACATTAAATTTTCTGTAGTTTGTGATGTGTATTTTATGTGTTGCACTGGTGTTGTATGTACCGTATGGTGCACTGTGTGTGCTCTGTGATGGCTGGGTGTGCAGGGTATATATATATATATATATATATATATATATATATATATATATATATATATATATATATATATATATTCAGGTGGGAACAACTATTTATCCTAGGGCAGGTAAAGCACTTGGAGTTGGGAGCTGAGGAACAGGGGATGTCTTGGGGAAAGGCCACATCCCTGAATCCTCTCATCTTTCTCCCTGATCCTGGATTCCTCAGTAGCTGCTGGGGTCCCTTTGGTTACCTAGCTACAGAATTCCATTTTGCAAATGCCCATGCGCCTCTCTCTCCTGGTGGGGGTGTTCTGCTCTTCGGGCCCATTAGACCTGAGCTGTTAATGATGCTTGTTCCAATCTTCTGGGCTCCGACTTTTCATTCCTCAATTACCGAGAGAGGCATGCTAAAATCTTCTGCTGTGATTGGGGGCTGGGGGCAGGTTAAGTGCACACAAGTTTACAGTGATGATTGCATCCTCCTAATGAAGTCCTTGTTTGTGGGGGTCTCTTTTCTATCCGACAGAAAGACTTCTGGACCGAAAGGCTTGTTCTTCCTATTTGCCTGCCTTATTTTTTTTTTTTTCCTTTCTCTGGCACTTCTGATCTTTTACACACAGTGGAGAGCTGTTTCTTCTTGCCTGTTTGTCCTCAATCAGCAAGACAATGTTTTCCACTGACATTTCAAATGTACTTAGATGGATCAGGCTTGTCCACAGGTCTAGGTAGGAGCTAATGTCTTATTTTATCACTATTTATCTTCTTTTCCTCCCTTTTTCTGCCAGATTGATGGGTTTTGTTATTTCTCTTTTGCTTTTCAGTGGGTTGGAAATTATACATTCAGATTTGATTAATGTATATTTTGTGACTACATATTTTATAAATATGTAATATTAATAACCCATAGTATACATTTTATTATAAAACATATATTTAATTATATATTTTACATCATCTATGAAACTCTAGCTGTAGATAATTGAAGCACCTGCATCTATGTCTTCCTTCCCCAGCAATACAAAGACTTAAACAGTTTTTTAAACCTTTTTTTAAAATTTTATTTTATTAAAACAGTTGTGATCTACAAAGTCCTTCATAATTGAATTTGAGTTATGCAATGAGTCAGGGCCCTTCCCACCACCACTGTCGACCTCCCTCCACCCATGGCCCCAGAGTGCATCCTATGTCACCACCACCCTTTGCCCCCTGACCTGTCAGTGTAGCAGGCCCCTTTGAGTTTAGATTGCTAAAGTTTAGGTCCCTCAATTCTATTCTCATTGACTGGGGATCACATCTATCAGAGGGTCACCCACACCCCATCTCAGAAGGGTCAAGAGCAAAATGACTCTCCAGCTCCCTCCTTGGAAGTCCCCAAGTGTGCCAGCAAGACCCACTCTGGAAGTAACCAAAGGGCACATGTAGGGTGGGCCGGCCGTGCAAGTGAGCTGGGATGGATGTTTCTTTCTACTGTGGAAGGGGCATGCCTGGGCTCATCACAAAATGCTGGCAAATCTCCCCTTGAGTCTAAGAGGGCACAATCTGGGCCCAAGCTGAGGCCAGAACCAAAGGGCGAGGAGCTGTGGAGAGAAGGCGACAAAGGCCATCCCACAACACAGCTGGGTCTTGTTCAAAACCATTCTTGGGTTAAGGTCCCTGAGTCACACAGCCCAGGGGTTTGAGTCCCTGACAACACCCCCGAGCACTAGTAGGGTCACGTCAGAGCCAGGAATAATCCCTGAGCATCACCAGGTGAGGCTCAGTTACCCATTCTGAACTCTTCCTTTGAAAGTCACCTAGGGGTGGGGGATGTGTGTCTCTAACCACTCCCTCGGGTAGCTACTGGGGAAAAAGTAGCCTCCTCTCTACCAAGGAAACCACACACACACACACACACACACACACACACACACACACACACACACACACACACACACACACACACCGTTTGCTTGTCTAACAGCCCCAGGGAAGCCCCCCCACCACCACATCGTTTGCTTGTCTAACAGCCCCAGGGAAGCCCCCCCCACCACGTCGTTTGCTTGTCTAACAGCCCCAGGGAAGCCCCCCAGTGCAGAGGGGAGTCTGCCCTGGGGGCTGCTTATTCTCACCTTACTCCCATGGGAGAGTGACTCCTCTTGGCCCCCACCACCTTGACCCCCATACTCCGTGACTGTTTTTTGCTCACAGATTCAGGGGCAAAGGACGCCCCCTGGTGGAAAATGTGGACACAACAGGTTAATGGAGCGGGAAATGGTCAAATTTGATGTGATGCGTGAGAAGGGTAGCCCGCTGCAAGGCTGTGACCCAAATTCAGAGTCCCAGTGCCATGCGGAAGAGGGGGCAGATGCATCCAACAATGAACACACACCCCCATCACACACACAGAGATGCACACACACTTCCGAAGTCAATGTTTTTTGTTTTTTGTTTTTTTAGTTTTTGGGACACACCTGGCGGTGCTCAGGGGTTACTCCTGGCTGTCTGCTCAGAAATAGCTCCTGGCAGGCATGGGGGACCATATGGGACACCGGGATTCGAACCAACCACCTTTGGTCCTGGATCGGCTGCTTGCAAGGCAAACGCCGCTGTGCTATCTCTCCGGGCCCCGAAGTCAATGGTAGGAACCAACACAGAGGGACCAAGGGGGCCTAAGTAGGTTCATGTAGTGACCCCAACCGGGATCTGGGCCAAGGAAAAGACAAGACTGTGGGCAGGACGAGACACGGGGCCAGTGACTGGTTGTGCGCTGGCCCGTGTCTGTCTTTCCTAAGAGCTGGCTGGCAAGTTCAAGGGATGGTGACACAATTGTTCGACACAAACTACAGCAACTTGTGTGCAGTGCACCTGACAATGGACCAAAACAAAAAATAAGTTACTTCAGGAAACAAGGACCAGAGTGAAGAGACGGTGGGATAGACACACCTCACGGGCCCCAGGACCTGCTGAGCAGAGATGTAGTGACAGAAAAAAGGGTCAAGACTCGGGCAGTGTATGTGTATGTGTATTTTCACTTTTTGTGACTCAGTGAGGACCAGAGGCTAAGACAAATATTCCTCTCAGGTCTTCTGCCCTAGCCTTGCCCAGAGGGACTAATATCTATTATTTACATTTTAATTAAAATCTGAGCTAAAGCAGTGTATAATTGTTTTTTCTTATAGGGTGATTTTGCTGCTCGAGCTACATTTTATTTTGGTTAAAAATATAGCACCCTGGGGCCAGAGAGGTGGCGCAGTGGTAGGGCATTTGCCTTGCATGTGGCTGACCTAGGATGGACCATGGTTCGATCCCCCGGTGTCCCATATGGTCCCCAAACCAGGAGCACTTTCTGAGTGCATAGCCAGGAGTAACCCCTGAGTGTCACTGGGTGTGGCCTAATAACCATATCTATATCTATATAGCACCCAAAGGTGATGTTCTATAAACATAATACATATAAAAAAACAGGGTTTGATGACATTGCAAAAACTAAGACTGTTTAGCATCTCATTGATATTTTTATAGTTTCCTGTATAAATAGAAGCATTTCAATATGATAGTCTAATAGATTATTGAAAATGAAGGCACGTGCTTCTGTTTACTTGTGTCATGTGGTCATGAAGCTAGAATTTGACACAACCATTTCCACTGCATTTCTCTTGGGCAGTAAGTGTGGCCATATCTCATGGAGGGTTTCAGAGAAAGTACAAACCAAAACTTACTAGATTACGCTAAAGGAGAAAATTCTAGAATGAGAAACTTTCCAATCCAAAAAAAATACTTTTACTAAAAACAAAACAAAAAAACCAAAAAACCAAACACTGAAAATAAAAGTGGAAACATTAAACAACAAAATTTAGGATGCAATTTGATCCAGCCACAGATGAATGAGTTCTCTCTTTCAGGGTCAGACACTGAAAACTGGACCCAAATATGCCTCTCCTCCCAGAGGGCCTGAAGTTCCTGGAAGTCTCCAGGATATTTGGGGCCCTATCTTAAAAGTGAAAACAAGACCCAGGAAGGTGATGAACAGTCAAGAAAAATGAAGCAAAACCCTCAAGGAAACAAAAGGAAATGAAGCAAAATAAAACAGGACAATGGGTTGAATAGGAATCATTAGAGATGAGGCTGAGCACAGATGACCCCAAATACTGTGCATGCTGAAAAAATGACAAACTTTGGCTTGTTGAAGTCCAAATGACCACGCTGGACAGGAGACAAAGAGATCCAAACTCTGTATCGACAAAGAGAATTGCCTGCCTTTCCTAAGCTATACCGTGTACTTTTCTGACTGTGCCCCACAGCAATGGGATGTGGTGGGTTTGATGGCAAGTGACTTAAGAGCTCCAAGGTCCACCTGCTCTGTTAACAGCAGGTGTCACCATTTCCCGCTGAATGAAAGTCCCCCTCATCAGGACTGCGATTCCCACAGCTGACACAAAAGGGGCCTCCTAAATTGTTGGATGAAAACTATCATCTGCAAAGATATATCCTGATGTGCGTGTATCTGCACCAACACAAAACACCGCCACACAATTCAAAAACCAGTTCCCCCAAGGAAGCAGGTAGGAAATCACTCATAAGAATAACACATCTAGGGGACGGAGAGATAGCATGGAGGTAAAGCATTTGCCTTGCATGCAGAAGGTCATTGGTTCGAATCCCGGCATCCCATAAGGTCCCCCGGGCCTGCCAGGAGTGATTTCTGAATGTGGAGTCAGGAGTAACCCCTGAGTGCTGCAGGGTGTGACCCCAAAACCAATAAATAAATAAATAAATAAATAACACATCTAAATAAACTAGAACATTCCAAACATCAAGACCTCCAGGTGTATAAGGTTTAAGAAAGAAGGGCTGGCCTCTTTAAATGCTTAAAAAAGAAAATAAGCCCTCAAACTCCATTAGACAACAATCACTATCAGGAAAGCGATGTTTTCCCTCAGAGCAACCGTCCCTTGTGTTAGCCTCACTCTGATGTGACCCATTTCCGACGTCCTACTTTCTGAAACCAGCCTCACTTTGCAGCTAGAGGCAGCTATGGGCAGAGCTGCGGGTGCAGTTGGTTGAGGATGAACAGCAGAAGCCTCTCCCGGACACAGCGGCCACCTCTGCAGGGTAAGAAGCCTCAATCTTGTTCTCATCAGCTGATGGGAATATGAGCTTGACTCCTGGAACAGTTTAATTAAGCAAAACAGAAAAACTAAGCCGGAGCAATAGGACAGCAGGGAGGGTCTTTGCTTTGTACTCAGGTGACCCAGATTTGACCCCTGGCATCCCACATGGTCCCCTGAGCTCTACCAGGAGTGATCCCCAAGTACAGAGCCAGGAGTAAGCCCTGAGAACCATGGAATGTGGCTTGAAATACAAAGAAATTGATGTCCAGCCTCTGCCTGAATCTTCTCATCCATCACTGAAACTACACTCAGTGAAGACACACACGTTTCCAGATTTCCAGAGACATAGCAAGACCTTTTGGTTTCAGTCGGCTCCTTCCTGGGCATCCGACTTATGCCACCAATTTCGATTTATTCCTGCTTCATGGCTTTGAAGTTCTAGCTAGCAGCACTGCCCCCCCCCAAAAGTCCCTTTTCCGATAGTAACCTGAGATGTTCAAGCAAAAAGGCAGAAGACTGATTTCAAGCAATGCAGTGTCCAGGTCAGGTGTTAAATCTAGAACTATAACTGTAACCATATACGGTGGCTGGTTCGGTAGGAATTACAGGAAAAATCATCGTTACGAGACCTTTGTGTCTTCAAGGGGACAGCACCAAGACAATCATAAACACCAAGATAAAGTGGTAATAATTAAAATTGCATAGCATTTTAATAAAACTCTTGGTGGAATTTTAACTGACATCCAAAAGAAAGCTTTATAGAAAGGCTTGTGTTGTGTCAGTGGTATCTTGAGATCCAAGTCTTCAGTACACGGCTAATACTTGGGCGTTAAATTCTAAGAGGAACTCAGACACAGAATGATCTATATGTGAAATATAAAGAAACAAAATCGGGGTATAACAAATGCCCAAAGGCAACAGAAACCAAGAACTGGCCTTGAGTAGGAATATATTGGGGTGGGGGGATTTGGGCCACAACCAGCCAGTGCTCAGGGGTTACTCCTGGCAGACTCAGGGGACCATATGGGATGCCAGGAATTGAACCAGGGCCTGTCCTGTGTTGGCCGCATGCAAGGCAAATGCCCTATTGCTGTCTATCACTTCGGCCCCTTGAGTGGAAATTAGTTTAAAAAAAAAAGTGGGAGGATTATGTGGAGAGTTAGGGTGGTGGGTCAACTGGACAATGGTGGATATCAGGGGAAGGAGATTGCACTGGATCATGTTGATCCAGTAAGAGGAAATTGTCCAGTCTGAGGATGTAAAATAAAAAAATTTTCCTGAAAAGGGGCCGGGGAGATAGCACGAAGGCAGGGTGTTTGCTTCACAGGCAGGTCAGTGGTTTGAATCCCATATGGTCCCCCATGTCTGCCAGGAGTGAATTCTGAGCATAGAGCCAGGAGGAACCCCTGAGCACCGCTGGGTGTGGCCCATAAACAAACAAAAACAACAACAAAAATCCTGAAAAAATGCACTCTATTTGGGGTGAAGGGACATTGGCCAGGGCTTACTCCTCCTGGTTTAGGGGCACACTTGGCGGTGCTCAGAAGGCCCTAAGAGGGTTCAGGAATGGCATCTGTCTTATCTTCTGTATTCTTCTCTTTCACAGACCCTATCAAGTTGCTCTTCTCACTTGAGTATGATTAGCTTTCCTGGTGCCATCTGGGAGCAAACCCAGCCTCCTGCTTCTGAGTAGTGGCAAGGTAACACTGGGGGAACCTTCCCAGAGGGTGCCCATTGGTACCAAACAGCCTGAGCAATTTTAATGGCTGGAAACTGATGGTTTCCTAAGTAGGATTTAGTCATTGTTATCAAAACTGGCATAGCCAGTGGTGGTTCCTGGAAACGGAGTTCCTGGTACAAATCACTTCCACAGTCACTAATTCTGAGCAGTGAGTGGGCACCAGGGCCCAGTTAAGGGACACTTGTAAAAAGCACCACAACTGAGCAGATTCCATCCGATCTAGAGCAGCAGCTCTTCAATGATGCTCTGGGCAAGTTACCAACTGTGGGGATCTCCACACAGAGCAAACCCAAACGGTGCTGGAAACTACATTGCACGTATAGGGAAGTCCCGGTGTCAACAGGCCTCGAAGCAAAATAGTAGACAACAAAGGCAGGTCCTAGAATAATGCCGATTCCTTCCGTGTGAGCTGACTTCTTTTTTCCACATCAACTTTCCAACAAAACCATAAATGCCATTTTTCCGAGGACATGCAGTGACTGATGCGAGACCAAGACTTCTGTTAATGACTGAGAAAGTGGCCTCACTATTCGCAGCCTTCTTGGAAGCACAGCGGTCACAAGACTAGTTTCTGTCTCCAAAGCACTTCTCAGGTGGTTGCTGGGCCCTCAGTTGGACATTCGGAGCCCAGGGACATCCAGCAATTGACCTGCTAGAGTCGGCAAACAGGAGACTCAGAATAACGAACATTTCAACACAGGCAGAGGCTTAAAAGTGGCAAAGCAGCGTCTCTGTTTTCTTCCACTGACGCCTGGGTGCACCCCCAGTCCCAATATGCACGGCACCAGTGGCGATTCTACCCTGCTAATGTGCTTGCCCATCGCTGAGTTGGAGAAGTGGGTGTGAGCACACAGGCAACGGCACCCACTATGCCAGAGCCCTCGAGTCGGGACGTCAACAGGGTCGCATCTAGTTTTCATCGGGGTGGGGGCCACAGCCCTGATATTTGAAGGCAGGTCCCAGCTCAAGAGTAGCTGCAGGAGGTACTGGGAGGGGGACCATGTGGTGCTCGCAAGTGGATATGGTCTCTCCCATGAAGGGGAGGCTTGTGAAAGTCCATCCAGTAGAATGAGCTCTCTAGCTGGAATATTACTGATTTTTATGGATCAGCAAAATGGAACTGGCTGGGACAGTCTGGAGGTGCCTTTAGATCTGATCTACTAAAAACCAGTTGAAGAACTCAACTTTGGGGTCCTAATTCAATAGAGGTGGGGGAGGAGAGGAAGAGGGAGAAGGGGAGGGGGAGAGGGAGAGAGAGACAGAGAGATAGAGGCGAGAGGGATAAGAGGGGAGAGAAGGGAAGGAGGGGACAGAGGGGAGAGGGGAGAGGGAGAGGGGAAAGGGAGAGAGGGAGAGAAGAGCACTTGCTAAAACACTTACCTTAGAATGTGAGACCACTATTGGAATGACTAGAGCAATAAAATTCTATGTCCATTCGAGTCTGAATGCAGTTTCTGACTCCAAATCTAATACTTAAGACAGTTTCACACACAGATCATTTAACCAAGGTAGAAAAAAAAGTGAGGGGGGGGAAAAAAGCCACTCCAAGTTTCAGTAATTCAATAATTTATTCCTCTAAAAAAGTGTGTAAAAGTATATAGCTCTCATTCACAAGGTATATATGAATGACATTTAAAATGGAGGCCTTTTAGTATTGTTTTTTTTTTATCAAAGTCTTTTTAGTGTACTGTACCAGCGCTATACTGTAGTTTTTTTTTAAATGAACTTCACATATTTTTTTGTATTCTTTCAAATCGTTTGCTATATATAAAAGAAGCTCACTGCAAAATGCTTGAAGGAAAAAAGGAAACAAAGAAATTCAGAACTTCCCAGAAATGTACAGCTTTTACATTTAAAAAAGGTTCTGAAATATACACACGAGCATGCTGGGCCATCCCACCCTGTCCCCTCCCCGTTTCCCCTTTTTGAGTTCAGACCTTGGTTAAGAGTTCTGATTTCTGCAGGATTTCCAAAATTAAAAATAAAAAGAAAAATAAAATAACTTCTCACTCTGTAGCAAATCCAGGGCTTGTACATTTCAGATTAATTCTGTAAAAAACTCACAAGTAAAATAATGCATATTTAAGGGAAATATACAGACTTTTCACACAGAAGTACATAATAAGATTTTTTAAAATCTATTGCCATTCATTTATTTTTGCACAAAAACGTATAAATATGTCACCAGCTTTTAACTTAAAAAACTTAAATAAAAGACACCAGATGAAAACTACCCTTTTCTGCCTTTTTTTAAAATTTTTGTAGGGGTTTTATATTTTTTATTTTTTTTTGTTGTTTTTTTTTCTTTTTGCTTAGAATTGGGTTTCTAGGGAAGAAAAGCCCCTGCATTAAAAACAGCCTGGTATTTTTTTTTTAAAAAAAATTCAAAGTTCTGATGAATTCTGGGAAAAAAAGCAACTCCAAAGTGGTAAAAGATTACAAATATCTACTTTACAATTGTCTTCTCACCAAGATAATTTTATACAAGTTTACAATCTTCATCATCTTATGCTCTTCAAAAGGCCTTGAGAATTTTTCCTTTCTGATTAAGAAAAAATAGCACTGCAATATTTTTAAAGTCAATTTTACACTGTACACATTAGATACAAATGGTTTGATATATCAGATTTTTTTTAACCTATACATTGCGAAAGACCCTCCCACCCCGCCCTTCGGTTGGTGGGACAGAGAACAAAATGATCCATTTACAAGTTATTTCTCTGCTTTCACATTCCCACCACACATTTTTTAATATAATGTTTTAAACGTTAGATTATTTCAAGAAAAATACTTTTACAAAATCATATCAATTATTACATTTTTCTTTTTTTTTTCTTTTTTTCATTTTTTTTTGTTAACAAGCAGGATATGGAAGTCTCTTGGAAGAACTTTTAAAATTTGCATGATTCTTTCCACAGATCACCAGGGCTCAGCATCCTGCTGAGCACCAAGTGCAGCTCCCAGAGCGAGCCCGAGGCAGACAGAACTTACAGCACAGAAGGGTTAGCAATAGTCTTAGATAGCTCCTCTCGGGCCAGAACGGGGAGCCAGGAAATATTTGTTAGCCATTAATGCTTTCAAAAGGCTTTTGTTTTAAACTTTAAAAAGTCCCACGTGAAGGCTCAACTTCAAGTACTAATTTAATGGTTAAATTGTAATAGTTATTTGAAATAATATTCCTATGGTCCGAAAAAAAATTCGCGATCTTTTTACTGCTTTTCGGAGCAAACACTTTTGGTTGTGATATGTACATGAGTCCCTTTTGATTGAATGAGAGGAGAGATCTGGCTTCCCATACGAATTCATTAGAAAATATATCTCCACTGTGACTAATATAAAACGGATGAAGGTACTTGCCTCCGTGGCTCTGACCTAGCATGCCTGCTTTCTGTGTATAAAAAAGGGATCCTTCACAGCATGCTGGCCACTCTTGGTAAGGAACGTGGCAGAATATTTTGCCTAGTCTACTCAGAACCAAGCCTACTGCTGGGTGGTTTTGAGCAGATCACTGGTTAGGTTTCATCTCCCCACTTTGCTTTCACTCCTTTTCCAGCTTGTAGGAGAGAGGTATGTAGTCAGGAATCCTAGGGTGGATCTGAGTTGGGTTTCGGCTACTGTACCTGGTCCTTGCGAATTGAAAAAAAAAAAAAAAAATGAAAAGAAAGTCACAAATATCTTATGGTGAAACAAGTTAAAATAAATAAACAAAATAAAGATGTCTCCAGACCTTCTGTATCTACACACAGGTAGGTAGTCAACCAAAGCTTCGCTCACGCGATGCCGGCTGGTTGGGAGCACGAGGGAGACAGAAACTCCATGATGCAATCACCTACGTGAGCTAGGTCTTATTTGGAAAAAGTCCCAGATTATGGAGTTCGGGTAACCCACAGGCCATACACCAGTAAAGAGGATTTCATCCACAGGGCTCAGGTGCCCTTATTTTAAAAGAGACTGAAAACAGAGTCTTGTGCAAAAGGATACTGTCTCTTCCATTTCCCTCTTTAAAAACCTCCCCCAAACACCCCTTCCTTCCTGTGGACCAGTGGTCTGGGGCAACAGACACCACAACACTGGCTGAAAGTCACAGCTAATGGAAGTCTCCAGGCCCGTGAGGGAAGTGTCAGTGAGTCACTCTGGAAACCAACACTGCAGAGATGACAGGAGCCTCCCGAGAAGGACTCAGTGCAGGATGTGGAGCGTGGTCTCACGAGGAGGAGGAAGAGGTGCGCATTCACATGTCACACGCAGTCCCTTGGACGGAGGCTGCGGGGACGAGGAACTGAGCCAGAGAGGACAAGTGCTTTCCGATTAAAGTATATTCATGATGGCATTGTACAACTGGGTGAGCACCACAAAGTGGACGGGGAGGCAGGAGGTACGGTCCTGGGTGGCTGGATTGCACGTGAGCCACGAGAGCGCATTGTACTGCTCCAACACAAACCTGCAGAGAGAATGCAGCTTTCAGGGTCTGAGGAGGGCCAGAGGGGAGGGAGACTGCTCTGTGGTTCTCAAACCCTGGGCGGGCCAGCAGGCAGAAGGCCGAGAGGGATTCCTGAATCTGTCTGGGCACTTTCCCTTCCTTTTTTTTCCCTTGCCCCCCCACACCCCCATTACACCTCCACTGCCAATTGCTAAAAAAGCCGAGAGGCCACCAGCCACATGTGAGTTCAGATATGGCCCAAGTATAAATAAAGCAGGCAGTGCAATTCAGAGCCAGAATATTTTAGGAGCATGTAAAAAAACACAGGCGTAGTTTTAGATCGATTACTGCTGGAATAATATTTTTGACATAAGGAGCCAAAATTTATGTTAAAATGAACTTTACTGATTTCTTCTTAAATATGTCAGTGTGGCTTATAGAAAAACCTAAACTACACACACAGCTCATAATATTTCTATGGGACAGTGTTCCGCTAGGAAGTTAAAATTATGTGATCAGATTCTTGATTGACTATAATTTTCAAATCACCTAAGAGTCAGAACACATTAGAAAAAGCTGATAAGAAAGATGTTTCTGGCCTCCTTGTGCACTATGGGGAGGGTCTTCCCAACTATACAACTTATGTTCACGTTCATTTTATTTATATAGTCTGTGTCCAGGAGGGGGAAAAAACTTTTTCATAGCCAAGTGCTTTAAGTTCCAGGACCCTTTTCCCAAACCTCCAGTTTTGATCCATTTTCATGGGCATGAAATGCCTCTGTGCAGGGCTCCACCCCTTCCCCCCACCCTCAGGCTCCTCACCCTTCTCCCTTCGTGACAGGTGGCTTTGCCAAGGCCACAGCCACTGGGGATACGAGAATAAAGGAAGGTCACTGCACAGTGGATGGTATGTCCCGAGTTGAACTCACCTTAGAACATCAGATGTGGTCTTGGAGTCCAAAGGGTGTGGAACCCGCTGAGAATTTCTGGCAGGGAGAAGTTCATCTGTCTGTGCTACAGAAATATGGTGATGCAGCGAAGCCTGCAGAGAGAAGAGACGGTGACTCCTGGCTCAGCCCGCACCTACTAGAGGCCAGAACTGTGTCTACTCCAGGTCTCAAAAACAGGTGTCTCCAAGTTTACAGATTTCCACTGCTTGGTCACTACCCCAAATTCTAGACCCTAAAACTGGGAGAGTTGGCTTTGGAAATTCGAATGCACCTCAAGTGAGGCGCTCTCATGGTCTCTCATGGTCTGTGATTCCCTTGAGCCTCGATATGGTGCCTTTGTAGTGGCTTCTCTCCTGACCACCCTGAACTCCATATTAGGGTCAGTGTGAGTGGCAGGAATACTTCATAGCCAGAGCTGTGCCTTCTTACTACACCACACCAGTGGAACCAAGCACATACTGTCCCACTTGAAGTAACATGATGGCTGACTGGATGCTCCATCCACATGATCCATGTTACTTCTTAACTAGTTGCTACATCATGGTTTGCTCCATAAAAACTAAGAATAACTGGAGTTCTGAAGATAGTGTGTAGGGTTTTGCTTTGCATGTGGCTGATCTGAGTTTGAGTGACTAGCTCCCCAGATGGTCCTAAGCACTAGCATGAATCATTCCTGTGTGCAGAGAGTAACCCCTGAGCATCGCTGGGTGTGTTTTCCCCCAAAAAGCTAAGAAATATCACTGCACAATATAAGTGCTTCCTTTCCCATTTTCAGATGATGAAGTTGCTTCTCTAGCAGCTCCATATAGTGGTTGCTAAGTGTTTTTTCATGAATTTGCTGAAACCTATTGCTACTATCTCAAGCTCTTCCACGGCTCTGCTGGTACAGTGAGGCAACAACCAAGGCATCAACCAGACTACAGGTGAAAAGCAATCTTAGTCTAGGTTCATTCACCCAACTGAAAGCAAATGGTGCTTTAAACTGGATTATTATAAATTTCCGAGAATGCCAGCCCTGTTCAACTGCTGAAGGCAGGAAGCCTGTGCAAGGGGCACAGCCAGTACTGGTCCCTCCGCTCTGGGATCACTGGCCCAGGAACATGATCTGGCTGAGGAGGGGCACCAGGCCCAAAGCACACCACATTCATTTCCAGTAACGCTCTTCAGCCCACCAAGTCCCCTTCGTAGGAACATGTGTCATTTTTCTTATGACATGGTTTGGGGCTCCTTTCCTAAGTTCTATTCTCTACTTCCAACTGTAATTAAAGTCAGTGTATTCATGGACATGAGAGAAACTGGAAATCAGGTAAGACTAGAGTGACCATGACAGGAAGTTCGAACCAAAACTGACCGTGAGCCGGAGTCACTGCCCAGACCCTCCCCAACTTGCAACATGCCCGCACACAAACCTTCAGGAAGAGGGGGCACTGGTTTTGAGCCTGAGGACAGGATGACCAGAACCACTGGGGGAGATTCTCAGCTTTGGCAGTTGATACAAAATACCCAAGAGCCAAAGGCTGCTGCTTCAGCTCTTCAGGCGCTTCCCGAGAAAGGAGACGCTCACCCTGGCTCTGAAAGACAAAATGGTCAGCAGTTATCCCAAGGAGAGCCTAAAGATCATCTTTAGACCAGTCTGCCCACCACCTGGAGTCTTAACGGTCTTTTCCAGAAGGATTTTCTTCAAAACCCAGGGGCAGCATCGAGGCTGCCAGGGAGACCCAGTTCCTCACAGCAAACACAGGTTCTGATGGGGTTTACGCAGCAGGCTAAAGGAACCCCCAAAAGGCACAGCAGCTAAATAAGAGAAGATCTGCTCAGGCTATTTTCTGTAGAATGTCTGATTCGTTCTGTAGAATTTTAAGAAAGAATCTGCGAAGAGTGTTGGACCTTTGACACTACCTCATACTCTCACAGTAAGCTAGTGCCACCACACAGGGCACTGGGCCATCTAGAGCCACTGCTCAGAGCACCCACCTGGCACCTTCTGACCCTGCCAGCAGTGGCAGCTCTCCTGTCTCTTCCTGCACAGGACAGATTCCTCATCTTGGCCCCTGTTTTCTGGTTTCAAGAGTTGAAAATGCCCTGCTCACGTATGCAATAATATTTCTGGCCCAAGGAAAAACATTTCCAACTAACTACTCCAAATTTTATGGCTTTTCAATTAGTTAAAAACTTACTGCAACAAATTAAGCAAATTCTTTTTTTCCTGCTGGAATGTCTTAATTGAACAGCAAAAAGTGTTTAATGATTCATAAAAAGGAAATGCTGAAAGTCTTGGGACTGAAAAGGCCACCTGAGTGCTTGAACTCACTCAACTACAAAATTTGGGGTTTCCGGTTCCAAGAGACAGCACATATATCCTGTTTCTGATCAACCAATGCTGCACTTCCAGTACCAGTTTTCTGTTAATAAATAAACTGCATCACAACAACTGGTGCTGGGAGGTAACTATTACACCCATTTTACAGATAAGGTCATGAAGAATGAGGAGGCAGAATATGCCAGCCCCAAGACACAAAGCTAGTTAGCTCCACTGAGAGCTACATGAATCCCATTCTAGGGCATGCAGTCTTGGTGGTTAAGCTCCCTGCCTGAAGAACTCACAATGATCCTAAAGGACAACAAGCCTACATAAAATGTTTGTTTGGGGAACTCTCTGATGGGCCAATAAATTATCACTAGCTGGCAAGTAACTGTAAAAAAAAATGAAGATATTTGACCTCTCTTCACTCCAGAGGGGAAAGCAGGTCAGTCTGTATAACCAGGGCATTGCTGAGATATTTGTTCTGGCGCCATCTGTTCTGTGGTTAGAAGTTTATATTTACTTCTCGTCATTCTTTCTTCAGAGTCCACTTGACAAAAACCTGAGACCCCCAAGTGCAGCTGTGTGTGTGTGTGTGTGTGTGTGTGTGTGTGTGTGTGTGTGTGTGTGTGTGAAGGGTTATTTGCACGTGTTGATTTGAAGAGGTTTGACATAGTTATAGGACAGTGTCTTAAACCCTCAATCTCATTACTTTAAAAAAAATGCACAACAGAGTTGGGATACAGGACAGGGTTGGAACACATGACCCAGCTCTGATCTCTGCACCCTTTGGCCTCCCAAGCACCACAAGGTCAGCCCTGGAGACTGGAGCATGTGGATAGCTCATGGACTCTGGACATTGCAAGGGTGGCCCTGGTGATGCCCAGCATCACAGGGCCTGAGAAGCATGCCATTCTTGTGCCCTAGTACTGGACTGCTGGCTGGGTTGGTCAAATATCACTAGGAATATCCCTCAAGCTTCCTGAACATCAACTTGGGAGTTACCTTCAACAACAAAACAGACAAAAGCCAACAATAACACAAAACTGGACACAATTATAAGCACGGATTACCTCACTTTGAAAAAATTTTGCACCATCTTTAACTCCTCAATTTTCTGTTAAATCACCTCTGGTGATATTTAAAGAGGAAACTAGTTCTAAGCTCTGGTTTTTACGTTGGCAGACTTTAAACCAGGCATTTCTGCCACATCAGCACAAGTGGGCACGTCTGCAGGCTGGCTACAGAAATGATCAGGACAGGACGAGCAGCACCAAGACACCAAACAAGGAAAGTCACTCAGGTGCTTTTCACCAACAATGTACTCCTGAATAAGATCAGTTCCTGTGCAATTAAGGACTGACAAATTAGCCTCTGAAAAGCTGCCCATTTGGCAAACAAATACAAATAACTGTGAAGCTGGAACAACAAACTAAACAAAAAAAATTTTTTTTTGCTAAAAGCAACAGTCATCATACAAATTCCATGGAGCTGTGACAGGTCATTTTTTCAATAAAACATGCTCATCAGGAATCATAACAAATTTCTTTCAGATTCCTGTTTTTATTTAAAGTGAAACACTTACAGAACCACTGTCCCACTGAGAAGAAAGGTGCATGTAGAAAAAGGAAGATCACGGTTCTACAGGATGGTTCACCTGCACACTCTTTAAACATATCTCTGACAGACCCTCCTTACCCGACTGTGCTGGAAGTGGGAGCCCACGCCGATTCCAGACGGAGAGCCAGGGGAAGGGACAGGAGAAGAGTTGGGAGAGGAATGGAGGTTCCCAGTCATTAATATGCCAATATCATTGTCCATATCGTCTGGGAATGGAAGGTCCACAAACATGTCATCTAGAAGACGAGGAGGGGAAAAACACAAAGGTTAGAAAAATCTCTATTTCCTCTTTTGAAGACATTCATTTTTCTTTTCTATTTCTTCTTCATCAAGATACTCTTTTTTTGGCCTGTGATTGCTACAGGTATATACTGTTGACATCGTAAACATTCATGAGTCTGTACTGGATGCTAATTACTCTCACATTCTATACTTACGTCAGTGATCTCCTATTACAAAGTATTAACACTACCCTTGATGACCTCCACAAAGGCATATAAAAAGATGACAAAACAAGGAAAGCAGAGATTTAAATATTAAACAAAGTCAGAATTGATACGATGCAAGACTCTTATCTTTGTATCTGATTTGCATTTAAAATATTGGAGGCTGACTTGGTGCATGTCAATCCACTTTAATGTGCCCTGAACTAGAGGCATAACCCCAGAGCAGATCAAAGCATTCTTTTCATTAAGAAATCCTTTCCTGCATTATAAAACTAAGAGGGCACTTAGCCGAATATTTGCAAACAAATACAACTCACACACCATAAACATTTCGGCTCTATTTCTTTCTTATTATTCACTGGTGATCAAATTTCACTTACACCTCACCACAGAATCAATCAAACTCTCTCTCTCTCTCTCCTCCCTCCCTGCCTCCCTTTTTAAAAAGAAAAAACACAGGGGCTGGAGCAAAAGTACAGTGGGGATGTCATTTACCTAGCAAATTTGGGTTGACCCAAATTTGTTCCCTGCCACTTCATATGGTGTTCTGAGGGCAGAGCCAAGAGCACTGCTAGGTGTGGTACCAAGCAAGAAATAAAGAAAAAGAAAAAAACTGTTGGCCAATTGCTGGAACCTCCATGGAAAAGCCACCCCAGATTTGAGGGAAGCTCCTGACTGTCTCTCTCCGGGCTTCATAGGTAGAAAAGTTCTGCTTTCTCTGGAACAGGTGAGTGGGCAGGAGATGTCACTTCCTTCAATCATGTGAAGGGAATGAGATGGATATAAAATAATCTGAGTTGGAGGCTGGAGTGCTAACACAACGGCAGGGCATTTGCCTTGCATATGGCTGACCAAGCATCCATATGGTCCTCTGAGCACTGCCTGGAGTAACTCTTGAGCACAGAGCCATCAGTAACCCCTGAGCACCGCCATTGTGTGGCCCTCAAAACAAAACTCAAACAAAAGAAAACATTGGGGCCAAGTCAGTAGGGCGTTTGCCTTGCACGCAGCTGACTCAGGACAGACACAGATTAGATCCCTGGCATCCCATATGCCCCACTGGCACCAGCCAGGATCAATTTCTGAGTGCAGAGCCAGGAGTAACCCCTGAGGGTCACTGGATATGTCCCTCCCCCCACAAAATAACAGATAAAAAAAACAAAGCAAAACCAAAAAAAATCTAAAATGGTCTCGGAAAAATGTGTAGTGGGTCAATTCTAGAGCCTCAGTGGCAACAAGATGCATGTGACATCTTAAGGATCCAACAGGGCCAGGTCAGCTTGGCTGGTTCTGGAAACTGCAGGCAGAATGGAGAGGCACTGGGGCTTCACAGCCTGCCAGATACAGGGGCGTCTTCACAGATTAACATTTCCAAGGTGGGAGGCACAATCTACACCATAAATGTTAACACTACTGTAACCATGTTGCTTATACTATAGTAGTTAATTTTTAAAAAGGGACTGAAATAACTTGATTAAAAACAAAAATCTCACTGGGATATGTTACCCTGAGGCAGAGGACTGATACTGGCAACTCTACTTAGAGAAAATGAGTCAGTAAGCAAGAAACTGAGTGGAACACATGGAGCCTGGGACTGACTTCAGGTCTGCTGCGCTCTGTAAAGGTTGAGAGTTTGAATTAATTATCAGGCACCAAGTTAGAGTCTCACTAGCACTGGTGGTGTTACTGAATCAATACACTGTGATCTGTAATGCTGTTCTCCCTGTGTGCCACATGTTATAAGTCTGGGCAGAGACTTTGGTTATGTAAGATATGCACAGTGGAGAAACACAAATGTTAAACAAGAACTCTATGCACTATTTTTGCAAGCATTTTATAAATCTAAATTGGTTAGAAAACAATTTAAAACATGCAAAAAAGAAAAAACAAAAACAACAGCAGTAAGACTTTATAGAGGGGTCAGAGAGTTGGCTCAAAAAGTTGAAGCATGCAGGTTTGCATGCAAGTTTGAAGTTTGCATGCAGGACCTCATGACCTTTGGCAGTGTATGGTTCCTCGAGAACTATTAGGGGAGGTCCCCCTACAAAACAAAGATATGTTTACTGAAAGAGTGACACCTATGTTTAGGACTCTATCAAGCAGATGGTATCTTTTGTCTTCCGTGAAACAAAAATTAAATAGGAAAGTGACACCTTCAAAAGCCAAATGAACCTCAAATTTCAGCCTCATTTTCCTTTGCTATTATTACCTATTTCACCACGGAGACCCATGACAGAACAAGGGCATCACCTTCTTGCTCTGTGTCTTGGTAAAGAGTGAGCTCTCATAAATTTGGGGTATTTCACTCACCGTTGTTGGGGCTAAACCCATCTTCGTTGGGGTAGTTGGCTGGAGCCACCTGGATGGTTGACGATGTCGGGAACACCAAGATGTGGGTACAAGAAGCGTCTTGAGGGGTGTTAAGCTGCGACGACTGCATGTTCAGCGCAGTACTTCGGCCAAAAACAGAGCCCATTGTGACAGCATCTTAAAGAGAAAAACTCCTGTCAGTCCCCTTGTTGCAGTGGAGCACAACCGCAGCAATGAAGTCTGAAGAGGACCTAAGAGGAGCTGACAAGAGTCAGACACAACTGCCAGCTGGTTAGACATTTAGAGCTGACACCAACATTTAAAGACTCTTCAAAGAAACGAACTCAGAGCATAGAGCTACCAGAACCCAAGACTCGTTTCTCATGGATAATGTTACACTACAAACTGGAGGAGTCTACCAAAGAAGTAATAACTGTATTTTTGGTACCATAAGATGCACGGCTCCCACCCCCGAAAAATTGCATCTTATGGAGCGAATGTCTCTAGCTGACGCCTGAATGCAGGGGAGGAGAGCATCTAAAAACTATGTGTACCTTATGGTCAGGTGCGTCTTACAGAGTGAAAAATATGGTACTTATATATTTCTCTTTTTTGGTTTTTGAGTCACACTCAGAGAAGGTTACTCCTGGTGCTGCACTCAGGGATCACACCTGACAGAGTTCAGGAAACCATGAGTTGCTGGGGATCAAATCCAGGTTTGCTGCATGCAAGGCAAGAGCCCTGCTCACTGTACTATCTCTCCGGCCCCTAATTACTAATTTCTAAAAATCAATTTTCCTCTTCTTTTCCCCTCTGATCACTCAAGCTATATAAAGTTTTATTCCCCTAAATGACAGAAAGGGTGCCAACTTAATAACTAATTAATGTTATTATTAACATTCACTATTTACTTCATGCTTGCCAAATTCTTCATCATGTCACCTCATTTAATCATTTAGCCACCTCAAGCAAGTATTAGCCCCAGCTCATGATAACAGAACCTCAAAGACGTTATATAATCTGCTTAAATGGTACAAACAACAATTTGCCTAAGATTCAACAAGCAAGTCAAACCGAGATATTCACTTCTCATTGACTTTTACAAGGAAGGAGTGGACAGATCAGAGAAATATCAAGATGGTAAAAACAGATGATAAACGTATAAAGCTTAGTCAGAAAATTATAAAAGAGCTTAGTTGGTATATATATATTTTTAATTTCATGCAGTAGAGCAAGGATTTAGCTTAGCACTAGAGTACTTGGATATCATGTCTTCAGAAATATATTCAAGTATGTTTGAGTTGGTGTCTAATTTAGCTGTTTTTGCGAGGGTAACCTTCATAAATTAAAACCTAGCTGGGATCAGTTACCAGTAGTTAGCCATCATGATCATAACTAGAATGTAAATCTTCCTCCTAAGATATAGTAATATATTTTACATATAAATATATAATATAAATGATAAATAAATAAACATGTTTATATTTATTATCCTATTATATATAAATGTTTGTTTTTATTCATCATATTATTTATCATGCTATACATATTATCATATACTTGTTATAATAATATATATCATAGATATAATGAGTAAATTTAAAAGTAACAACAACAAAAGCCATCAATCCCAAAACCAAACAAGACCCGGATACCAGGTCCCTTAAAGGAGACTAAATAGATAACAATTTTGAGCCTTAAGGTCTTCTCTTACACAATAATAAAAGATATACTCGGTGCTTGTGCACATAGGTTTGAGTGGAATGAACTGATCTGATACCTGATTACCAAAACTGACAATAGGAGAGTTACCTGGCATCACCACGAAGGACCCCTGGGGCTCCATGGCGACCAGGCAGGCACTAAGGATAGAAGGAGAGTCTGCAGCCGAGATCCCACACATCCGGCATACGTCCTTGAGCCGTTTGCTGATTGTCTGTAGTGAACATTCTCCAAGGAGGATACTCCAGTCTAAAATGAAACATCACAGTCACACAAAGTCTCAGTTGCCATTACAAATGCATAGTATATGGAGTGCTCAAGCACATTTCTCTGGCTATGGAATTTTCTTTGTCGAGCCCTCCAGGGTATACCATTTTGCATGGGTTCCCCTCCTTGCTAGAAAAGAAAACGTTGCTTAACTCCTGTTGCAAAGGAATCAAGGTCTCCTATTCAGTCTTTAGACTGATCATGTCTGAGATGATCTCTAAGTACCCAGCACACAGCCAGGCAGATTCACAGACTTCAATTACTTTTTGATGATGACACCAGTGTTTGCTATTTCATCCTTTTTCCTCTTCCTCCTCCTCCTCCTCCCCCCCCAAGCCTGGTTCTTTCAATGATGCCATCAGCATTTTTCTTTGGATGTGAGCATAGTTGAAGGTAAACTTTACTTGATTTACAATCGTAAGCTAGATATTTCCATGATACGAAAGCAGCAGCAAAAACAAAGGTTTCTTTGAGCATGCTCCGAAGAGCTGAGAATACTGAGTAAGCCATGTATCACATGATGCTACACTCAGACTTCAAGTCACACAGTATGAAGATGTAGCTCACTAGTAGACACAAATTTCAAGTGTGAGATCCCAGATTCCATTCTTGGAAGCACAAATAAACCAATAAGCTGGTACAGATTTCTTTTTCTTGTTTTGGTTTAGGCTTTTAGGTCACACCCAAAGGTGCTTGGGGACTACTCCTGGTTTTGCACTCAGGGATATGCGACATTGAAGACTGAATCTAGGTTGAGCACATAGAAAGCGAATGCTCTCTCTTGTTAAAATCTGGTGCCAGCCCCCACACAGATTTATTTTTAATGTTTACTGCCTCCAATCAAAAGCACAGTGTCTCTCAGACATCTGCAAAGGCTTCTGCTAGTCTAGGAGTTTCAAAGAGCTTGATTCCTGCTTGGTCCTCCCTCCCATGCCAGAACCTGGGGGCCATATTCCTGCAGCAACCCACCTGGTCTGTCTCATCCTACTGATAAATGCCATCTGCACTAGACTGCTCTGCTGCCACCTTCTTTTTCCTTCCTATAAGCTATTATATCTTTAAAACAAAAGGAGTTCTTGTTCATATTCCTAACAAATCACAAATAAAACGACTAAAGAAAGAGTGGCCAGGAATAGAAAACGCAGTTAATAAAAGCCATAGAAAAGTCAACCAGCTCTAAACTCTGAATTTAAATAAAAGGAAAAGGTGGATATATCTGTGAGTGCTAACAAGCTGGTAAGATAAGTGAGAAGCTCACAAAGCTGATCCGGAGACCTGTGGACTCCTATGACTATCCCACAGAAACATGTGTCATAAACCCTGTATTCCCTCAGGAAATAACCGTAGGTTAACCAACAAACTTCCTGCATGGTAGCTCCAGGAACATCTATGATTTTACTGTTTGGAATAAAAATTTTTCTCAATCTGTTTTATCAGTTCCTTTCATCACATTCCTCTTGTCTAAGAAACACGAGCCTGCTCCCTTTTAGAAATTATGCAACAGAAGGTGTTGACTTTAATCATTTCCCAAATCGCCTAGTGACAGGACTACTGAGCAGCCTTTTAATCCCCTGCTTTCCCATTGTGCTCTAATTCATCCCAAGGGTTAAGAAAGACTCAGCTTGATTCCAGTATGGACACAGCCACACTCATTGATGTAGGTCAATGAGTTACAAATTCTCCCACATTAGAAGCACAGACTGGACAGTTGAGACCGGCAGGTCTGTCAGGTTGAAAATACTATCTAGGCTCGTCACAGAAAAGAATTCTGCTCCAATGTGCTTGCGGACACAAGACCAGCGCGCTATTTTCCGGCACTGCCTTACTTTATGTGCAAATCTTAAAAATAAAACAAAAATTCTTCCATCTACCTGCATATATTGAACTTCTAATAAATGGGGCATCAATAAGGTTTAAAAAGTAATCTAAGGGAGGGCTTGAGCACCGCCAGGAGAGAGATTCCTGAGTACAAAGCCAGGAGTAACCCCTGAGATAGTACTTGCCTTGCACATGGCTGACTCAGGTTGGGCCCCTAGTACCCCAGATGGTCCTCTGAGCCCTGTCAAGAATGACCCCTGAGCACAGAGCCAGGAGCAAATCCTGAGCACTGCTTGGTAGTCCCTGCATCAAAACATAGACCTGTCTGTACAGCTCATGTAAGACCCAAGTGCAGTGAATGAGCCAGGCTCCCAAAGGACTGCAAAGCAGCCGATGATGGGCTTCTTCAGAGTTTGGGACTATTATGATACAATGACAGAATGAAATGGTGGATGTATTAGGGACGTCAATTTTGAAACATTTCTTCTCCACTTTCCAGGTAATGTGAATGAACTGTTCCAATTTATAACTGCTCATCTTTGTAAAAATCAGGATTATTTTGCTACTGTGCCAACAAAACATAACAAATACCAGATTGATCACCACAGCCATCCTAAATTTAAATGAAGGAATTTGAAAGCTTTTCTTATTTATGCTTCTATCATGCATAATTCGATATGAAACTTTCATGTAAACAAATTTTTCTTCTCAGGCCAAAGCAGCAGTACAGTGAGTGGGCAGAGCACTTGCCTTACACACGGTGGACTTGGGTTTGATTCCCAGCATTCCGTCTGGTTCACTGAGCACTGCCAGGAATGACTCCTGAGTGCAAAGCTAGGAATAATCCCTGGGCACCACTGGATGTGGCCCAAAGAGCAAAAATATAAATTAATTAAAAATGTTCTCCTGTTGGGGCTGGAGAGATAGCATGGAGGTAGGGTATTTGCCTTTCATGCAGAATGTCATTGGTTCGAATCCCGGCATCCCATATGGTCCCCCAAGCCTGCAGGAGAAATTTCTGAGCAAAGAGCCAGGAGTCACCCCTGAGCACTGCCAGGTGTGACCCAAAACCCCCCCCCCAAAAATTTTTTTTTTCTCCTGCTAGGGCAGAAGGGAACTTGGGAACCCTGGTGGAGGAAAGTTAGTGCTGGTATGACATTACAACTTTGTACATCATAATTCTGTAATAAAATGTTTGATTTTATGTAAATATGTACCTAAAATGTTATTGTCAACAATATGTAAGACACTATGATCAAAATAAAAATTATATTAAAAAAAAAAGAAATAAAAAAAATGTTTTCCTCACTGAATCACTACATAAATATCAGAAATTTGAATTGAGTACCCAATTTGTTTTTATACAGACCACTCTAACTCAAGGGGTCTGTGGGCACTCCAGGCAATGCTTAGTCTTAGTATGTGACCCTTCAGCTAGGTGCTGACCCAATAGTTAGTGTAGAGGGACTACCAGGGCCAGTCTGAAGGTACTCTGGAATGGGGATAGACCTAATGCCCTGGGGGCCATGCTGTGCAGAGAGTCTAACTCAGAGCCTCCCACACGCACAGTACATGCAACACTCGTCGAATCATGTCCCAGCACTAGTATTTAGAACTTTATGAGTTTTGGGGGCCTATTAGAAAATATAAAAACACTGATTTCTCTTGTATGTTTACAATCTCTTCATTAGCTCAGCCCTGTTTTGCTGTTTCATGAAGCAGTGTATCAAGTTTCAAGTACTTCTTACCTTTAAGCTCCCCATGTCCCAGACGTCCAAGCCGCCCAATCACAACTCTCCAGGGTAGAGATGTCATCTGGACAATACCAATGCACCATTCCCATAACTTCTGTAGTCCAATTTTACGTGCAGATACTTTACTCCTCCGTGATCTATTAAAAAAAATGTGGGGAGGAAGTATTCAAATAATCATTTTATCATTTAGTAAGAAAAAATACAAGGACATTTCCAAAGAATCTACCCACTCACAAAGTACCCACTGTGAATTAGAATGATTTATATTTAAGAAAAGTCAGCACTGGGTTGAAATAATAGTACAGTGGGTAAGATTCTTGTCTTGCACAAAGCTGACCCAGGTTTGATACCCAAGTCTCACCAGGAGTGATCCCTGAGCAAAGAGCCAGAAGGAAGCTCTGAGCTCCTCTGGCAGTGACTCCCAAACCAAACCAACTAAAGAGTCAGCATCAATTTACATGTATCATTAACCAATGCTCCTCACCTGTTTGGTAAAGCAATATTTACAATACAAGTCTCTAATAACTCCCCGTGGAGATCAGTACAGGAGGCTAACAGCCAGCGCTGGTCGTGAGATAGGCAATAACCCACAAAGAGCACATTGTATTTCTGGCTTGCTTCACCAAATGTCTCTCCCAGCTCTGTTTGCTTGTCTTTGATTGGAGCCAATATAAAAGGAGGGGAGTAAAGCTGGATTGGGCTTGGCCGCTGAAATAAAAATCATAATGAATTTATCAACGCAAATTCATTAAACATTTAGCAACAAAATCCAGAGCACCCTGAGCGAAACCAAGAGGAAGTAATGACAGGTTTTCCCTTTTTTCAGAGAGAGAGAGAGAGAGAGAGAGAGAAGGGAGAGAGAAGGATGGAGAGTGGGAGGGAGGGAGGGAGGGAGGGAGAGAGAGAGAGAGGGAGGGAGAGAGGAAGGAGGGAGGGAGAGAGAGAGATAGAGCAGGTTGGTGCATATGAAAGTTATCTTCCTAGAGATATAAGTGAGGGTACCTAATCAGGTTAGCATTACCTTATTAAAATAAATCACTATTTTACAAAGTAAATTGGCCCAACTACTTTACAAAATTGGAAATTAAAACCACAATGAAATACCACTATATACCCACAGGAATGGTGAAATAGAGAGATGGAAAACAACAAATATTGGTAAGAATGAGACTATTAGAACTCTCATACATTGCTTGTAATACAAACCCTTTGGGAAAATTATATTAACATATCTACTAAAGCTGAACAAATATATACTTCCATGACACAAAGTATGGGGTAGCTCTTTATCAAAACACAGATATAACAATGTTCACATTATTAATCAAAATAGCTCCAATAACCGTCTAAATTCCCATCAACAATAAAGTGAATGATAAAACCTAATGTTAAATTGTAGAGAACAAAAAATCTACCAAAACAAGTAACAGAATGGACACATCTCTATACTGTGTAAAGAAAATAGAAAAGAATGGGATATAATCTATTTATATGGGAATTTCAAAAACCAGTAAATCTATTTCTCTAGACATGATAATAATTAGTATTGGATAAACTAGATAGAGGTTTCTGGACACTCGTCACATAGCACTTTTACTTGATGAAAATTTATTAAAAGTATCCAAACAGGGGGATTAGAGCAATAGTACAGCAGGTAGATGATTGCTTTGGACAAGGAAGACCCAGGTTTGGTCCCTGGCATACCATATAGTCCCCGGAGTCTACCAGGAGTAATTTCTAAATATAGAGCCAGGAAGTAACCTTGAGCACTGCTAGGTGTGCCCCAAAGCATAAAAAGTAACCATTATGCATATGTTTATGATAGGGCACTATTTAGTAAGAATATTATACTATTTTTTAGTATATTATACTTTATTATGTGTGGTTATGTAATAAAATATCAGCTATGAACTAAAGACAAATACTTTAGATAAACTGACACAATATAACTATAATTATCTTTTTTATAGTTATCAAACATAGTTCAATAATTCAAGGGTCAGAAAACTTGTGTAAAGGGTCAGAGAGTAGTATTTTTTTTGTTTGTGACCTCTCACATAACATTCTCATTTGAAAAGTTCAACAAGTCACTCTTCTCCAGGTGGCCACAGGCAAAACAAGCAGTCCAGTGGATTTACGGACCATAGTAGTGGCTGGTCTCTGAACTATAAAGCATGAGAAACTGTGGTAACAAAACTGCAGAATTTTAAAGGTGGAAGGAGACTTGGGAGAGGCTTTTATTCAATCTCTGTATTTTAGGAACACAGAACACAAACCAAGAGGTATTAAATGTCTTGCTTAAACTTTCAGTTAAAGTTTCTGAGGTATTATTTACCAAGAGAACTGAAAAATTATACACATGCACACAAGTATGTACACACACACACACACACACACACACGCAAACATACACACCCTGAAACAAAGACTTATACATGTTGGCATTACTCACACAAGACAAAAAGGGGAAATAACTCAAATGCCTATCCTTTGATGAACTGACCAAAAAAAGACTTGCTTCAAAGTATTAAGAAGAAAATAAAGCAACAAAATTGAGTATTTGTAAATAAAAGTGATAAGAATGTATGTCATCTTAGATCTAAATGAGAAACCATCAAGAGTGTACTTGGGTGTTTGTTTGTTTGTTTGTTTGGTTTTTGGGTCACACCTGGCAGCGCTCAGAAATTGCCTGATTTCTACACTCAGAAATCACTCCTGTCAGGCTCAGGGGAACAAATGGGATGCCAGGATTCGAACCACCATCCTTCTGCATGCAAGGCAAACTCACTACCTTCATGCTATCTCTCCGGCCCCCAGAGTATACTTGGTTTTTGTTTTATTTTTTTTTTAATCTTGAAAGAAAAGGTATTGGAGTTTGCTCATTTTAACTCAAAGTTATCAGTGACCTCTGCTAAGTCTTACGTAGCCTAAGGAGGCTCAACTAAGCCATCAACTTGCCTGCTGACAGTCTGGGTACAAACACTCCTCTGGCTTGCACCTTTCATGGGAAAGTAGCCCTTTCACAAATTTCTCCTGTGCTATTTATCACCTACCTCTGGGTTCTTGAGGGTCATCTCAATGCTGGCAGCAGGCCCAAATCCTGTGAGGGATTTAATGTGGATCTGTGTAGGCAGAGGGCGCCTGCACTGGCAGTACACTGAAAATGCCATGGACTTCAAGTATTGAATGTAGAAAACTTGTTCATCCTTCATTGTCTGCAGCATGTACTGGCAAGGCACAATCTACGGGCACAAATACAAACAAAACCGGACAGCTCAGATACATGCTAACAAAATGTGGGGAAATGCAATGACATGAGTGGAACTCCTGAGGGAATTTCAACTGTAAGGTATGTAAATGCCATAAACATAATTTAGTCTTAACTCCTCCAAGTGCCACAGAGTCTATGTTCCAAATTGGTGTCTTGCTGGTGAAGTTACATGTCATTTAGAAATGACTCTTCCATTTGAGAGATTTTTCTCTAGTGCTGTCATGGTCCCCGTTTAAAACTCTTGCATTTAAATTTATTCCTCATTTTTATAATCTATCTAAATATGCATGACATCTCTGCAACCGTCTAATCACTTGAGCACAAACTTTTAAACAATGACAGCTATCAACAATTTAAGTAACTTTCAATTTTTTAATTAAGATGCTTTAATTAGGGCCCGGAGAGATAGCACAGTGGCGTTTGCCTTGCAAGCAGCCGATCCAGGACCTAAGGTGGTTGGTTTGAATCCCGGTGTCCCATATGGTCCCCGTGCCTGCCAGGAGCTATTTCTGAGCAGACAGCCAGGAGTAACCCCTGAGCACCGCAGGGTGTGGCCCAAAAACCAAAAAAAAAAAAAAAAAAAAATGCTTTAATTGAGAACTCAAAATCTAAACACCAAGACATAATTTTCCCCCAATTAATGATTTAGGTTTTTTTTTTATTTGTTTGTTGCTTTTTATTTTGGGGCCACAATAGAAATGCTCAGAAATTACTTCTGGTTCTACACTCAGGAATTAATCCTGGTCATGCTTAGCAGACCATATGGGATACTAGGGATCAAACCTAAGTCAACTGCATGCAAGACAAGTGCCCTACCTACTGTATTATTTCTGTCCCAAATAATTAAGTTTTTTTTTGTTTTTTTAGTTTTTTGGTTTTTCTTTTTGGTTTTCGGGCCACACCCGTTTGATGCTCAGGGGTTACTCCTGGCTAAGTGCTCAGAAATTGCCCCTGGCTTGGGGGGACCATATGGGACACCGGGGGATCGAACCATGGTCCTTCCTTGGCTAGCGCTTGCAAGGTAGATACCTTACCTCTAGCGTCACCTCACTGGCCCCAAATAATTAAGTTTTTAAAGAATATGACATTGGAGAGTTGGTAGAGGTACAGTGAAAATGCACCTGTTCATTCACTACTGAATATAAATAGTTATGAACTTTGTGAAAAGAAATTTGGTAATATTTATCAATATCTATGCCTAAGAGTCAAAAAACAACCCAATGTGAAAAAGTAGAAATAACAGTAAACATCTACAATTATAGCAACAGAAGATAGCCATTAAAATGTTAAGATGAAAAGTATAAATTATACTTATGTATAAAAGAACTAAAAACCTTTTTAAAACTATGATCTCAACTCTGTAAATAGGAAATAAAGAAGGAATCAAACTCAATGTTAGTAATGATTATGTAAAAACACCATTTTTCATACTTAAGCTTTAAAATTTTTTCCTTCTACAAATTTGTATTAATTCTTAGAACTACAACCACAAAAGTAAACGTGAATTTTCAAATAGTGACCTGGAGAATGAAAGAATTTCTCATATGCTCAGGTAAATTATCCAGCATCTCTGTGTAGCAGCGCATTAAACTCAAGAGCCAAAAGTTTCCAGAAGTGGAGTCTTCCTCCGAGGTGTACGTGAATGGGTCCACCATGTAGATGACAACTGCCGGGGGGTAGGCATGGCTGTCGGCTGAGTCGGGCTCCGTGGGAATCCCTATTCTCTCCCTGTCCGTGGCGCTGCAGAGAGAGACGTCTGTCACATGATCGGAATAAAGGCAAATCCACTCTCGGTCATGCTGGCTCCATAATGATTACAAATTAAATGTAACATTAATATGGAAGCTAACTGCAAAGGAAAAGGAACCCAAGCTAACAAACACCAAAAACAGAAAAAATGACAACCTACTCCTCTAAACTATAAAGTCTTTTCCAATGTCTTTTTTCCCACATTTCCAATGGTGTTTTTAATACTATTGCTATATCCATATTCATTATACTCATAATATAACAACCACTCTCACACTAGTAAGTTTTCATCAAAATTTAGGTTTATAAGCTAGATTATAAAAAGCAGCCTTGAATTTCTTTACATGGAAGCCAGAGTGATCGCTACTCCTGTCTCTGAGCGAAGAGAGGAGATTCCCAGACTGAGAGACTAGTGGAGGTGACGAAAGCAGGTGTGGGTGCAAGCTGATGCCACTGACCTCCCTCCAAGGGCCCCATACCTTTCCTGTCCATCCTGCGAAGCCTGAGAGCTCTGCCCTGGCTCTGTGTCTGCGCCACAGCCCACATTCCCTTGCGTTCTCTCTGCAGAACTGGCCCCGGTGCTGGGGTTCTGGCCGCCAACACTACCAGTGAAGCCCGAAGAAGAGGTAGTGCTTATCTGGTTCATTCCAGGAGCAGAGGCAGAGGACGGGGCTGGTGGCACAGGGGGCACAGAGGAGGAGCTGCCTGCGGCTGGGTTTGCAGAACTGCCATTCGAGGTGGGATTGAATGCGCTGCCTGTGGACGCAGCAGTTGGTCCTGAGTTTGGAGCTAAAGGCCCCGCACTCCCTGGTGTGGCTTGGCCCTGTGAGGCTGCTGGTGGGGTCTGGTACTTAGGTGGTATCAACAGGCTGCTGTCGAGCTGCAGAGTGGCTAAATAAGGTGCTACAAGAAAATAGGCAGAGTGCAGATTAATGGCGTGCTGCTGGGGCAGGTTGGATCAGAAATGGAGACTAATCCATCACTTTTTAAGAAATTAAAATCTTAAAATAAAACATTCTGTTATGACATCTAAAATACAATCTCCACACAAGGACATACTTAGACTTTTTGTGAATATGGAAATGAACAATGAGCTGCTCGTTACAAATTCTGGACAAGAGCTTTATTTGAAAAGGAAGAGAAAATTAATAATTTGTAACATTTTCCTTTCAGACCAATTCTATATGTCTTCATTGAAAACCGAGAGGTTGGTTACTCTGCAGTCATCCCAGTGCATTATGCTTCTACGTGTTAAGTACACAAATTTCTATAATTCTCCTGGGGATCTGGGCTAGCAATTAATTGCTACAACTTAATACTGAGTTGTGTTGCCAAGTTTCCAAAGTGTGGAGTAAATAAGATATAGCTTCCCAGGAAAGTCTTGGAAAGGATGTATGGACACATACAAAATTGACAGAAACTATTCAAAATGCAAATATTAGAACTAAGTAAAATACAGTGATGACTTGAGATACAAGCAGCAATTTGGGAAGCCACAGCTGAGAGCTGAACATGTCACAGTTCATAGCTGGGAGGCCAGCTTGCTATTCCACTTCCCCAATTCCTGTCTGCGATCAAGCAAATCCTCTCACCTAGGTGATGTCGGCAAACTTGCGCATAAAGTTTGAGTCTGGAATGATTGTCATTCTCCTCACTGTTCCACGGCTGGCTAAACCACTCACTCACGAGCTCATCAGTCAGCTTCTGGGCCACAGTCTTTCCCACACGCATGATTCCGTCCCGCAGTACTTTGCAGATGGGCTTGTGCTGCCCGAGCCGGCACATCTGACACAGGCACAAGACACTTATTTACAACAGGAACTGCTCCTTTATTCGGTGCATCATTAGTGATGGAGAGTCTTACTCTGTTTCTCTTTTTGTAGGGTCAGGGGTTGGGGGAGACAGAAGGAAGGGGACTCCCAAGATATGCTCCGAGGATCCAGGGACCAGGCCTGGCAATACTCAGTCAACAGAACTGGGTGCTTTAATGTTCTGCGATCTGTTATCAAACTATGTTATAATATTTAGCATATGTTCAAACTATTTGTTTGAGGGATGTGAACGAGAACAAGGAGCCACCTTCTGAGAAACAGTCCAGGTGAGGAAGGAAGAGGCAAAAGGGCCTCAATCCTCTCCACACCTGAAGCAAAGCACCAGAGTTCCAACTCCCAAACTAGCCTGAGTCCAGCCCCTCTGGGGAATCAGGGATTTTGAGCTTCCTTCCTGTAGGGGGCTGGGTCTACAGCTTCTACTGCTGAGAGAGACTCTTTACCATCTATATGAAAATGTTTTGGTTTCTTTGGCACTACCACACATGCAGCCAAAGCAATACTGTCAGTTGATGGTCCCCAATAACGCTAGTGTACCTTGCACTGCTCTGGGAGAGCTGCAAGGAGCCTGCTAGAGGAAACTATGTCTTCACCACAAGGAACTCTGCTACACAAGGCAAGACTTCTGAGCATTGCCTGAATGCTAATGGTCAAATAAAGAATTAACCAGATTCCTGCCAACTAAGGCTGACTGAGACATATGTCCACTAAAACCTCTTAAGTAATCTCCACTCATAATGTTTTCCCATAAGATAACATTAAACTTTTATGGGCCATCTGTTAGACTGTTCCAGACATTTGCAGATCACCAATAGCAGAGACCACTGTAACACGGGATATGCTGATCACTTTTTTAAAAGTAAATATTTACAATGAGATTCAGTTATTAGTCTCTAGGAGACGGAACAGGTGATCATGGCAGAGAACTGATAAGATATTCCTGTGAAAAGTACAGCTCTTCCACTGGGAACCCTCTTCCTAGGACAGCTGGTAAAGGAAAGGATACCAAGCCCTTAGAACTCCTCCAGTTCCACACTTTCTTAGCAGGTAGGGTTCCTGAGGGGCAGGTGGGCTGAGTAAAGTTTTTATGGGCCAGAGAACTGTCAATCCTGTGTATTTTCCACCTTTGGCTGAGGTTTCATCAAGGGAATGAACTGTTAGAGAATTTTTTTTAAGATGTTTTCTGTGTTCATGTAATTCCAATTGGAGTATTATCATACACTCATGAAATAGGCATTGCCTAGAAAATTTGAATTGATGGGCTTCCCTCAGCAGCATAACCATCAATTCATTTTTGTTTGCTTTTCGTTTTGTTTCGGGGGAAACACCAGCCTGTGGTCAGGGCTTATTCCTGGCTCTGTACTCAGGGATCACTCCTGGTGGGCTCAGGAGACCATTTGGGGTTGAGCCACATTGACCAGGTGCAACACAAGAGCCCTCCTTCCCTGCTATACCCCTGTTCCAGCCCCTGATCAACAGATCTTATTGTTAGATCCTTTCTTTTTTTTTTTTTACAGGAACACATAGATCTACTACTCCTATTTACTTAAATTTTTTTTAAAATAGGGAACAAATGAACTGTTAGAGAATATGTTAAAGGTACAACTTAGCAACTTATATCTTTTCTAAATGCTTACGATTCTTATAGTTCTAATACTTTATAAACATTAACTTCATTTATTCTTGCCAAATATAAGGATATTAGGAGTACACAGGTAGAAAGAATTTAGCATTTATATACTTTGGTGAAGAAATGTGGCATTCTTTACAAGGAGGCATGAAACGAACATTCAAGAGGAATAGGAATTTATTCCTATTATCTCCAATACATAAAAAAATTACCCCTGTATTTCTACATTATAATTATTAACCAAAACCTTAGTATGAGCTAAATGTAGTATTAAAGCATAACAGAGATGTGATTCACAAAACTAATCTTCAAGTTCAGGTATTTTTTAAGGTAAACTTTTAAGGAACTTGCCCTAAAATGAAATAGCAGGTCTACTTTGTATGTAAATGCATCTCTGATGCTCCCACGGGGAGCATTACTTTTATTCATCACTACTGTTGTTGTTATTATAATTATTTTGGTTTTGGGTCACATCTGACTGTGCTGGGGCTACTCCCAGAAGTGTTCAGAGGACCTTGCAGTCCTGGAAATAAAATCCAGCCTTTAAATGTGAGCAATTTTATTTTTATTTTTTGATTTTTGGGCCTCACTCAGTAGCGCTCAAGGGTTACTCACGGCTCTGCGCTCAAAAATTGCTCCTGGCAGGCTCAGGGGACAACAGGGACTGTTGGGGATCGAACCTGATTCAGCTGCGTGTAAGGCAAACGCACTATTTGGTGTACTATTACTATAGCCCCCTGTAATATTTTTTTTGCTTGTTTGTTTTGTTTTTGGGTCACACCCGGCAGTGCTCAGGGGTTACTCCTGGCTGTCTGCTCAGAAATAGCTCCTGGCAGGCACGGGGGACCATATGGGACACCGGGATTCGAACCAACCACCTTTGGTCCTGGATCGGCTGCTTGCAAGGCAAACACCGCTGTGCTATTTCTCTGGGCCCTTATACTTAAATTACAAATAAGGGAAAAATAGCTGATGAGATTTTAAGTGTGCCTTAAGATTGACAGAGAAAAATGCTCTGACAAAAGAATAACAACATAATAGGAATGCAACTTATTCCAGAACAATTTGCCAATTTAAATTTTTTCTGCATTCTCTAACATTTTGCATATGTTCTTAAAGGTCTACTCTGATCATTTCTTCTATGAAACCCAGTCAATACCCACAAGCTGACAACATGACACGAAAACAATCTCAAACCTTTTTAGAGCATTCTCACCTCATAAACAGCGCTCAAGTCCCTGAAGAAAGTTTTGGCTCCTTCGAGCAAGGCCTCGTTTTCTGGACACACTACAATATAGGCAACATCACGGTGGCCCCCATATGGGTCCAGCAATAGCCGCTCCCAAAATGGCAAGGAGAACGGGGAGATGGTGAGGAAGTCCTTGTCATAGCCCACCAGCAGAGTGGGGATAGGCAGTGGCTCAGGAGACTCTTCTGAACCTGCAACGACATTGCACTTTAGAAGGGACTAACAATTCCATTTCCCGAAAAAGCTGGACTATTCGGAGGTGCCTGCTGTGACTCTTAATTCTGACACCAGAAATTTCACTGCACGTTGGCAATAGTACTCTTGAAAGCCTTCTTTGGGTCCTCAATGTCAATGGCTCCTGATAGAGCACCTCATCTAAATGAAACAGTCCACACCTCTCGAGTCAGATTTAGTGGGCCAACCACACTACCATTAAGTGAAAGATCCTCCCCAGCTCTTTATTTCTTAAGAGAAACATAATCCTGACTCCAAAGAAGCTGACAGAATTAGCTCAGGTGTCCACCCAGATGAAAATGTAATGAGGATCAGAAAGATGAGAATTTAATAAATTTTAGGGGTTTGCTCATTGATCCTGATTATGCCAAGGATGCGTAGAAAACTCCCAAGAAGTTTTAGGAACCAGAGATTATAATAAAGTCCTATAGTATGAAGAAAGGAAGCCCACTCTGTTAGGGAAGTAAGGGCATGCCAGTCACTAAAGCGACTTGGCACAGAACAAACAAATGACATTGACGGGGGCATCTACCGTAGGTCCCCCGGCCTGCCATCTTGTGGAACTGCTGCCAGGTGAGAGGTCCCTGCACGTGCTGGATGTTCTCCCAGGTCCTGCCTGTGCGCTTCTTCTGGATGGCATCTTGGAGAAAGGGCTGCAAGGACAGGAGCATGCGAACCACGTCCTGGGAGGAGAGCATGCTGATGTCCAGCACTGGAAGGAAAATGGGAAGAAACAGAAATCAAAGTGGGGGGTTTGGCAGGCTTTTTTCTCTCTCTCTTCTCTCCTCTCTCCTCTCTCTTCTTCTTCTTCTTCTTCTTCTTCTTTCTCTCTCTCTCTCTCTCTCTCTCTCTCTCTCTCTCTCTCTCTCTCTCTCTCTCTCTCTCTTATTTTGGACCTCAGTTATAGTCCATGATAAAGATAAAACCATTTTTTGTTCATTCTAAATTTCTTAAGAGGCTAAAACTGGGTTGAATTTATTTCCTAAAGTGGCTGAAACTGCTCTCACCCGGGTATATGTGTGCTGGAAGGATTCAGGGAGATAATACAGTTGTGATTTAAGGGGGAACTTTCTATTCGTCTATATTAAAGAAGATTGCCTTTGGGGGGATCTAAAAGATGTAGCAGTAGGATAAATAAGGTTTGGGACCTCATCAGGGTTAAATAATCCGGAAATAATAAAAGGGAAAACAGATTATTCTATAAGACTGTTAAGGGGGGGCTGAACTGATAGCTCAGCAGGTAGATCATTTGCCTTACATGTGGCTGACCCAAGTTTGATCCCTGGTATCCCACATAGTCTCCCCAGCACCACCAGGAGTGATTTCTAAGTGTAGAACTAGAGAAGTAACCCCTGAGCACCACTGGATGTGGCTCAAAAATAACAAAACAAAATGACAAATAAAATAGTGGTAACTTTAAAGTTAAAAGAAAAAAGGTAACTGGCTTGACTTTATTGGGAGGCTGGGGGAGGTATTACTCCTGGCTCTACACTCAGGAATCACTACTGGCAGGCTCAAGGAACCATATGGAATGCCTGGGATTGAACCTGGGTTGGCCATGTGTAAGGCAAACAAGTGCCCTACCCACTGTGCTATCCCTCAGGCTCCTAGCTTGAATTAAAAAAAAAAAATCATAAGAACTCATTTCTAAGGTTTCTCTTTTCAAAGGAGAGCTACAAAAATTTATTGATAGATACGGCTTGACTGTATGATAAACAAGGAAAGGGAACTTTAAATAGAAGCTTTTTAAAACATGTTGAAGGTACAATAGTATCTTCATATTCTACAAAATGTGTGAGGACCTGAAGCAGCATGGGAGATATCCAAAACTAAGATGAAAAAGCTGCCTGTGCATGGAGGGAAAGAGGAGTTGATGCTTCCGACCCAGTATTCTTCCTGTTAGCGCATGTTCTCAATATAGAATCTGAACATCTTCCAAAACTCCCAGCGGAACTAGGCCTGCATACCTGCATGAACATATGCGTCTTTCTCCCCAGAGAGAAGGTTCATAATGCTCATCCACTTCTCCAGCAAAGGGCCTGAAGAGCTAATTAAGTTCAGTACGATCAGATATGAATCAATGCATCTGAGCTCCTGAAGGCCTTAGTCTTACTTTTCTATTTTTCCTAATTTTTCGTATTACAAAAGGAGCAAGAACGGAAAAAGCAGGCTTATGCACTTATCCCGTACACTGGAAATATATGGGTGCTATCTGAGTTCTTAAAATGTTTTTAATGAGTCCTTAATCAAAAATGGGTAGCAAATATATACATGCATCACAAAGGGACCCTCTCTCCAGAAGTTGCACAGACAAGTTTGAATTTCCAGCCTCTATTTAAATTGGGGAGCCTTGGAAGCCCCGTGGCTGATGTGGCACCAAAGAGCAGCTGTGCCTTGCAGCCATTCCTCCACAGCCAAACCCTGCTACTTATTTCACATGACAGGTAAAAACATCTGGATCTTTATGGGGGCCTATTTTTTTTTAATGTATGAAGAAAAACAGTAAAGTACCTCTCGTATCCATTGCTCTAAACAAAACAAAGACATGCAACAGCTAAAAAATGATTCAAAGCAGACACATCTTGGGAACTCTCTTACAGTGCATGAAAACTAGTAAGCTCGTTTGTGGAATGCTACATTCGGGATACTATAAATCTGGTCTTCCACATCGTTCATTTATTCACATGATCTTCCTGGTATATTAAGCATCTGAGTTTAAAATCCAAATCTCCCCTGCAATGAAATGTCTATTTTTCATATTCTAAGATAACAACACTAATCCACCCACAGGCTGCTTTTGTGTCTAGAGGCCACTATCTACTAAATGGAGGCACCCAAGACATCAGCCACATTTCTTTAGGGACAGACTTGCTTTCATAAATCCCTACAGAAGAATTATTGAAAGATCTGCTAAACAGAAGTCAGTCTGCATCTATAAGAGCAGTTACCAAAAATGCTTACAATTCTTAAATACTTAGGGTACTAAAGTTCTGCTGATGGACTTTTCTGATTCCTGTCTGAAAGTTGTACACAGGAATAAGAGATACCAACAGCCTGGCAGCTGTCCCAAAGCTGACCTGCAGTCCTGTGTGTGTCCCCATCATCCTGCCCATCACTACTTCACAGACAGTTTGTGCTGTGGTCAAACTTGCTTTTGCCTCGACTTAGCAGCCGGGCTAATTTTCAAGGTCTGACCCCCTTTTATACTTGCAATGAGCCCTGCAAAATTCTGTTCCAAGCTTTCTCTCATGTCCCCTCCTCCTCAGAGAGCTGAGCTGTGCCTCCCTACCTGCCTGAGCACTAGGCTCATGTAGCCTCAGATATCTACTTGATACTACCCCTAGATATTTAAAGAGCAATCTTTGCAATACCCAACATTTATGAACATCAGCTCTATTCTTCACTGAAAGACATACTGTCCAGGTAGACAAGTTACAAACCTGGGCGTTTTACTGACACCCATTCTCACTCACCCTTCAAATTTATCTCATAAGCAAATCAGGTGATCACCTTTGTAAAATTTGTCTTGAGTATGTCTACATCTTTTTCAAATTCTCTGCTAGTACACTAACGTGCGCAATTGCTTGGTTTATCGGGATAAATTCCTAATCTCCTTAAAATTATTGCCATTTTCTAACCCACAGCCCAATGTTTAATTTCTAAATCATTCAAATATGACAGCAGTGCTCTTTCGACAACCATTCAATGCTCTATTAATGTATTCTGAACAAACACCCAATGGCCAGCATGTTTCTAAAATGCTCCTGGCCAACCGAGGTTGGCCTTCTGGTCACTAAAAGTTCTTTCTGCTCCTTGAAGGCCCTAAAGCTCTCTGTCATCTGGAGTCTTCACATTTGCCTTTCTTTTGCATGGGAACATAGTTCTGTACCACCCACCCAAACTCCCTCTTTATCCAGTTAGTATGTACTCACTATTGACATTTCAAATGTTACTAGTTCTTCAAGGATTAGTTTAACATCATTTCCAGAAATAGACTAGAAAGACTCTCAAGAGCAGGTCCCTTGGTATCTCTTAGTTACTGTATTATCCCCCTTAGCCTAGATGAACCATAATATATAGGGGAAAGGAGACAGCAAGTTGCTTAGGACTCAAAGCTCAACTCTGAAGCTGTCAACTAGACCATTTGAGAATGGTGAGCCTCTTAGTAGTCACAATACAAAGGTAAAATAATGACGTTATTATAAGACAGCCAAAAATATCAGAAATCAGGAAGTCAAAATAACCCTGATTTAGGACAGTTATATTGTAATTGGGTAAAAGACTTTTAGGAGAATTCTATGGAAATGATCTCAAACAACTTGCTGGCAGGATTTAGATACTCCAAAGAGTATAAATTTTCTATGTATATGCATGCGCATGACAACTGTATTACACAGCGGTAAGAGATTTCCAACTGGATTACCTACTTCCACATACAAGAACTTTGAAAAACCAACACCAAAACAAAACATACTATTTCCAAAGGTTTCTTTCTCTCTGTGTGTGGGGTGGGGGTAACCACAACTTGAGGGGTTGCCCAGCAATTTTCAGGAGTCCCAGTGGTTCTCGACCAACTAGGCCAGTGACTCAACACAAGGCTCAAGGACAGGGTGCTGCCTGGGCTTTGGTGGTGGTAACCAGGGGCCTTCTGAATGAGTCACACTTGATGATGGGTGGAGGGAGAAGAGGGACTCCAAAAGTACATCTGGAAATACTTGGGGGAGGGATGGGGCTTTCCAAATCTGTACCTGGGTACCAGGTGCTCAGGAGACCAGGAGGTACTGGAGATAACTGGGGCCAGGGCCATGCCTTGCCTTATAACTCCTGTTCTCTCTCTCTCTCAGGTTCCCCAGTGTTTCAATACAACAAAATTTCCCAGTCTTGAAACACAACTCTCCGTTCAGTTATCTTTGTGACTATGAAATAAGCCTTTTGGTCATCTAACCAAGCAAGTAAAGGAAGCCTGAAAGTCTCCTCACACCAGATCATTTCCAATGCGAACATGCATTCCAAGGAGCCTACCATTGCTGTGAGGCCACGAGTGCACGGTGGCACTCCGAACCAGAGCCTCGTCTACTTTGCCACCTGTGGGATTATCCACATACTGCCGGCCTTGCTCCAAGGCATTAAAGCATTCCGTCCAGTAATCGTTGTTGTCCGCTTGCACCCGGTCATAACTCCAGCTGACACAAGGAAGCGTTTGGCGGTTGTGGGAGGAGATGTAGTCCAGGAAACTCAGTGAAGCAAAAGGTTGTGTATGCTGATTCTGGAGGAGGAGGAGAAGGCTGATAGGTGGCTCCTGGGATTTCCTGGTCCCCTCTAGCTGCGGAAGGAAGGTAGTCTGACACATCATTAGGCGCCTCTCTGCAGCCTGGCCAATGTCAGAATTCTTCCCAAAAATATCCAACTCATCTTCCAGGAAGAGTCCTGAGTTATAGCCAAGCTTCCTGTTCATGATCGCACTAAACCCACAGGTACAGCGGTACTGGTCTTCATTGGATGAGTCTGGGATGTAAAGTCCTACGTCTGCCCCTTTGATGTTCATGTTGCAAGCACAGATGCAACAGCTGTCGAAGTTCCTGTCCTTAAAAATATTCATCACAGAATCGGAGAGAATCAGGGTGACATAGAGACTGTGGGCTTCAGGAATGGGCTGCATGGTGGCAGGTTCTACAGAATTAAGGGGCCGTGTGGTCGAAGGGGTAGAGGCAGGTGACCCCTGGTCGGTGCTGTCATACTTAACAGAACCTTGACCACTGGCAGTGCCCCCACCTCTGGGAGTTCTTGGGGTCCTGGGGGTCCGTGGTGTGGGGACAGAGAAGCGGGGGGTTGCTGGAGATGGCAAAACTCCTGCTCCACTGTTGCTGGCTGGGGCCGCGCTATTGAGCGTCACTGGCGTGTTCATCTGGGGCGTATTCAGATAGTCTGGATCCGCAAGGCTCCCAACACTAGGCACGTTGCTGCAACACACAAACAGTACTAAGTGAGGACAGGGCAGGTCCCAGGGGCCACATCGACACACTCTCCTGACCATATGTTCCAGGGCCCTCCACACTACCCTGTCATCTAGCCTTGACTCTGCAATTTCCTCTTTGGAAATGATTCAAGGGAGTCAGTGCCACATGTGGAAAAGCAAAAAGCAATACACAAGGACATTTCTATAGAAAGCCCTTTTCATCTACTTTTTCCACATTCCACATTTTGACCTTAATCTTTTGAGGTTATGTTTATGTTTTTTGTTTATTTATTTACTTATTTTGGATTTTTGGGCCACGCACGGTGATGCTCAAGGGTTACTCCTGGCTCTGCACTCAGAAATCGCTCCCGGCTCAGGGGACCATATGGGATGCCGAGGATCAAACTGAGGTCTGTTCTGGGTCAGCCAGGTGCAAGGCAAATGCCCTACTGCTGCGCCATCGCTCCAGCCCCATGTTTACAAATTTTTATAAGAAAATATGATGCTGGGTTTGGTCAATGTAATTTTAAAAAGCAATTAGGTACTAAATGGAACTTTAACACTTCAGTTCGAAGCTAAATTAAGCTAGAAGACAGAAGGATTTTTTTTAATTTGCAATTAAATTTTTGTCATTTTTTTAAAACTTGAAAATCTATGTGTACTTATTCTCTGAGGCTGTAACTTATGCGTGATCCTAAAGTAGTCATAATCAAATATATATGAAAATCTTTCATTTTTCCAACTTTCAAAATGGAGTCAATTGGCCTAGTTTGCATAATTAATTAGTATTAATTAGGTGACTGCACAAAAATATACATACCATTTGTATATGACAGACAATTGAGGGTTGTAAGCAATTCTAGATCTTTTTTCTTTTCACTATTATGCACTATAATAACAACAGTATTATGATACAAGTATATTTATACAACTATTTTTAGTTCCAATAGTACAAGTATTTTTAGGTCCTAGAGACTAATCATATGATGCTATCTACTTTCTTATAAGAAGGAACTTCTTTTTGGAACAGTCACACCAAAAAACACAACAGTGTCTCTATGATATCCTTCCATTTTATTATAGTACAAGTATTTTCTTGATATAAATTCTTAAAAGTATATGTGAAACAGTATATGGGACCATTCTTTCCACTTATAAATATCAAAATCTAAATGAATTAAAATTTTAAGATTTTCTGATCTATTAATACTGTACTCTTCTATAAATATGCTCATTTATAATTTGAATAAAGAATGTTGTAAAGTAATGGATTCTCGAATTATTTTCTTGTGATTCTTAAATAGCTATGCCTAAATTACCATCTTAAAAACCCAAATCAGGCAATAAAATTACTTGAAAGTAATTTTAAATTTGAGGCATCTTTGAACACAGATTAAAGAATGACCTCAAAACCTTAGCAATTATTGCTATCTCAGTGACCAAAACAACAAGTGTGCAATAATGATCTTCACTCTAATTGGGTGCTTTGAAATCTTCCTATTCAACAAAACCTGTAGAACCACTACAGTTCATATCAGAAATGGAGCTTTAGGGGCCGAAGGAATAGCACAGCGGTATTGCCTTGCATATGCAGCATTTGCCTTGCATGAGGCAGATACAAGATGGACCTGGTGTGATCCCCGGAGCCCCATGTGGCCCCCTTAGCCAGGAGCGATTTCAGAGTGCAGAGCCAGGAGTAACCCCTGAGCATCACCGGGTATGGCCCCAAAACAAACAAATAAACAAAAAAACTGAAAAGGAGCTTTGTCAGCTAACTGAAAATCCAAATAATTTAACTGCTTTCTAGGAAAAAAGAAGAGTTGGCCTTGTATAATAAACTTACTTTTCTAACTTGATAAAATAGGAATTGAACTATACTAGATACTGGATATTCAACAATGGAAAAATAAAAGAGACGTGAGCTCACGTTAACTCTGATAAATGCTAACAACTGATGACTGGTGCACTGGTATGAAAAAGAAGTCCAAGAAATGTGAGAAAGACCCAAGTAGGAGTATGTCACACAGTCTCTTAGCAGTAATTTTCAATTATTAGCCCACAGAGGTCAGTCCACAGGGGCATAAATGTTGGAGAAACACTAGTCTAGAACTATGCTGCCACCACAATAAAATAATCATTAGTCCTGTCTGCTAAACTGAAATGCCACTAAGGCTGAGGATTTCTGAGGCCCTTAGTTTGAGGTCCAGTATCCATTAAATGAAAATAAAAAAAGCAGCAGCTGGTACAATAGTACAGTGGGGAGGGTACCTGTCTCATACCAGGCTAACTTGGATTCAGGATGACATAAAGCCCCCTGAGCATCACCAGCAGACTACCGAGCAGAGACAGGAATATGCCCCAAGCACAGCTGGGTGTGGCCCTTAAACCAAAATATAAATGAAAAAATAAACAAGAATAATAAAATAGGGTCAAGGAGATAGCTCCAAGGGTTAGTGCACAAATTCTACGTGATGGAGGCCTAGGTTCACTGACTGGAGCAACCCTAAGGACTGTGCTGGGAATAGCCTCAGAATTAGCCCCAAAAGAATTTCCTTTTTAGATTCAATAAAAGGCGTTCAATAAAAATAAAATAAAATAAAATAAAAGTTTAGCCTTCATCTCAACTAGCCACATTTCAAGTGGCCCACAGCTGCAACATGAGTGCATGTAGCAGCTGCCATATTTATGGTAAAATACAGATATAGAATTCTTCCTTCATTGTAGAAAGTTCATCAGCAATGCCAAATTAGAGCACGTGGAATTGTTGGGATGGCTAATGACAGATTTCGTAGATCTGGAAAATGATGTAAATATTATTTAAATTACCTACAGCAAAGGACTGTAAGTCCTTTTCTCGAGAGCCTGCACATAATGGGAGATAAATTGCTTAGCAGGTTCTTGAGGCTGATGCATCACTTATCGGGGACCGCTGGGCTCTCGTGTGCTGGAGCACTTCAGCTGCACTGGGCCCACCCCTGATTAAGTAAACAAGCACCCAAATGAAGTGCCACAGCAGAAAATAAGCCAGGCCCTCCATTTGCATCCCAGCCGTTTCTGAGGACTTGATAGGGCTGTGAGCCTCTGTTTCAACAGTACTCTGACAATGACTGCTTGGAGCCTTTAAGAAGTTTTGTGTGAAGAGCAGATCAATGCCAATATTTTTTTAAAGGCAGTTTTTATAGAACTAGAGAGATAGTACAGTGGGTGGGGCATTCGCTTTGCATGTGGATGATCTAGGACTGACCCCCAGTATCCCATTTGGTCTTCTGAGTGAATCATCAGGAGTGACCCCTAAGCAGAATTGGGACTAAGCTCTGAGTACTACTGGACGTGGATCCAACGTTTTTAAAAAGGTAAGAGTGGGGGTAGGGGGAAATTTGGGTAAAATGGTCATCTGAGGTCATAGAAAAAACAGAAAGACAGAAATCTGAGTTCTGTGGCACTATGCCTCCCTCCCAAATCTCAGGTCCTTTAATAAACTACTTCTATCACCGTTTTTTTCAGCCCACTTGTGACATTATCATTGATTTCATTGTTCTTATCAATTATAGTAGTTATAAAAGTAGTCCTGTCCACAGCTAAATCTGAACCATGAACTGATAAAACTGGCAAAACTTTTTTTTGGGGGGGGAGGGGCAGGGGGGGGGAGTTTCCACTCCCAGTGGTGCTCGGGGGTTATTCATGGCTCTTCACTAAGAAATTGCTCCTGGTGGGCCAGAGAGATAGCATGGAAGTAGGGCATTTGCCTTGCATGCAGAAGGATGGTGATTTGAATTCCAGCATCCCATGTGGTCCCTAAGCCCAAGCCTGACAAGAGTGATTTCTGAGCGTAGAGCCATCCTGGCAGGCTCAGGGGACCATATGGGATGCCGGGGACTGAACCTGGGTCCAACCTGGGTCAACTGCATGCAAGGCAAATACCCTTTCACTGTGCTTTCAATCCAGCACCCCCAAACTGTCAAAACTATAAAAAGGAGATGAGCATAAAAATCCAGATCTCCAATCTCCCACTTGCCTGCCTGCCGACTTGCTGTAGTTGAAAAGCACATGTCCCTTCGGGGTGGGTGGTGGGGGTGTATGTGTGTGACAGTCACTGCACACCCGGCTCAGTCCTACTGCCCCTCACATCAGGGTAATGCCAAGTCCCAGGTCATCTGTCCTTTGCATCAGAGTGTTGCTAACTGGTTCCAGCAAGAAGCTGAACCTATGACCTTTATTTTATAGAATTTAATTATTTTACTGAGGAATTATTAATTATAGGGAAGACTGATGTTATTGTATTGATAATAAATAATACTATTTGGGGATAATATGAGAGATACCTAAACTATAATGAATATTTCCATTCCTCCCTTCCACATCCAATCATTTTGTTGGGGCTTATGTGATGTGGGGTCAATAACAGAGAAATAATCTATGCTAATGTTACAGTAAGATGCCTTACAAAATATATTTGAAGCTACCGATTATGGAAAACAAAGTACCCCAAAATATTACCAATAACCGTAGAGCTTGAGTCTGTGGTTGATTCTAACTTTAAACTGACTAAACATGACATCCTGGTTTCTCATACAAAAAAATCCAACCACAAAAAAAAAAACCCTTAATTTCTCCATGAAATTAAGTATGTGAGATTTAGTTACATTTCAACAGAATATTTAAAGTTGGCCAATAAATGGCAGTTTTGAATGAAAGGCTCCATCAATAAAATAGTTAAAATAAAAATCCCACTAAAGAGGACAAAAAAAACAAGACCCAATTCCTAGACCTACTTGTAGCCATCTCGAATGAAAGTGGCTGCAGGCGGCAAGGGCAGTTGTTCAATTTTCGGAGGAATCGCCCAGGAGGGCCGGAACAGGCAGGCATCAGGTATCTTCAGAGGTAGCAGGCATTGGCTCGGCAACATCTTCAGTGGAGCAAACATGGAGGAGCCCACGAGAGGTTGGAAAGTTGGAACTCTGTGCACATATGAAAAGTCCTGGAACCATAAAGAAGGAATGGAGAAGACACTGGTCAGGTAGGACACACCTTACAAAAGTAACCAAACTATGCGTCAAAATTCCTTTAAGCTGAATAGCAGAAAAAAAAGATGCTAATTTTTAAAAAATTAATTGAAAGACACCATACTTAGTGGTTCATACTTAATGATTCAATTTAAAGGGTTCCAAGAAACTTAGGCATGTGTCGCATACAGAGAACACTATTTGAAGGACATATGCCTATCTACTAGAAAGCCAGGCAGTTTGGCAGCGTCATACTGGCAGTCGTTACCTTTATTTCCTCTGGCTTCGGACTTCCTAATCCATCTTCCACTTCCATTTTGAATTCTGTAAGCTGGGTCGAAACCATACTGACCATAGGGCTCTCCATCATCCCTAGTGCTGTCACTGTCTCTGAACTGATCCCATCTTTGTAATTCATCACAGGTGAAAAGGCAGGATGTTGCTCCAAAGAAGGAGGGGTGGGAAACATCCTTTGCAGGTCTGCAACTGCTAAAAGCAGAAAACAAATAAAAGACAGTACATTCTTTTTAAAAGATTTGACAGGGATTCTAAAATTTCCAGGTCATATTTCCAAGTGCTCTATTTATCATCAAAATTAAAGCTAATTAAATGGTCATATAGATTATACAATAGAATACAAATAATGGACATTTCTCAAAAGAAGGTCATCAGAGAAAATGACAGTTTTCAAGAACTTTATCTCTTAATGCTTTATGATTTAGAGTAAGTGAATGAAGCATAAATCACATTATATGTATATATATAACATCTTTTTCTTCAAAAACTAATTCTCAGAGAAGTCTAAGGAGATGAACCCAAGTAGAAACCGGAATAAATCAGAGTAGCTACTATAAGTATATTGGAAATTGTGTAGAATTACCAAATGTTACTCTCGTATTATCTTTCCAAATTAATTTTAAAATGAAACTGCTGGGCTAGGAAGAGAGCATCATGCGTGGGAGTATGTGCGTATCCTCTGAGTAGCCACTGCAAGCTCACAGTTAAGATGAATAATCCTATAAGGAGTCGAAGGACAATTTACTGAAAATCAGTGGGAGGGTCTAGAGAAACAGCATGAAGGTAGCGCGTTTGCCTTGCATGCAGAAGGACTGTGGTTCGAACCCCGGCATCCCATGGGTCCCCCAAGCCTGCCAGGAGCGATTTCTGAGCGTAGAGCCAGGAGTAACCCCTGAGCGCTGCCAGGTGTGACCCAAAAACCAAAACCAAAAGGAAAAAAAAAAAAAAAAGGAAATCAGTGGGAATGAGGTCAGGATGAGAGTGACTCCTATCTTCTGAAAAAGACATTGAATACTTTGGTTTGGTTTTAGGACATACCAGGAGTGTTAAGGGCTTACTCTTGACCTTGCTATCAGGGATCACTCCTGTTGGGACTTATGGAACCAACTGCGATGTCAGGGATTGAACCCAGGCTAGTCACATGCAAGGTAAACACTCTATTCACTGTACTATTGCTCTAGCCCTACACTGAAGAGGATGACTTTTTTTTAATTATACAACTGCGGTTGCACAATTGGGCCACTAGGGGGTGTTCAGTACAAGGAATTGTGGCTCTTGGAGCCACCAGTTTAAGAAAAATCAAGGGATTTGAAATTGTACTTTATGTCCCAATTTCTAATCAAATGTTTTTTTTTTATAGTAACATCTAAATTTTTTTTTGTTTTTGTTTTTGGGACACACCCATTGACGCTCAGGGGTTACTCCTGGCTATGCACTCAGAAATCGCTCCTAGATTAGGGGTCCCATAAGGGACGCTGGGGGATCCAACCGAGGTCCGTCCTAGACTAGTGCTTGCAAGGCAAACACCTTACCTCTAGCACCACCGCTCCGGCCCCTAACTAATGAATATATGATAACAATTTTATACTCTAAACCGATGCCCCTGCTTGGGTATCGGCTCTGGCATGACACCTTTTCTTTGCTTGTTCCACACTTGTGTATCTGGTCCAGCAGTACCTCCTATGATCATGATCTTAATTACGGCTTCTGACATTCCAATGATATGATGGTTTCCCTCATTTTGTTCTCATCATCATTTGGAGCTGATGAGAAGGTATTAAAGAATGATTTGCTCTGGAATTAAGTTTTGTTTGACTCAAAGTGTTCCCATCAGTTACTCTTTCTTTTCTATTATAATATAGTGTGGTTCCTTTGGATAAAGCATAGCTAGAAGAAAAAAATTTCTCTTTTTGGCAGCAGATATAATGCGACTAGTTGGTATATACAAGAAACCCAAAAACTTACAAATAAATCTGAAAGGGAGGAGGCACAGCACACAAATATTCACAAACCTCATGTGAATAAAATGTGTGAAAGTTGCAAAGAATTTTACAAACACAGAGTGGAAAGTAGCTGGAAATCACCTCTGCGGTATTTATCCTACAAGAAAAGGGCTATTAGGTTAAAAAATTTGAATGGAAACATTTCTCCACATTTAAGACACAGAAGCTTTGTATTTTTGTTTTTACTTTACTGATTGATTGATTGATTGGTTTTTGGGCCACAATCAGTGGCGCTCAGGGGTTACTCCTGGCTCAGCACGCAGAAATCGCCCCTGCCAGGCCGGGAGCCCATATGGGATGCCAGAATCTAATTAGGTCCCTCCTGGGTCAGCCGCATGCAAGGCAAGCACTCTACTACTGTGCTGTCGCTCTGGTCCCAAAAGCCACTTCTTTGAAAATAAAGAGATTCAAACGAACATGATCTCTTGCCTATCTTGTCTCTTGGAAATACCAATTACACACATTAAATTCTTAGTATTCAAAACGGGAAAGATGAATGGGAACTTCAGATACAGTACCACTTTATTAAAAAAAAATGGCATGAAAATCTGATTTTCCGGTGGAGGTACCGAGTTCCAGACCACTTGCCCCACTTACTTGGGGGGTACGGGACAGCGGCTCTTCCATCCTTCCCAAGAGGTCGGTCTTCTGCTCCAACTGTGGGCATTTTTGACGTGCGCAGTGCGGGTGACACAGCCTAAGAACATAGGATTTTTTTAAAACAAAGTACCACAACTGAACCTAAGCAGAACTGTCGTTAACAATTTCCTGTTGTCTGCCTACTATGTGAAAAAGTAAAGGGAGTCTATTCTTTTGCAGTGTGCCCCAGATGAAATTCTAGACGACTGCAAACTGTGGAACAAAGGAGCTGGCTAAGAGCTTATTCACTCAGAAGCCAAGCAAGCAGGGAGGACAGGCTGTACTTCAGAGCAGAGTGCAGACCTATGGCCAGGCGTCATTCTCAGGGCAATTAGGCAATGGGTTACTTTCGGGTGGTGCTTCTGAGCAGCAATTTGCTATCAATCTAGTGTTCCTTGGGAAGCAGGCAGTTAAAATGTTCCCAAACTATAATGCCTTTATTTTCACCACAGAAAAACAAGTATCTTCTGCTTTTATTAAGCAGTTCCTGTTCATCATCAGCAAGAGACAGATCCTTAAAAATCGAAGCTCTTTTTTTTTGCATCTATTTATTCAGCATTAGCGTGGAAGTGTGAAATTAAATTCCAAGATAACTGAGATGAAAAGACAGCCAAGTCTCCCAACTCCTGACAAAAGTAAACTGGAACGGCAAATATTTTTAAGATTAACTGTTTCTTCAATTATATTCCAGATTAGAAATAAAAACAAACCAGAAACACTCATTTCAGAGAAACAAAGATTAGGTTAAAAAAAATGCCCACTGTCTTTTTTCACATTAATATTACTATGAATATTTCCAAGATACAAAGTACTCTTCATTCACTCCCATATTAATTCATTTCTTATACAGAGAAGCCCAATGGCTCAGAACAGAGACAATAATCCTAAGGCTGGCAGCTGTGAGCATAAACTTACTCAAAGCTTGCTTTTTCTTTTCTTGCTTCCTCAACTTCTTTCTGATTTCTTTCCTTCATATTTGGCTCTCAGAGAATCATCAGGGTATCTAATCTAACCCTCCAGATCATTACCACCAATCCTAGATGACGCCTGTTTTCAAGAACTTAGGCAAGCTTTAAAATGGTCTGTGTTTAACTAACAATAAGGAAAGGTGTCACTTCGACTAGACAATGCTTTCCATTCCCCTTCTGCATCCCTTCCTGCATCCACTGCTTGAATCAATGGCTCCGGTCCAACCCAACACTGGTTACTAAAGTGTGCTCCTGCTTTCTATGTAACAGGATAGTAGACAAGCACCGACTTTACCAGGGCAGGTGTAGATAGCAGGTAGGAGGTGCACAATAGCAGCAGTTTCAGAAAAGCTTCCTAGCCCCAAGCAATCTTTACCCACCATTCAGAAAATAGACTTTTCATTATCCTGCATCGTCCCACTTGTTCATTCTTGCTCTTTAAACAAAGTTCATTCCACACTAAACCACTGTCCCTCCCCTACCCTCCTCTACCTATATTTCATGGCAAATCAATTCTTCATGGACATTATTACTAAGTATGTATAATACTAATGGTATATAATATCTGTTAATCATATCTATTTTATTTTAAAGTGTGAACAGGCTCTAGAATTCTGATTTCTGTTTAACCTTCAAGCCATAGCTGAAATACTGCTGCTCGACTGTTTCTTTTTAGTTTGTTTGTTTGTTTTTGGTTTTTTGGTCACACCTGGTGCTCAGAAGTTAATCCTGGCTCTGTGCTCAGAAATCATTCATGGCAGGTTTGGGGAACCATATGGGATGCCTGGATTTGAACCGCCGTTCGGTTGCATGCAAGGGATGCATGCAAACACCCTGACACTGTGCTATCTCTCCGGTCCTTCGACTGTTTCTTTATACTAAAATGTTCAGCACTTTTAGATTCAAGTCATTTATATGAATAAAGGCATTCTGTTAATATACTGCTTTTTCTTAAGTCTTTGAGTGTCAAGTATAAGGAGGTGATTTAATCATTTGAAACTTCAAAGGTAAGTGTGAGAACAAGCTATCAAAGAATTAATCACTAACAAACTCTAAAAATGGATGGACAGGAACAAAGATAAGTACATAAGTTAAAAAAAAAAGCTACTATTTCTCTTCAAAAAAACCCTTTCTTAGCTGCATCCTAGAAGTGTATTTAAGCATATAATCATACCAGCCACATAATTGTGGCAACAGCACAGTTTTTACGTTACACAGTTTTTAAGAAATGCTGGCAAATTTTTTTATTGGCACAATTTGTAAAAGGGGTTCACATAATGATAATGTCCTCCTCTTTTGGGGGGGGAGGCATAAAATCTCTGACAATTCTAAATACATTCTAAAATGCAGTTAAGAGGCACTTCTATTTGCTGAAAGGTAAAGAGATAGGAGAGAGAATGAGGATACAAATTTCCTAACCCAGTCCAGCTTTTCGCCCCCCCCCCCAAAAAAAAAAACAAATTCTTATCTGTCACTTTAATCATGATATACTCTCTTGCTTAACTTCTATATACACAACTTTTCTTCCCCCACTATCCTGAAGCCTGAAAAGGCACACACCATCTTGTTACAGCTCTCAAAACGTAGCCTCCATTAAATGAATAAAATGCTATGTGGGCATGGTTTGTAAAATCTGATCTAAAGGGAATACAGAGCATACTGCTATTAGTTTCAAGATATTTAGACTGTTTAGCTGTGTAGAGATTGGATTACAGCAGTAATAACAGCAATGAAGAAAAGCTATTAACAATGAAAACCCAAGAAGTGTGGGGCCCTTCACTAAAAACTTTCAGATCCCTTTACTGCGCAGTGTTGAAGAACATTCCAAACCTGAAATCAGAGTCTTAAAGTTCAGTACAGCAGTAGACCATGAAGAAATAACAAAGCACTGATCTAATTCTTCCCCTTTCAAAATACTTCGTGGGCAGCACAGGCAGACTCACCCCAAGTTCATCATCATCCGAATTATCAAAGATGTTGTCTAAGTCATGTAGGGAAGGTGCCAGATCTGTCACCTGTGTAAGGCTACCGGAGCCAGCTCTGCCTGCAGCATTATCCTGCCGGACATCTGTGGGAAAGCAGGCAAGAGGCATGGAATGAGCCACTTCATTGTCAGAGGAGGAGTGAGGAGAAGACACAGATCTTAAGCAACCTGCCTGCGAATCTGTCCTATGCTTTCAGTTAAATTTAGACATAATTATTTCCAGACATGTTAATCAGTTTTAAAAGGAACTGAAAAACTATGAAATATATATCCAAGAGATCAAAGTATTGTAACCATAACAAGAATATAATCTTAAATTAAGAAGTATCTCCCTTCCATTTTATTTTAGCAACAATCCAAATGAGGCAAATAATCATTGTACACACCTGTTTTAGTAGCAGAACTGAAAATAGACATGGCATTTTTCCCATCAGGCACCGGCGTGGAATGACCTGGTGTAGTGACATCCTTGGTACCAAATCCATCCTCTGACTGTATAATAAATTCAGCCAAACAAAACACATGAACACCAACCCAAAGTGTGAAATATGAGGGAGAACACAAAGAATTAGAGGGAGGAATGGAACTTGTTATGAGCACAAGTATGATCAACCATGGTCTATGCAACCAAAGGAAATAAAAAATGCCCTTTACCCTGGATTGACGTAGAACCAGAATTCCCATACTTCCCCTTAATCTTTTGGGGTATTTGGATCAATCGCAGTTTGATGCCTAAATGTTACTGGCAGCATTTTATTATGGAATGCCATGGTGTTAAGAGCTGCCTTTAAGAACATTGCACTGCTGAATTAGGACCTGAGTTGTCTGGATTCAGGTGACTATAGAGCAACATAAGCATCTCCTGAACTACACCGTCCTCTTTTAATTTCCTCTGTTCTCAAGAAAACCTCTATGAACGGCCCAGTATTTCAGAGTGTTTCAAAATTTAAGGCTAAGACACCCCCAGTGCTCATTTGTATGACAATGGAACCAGAAAAATTGATAGTGATAGACTGGCATTAATCGTGCTGATAGTAATTAATTCAGATGTAAAATATTAATTCAAACAGGTAAAGCACTGAGCAGTCAACATAGTAAGCGCTCGATAAACAGTAGATGCTGTTACCGACATGGTTTTCTTTTTCCCTTTTATTTTGGGCACTTTAGAATAATACTTAAAAGAAATAAGCAGGGAGCATAGGCCAACAAGAATCAGCATATGAGAGGAGACATGCACTGTACGAGAGCTTTAGCCTGGAAATATGAGGCTTCGTTTATGTTCGGCTGACTTTTAAACAAAGGTGAGCCATGACATAAAAAGGAACAACACTGTTTGATACACTAGTACCAAGAGCATGAATATGGGGACAGAGCAATCAGGCAAGACTACCTCAAACATTCTGCCTCAAAAGTTTTCTCACACATTTGTATCAACAGAGACTGAAACCCACACCATGCTGGACTCTATGTCAAATGGTACCTTATTTTTTTTCAGGGAATCTTTCTCGGCCCCCTGTTTGCATTTCTTGTTGGCTGTAAATATGTATTTGATGTCACCGTCCTCAAAAGTATATGGATCATTGACTTCTCCCATACTGTCTCCAGGTTGTTGCGACAGAGGCAATGGGTCAAGGAAATGGAGTGGCTGCATCTGGGGTTGCTTATCATGCCAGATTTTAAACCGTTTGTTAGGCTGTGCTAAGAGTCTAATAGAGAAAATAAATAACAGTTTTAGTTTTAGCAAAAAGTAAAAGTAAAAAAAAATTTTTAAAGTAGCATTTCAACGTATTTACAGGTGTAAGCTAAAATTTCATGTAAAGTAAATTTCTTTTAGAGATTACATTCAGTCAAATAAAACTTAGTAGCTTTTGTCAAGAACATATGTTTTCGTATCGGATTCTGAGTTTTCCACTTAAAGAGCATTAAGGAGCCTGAGAACAGACTGCCAAGGTTCAGATTCCATCTGTGTCTTTCGGTAACCCCATGACCCTCGTTTCCCTCTCAGCTATGAAATTAAGGTAATAAAATTGTTGTGAGGGAGTTTAAATGAGATAATTGGTGTCAATTATTTAGTATATTGGGTGGCTCCAATGCACTATACATATCATGTTTCATTACTAAATGCCTGATACATGCTTGAATGCAGGGAAAGCCTTCCTTAATGTGTCAGCATTCAAAGGCACTGCCCAACATGTGCAAACTCTCAGGGAACTACATTCTCTCATTAACAAACAGCAGAGCCCAAACAAGCTAACACATTCTCATCGACGAGCTGCCAGGAGACCTCTCTAAGTATTTAAGTATTAAAGTATTTAAGTATCCTTAAATAAGGAGAGACCTGATACATTTCATGAAGGACAGAGCATATAACTTTTAACACTTTTCAAATGCAGAATCTACAACAGTGAAGACAAGTCTCTTCTATTTTCAATCTGAAGGTTTAGCAGGAGTAATATTGACAACACCCTGATTCTTAAAAGACTAGGGTCATCTGGGACTGGAGAGACAGTAGAGGGATTAAGGGGTTGCCTTACAGGTATCTGAGAGCCTGACCTCAATTATGGTCCTCAGAGCACCAGTAGTAGGAGTGACCCTAAGCACAGAGCCAGGAGAAGCCCCTGAATACCATCAGATTTGGCTCCCAAAAGCAAAAATCTGAAAAGCCAGTAGTAGCTTTTTGGTGGGGGAGCGGGTGGGTGGGGTGAGTGTGGCCGTACCTTTGCAATGCAGTGCTCTCGGAGTTTACCTCCGTTTGGGTATCACATCTCTCACCCTGGAGCTCTGGAGGCCGGAATTCAGCATCATCAATGGGCGGGAGATGGTAACTCTGCCACCACTTATCCGAGGACTCTGGGTTCAGGGGCCGAATCCCACAATATAAGGCTGTCTCGCTGACCTCTGCCATCAGAGGCAGTCTTTGGCCAACGAGGACAGTTCTGTCATCCATAGTAGACAACGGAAGTTCTAGCCCATTTCCATAGAGGGCTGGATTCACAGGGACAGATGGCGGGTCCAAACTCTCCGTTTCCTGGCCCCGTGGCTGAGGGCTGAGTGTTGGCGGCAGAGGTGAGATAGGGGAATGAGGTGAATCCATAGGATTCAGATTCATTTGCTTGCTTGTATTTCTGGAAGGCACGGCCATTTGCTTATCATACTTCCTACTGCTAGACACCTCTATGGAGGAGTCCATCCCTGCCAGGCCTAGTTTCTGTCCCGGTGTGTCCTGTTCCATGCACAATTCTTCAGCCACAGAGGGCCTATGGTGAAATGGTATCAAGGGTCTCTTTTGCAATTTGTCTCCTTTTTCCTGTCTTTCTGCTGTTTTGTGCTTAGAAGAAGCAGGAGGTGGTAAAGATGAGGATGATGATGGTCCGGTGCTGAACCCTGGCTGAGATATTGTGGAAGGTCGATTGGGTCCTACAGCACAACGTTTTAAAAGTTTATGCCTGAAATGAGAATTTAGGTTAAGTCAACAAATATATGAACATAATAGCATCATTATAACATTATGAAAGAGATGTCTGATGCGATTTCCTAATTTTAGGAAAGGTTAGATAACCCAATGAATCAAAAAGGACTCCAAATGCTAACTATATTTAAAATGACTAAAAACCACAGCCAGTTCTGATGAATTAAACACATTCAAGATATGAGGAGAAGGTTAGGACTTAAGAAATATCAACAAATACAATGCTGCTCTCACTGAACTAGTGACCTGAAAAATTGCCCAAATTTTCCAATTTGATGGTGTTCTCAGATACTGTATTCAGACTGCATCTTAAAGCCACAAGTAATGAAATATTTTGCCAAGAAAAACATAATAAAATAGTCTCCATTTTTTTTAAACAAACACTGTTATTAACTCCAATAAAGAATAGTTTATGTCTTGTAAACTGGGAATGAAATAGCTTGCAACTTACTCAAAAACTAATAAATGAAGGTCAATGTTTAATAGTCTAAATATACTAAGAATCATATATGCCACCGCTAACTGGGGCAGAAAGTATAAAAGATGAGTTTGTATCTTAGACACACATTAAAAGGATATAGAAACAATAAGGCAAATATCTTCTATATACAAGTGCATGAGAAAGATCTACAGGAAAGGCAAATATGCTCACATCCTAATAAACTTTCTGGCAAGCATGGTTGTGAAAAATTGCTTAGTAAAGGCCCACTAGCTGATACCAGGGTTGAATCTGTATCACAAAGTTATATAGCAGGTCAGTTAGTTTCTCCCAATATATAAATCATTACTAGGGGGGAAAAAAAAGGCAAGATCTCCGGCTAGTGTAGCAGTAACTCTTTGAGGCCACTAGGGTGGCATTAAATTACTACTGCTTTGCACTAAATGATGCCCTAGTGGGTAGTAAAATGGATTTGTGTGGCATAATGGGATGGTTTAGTGGGACAACAGGATGGCCACCATGCCCCATAAGGCCAGTAAACAATGAAGAGAGGACCATCCCATAATGGGGTGGGTAATTCTATAGGAGATTGTATGAAAACACTCTTGCCAGATATGTGCTATTCTCTGCAAACCCCCACCCTGACCCATCACCATCACCCAATACTGGCTTTGAAGAAGATATCTCTACACAAGGCCAAAATCATGCATTAGATCCTCAATACACAATACAATAGTAAAAAAAAAATAGTGTGTCATTTAAAAATAACTCAATCATATCTTTTAAGGCTATCTACTTTATATTTGTAGCCCACATCCTAAAACTAAAAGTCTTTTTCCATTAATTTTTCAAATTTAGAATTTTCTCATTTTTCCATGGTGGTTTCTTCTAAGTAAGGACTTTTTGCCAAGTAAATAATCTTATAAAGCCAGTTTTCTATTGTGCTATTTACCTACACTGTGAAATGGTTAGAATTAGTATATATATAACCAGTGGGAGAATATCATTGCCCAACTCTGAACAGTAAAGGCCAGTCACCAAAGCAGGCAAGAAGATCCTGTATGGAAAGCTTAATAGATGTGTGGGCCAGTGACTGACAAAAACCAGAAGCAAAGTCAAAGAGTGTAGAAATACATGAGGTTGGAGAAAAGTGGGGGGGGGGGGGGGAAAGAGAAATACATGAGACCAAAAGAATAAAGCAACATGTGACTGAAAAGATATTTTAAAGAAAGTCATTGTGAAATGCAGTAACAGCTAAGAGAAATAACTAAATGACAGCATTTCTAGGTAAGTGGAAAACTAAATAATAAAAATAAATGTTAAAAATGACTACAATGGGGCCAGAGAGATAGCATGGAGATAAGACATTTGCCTTGCATGCAGAAGGACAATGGTTCGAATCTTGGCATCCTATATGGTCCCCCGAGCCAGGAGTAACCCCTGAGTGCTGCCGGGTGTGACCCAAAAACAAACAAACAAACAAAAAAAGACTACAACATGGGGCTGGAGATAGTAGAGCAGGTAGGGTGCTCGCCTTGCACGCAGCTGACCCACTTCAATCCATGGTATGACATATGTCCCTAGGAGCAAATCCTGAGTGTAGAACCAAGAATAAACTCTGAGTAACACAGAATGTGCACCTCCCCTAAAGACCATAAAAGAGTACCTAGGTTTGGGAGAAATACATCAGCCCTAGAGACATCCCAAAATAGAGGGGAAGAAAGGGGAATACAGGGAGAGAGAGAGGGAGAGAGGGAGGGAGGAAGGCAGGGAGGGAGGGAGAGAGAGAGGGAGAGAGGGAGGGAAGGAGGAAGGAAGGAAGGAAGGAAGGAAGGAAGGAAGGAAGGAAGGAAGGAAGGAAGGAAGGAAGGAAGGAAGGAAGGAAGGAAGGAAGGAAGGAAGGAAGGAAGGAAGGAAGGAAGGAAGGAAGGAAGGAAGGAAGGAAGGAAGGAAGGAAGACATTGGAAGCTATTCTAAATTCCCCACTAATTGATTAATATCCAGCAAAAGCTCAGAAAGGTAACTGAACTGGACATTACTATCTGAGGGGCTAGAGAGTACAGAAAGAAGGTCAGGAGGCCGCCTTTCCTCTGTCTACCCAGCTTAGATCCCTTGCATAGCATATATATTTCATTCCCTGAGCAGAGAAGACTGTTCTGAGCACAGCTGGGTATTTCCTCACCCTCTCTCCACAACAATAGAAACAAGCCATTTGAGAACTCTCATGAAAATCCATGCCAGTAAGAGTTTAACTCTTCTACAGAAAACAATGTGAGGTTCTAGTCAAACAACCAAATCAGCTGTTGGATAGATGTTGTATCAAACACCCTGTCATTTATCAAAAACTTCACCATCACTCACTTAACGATCCAAAGATGGCCTATGTAACCCAGATTCTGTTAGTTCAAGACAATTTAAAGGTTTATTTTAGTAAGATTGCAAGAGGTGATCTTATCAAAGGAATACTTTTAGTTTATAAGGCAATTCAAGAAATCTGTCAGTGCGATTTTTTTAAGGGGGACACAAAACGACTCCAGCTCATCCTGAGTCCTGACAATAAAACCATATCGCTTGCATAGACCAAACTTGTCCAAACCAAAGGAAATAGAAGCAGTGGAAGAGAGACCAGGACATAGCCACAAAGCCCTCAGCATTCCCCTTATGGGGTCTGCCTTTGCACCACGTACCGAGAGCAAGAGCAGCTGACTCTTTGGGTGGGATCCACAAAGTCCCAAGTAGCAGGATTGTTAGTAGGCTCTTCTTCAAGCGTTGGAGTTGACATCTGAGTCCTCCTAGAAATATGACAAATGACTTGTGTAAACAGCAGATAACAGTCAGGCCTCTGGGGAGAAGAGACATGTCAAAAGACATGTATATTTTACACAGTGATATTATCTTAGTTTGGAGCAAGCCAAAGAGCTGCACAAGGGTTTGGAGAGAAGAGCTTTACGGGAAATACCTGTTCTATACAGTGTATGAGTTTCGAGCCAGAGCAGTAGTACAATAGGAAACGTCTGCCTTGCATGGCCGACCTGGGTTTGATCACCAGCATCCCAGAAGATCACTCGAGAACAACCAGGAATAAGCCTTGAGCTTATTCCACACCACACAGCATGGTGTGGCCCCAAAACAAAACAAAATTTAAGTCTGACAGGCTAATTTTTTTTTTTTTTGGGTCACACCCGGCAGTGCTCAGGGGTTACTCCTGCCTCTATGCTCAGAAATCGCTCCTGGCAGGCTTGGGGGACCATAGGGGATGCCGGGATTAGAACTACCGACCTTCTGCACGTAAGGCAAACACCTTAACTCCATGCTATCTCTCCCCCAGGCTAAATATTTTTAAAATATTTAAAAAATACTTTGTAAGTGATATATATACATATGTATATATTCCATATATACACCATATACATATGTCTCAAAACAAACATCTATTTGTATTAATATTTGTTTCTTTAAAAAGTCATCAATAGGGGCCGGCGAGGAGGCGCTAGAGGTAAGGTGCAAGTGCTAGCCAAGGAAGGACTGCGGTTCGATTCCCGGTGTCTCATATGGTCCCCCCAAGCCAGGAGCAATTTCTGAGCACGTAGCCAGGAGTAACCCCTGAGCATCAAACAGGTGTGCCCCCCCCAAAAAAAAACAAAACAACAACAACAACAAAAAAAGTCATCAATATATTGGGCCAGAGAGATAGCATTTGCCTTGTATGCAGCCAACCAGGACAAACTCTGGTTCAATTCCCGGCATCCCATAAGGTCTCCCAAGCCTGGCAGAAACTATTTCTGAGTGCAGAGCCAGGAGTAACCCCTGAGCACTGCCGTGTGCCCCCAGCCCCAAATATAAGTCATTAATATGGGGCCAGAGTAACACTGAGTAACTCCAAGCATAGGACATTTCTCTTGCACACAGCTGACCTGGGATCAATATCTGGCATCTTCTACAGTTCCCTGAGCATCATCAGGATCAATTCCTCAGTGCAGAGTGAGGAATAACCCTTCAGCATTGCCAGATGTGACCCCACCCCACCCCAAAACAATTTTAAAAAATCACCAATATTTTTACAAATTTGTGAACTAGAATGTTTAAATCATGCTGAAACTTTTATTTTTATTACCATTTATGGACAACATTCTATTCTGTAATATGAACTAAAATACAAGAAAAAATATCTCGGGGCCGGTGAGGTGGCGCTAGAGCTAAGGTCTCTGCCTTGCAAGCCCTAGCCAAGGAAGGACTGCAGTTTGATCCCCCCGGCGTCCCATATGGTCCCCCCAAGCCAGGGGCAATTTGTGAGTGCTTAGTCAGGAGTAACCCCTGAAAAAAAAAACAAAAACAAACAAAAAAATATCTCTCCTGCATGTCATTGGTAATTGAGAATGCAAATTAGTCTTCCATCCCATAGTGACCACTTTTGTGCTGCAGAACTTGCTGCAGCTCCTACTGTAGATGTTTCATTGATAGCTCTGCACAGACTTCTTTTGCTCTTCTCCTTTGCCTCCCCTTCTTGGGGTCTCACTTCCCCTTTCTGTGTTGCTAACAGAGGTTATAAACTATTAGATCTGAAAGAGGTGAAAGGTTAGTGGCAATAAAAATCAAAAATGTTTAATAGAAGGGAAAATAAAAAACTGAAAAATTGTCTGGGTGGAGCTGGAGTAATAGCCTAGCAGACAGGTTATTTGCCTCACACATGGCTGACCCAGGTTTGATCGCCAGCATTGGCATAAGATATGGTTCCCTGAGCACTGCCTGAGTGCAGGGCCAGGAGTAACCCCTGACCACTGCTGGTGTGACCATAAAATAAATCAAAACAAAAAATTGTCTAGGCACTGCAAATGTAAGTGAAAATGTTTGGATCCATTTATTTTAATGGTATCAATTTTAAATGACTAGAGATGTCTTTAATTCTAAAACAGGACATATAAATTTTCTTTGCAATTCTTTTAAAATTTATCTAGTACATTCTTGCCACCAACCTGTCTAGAATCAATCACTTAAGAAAATAAATATGGGGGCCAGAGAGATAGCACAGTGGTAGGGCATTTGCCTTGCAAGCATCTGACCCAGGACCAATGGTGGTTCAAATCCCGGCATCCCATATGGTCCCCCATGCCTTCCAGGATGATTTCTGAGCACAGAGCCAGGAGTAACCCCTGAGCACTGCCAGGTGTAGCCCCCCCCCCAAAAAAAAAAAAAAACAAGAAAGAAATATGGGGCATGAAATTATTAAGTCCAAAGGATAGGCTTTAAATTTATAATGTTGAAATCTAAATAGTAGTACCTGAGATATTTAATTAATTACTAAGTATGTTCTTAGCAGATGCTGGCCACAGCATTTCATATTCATTCTGTTCCAGTGAATTAAGACATAATTTACTTGTATCAGATAAAAAACAAGTTGTATCAGTTCAGTTATCTCAAATATAAAAAGCTGAATGTATAAATGCTCGTGTAAATAAAAATGTATTGATTAATGTTTGTCATTATCATGTAAGTAAAATGACCACTAAATTAAATTATCAAGTCACTAAAATGATTCTTCTAAGAATCAACTCACTTCTAAAAACATGTTAAAGAAAGAGGAAGGGTAAATGGCAAGAAAAGAAAAAAAGGGAGGCAGGGAAAGAGAGAACAGGTAGAAAAAGAAGCAGCTCAGGAATATATCACTTATCACATAAGGTCAATGTATAAAGAAAACACAGTGAAGGTAAATGCATTCATAAATGAGCAAACAAAAGAAAACCCTCAGATAACTGTCTCTAAGTTATCTGCACTTTTAAAAAAACCAGCAGATGAACATCATGCTAATCTTGAAATAGTAGGCACTTCAAATATTTTCTGGATAATCAAATTAACTAACTCTTTATTTTAACATCTTTGGTTTAATTTTTATCCTAAATAAAAAAAAATCCACTGGTAAATTACTAGTTTATATTTTACTATATTGGATCAGGATTGACCTTTTTCAAGTAATACTGAAATAAAATAACCATAAGAGATGTTCTAGGCATGCAAAAACATACTTGGCCCGGGTTCTGTTGAGGATGCATTCCTTCCAGACTCGATGGACCATGTGATTGTGGAGTTTTGGAGGAATTTTCCCCGATCTCTTTGGACTGTGCATAGTGATCATCCCTCCATCCTGTGACCCGAGGTGACCGACAGCGCTCTGAGTACCTCCAGTATCACCTGCAAAAGGAGGAGAATTTGGAATGGCAGAATTTTCTGAAAATAAACAGAACATAGATACTTTGAACTGATGAAGGTCATTTCCAGGTGGCTTTGCCCATATCTCCAGGGAAAATAGCTACCTGAAATCCTAAGTTTGACTTTATCAAGGGTAAACTTTTACAGAGCTATTTCTGCTTATCAGGGTTCTGAGAACTTTTTGAACTTTTTGTTTTTGGTACCATAACAGGCAGAGTACGGGGGTACTACCCGATCTGTGTTTGAGGGTCCCATCTGGTGACCACTGGTACCAAGCAATACCATTGGTACCAAGATTAAACCCAAGCATCTCACATGTAAGACCCTAGAGAATTTTCATACAAGACAGCATTAAAAATAGTGTTTTTAATAGTTTTGAAGCTTTTTATTTATTTTTTATTTGGGGGGACACATACCGTTGGCAGTCAGGGTTTACTCCTGACTCTGTGCTCAGGGATCACTCCTGACAGGTTTCAGGAAACTATAATACCAGGATGGATCCCAGGTCTGCCCATGAAAGACAAGTGCCCTCAGGCTGTACTATTTGGCTAGCCCTGTTTTGAAAAGCCCAATGCCAGTGCAGTACAGTTCCAGGTAGAAGCGAACAGTAGAGGGAGCTTCACTCTCATTTAGCTGACTGGTTGTGTAACTGAACCCTGTGTTCTGGAGAAAGAATTTAACAATACAAAGCATTTTAACGAGGTCAAATATAAAATTTACGTGGAACTACTTGTCCTTATGCCTGATACCTTTGTTGTTTGCTTGTTATTTTGCTTTAGGACCACACTTAGCAGTGCTCAGGGGTACTCCTGGCTCTACCATCAGAGATCATCTTTTGTGAGGGCTTCAAGTATGATGGTGGGGAGGGGAATTAGAGTCTACACTCTATGGGATGCTAGGGACTGAAGCTGGGTCTGCTGTGTGCAAGACAAGTGTCCTCTGTGCTGTACTACTGCTCTGACCTCTGTCTGACACCATTTATCAAAGTGTAATAGTAAAATATTGAAAGAGGTTTTCTCAACATTTTTTAACCAAAGATTAAATATCACTGACTCCTTTTTCTCTGATAGATCCACTCAATTTTCCCCACTGTAGTTGGTATGTAATCCATTTCTTTCTACTCTGTTCAAGATGACTATTGACAATATTGGCTTTTGAGTCTGAGTGCCATATTACATCTATCTCGTACAAGACAAATGTTGATCCATTTCCAGTACGGTATTTATTCTATTTTGATTACTTCCATCTTTCTCACTTAAGAACTAAATAGTGGGCTTTATTCAAACAAACCATTATACAAAATATCTTAATCAAGCTCAATCACCCTAAAAACTCCACTCTTACCTAATAAAAAGAAATAATAACCAATTAATATCCATGGTACCAATCAACAACTCCATTAAATGTGTTGGCTAGGTTTAGCTTAAGTTTAAAAAGAGGTGAAGAGGAAGGATAGCCTCATGCTTACATTCTGAAGGACTACAGTTTTCTTATTTCCGTTAAGATTGTTATATTACAAATAAAATAAATTAAAAGAAGAAATTTGTCACTACTATTTATCTTTAAGCTCCTTAGTTGATCCATGGTGCAAAATAAGTAATTTCAATATTACAACAGACTTTCAACTGTCTATTTAAAAACTAGTCAGAGTTAAGAAATAAATAAAAGTTAACATAGTCCTTCACTTTCCAAAAAGCAACTTTTTATGACAAATGTGAATATGGATTTTGTCTCATGTACATGGAATGTTGGTACACTAATCTCTAAAAAATAAGAGAAAGACTCATGTATACAGTATAAGTAAATTTCACCAAAACTGACTTGCCTTGTGGTCAGAGAGATATACTAGTACAGTGGGTAAGGTGCTTGCCTTGCACAAGGCTGACTGACTTAGACTCCAGGTACTGCAGGTGGTTCCCTAAATCCTCCAAGATTAAGTCCTCAGCACAGATCAGTGTGGTAAAAATCCAAAACAAACTGAAACACAGGTTGACTTGCAAATCTAGGACCTGGGGACATTTCAGGCAGGCAACTCATTCTCCAGTCGCCAAGAAAGGCAATACTCTTATCTGTCACCTGGAGAACTGCCAAGCTCAGGAGGAGGCTCTGTGAGGAGGTCCTGAACGATAATTCATTATATCTGATGTAAAATGTAGACGAATTCATTTTATGAAAAAGACACTAGTTGCTTTATTTAATTTGCTTGAGGAAGCTAGCGAGGGGGTATCAGGAGAATTATTTTACCTAATGGACAATGACATATAATGCTACACAGGGAAAAATGGAAAGATGCAGATACTTAAGAGCATATTGGAACTAGAAACAGAACTTTGTTTCAGAAATATAAAAATTTAGGGTTCTGAACTGATCTGACCTCTGTCAAAGCAACATGTATAAATAAAGCAGGTCTTCAAGTTTAAGCTAAATATGAATTTCACTTAAGTGCAAGACAAAGATATATAAATAAAAATGGATGACAACTTAAATGACGACAGATGTCTGAAAGACTAAACCCTAATATAAAATTTAAAACTTTAAACAATACTATATGTTCCCTATGATTTATGTAAGAACATTTTTGCTTCTCTCACTTTCTTTTTCATTTTTTTTTTGTTTGTTTGATTGGTTTGGGGCTACACCTGGCAGCGCTCAGGGTTACTCCTGGCTCTGCACTCAGAGATCACTCCTGGCAACGTTGGGGGACCATATGGGATGCCAGGAATCAAACCAGAGCCCGTCCTGGGTTGGTTCCATGCAAGGTAAATGCCCTACCTGTGCTATCTCTTCTGACCCCACTTTTCATTTTAAACTAGTTTTTTTGATGGTTTAGTTTTGTTCCTCTCTCTGAGCTCAGGAATCACTCCTTATGAACTTGGGGGACCAAGCACATTACCCTCTGTACTATCCCCCTTTGATAGAGAAAATCCTGGCATGGGGCTCTATTCAAGCCTTGGCTCTGTCTTCTGGAGCTGGATACACAGTCTCACCATCTAGCAGCACAGCTCTGAGAAGCAGAGGATGCATGTGCTGTCCAGTCTGTGCCTCCTGACAAGATCAGAGTTCCTCTTGGATAACTTTAAAATGTGTGCTAAAACTGAAAATCTGCATTTTATTTAAAATGTTTAAAGTATAATCTGTACACTGCTTTATTATTTATATGCCAAATTAAAAAATTTGGAGGGGTGTGGTGAGAATAACTGAAATCTAGTCTCAGGACTGGAGAGAGAGTACAGAGAGTGAAGGCAAAGCACATGCCTTGCAAGTAACCCACCCAAGATCAATCTCTGGTACCCCATATGGCTCCCTGAGCACCTACTAGGACTGATACTTGAGAATAGAGCCAGGAAATAAGGCCTAAACACTGCTCAAAACAAACAAACAAAAAGCACAAATAACAACAAAAATGAAAACAAAAAAGCATGGAATCCCTCCTAACTTTGTAAGTTTATAGCAACACTATGACTAGATTTCCAAGATCAGTGTTTACCTAGTCACCAACTGCCCATTGATAGCAATTATCCAATTCCTCCCCTTCCTAATTCTAGTTCTCAGCCCCAATAACCACCAGACTAATCTTTGTTGAGTTATTTCTATTTTTCTTTTTTCACTCCTGTTGCTGGTAAGGTAACACATTTAGGACAGTGTCAACATACGTACTCTAAATATATAAAGTATATATCTCTCGAGGCTGGAGAGATAGCAAAACAGTAGGGTATTTGCCTTGCATGCAGCCAATCTAGGATTAACGGTGGTTCGAATCCCGGCATCCCATATGGTCCCCCGAGCCTGGCAGGAGCAATTTCTGAGCACAGAACCAAGAGTAACTCCTGAGTGCTGCCGGGTGTGGCCCAAAATCCAAACAAAAAAGAAAAAAAGAAAAGAAAAAAGAATACATCTCTCCACAACCAAAGTGCTCAAGACCTTCCACCAATGACACTGTTCTTTCTACTCAGCCTCTTCATTTCCCATTTTGCCCAATTTGGTAATCTCAGTTCTGTAATCCAGGCACTAGGGTGTTCATCATTATTACAATATCTATTTTCTTGTTTGTTTCTCTGTTACACAGCACTTTTAAGCATACAACTTAATGCATATTAACAACCCTGTCAAGAAGAGTGATGTAAAACAGGAAAAATGACATTTAGAACAAGTTTGAAAATCAACTGAGGTCATTACTATTAAAAGTGACAAGTTTTGAAATTAATTTCAAGCATAAAATCTTCACATTTCCCCTAATGTTATTTACTGAAAATTTATAGAATATTTCTTGAAAATCCATTTTGTATCAAGCACTATACTATAAATTTTAAAATGCTGTTCCATCAAATCCTCACAAAAACTACCATATATGTGTGTATCGTGCTTATATTCTTTTTTTAAAGTTTAGCAGCCAAGACTTTACTCTGTAGCTCCTGCCAGAAAAGTCCACATTAAATTCCTATAAAATAATCTCAATTCAGCTCAAGTGTGACAAATAGCCTCTCCTTAGTGGCTAGACTGCCAATTACAATGAGCTCAACTATACCAACAAAAATTTTAATATAGTAAATACACTAGTCAACCAAGAGAGCACAAACCCCACCCAATTTAGCCAATCTCTAAAGTTTTCCACGAAAGAAAACTTGTCTAAGTTGTCAAATTTTCACAAGTAATTCATATTTATCATTAAGACAGATTACTGATAAGAAACAAGCCTTAATTTGTGTTCTAAGATGCTAGTGTAACTTTATCATCCAAAAGAGAAAGAATGATCCAAGATGTGTCCCTGATGAGCAATAACCAATCGACCAAGCCAAAGGCAAAGGTCTGATGTAGAAACTTCCCGGCAACCAATATAATCTGTCTCTTATTCAGAGGGTGAGAGTGGAAACCAAGTGCGTGAGTGGCCAAGAAGGAAAAAATATGTGTATATGTGAAGAACTATAGAGAAATACCTAAATGGTTCTAAGAAGGGGAAAATTAAAATTTCAAGGGACCTAAACTTTGCTTTAACTTCTCCATTTTTAAAAACTCATGATTTTCTCCTCAAATTCAGTAGGACAATTGCTGAGGCGGTTGTCCCCCAGGTGGGTGGCTGGTACTCACCGACGACAGCTTGTTCCGGCGAAGTGGGAGGGGTAAGAGGCATGCCACAGTTACTTGGGTCTTTTACACCACCAAGTCCCTGCTGCCCGACTGTAATTTGGCCTCCAGTACTGACGATGCTCTGAGGAACTGGGATGTCATTCTGAGAGATCAAAACGAAGGCTGAAGGATAGACCATTCGAACACCACCTGGAAAAAAGGAAGGGAAATGTCACACAAGACCTCTCAGTAGGCACTGCTGATAGTGCTCAGTTTCATTCCAACTTAACTGCTGTTTAAACATGTTGCCCCACATTATGACAACAGCACCTGCAAAATAGGGGCCACTGGTTTCAGGCAAGATCAGCATAGACCACTGCAATCAAGAAAACTAAAAAATGAGAAACTGGAGATTTAAAAAAAATTGGGATGATTATCTTTTTAAATTGAGTAAGATAAAGATAGAAAAAAGTTCCTCGGGCAAAATACTTCCACTTACCTACAATTACTTCTACTGCCACAGGGAAATCATCATCATATCCCAACTCCTCCTCCTCTTTCGATTCTTCTTTCTTTTTCAGCACCATTGGGTAGAAATACTGCCATTCCTCGATTAATTTACGAGTAGCTGGATCTGACATCTTGTATGCTTGGCCTGTTAGCGTCCCATTTAAGCCATAAGGACTCACCAGTACTAAGGTAAAAATAAGTATGCCATAGGTATGTCATTTTAGTATAAGTATAATATCACATAATGTTTAATATTTATTGTTCTTTGTTTTCTGACTTCTTTTATTTCCTCTTTTGATTTTCTTTCTTTTTCTCACATGATGGGGATCAAAAAGTCTCATTTATGCATAAAAACTACTTTACCACTGTGCCACATCTAGGGCTCCACAATTCCTTTGAAAGTAGAGCTACTTTTTTCCCAGCTTCTTATTTTAGTGTTTTTTAGTTATGTGACTCTTAATTCACATCAATTATTACAGAGAAAACCAACTGGGTGAACTATAATACTATCAGACAGCTCTACCAACATATGTCATAAACTGTGTATCCATCACTACAGACATTTATATATTTAGTGATAGCTTAAACAAGACAAAGACCTTGTCTTCAATAGCAGAAGGAAACAATTCCCTAAGTCCCTCAACTTGCCTAGAACTTGTACACACTTGATGCTGCGGGAATGAAAAGGTGGAGCACCAAGTGAATTTAGCTGATCACTTTAAACTTACCCATCAAGCCAGTAGCCAATCAAAATAGATAATTGGATGGCAGGGAGTGGAAGATTGAGGCCCCCAGTGCCCTCTCCCTCTACAGAGGGCCAGGCAAGAGGGCAGAATCAGGTGGGTTCATGCACACCTGGACAGTGGACACATTCAGGCAAGAAAATATGCTGAGCATGGGGCTCAGGACAAGGCAGCAAGCAGAGAATTGTTGGAGTGCAGTCTGGGAAAGGCCCAGCGGCATTTGCCTTGCAAGTAGCTGACCGAGGACCTAAGGTGGTTGGTTAGAATCCCGGCATCCCATATGGTCCCCGTGCCTGCCAGGAGCTATTTCTGAGAAGATAGCCAGGAGTAACCCCTGAACATCGCCGGGTATGGCCCAGAAACCAATTAAAAAAAAAAGAAAGAGAGAGAGGAAAGAAAAGGAAGGAAGGATTGAAGGGAGGAAGGGAGGGAGGGAGGAAGGAAGGAAGGAAGGAAGGAAGGAAGGAAGGAAGGAAGGAAGGAAGGAAGGAAGGAAGGAAGGAAGGAAGGAAGGAAGGAAGGAAGGGAAGGAAGGAAGGAAGGAAGGGAGAGAGGAGAGGGAGAGGAGAGGAAGGGAGGGAGGGGGAGGGAGGGAAGGGAGGGGAGGGAGGGAGGGAGGGAGGGAGAGAGAGAGAGAGAGAGAGAGAGAGAGAGAGAAAGAAAGAAAGAAAGAAAGAAAGAAAGAAAGAAAGAAAGAAAGAAAGAAACAAAGAAACAAAGAAAGAAAGAAAGAAAGAAATAAAGAAAGAAAGAAAGAAAGAAAGAAAGAGAGAAAGAAAGAGAGAAAGAGAGAGAAAGAGAGAGAGAAAGAGAGAGAGAAAGAGAGAGAGAAAGAGAGAAAGAGAGAGAGAAAGAGAGAAAGAAAGAGAGAAAGAAAGAAGAGAGAGAGAGAGAGAGAGAGAGAGAGAGAGAGAGAGAGAGAGAGAGAGAGAGAGAGAGAGAGAGAGAGAGACAGAGAAAAGCTTTCACTGGAAAGTAATGCGGAGCAAGATCCAGTCATGGAACACTGGAGGTGAGTAGACAGGGTGGGAAGGGAATTAGAAGCCATACACAGGAGGGGGCAGTGTCAGGCACATACAGGACCAATAACATCATATGTGGGTGAAGGAGAGGCCTGGACTCTTGGGAATGGACCTGAACTCAGCTACTTAAACTATACAATAAACTCTAGCTTCTTCATCTTCTGAGTATAAAACTCAGAATGCAAAATATTTCAAAGAATTTAATACAACTCCCAAGAACCCACCAGTTTGCTTTCAAGAAAGCACTCTTACAATGGTTCCTGAGATCTGCTAAATATCCAAGTAATTAAAATATATACATAAGGGGCCGGAGAGATAGCATGGTGGTAAAGCATTTGCCTTGCATGCAGAAGGATGGTAGTTAAAATCCCAGCATCCCATATGGTCCCCTGAGCCTGCCAAGAGCTATTTCTGAGTGTAGAGCCAGGAGTAACCTGTGAGCACCGCCAGGTGTGACCCAAAAAACAAACAACAAAAAAATACACACACACACACACATACACATACATATATATACACACATAAACCTTTAGTAGCAGAAAAATCTCAAAATATTAAACATGAAATATAATATTAGAGATATAGAAATCATAGCTGAATTAAAATTTTAGTTTTTGTTTTGTTTTGGGGCCACACCCGGCAGTGCTCAGGGGCTACTCTTGGCTGTGTGCTCAAAAATAGCTCCTGGCAGACTCCAGGGACCATATCAAATGCTAGATCTCAAACCCTGGTCCATTCTGGGTCAGCTGCGTCCAAGGCAAATGCCCTACTCCTGCTGTACTTCACTCTGACCCTTGAATTAAAATTCTAAATTCTAAACATTAAAATTTAATAGCAATTTTCTATCAATTTACATTCCTAGAATCATGGAATAAATCTGGGAATGATTCATTTCTATGATCTGTCAGTTAAAGATTTTACTCTCTTTTCTTTCTCTGAATAAATGTGGAAATGATTCATTTCTATGATCTGTCAATTACAGATTTTACTCTCTCATCTCTCTCTCACTTTTTCTCTCTCTCACTCTCTCTTTCTCTCTCTCTCTCCTGGGTATCCTCAAACGAGTCTCCGTTCATGATGTGGCATACACTCACTGAACTACCTAGAAGGATTTATTTACAC